>NC_138768.1:600224351-600824351 GCF_965119305.1 Pelophylax lessonae | reverse complement strand
CATGCAGACCTAGCTTTCCAGTTATTAACCCCTATTAGTAACAGGAGTTAGGAAAAAATGAAGCCGATTACGTGCTGGCTACACTAAATGCATGCAGTCATCAGAATTAACGGTTTGTTAAAATTGCAGTTTGGGTATGGATATTTTTGTGTAGTTAAACTGGTCCACCTTGGTCCAATGTAAGCATGCATGTGCCATACCTAGAGATCACCGCTCTGCTTCTCCATCTAATCAAATCAGAGAACTCTTTCCATTCATTGAGAGCATGCAAAATTCTCGCTGAACAGCTCCTGTACTGAGCAAGCCAACTCCAATGTCCACTAAGGAGTAAGGCAACTGCTCGGCATTCAGTGATCATTGCAACAGCAGTGACCATAATGATCTCCAACCCCCACAGGATTGGCCAGGTATGGCACTTGTAGGACCTATGTACTGTAACTAACCAAAAATATCCATTACTAAACTTCAGCTTAAAAACTGAACACCAGAAAAACTAAAACTCCTACCTTGCAGTAGGGCAACAGCCATGCTACAAGGGTTAAAGTGGTTGTAAGGGTAAGGTTTTTTACTTTCTATGCAATATGGCAGGGGTGTCCAACTCCATTTCATTGCGGGCTGCATCAGCATTGCAGTTGCCCTCATAGGGTTGGTTGTATCTATTAGACTATATAAATGTATTTACTCTTTATCATATTAAGTAATTGCCTCTGTATTTGAGTATTACTGGTTTCATTAATAACTAAAGCCTTAAGTTGTGAAGGACAGGTGCATATTGGCACGGAGCCCACTCACACTGCTTGAGGTGGGAGGGGAAATAGGCATCTCTATTGCTGCACAGAGAAGCGGACCTGTAGGAGCAGCTTTGTGCTCCTCTCTGGGACTGCTGGGACAAGGTGCGGGGCGGAGATGAGGGGGGTGCTGTAACTGCAGGAGAGGTTTGAAGGTCACATGAAATGGCCTGGAGGGCTGCATTCGGCCCGCGGACCTTGTGTTTGACACGTGCATTAAAGTAAAAAAAAAGAGCAACCCCTCCTAAATACTCACCTGAGATCAATCTCAGGCCAGTACTGTGCAGTCTGCAGCAGCTCTTCTCCCCTCCCCTGGCTCTTATAAGCTTGGCTGAGAACAGCGAGAGCCATTGGCACCTGCTGCAGCTAGTCAAAATCTGTGAGCAGAGAGCAGGGGGCCGAAGCCAAGCCGGGCTGTGTGTCTGAATAGATGCAAACAGCCTGGCTTGGGAGAGAACCCACACAAGTGCCCCCATGGGGAGGGGCTTCCTATGGGGGCATGTGGCAAGGGGGAGGAGCGCCGGCGGGGGACCCAAAAAAGGAGGATTGGGGCTGCTCTGTGCAAAAGCACTGCACAGAGCAGGTATGACATGTTTTTTATTTTAATTAAAAAAAATAACTTACCTGATGCTCTGCTCCTGCAGGCTCTTCTGCTCTGATAAACCAGTCCCCACAGCCTCTTTTCCCCTATGCTCTGGCAGTTTAAGGTATTCTGATGTCCTCAAGGGTCCATCGTCCTACACTGGACATGAGGATGCCGAGAGACAGCCCATTGCTGGAGCATGGGGGAGCGATGTCTACCAGGGGAGCAGAGGATCAGGTGAGCAAAGGGCTTTTACGGTCCCCTAGACCTAAGCAGTTAACCCTTGCAGTGTGGGTGCAGACTTTGTTCTTGAATTCCTGTAGATTTAGGGAAAATTCAGTTGCATAGCTCAACCTTTGAAGTGGTTGCAACATAGAGGAAATAATAGAATTTACTGTATCATGTTTACAGTGTATCAGAAAAGATAGGTGCTTTTCTTGAACGTCTGTGTATATTTTTTTTACTTTTTGTATGCAAGACTATCCAGCTATAGACTGCAGTTTTCTCCAAGACAATTGTACCAGAACAGTTTTTTTTTTTATATTATTGGTTCATGCTCTTTTATTGCAAAACAACCTTCCTGCGCTCAAGTGAAAAAATTGATGGGGGGGGGGGGGGGGGTGGGGAAGAGAAAGAGGAATACTTTCAACGGGCTTAGATGGGTATGACTACTGGTCTTGCTGCCCCCTCAGGACCAAAGGTAACCAAAAACAACAAAAAGGGCGCACGGACCTAGTGCATTACCACTAAAAATGTTTATTAAAATAGTAAAAGATAAGCATTATACTCACAAAGCAGATGTGAATATCGCATATAACATATTCAGCATAGGGTCTCCAAGGTAGCTAGGGTACTACTCGATGCTGGATGGCATGCTGTGTACCACATGGAAACTGCTGTGGCTAGGCTGACGCATTTCCCCCTTCCTCAGAGTTGAAGAATGCTGCTGAACCAGGTTCAGCAGCATTCTTCGGCTCTGAGGAAGGGGATTCGCCCTCGAAACGCATCAGCATAGCCACAGCGGTTTTCATGCGCTACACAGCATGCCATCCAGCATCGCGTAGTACCCTGGCTACCTTGGAGACTCTATGTTGAATATGTTGTTATATGCAATATTCACATCCGATTTGTAAGTATAATGCTTATCTTTTACTATTTTAATAAACATTTTTAGTGATAATGCACTAGGTTGGTGTGCCTCTTTCTTTTGTTGTTTTCATGCTCTTTTATTCACAGATCTAACAGCTTTCACTATGGGGCATACCTATAACCTAGAAGGGAAATAAGTGCTGGTTTGGCTGTTAGGAGTCTTTCAGATGTCTTTTTATTTTTAGCCTGCTCTGTAGAAATGCCAACCAGGATTCTGGTTGCAATGGACAACACAGATGCTTTTCTTGATTGGCCCTTTTTAAGGTAGAACTAAAGCAAAAGTTTTTTTTTTTTTCTTTTTGGACAAGGTAAAGGCGGGTTATAACTTGTGTAATTTCTTTTTGCCATCTTATTGCATTTTTCCCTTCCTATCCCAAAAACAAAACCGAAATCCCTCCAAAGTTAGTCCATCCCTAGTTGTCACCAGGGCCACCAGAACTAGTGTTCTCAGTTAGTGTTTTTATATTTTCTTCGTGTTATCCAGACTTTCTGAATGCCCCTTTTTCTCAGACTGTGCATTTTGCAATTCCAAGCACTGTTCTAAGCACTAATCAGATAAAAAGTCTTTCAGCACAGTCACGGGACCAGGCTGCACCCCTGTCTGCCAACACTACAAGGCCTCATGCACACTGGGCATTAGAAAAATATCAGTAGAAAGCTGTAGAAGGATTTTTTCAGCATTTCTGCAGTAGCATTTTTAAGCTTTTTTTTTTTTTTTTTTTTAGCAAAAGGACGATAGATGCCGAATAGCCGAATTTTTTTTTTTTTTTAGCATTTTTTTAAAGCTTTTATCTGAAGTTAGAGCATTTTTACAGCTGAAAAACTCTACTCAAAACCCACTACTTTTGTTTTTTTTCAAGCCAGAAAAGGCCCCTGCAAGAAAATTGCTCATAACAGCCTATGTGTGCATGGACACATAGGATAACATTGCTGAGGAGTTTATTAGCTGCAGAAGAAAAAACCTCTGAAGCCAAAAACAGCAGCTGTAAAATCATTGTGTGCATGAGGCCTAAATAGTTTAATTTCTTAATAAATTCTTTGAAACGAGATTCATTAGGCTAAGATTATAGGTAAAGTGAATACATTTCCTCTCTTCAACACATTAGCAATTTGGTAAATTATGATTGGTATTTTTTTTAGGAGTTTCTAAAGCTTTTTCAGGGGTGAGAGTTTTTTGCAAGATTACATTTTTGGAAAGAACTGATTTGCATCATGAATAATCATCTAAAATGTTGTGTTCTTCCAGGTATCCATTTATCAGATGAACCAGGGGACCTATGTGTTTACTCTAATTAGTACCTACCCAGCTCTTTTTGTATGGTTGGATGTTGGAAACATAGCCGGAAGGTTCAGCGATAATGGTTTTCTTCTAATCGAGTGCAAGACTGTCATTTACTTTTTTGCCCAAGAAGCAACTACGGTTACTGAACTGGAGAAGACCTTACACATAAATACTCTTAGAGATATATACTGATATTGAGCTGGATACAGGGCAAAGCGGGAGTAAAAACCTTTTCTTTTAATAAAACAGTTCATTTACTGAAAAATTCTAAAATGTCGTCATTACTTAATATTTGGGCTATTCCTTTTTACGTTTCTATCAGTGGACAGAGTATTGTATATTTCAATTGTAACTGGAAAGCATGATTGAATGTTTCTCTTACAGACTTTTTAAAAATCACATCCTCAATAAAAGAACAACACAAAGCCTTACAGTTTTGGGTATAAAAAATAGCTATGTTGTTGGCATATATTAACCACTGGCAAGACATAAGTTAAAGGGAGCCTGTAATAGCAGAAATTCATTTTCAAGGCCTGGGCACTATAGCTGTCATCCTTGTTCTATTTTCATGAATTGAGTCACTGATCTCAGACTTTAGTGATTGTTGCATTCTCATTGCAGAAGTGTGAACTGCTGTGTGATCTGAAACATTTCAGGACCTGTCTACTCACTATGTACTGAAAGACAGGCTACCAGCCACAAAACCAGCAATGGCAGATTTCATGTCCATCCTCATAGTTGGACCATGATGAAGGAAAGAGCAGCATGACAATTCCAGAATGAGCAATGGCCATTTTCATATGGCCATTCTTGCATGTGAAAACCATGGTGCTTTGGCCTATGAACCTTGGCCTCTTAATAATCTTCCTAAAAAGCTTTAAAAATGAAAATTCCTGCATGTTATCTCTTTTCAAGTTGCTTCAACGTAAATAGAGCTGACATCTAGAGAGTTGGTATAAACTCAACACAGAACTGGAAACCAATAATCAGCCCAACAAAGGGGTTAACATTCGTATGAACACAGGGTATCGTATGAGTTTGGCTTTTGAGTCTAAGTATGTCTGCATACCAAGTGTGCCTCTAGTTTTACCACCAATGTTGAGTATAATAAAAAAAAGAGAAAAAAATGTCTGCAAATAAAAAAAAAAAAAAAAAAAAAAAGGTAATGCAGCAAATACAAAGAGAGAAAAAGGAAAGAGGGAAAGGAGAAGAAAAAGGAGGGGGAAAGACCATAAAGGCCGTGCCTATAACACTGAAAAATAATTTTAAGAGAAGCTCTTAACCAGACCATCAAAATTGGAGCAAGCACAAGGTTAGTCTGTGGAAGGAAAGTAATCCAGCCAGGGTTGCCATATCAATAGAAATTTGTCATGCTTATCTTCTAGGATAGCAGTTCATTTTTCATTAACAAATCTACCCTGGATTCTGGATTTTACATCCTCAAGATTAAGAGATGGAGCCCTTTAACGCATGAGCAATGGTTTGCTTAGTAGCTATAAAAATATGAGTAATGTGAATGCTGCTCAGCTAGGGGATATATTTTATTGGTCTATGGAGAAGGGCTTCCCATGGGCCCTTACGGATATTAGTGGTACCTAGTTATTTATTGTATAGATGCAGCTTTTGTTAAATGGATGATGCCAAGCACAAAAAATGGCTGAATAGAATGAAACCATACATGTGCTTTAGTAACAGTTGTGCTAACTGCCAACATAAAGAGTTGAATAAACCAAGTGTGCAGTGATGGCTAAGCTTATTATCTCTGCTGAATTTATAGCAAGCATGTTTTTTAATGATTTTTGAGGTTTTGTGACTTAAAAGAGAAGAATGGTTTTAGTTTTTTTTTTTTGAGAATTATACTTCCATAGGTGGATGCAACATCGGTCCCCTGGCACTTCTGCACTGAGAACTGAGCAATCCAACACTGCCGATCGCTCGGTTCTGACAGCTCCACGAGCAGAGAGCTGCTGCCTATCAGTCAGCAGCTCTCTGCTCTGCCCCCTCCCCGCTCATTGGAGCGATAAGCTGTGGAGGGGTGGGGAGCGGCCATCTCAGGCTCTCAGCGGTTCACTAAGAGGATGAGCCAGGTGTCAGTCCAGTGGTGCCTGGACTGACTTTTGTGATGTCAGCAGAAAGCGGACTTCAGCCTGCTCTCTGCTGTTACGGGTCATAAGAGTGCAGAACGAACTGCACTCTTGTGATCCATAGGGGATGTACAGCCAAACGAGCTTTGGCTGTACATCTCCTTTATCAGTCACAAAGCTGGTCACATGCTTTCTAAAGTGTGATTTACATTATCTGTACAGTTTTCTGTTATTTCTTGTAACAGCTACAATGCCTAATTTTTAGGTGAGCAAGTTAACCTGAAGCAAGTCATATTGTTAGGATTTTCACAGCGAAACAAGATTAACTAGTAATGCAGATTTTAGTGCAGAACCAAACTTAGCCATAATTGCCATTTTGCAGTTGCTCAAATTAAAAAAAAAAAAAAAAAAAAATTCTAAAAAAAAAATCAGTGATCTGTCAGCGTTTTATTATAAATGACCACCTCCAAAGATTCAAAGAGAAAGGTATAACCGCTTCCATACAGAGCAGTTAGACCCCCTTCCTGCCCAGACCAATTTTCAGCTTTCAGCACTCTCACACTTTGAATGACAATTGCTCAGTCATGCTACACTGTAACCAAACAAAATTTTTATCATTTTTTTCACACAAATAGAGCTTTCTTTTGGTGGTATTTGATCACAACTGGGGGTTTTTTTTTCCGTGATATAAGCAAAAAAAGAGCAAAAATTTTGCAAAAAAAACACTTTTTTTTAGTTTCTATTATAAAATTTTGCAAAAAATTAATTTTTCTTTATACATTTGGGCCAAAATTTATACTGCTACATATCTCTGGTAAAATTAACCCAAATTAGTGTATATTATTTAGTCTGTGTGAAAGTTATTGAGTCTAGAAGCTATGGTACCAATTACTGAAAATTGATCACACCAGATGTACTGATGGCCTATCTCCTTTCTTGAGGCCCTGAAATGTCAGGACAGTACAAATACCCCCCAAATGACCCTTTTTTGTAAAGTAGACAGTCCAAGGTATTTAGTAAGAGGCATGGTGAGTTTTTTGAAGTTATAATTTTTTCCCACAATTCTTGGGAAAATGAAGAAAACATTTTTTTTTCTTTTTTTTTCCCAAAACGTTGTCAATTTATAAGCTATTTCTAACACATAGCATGTACACAGCAAAAATGACACCCCAAAATTCATTCTGCTACTCCTTCTGAGTATGGTGATACCACATGTGTGAGACTTTTACACAGCCTGGCCACAAAAAGAGACTCCACGTCCAAGTAGCACCATAAGGCGTTTTAGGAGCATAAATACACATAAAACTTTCTTACTACCTATCACACTTTTCAAGGCCCTAGAGCACCAATACAATGGAAAAGTCCACAAAATGACCCCATTTTGGAAAGCAAACACTCCAACGTATATTCTATGAGGCATTATGGGTCCTTTGAACATGTCATTTTTTTCCACAAGTTTTTGGAAAATGTGGGAAAAAAATAAAACCTTTTTTTTTTACACAAAGTTGTAAATTTATAGAATATTCCTAACACATAGCATGTACATAGCAAAAATGACACCCCAAAATACATTCTGCCACTCCTCCTGAGTATGGCAATACCACATGTGTGAGACTTTTTCACAGCCTAGCCATATAGAGGGGCCTAAACATCCAAGGAGCATCATCATGCATCCTAGCCACTTGCCTAGGCCTATTTTTGACATTTGGTGTTTACAAGCTAAAATCAGTTGTTTTTGCTAGAAAACTACTTAGAACCCCAAAACATTATATATTTTTTTTTAGCAGAGACCCTAGAGAATAAAATGGAGATTATTGCAATATTTTTTATCACACCGTATTTGCGCAGCGGTCTTCCAAACGCAATTTTTTGGGAAAAAAATCACTTTTTTTAATTAAAAAATAAGAAAACAGTAAAGTTAGCCCAATTGTTTTCCATAATGTGAAAGATAATGTTACGCCGAGTAAATAGATACCCAACATGTCATGCTTCAAAATTGCGCACGCTCACAGAATGGTGACAAACTTTGGTACTTAAAAATCCCCATAGGCGACATTTTAAAAATTTCTACAGGTTGCTATCTTAGAGTTACAGAGGAGGTCTAGGGCTCAAATTATTGCTCTTGCTCTAACGATCGCGACGATACCTCACATGTGTAGTTTGAACACTGTTTACATATGTGGGCGGGGTTTCCGTATGCGTTCGCTTCTGCGCGCGAGCTCGCAGGGACAGGGCGCTTTAATTTTTTTTTTTTACTATTTATTTTATTTATTATTTTTTATTTTTACACTGTTTTTTTTAAAAAAAAAAATTTGATCATTTTTATTTCTATTACAAGAAATGTAAACATTACTTGTAATAAAAAAAGGCACGACAGGACCTCTTTTTTGTGAGATCTGGGGTCAAAAAGTCCTCAGATCTCACAAGTACACTAAAAGATAGAAAAAATAAAAAAAAAAAATTAAAAAAAAATTAAATAAAATGAAAAAAAAAAAGGGACCTTTAAACTGGTTGCTAGGCAATGACGTTTGCCGTAGCTCCGGTCCTCCAAGACCATAGAGTCAAGTGAGGGCAAGCTTGCCCTCACTCGACATCCTGTCTGTGAGGATCTGGGACCGGATTGTCTTCCCCGCTGCCGGCGGGTCCGGTAAACGGGGTAAAGGACCAGAATGCAGCGGGAGGGGGGGGGCACCTCTTCCGCCACCCCGGAAGGGTGATCCCGCGGCGAATCCGCCGCTGGGACCACCCTTATCGGAAAGCCAACCGTCCACCGTTTAAAAAAATACCAGGGTTATGGCAGCTATCTGCTGCCATAACACCGGTATTTAGGTTTAAACGGACGACGTATATAAACCTTTTTGGACTTGGACATGGTGGCTGTATGAAGGGTGACAGGTACTCGGGTACTTTGCTGGGCAGGTGACAGGTACTCTGGTACTGATGAGCAAGTGGCAGGTACTCGAGTACTCCGATAGGCAGGTGACAGGTACTCGGGTACTCTTATGGGCAGGTGACAGGCAGGTGATAAGTACTGATGAGTAGTACTGATACTGATAGGTGATACTGATACTGTACTGATGATGGGTACGGATGATCAGTACTGATACTAATAGGTGATAGGTACTGATGGGTACTGATGAGTAGTGATGGGTAATGATGAGCAGGTGGCAAGTACTCGGGTACTTCAGGTGTCAGGTACTCTGATGAGCAGGTGGAAGGTACTCGGGTACTCTGTTGGGTAGGTGACAGGTACTTGGGTACTCTGATGGGTAGGTGACAGGTACTCGGGTACTCCGATGACGGGTACTCAAAGTACCAGAGTACCTGTCGTCAGAGTACCCGAGTACCTGTCATCAGAGTACCCGAGTACCCGTCATCAGAGTATCCGAGTACCCATCATCAGAGTACCCGAGTACCCGTCATCAGAGTATCTGAGTACCCGTCATCAGAGTACCCGAGTACCTGTCATCAGAGTACCCGAGTACCTGTCATCAGAGTACCCGAGTACCTGTCATCAGAGTACCCGAGTACCCGTCATCAGAGTACCCGAGTACCCGTCATCAGAGTACCCGAGTACCTGTCATCAGAGTACCCGAGTACCTGTCATCAGAGTACCCGAGTACCTGTCAGAGTACCCGAGTACCCGTCATCAGAGTACCCGAGTACCCGTCATCAGAGTACCCGAGTACCTGTCACCAGACCATCAGAGTACCTGTCGTCAGAGTACCCGAGTACCTGTCATCAGAGTACCTGATGGGCTGGTGACAGGTACTCGGGTACTTTGATGGGCTAGTGACAGGTGCTCTTTATTGGGGGGGGGGGGGCAATCAGTGTGTTTGGGGTGCACTGTACTTGGTAACTAGCTGTTACCACAATCTCCTCCTCACACAGGATCAGTGTGTGAGGAGGAGAACACGGTGACAGCTAGTTACCGTGTTCTCTGTTGACATTTGTGACCGGCTGTGATTGGACACAGCCGGTCACGTGGTAAAGAGCCAATTTAATTGGCTCTTTACCTAGATCGGGGATCGACTCTGTCCGAGGGACGAGCCTCGTCCCCGATCGCCGCGCTGCGCGCCCCCGGGGGCGCGCATTAAGGAAGGAACGAGCGGCTCGCGCTGGAGCCGCTCATGTGATCGGCTGTGATTGACACAGCCGATCACGTGGTAAACAGCCAATTTCATTGGCTGTTTACCTTGATCGGGGTTGGGCTCAGTCCGAGGGACGAGCCTCACCCCCGATCGCCGCGCTGTGCGCTCCCGGGGGCGCGCAGTAGCGGGGAGATCCGGGCGCCGTCATATGACGTCGGCCCGGATCGAGAAAGGATTTGTGCCGACGTCATTTGACATGACGCGGTACGGAAGGGGTTAAAGAGAAGTGCAGGTTAAACAAAAACAAACAAACAAATATTTATACTCGCCGGGATGGCTGCAGCATAGATCCGACAGCTGATCACTCATTTCCCGAGTCCATTGTGAGCTTACCACTTCAGTGTTCACAGGAGTGCTGGGTTTTGGAGGGGGTGGGAACAGCTGCCTCAGTCTCTCAGCAGTGTGCTGAGAGGCTGAGCCAGCTGCCAGCCAGGCATCAGGGCGGATCCCGACATTGTCGGGATCTCTGCAGAGCTTGGACCTGCTCTGTGACATCAGCTGACCAGCGGGCTTTAGCCTGATGTCAGCTGAATCTGGGCCACAGGAGCTCAGAACTAAGGCACTCCTGTGACTCACAGGGGGAAGATGGCCAAAAAAGCTTTGGCAATGCTTCTTTAAGGGTCAAAAATCCATCTAATAATATTTGTGCCTGAACACTCCAGTAAGAAGCCAGAATATATTTGAGGTCTTTTTAGGGTCTAATACAGGGATCCTCAAACTACGGCCCTCCAGCTGTTGCGGAACTACACATCCCATGAGGTATTGTAAAACCCTGACATTGACACACATGACTAGGCATGATGGGAACTGTAGTTCCTGAACAACTGGAGGGCCATAGTTTGAAGACCCCTGGTCTAATACAACTGGGTTCTAGTAGGAAAGAACATTGATAACGCAAGAGCTATAAACGGTCTACCCTATAATAAGCATAATAGGACTTAATCTTTGCCTTAAGCCTATTAATGTTTTAAGTTGTAAATATAAAGCATGCAATCTTCAATAATAAGAAAAGAACATGTTAAAATATATGGGCAGCCAGTTTTTGCCTTTATATTTTTTTATTACAAAAGGCACAATAAAAAAGACATTAATTAAAATATATAATATTTATATTGTATTAAAATAAGACATGATTACTAGACATGACATTTAACCCACAGCAATATGTAAATATATTTAAAGTTCAATATCTTCTACTCACAAGTGTAAAAAATAGTATGCAGAAAAGTCTGTATATTTTAACTTGCACATTATGTGCAACACCCAGTAAGATTCAACAAATCTCCAATTAAGCGACCTAGAAAATCAATTGGCCTATTAAATTAGTAAGTGCAAGGAGGATGTCTGTGTGAGACACCAATATCTTTGGTTGCGGTTTCTACACTGTTTACCAAGGTGGGGAAAAGATGCAGAGTCATTACAGTGTTAGCAGACCTTCCCGCCTGCAGCTTATAGTTTGGAGTGCATATACATTCATAAGTGCTTTTGTTGCTTAGATAAGTTAAAAAGGAGTCAGACAGTATGAGTCCCCATAGCAGTGGTGCAGTATGGGCTAGTTCAGCACCCGTGTCATGATGCTGATATAACACATTTTAGTCCTTACATTTCATTCACACCAGCCTTTTCTCACTGTTGCTGGCATTTTGTGTGTAACATTGACATTCCTTGTGAGACCAGTGTTTTACCACACTATAAATATGCCTAAGAGTATAGTCTTTTCTGTGTAAGCATCAGTTGTTGCAAATAAGTTCAGAAAGAGGGGCCAAGAGTTCATTCTCCGCTTTCTGCAGTTCACAATATGAAAGGCTCAGCTTTTTGAAGGATGTCTCTACTCCGCTGTCACACATACTGTCATTATACTGTTGCGTGTACTCATCAGCTGGTCCTCTATGATGATCTATGCAAACAAGAATATTGTAAGGTTTAATTATAGTACTGTACATCTTTTCTTCTATAGGCTAAGGTCGTTAAAATGATTATCAGTACAAGTTTTATCATATCTATTCAGCCATCATATACATTCGAAAAACAGATTTGATATTAGCCAGAACCATTACAGACAGGAAGTAGATCATACCATAGTGAGGGTATAGGGGTGTAAAGGATGGACATGTAAACACATGCACATAGCCTGTTGGAGGTGTAATTCAGAACACCTATCATCCCTCCCTAACTCCCCTGCATATTGACACCTACATTAGGAAACGGTCAGGTAGACCCTTCTCCCCTATCTCTGCCTCCTGCAGTTTGTTTACCCCACAGAAAGTCCTGGCTTTGAGTGCCAGGCAGTCAGTGTCAGTTTGGTCTCCTCTAGCATTAACTGAAAAGCAACTCTGGCATGGTTCAGTTAGTTCTTAATAGTGGTGCTATTACTGCACAAAGTTCAAAAATCATTCTCTCCAATTAATAGAAAACGAAACTGGAGGTAATTAGGACCAAGAGTAACTTGGCATACAGAGATGGGCAGAATGGAGCAGGTGCCATATTAGCTACCCCTCCCTTCCTTATGGCTAGTACACACGATCCAAAAGTCGCACGACAGATCGTCCATTTTTCTTTGCATGTTAGTCGCTTATCGAAAATGAAGAGTTTTCTAAAGTTAAGAAAATTCCTGTACGACAGAATAAAAAAATCGGAAGTGATATAATGTGTTGTAATGCATCTGTACTGTATTTTCAAATGACAACTGTACTGATTAAACGAAAATAGTAAGATCTGGTATCGTATGAGAAAAATGTTCATGCTTGTCTGATCGGATGAATTGTTGTGATCGGCTCTCGAAAGCTGTGTACGAATGATCAGACTATCGTACGAACGATTTGAAAGCTGTATTTTTCGTACGATTTTCAGATTGTGTGTACGGGTCATTACCTGTCAATGGTTGTTGACAGGTTGTTTACAGACCACAGCCTTCCAGCCACCAGTAACACCGACAGTTGGCAGGGCTTAATGGGGAAGCTGAGATACTAGATTTTTATATCAGGTCCACTCTCTTCTTGTGATTGACAGCAGGCAGATTCTATAGCCAGTAACAGACTGTCTATTAGCTATGGATACACCTACTGTTTGCTGTCAAGCACAAGGGGAGTGGACCTGATGGGGGACTAGTGTATCTGAATCTCCATCCAAGTCTACCCACCCAGCTTCAAAAGTCCTCAGCTGCTGCGTGTTGCTTTGTCCAAGTAGACAGTCTGGCCTCATTGAACCTGCACAAAGGGTGCTTGCTCCAAATTCATGTACCTGTTGGAATCGGTCGCCCACACTGATATTTGTCATGTGGAGGCATGACACAATTTAAAAGTGTCAGACACTATTTATAAATTCTCCTGTATGCCCCTAATTAATGCTGTATCAGATTCTTCCAGCTAAAGCTGCTATAAAATGTATCATTTTGTATGTTCATACTCCAGAGTAACTGCTTAATCTGCTTTTCAGTTCACGTGTCAGGTAACAGCCTTACTTCTCAGGCGAATAAATACTGCAGCTTAAAACTGCATACTGTATGTTATTGTGCTTATAAAATCAATCTGAATGCTCATCTCAATGCTGCAGTGCTACATTAAGGCACAATTAAACCCTCCGTTTAAATCGCCCAAATATATTCAAGGTGCATCAAAGCAAAATGTGATTAATTTCTTGCAGTTTCTTCTTTCTAAAGCAACCACTGCCTGAGTAGAAAAGCCTGTCCCCGCACAGCTGAAGAGGGGGGACTCTTGCTGTCTGTGGGGATGAAGTGGATTCAGAGTTCTGGCATTCCCAACTGCTCTGTGTGAGTGCATGCACTGCTGTTTACAACAAAAAGCAGCTGACCACATGTGCTCTAAAGCACAGTACACATGATCAGAATATTGTACAAAAAATACCGCTTTTTGAAGCGATGGTACGATAATCTGATCGTTCGTACACAGTTTTAATCAGAAATATTCCAAAGGGACAAACATAAAAATTTTTTTCATACGATCTTAGATTGTACAATTTTTGTTTTAATTCAGTTTTCATCCAAAAATACAATACAAATACATTATATCACTTCTCAATTTTTATTTTGTCGAATGAGAATTTTCATAATTTAGTAACCTATTCATTTTCGATATGGAGACTAGCATGCAAAAAAAAAAACGAATGACCATTCGTCTGATAATCTCATTGTGTGTACTAGGCTTAACACGATCTAGTGTGTGGAGAAGGTAGTGACAGGTCTAGGCAGCATGGTGACAAGTGTGAGGATGTACAGATGTCTCGGCGCTTATTTTTTACAAGGATAAAAACTAAGCTAACTTAGATAAGCTAAACTAAGGAAACAATGCAAAATAAGTGTGATTTTTTATTTTTATAGTATAAAAAAAGGTAAAGCTCAAAGTGGTTTGCATTTTACTTTAGAACAGCTTTATTACTCAATGAATAATATGTTAACATAACATTCAGATACGTTAAAGTCATTAATGAAGACCTAAATAAGCATGATGGTAACATTAGTTTTGTTTCTTTTTGTAAAAGGTCTGTGATTGGTACAATTCCAAAAGACATTGCATTTGCTTACGTGAGCATTTGACACTTAAAGAAATGCAAATATTTGCACCAAGAGACTTGGTTTTATAAAAGCTCTTTTTCACTATAACCACCACAAACACATGCTCCCTAACCAATTGAGTGTACAGTGAGGGAAAAAAGTATTTGATCCTCTGCTGATTTTGTACGTTTGCCCACTGACAAAGAAATGATCAGTCTATAATTTTAATGGTAGGTTTATTTTAACAGTGAGACAGGGCCGGCGTTAGGGGGGGGGCAAACTGGGCAAATGCCCAGGGCCCCAAATGTCCAGGGGCCCCGTGTCACTGTCAGTCAGGGCCGGACCGGGCAGACCGGGCAGTGTCCCGACTCCCGGTGGGCCGCGGCGCTCAGAGTCATCAGATACAGTAAGAAGACGATCCCTCACTGCGGGCGGCCGCCGGCCGGTGTACTTGCCAACTACACCGGCTCCGCGGCCAATTAGCCTTCTGCTCAGGGGGGGTGTGAGTCACACCCCCCTGAGCAGAAGGCTGATTGGCCGCGGAGCCGGTCCGGAAGTCAAGGTGTGTGTGTTCCTTCCCGCGGCCGCCGATGATCACTGAAGCCGCTGCAGATGGGAGCTCCTTCAGCCCGACTTCGGGCTGCTCGCGGGGGGGGCAGCGACGAGAGGGAAGGTAAGAGACTGCCTGCAGAGCAGCCTGTGCAGCCCCGGCCGTGTGTGCTGAATAGGAGGGGGTTGGGGCGGCTCGGCTGCATATAGAGGATTTGATGTTTCCTTATGCCGCTGGATGGATGGATTCTTCTCCTCCCTTCTGCAGGCATTCTGCGGCTGCAGGAGAAATATGGAAATATCAATTTCTCTATATGCAGCTGAGCTGTCCCACCCCCCTCCTATTCAACTTCTTTTACTGCCCCCCAGTGATCTTAGCCACCCCAGTGATCTTAGCCACCCCCCTCCAGTGATCTTAGCCACCCCCTCCAGTGATCTTAGCCACCCCCTCCAGTGATCTTAGCCACCCCCTCCAGTGATCTTAGCCACCCCCCCAGTGATCTTAGCCACCCCCTCCAGTGATCTTAGCCACCCCCTCCAGTGATCTTAGCCACCCCTTCCAGTGATCTTAGCCACCCCCCCAGTGATCTTAGCCACCCCCTCCAGTGATCTTAGCCACCCCCCCAGTGATCTTAGCCACCCCAATGATCTTAGCCCCCCCCCCCCAGTGATCTTAGCCACACCCCCAGTGATCTTAGCCACCCCCTCCAGTGATCTTAGCCACCCCCCCAGTGATCTTAGCCACCCCAATGATCTTAGCCCCCCCCCCCAGTGATCTTAGCCACCCCAGTGATCTTAAACCCCCTGTATTTTTTTACCCCCCCCCCCGCCCTGTGCTCCTTAGCCCCCCCGTGCTCTTCAAGTCCCCACAGTGCTTTTCATCTCCCCCTATGCTCTCTGGCTCCCCCAGTGCTCTCCACCCCCCCCCGTGCTCCCTGGCTCCCCCTAAGTGATTTCCAGTGCTCTCCAGTCCCCCCCCCATGCTCTCCATCCCCCTGGTTTTCCCTGCCCGCCACCCCCCCCCCAGTGCTATCCACACCCTGCACCTTCCAACCCCCCTGCAATGCTTTCCAAACCCCCCCCCCTTAATTCTCTCCAGTTCCCTCCCCCCTTGCCCTTCAGCTCCTCCAGTGCTATCTGCTTTCCCTGTGCTCTCCGGCCCCCCTAGTGTCCTATCTTCTATCATGTCTGCAGTCTCTGACCTTCTCTTGTATCACATCCGCAGTCTCTGGACCATCTCCTGTACTATGTCTGCAGTCTCTGACCATCTCCTGTATCGTGTCTGCAGTCTCTGACCATCTCCTGTATCGTGTCTGCAGTCTCTGACCATCTCTTGTATCATGTCTGCAGTCTCTGACCATCTCTTGTATCATGTCTGCAGTCTCTGACCATCTCTTGTATCATGTCTGCAGTCTCTGACCATCTCCTGTATCGAGTCTGCAGTCTCTGACCATCTCTTGTATCATGTCCTCAGTCTCTGACCATCTCCTGTATCGTGTCTACAGTCTCTGACCATCTCTTGTATCATGTCTGCAGTCTCTGACCATCTCCTGTATCGTGTCTGCAGTCTCTGACCATCTCCTGTATCGTGTCTGCAGTCTCTGACCATCTCTTGTATCATGTCCTCAGTCTCTGACCATCTCCTGTATCGTGTCCTCAGTCTCTGACCATCTCCTGTATCGTGTCCTCAGTCTCTGACCATCTCCTGTATCGTGTCCTCAGTCTCTGACCATCTCCTGTATCATGTCCTCAGTCTCTGACCATCTCTTGTATCACGTCTGCACTCTCTGACCATCTACTGTATCACGTCTGTAGTCTCTGACCATCTCTTCTATCATGTCCTCAGTCTCTGACCATCTCTTGTATCATGTCCTCAGTCTCTGACCATCTCTTGTATCATGTCCTCAGTCTCTGACCATCTCCTGTATCATGTCCTCAGTCTCTGACCATCTCCTGTATCATGTCCTCAGTCTCTGACCATCTCTTGTATCATGTCCTCAGTCTCTGACCATCTCTTGTATCATGTCCTCAGTCTCTGACAATCTACTGTATCATGTCCTCAGTCTCTGACAATCTACTGTATCATGTCCTCAGTCTCTGACCATCTCCTGTATCATGTCTTCAGTCTCTGACCATCTCCTGTATCATGTATTCAGTCTCTGACCATCTCCTGTATCATGTCCTCAGTCTCTGACCATCTACTGTATCATGTCCTCAGTCTCTGATCATCTACTGTATCATGTCCTCAGTCTCTGACCATCTACTGTATCATGTCCTCAGTCTCTGACCATCTCCTGTATCATGCCCTCAGTCTCTGACCATCTCCTGTATCATGTCCTCAGTCTCTGACCATCTCCTGTATCATGTCTTCAGTCTCTGACCATCTCCTGTATCATGTCCTCAGTCTCTGACAATCTACTGTATCATGTCCTCAGTCTCTGACAATCTACTGTATCATGTCCTCAGTCTCTGACCATCTACTGTATCATGTCCTCAGTCTCTGACCATCTACTGTATCATGTCCTCAGTCTCTGACCATCTACTGTATCATGTCCTCAGTCTCTGACCATCTCCTGTATCATGTCCTCAGTCTCTGACCATCTCCTGTATCATGTCCTCAGTCTCTGACCATCTCTTGTATCATGTTTGCAGTCTCTGACCATCTCCTGTACTATGTACAGCGGGAACACTCTGTAGCCACACCGCACAGCACACCCAAGGTAAGTGGAGGACTGGAGAGAGGAGTGACTTCTACTTAGGGATTTATTTTGCAGATAGGCTGGGCTGGCACTGGCAGCAACAATTTTATTTAAAGAAATCAGGATTTCTTCTGCAAATATACTGGCACTGGCAGCAACAATTTAATTCAAATCAGGATTTCTTTTGCAAATAGGCTGGCCTGGCACTGGCAGCCAGGCATAGTACTAGTCTAGTACAATGCCTGCCAGTGCCTTGTCTGATCTGATGATGTCACTGCCAGGCTATTTGCAGAAAAAATCCTTATTTTTCCTCATTTTTTGATCATGTGTCATGATGACATTGGTTTTGGTAATTGTCTGACTCTGATGCCAGCCTATTTGCAGAAGAAATCCTGATTTGAATAAAATATTTGCTGCCAGTGCCAGCCTGCCAGGGGCTGATCTGAGGTGTGAAGGTGCAGAAATTGGGGTGATCTGAGGTGTGAAGGTGCAGGAATTGGGGTGGTCTGAGGTGTGAAGGTGCAGAAATTGGGGTGGCCTGAGGTGTGAAGGTGCAGGAATTGGGGTGATCTGAGGTGTGAAGGTGCAGGAATTGGGGTGATCTGAGGTGTGAAGGTGCAGGAATTGGGGTGACCTGAGGTGTGAAGGTGCAGAAATTGGGGTGGCCTGAGGTGTGAAGGTGCAGGAATTGAGGTGGTCTGAGGTGTGAAGGTGCAGAAATTGGGGTGGTCTGAGGTGTGAAGGTGCAGGAATTGGGGTGATCTGAGGTGTGAAGGTGCAGGAATTGGGGTGGTCTGAGGTGTGAAGGTGCAGAAATTGGGGTGGCCTGAGGTGTGAAGGTGCAGGAATTGGGGTGGTCTGAGGTGTGAAGGTGCAGAAATTGGGGTGGCCTGAGGTGTGAAGGTGCAGGAATTGGGGTGATCTGAGGTGTGAAGGTGCAGGAATTGGGGTGATCTGAGGTGTGAAGGTGCAGAAATTGGGGTGGCCTGAGGTGTGAAGGTGCAGGAATTGGGGTGGTCTGAGGTGTGAAGGTGCAGGAATTGGGGTGGTCTTAGGTGTGAAGGTGCAGAAATTGGGGTGGCCTGAGGTGTGAAGGTGCAGGAATTGGGGTGGTCTGAGGTGTGAAGGTGCAGAAATTGGGGTGGTCTGAGGTGTGAAGGTGCAGGAATTGGGGTGGTCTGAGGTGTGAAGGTGCAGGAATTGGGGGTGATCTGATTTGTGAAGGTGCAGGAATTGGGGTGATCTGAGGTGTGAAGGTGCAGGAATTGGGGTAATCTGAGGTGTGAAGGTGCAGGAATTGGGGGTGATCTGATTTGTGAAGGTGCAGAAATTGGGGTGGTCTGAGGTGTGAAGGTGCAGGAATTGAGGCTGATCTGATTTGTGAAGGTGCAGAAATTGGGGTGGTCTGAGGTGTGAAGGCGCAGGATTTGGGGTGATCTGAGGTGTGAAGGTGCAGGAATTGGGGCTGATCTGAGGTGTGAAGGTGCAGGAATTGGGGTGATCTGAGGTGTGAAGGTGCAGGAATTGGGGTGATCTGATTTGTGAAGGTGCAGAAATTGGGGTGGTCTGAGGTGTGAAGGTGCAGGAATTGGGGTGGTCTGAGGTGTGAAGGTGCAGAAATTGGGGTGGTCTGAGGTGTGAAGGTGCAGGAATTGGGGTGATCTGATTTGTGAAGGTGCAGAAATTGGGGTGGTCTGAGGTGTGAAGGTGCAGGAATTGGGGTGGTCAGAGGTGTGAAGGTGCAGGAATTGGGGTGGTCTGAGGTGTGAAGGTGCAGGAATTGGGGTGGTCAGAGGTGTGAAGGTGCAGGAATTGGGGTGGTCTGAGGTGTGAAGGTGCAGGAATTGGGGTGGTCTGATTTGTGAAGGTGCAGAAATTGGGGTGATCTGAGGAGTGAAGGTGCAGGAATTGGGGTGATCTGAGGTGTGATAGTGCAGGAATTGGGGTGATCTGAGGTGTGAAGGTGCAGGAATTGGGGTGATCTGATTTGTGAAGGTGCAGGAATTGGGGTGATCTGATGTGTGAAGGTGCAAAGCTCACTTGATTTCTTATTTATTCTATTTAATGTTATTTAATTAAAGCATATTTTCATGTAGTTGTATGTTTTATTTGGCTAAATTGATTAAATGCGCCTATATTTTTGGTAGAATATAAAAAAATTTGGGGCCCCACTTTTAGGTTTGCCCAGGGCCACACTTTGTCTAAAACCGGCCCTGCAGTGAGAGACAGAATAACAACTAACATATCCATAAAAACTAATTTTAAAAAAGTTACAAATTGATTTGCATTTTAATGAGTGAAATAAATATTTGATCCCCTATCAATCAGCAAGAATGCTGGCTTTCAGGTGTCTTCTATACAGGTAAGGACCTGAGATTAGAAGCACTGTTTTAAAGGGAATGCTCCTAATCTAAGCTTGTTACCTATATAAGACACCTGTCCACAGACGCAATCAATCAGATTCCAAGCTCTCCACCATGACCAAACCCAAAGGATGTCCGGGACAAGATTGTGGACCTACACAAAACTGGAATGGGCTACTAGACCATCGCCAAGCAGCTTGGTGCGAGGGTGACAACAGTTGGTGCGATTATTCATAAATGGAAGAAACACAAAAATACTGTCAATCTCCCTCTGGCTGGGGCTCTATGCAAGATCTCACCTCGTTGAGTTTCAATGATCATGAGATTGGTTAGGCCTGAGGTGTGAAGGTGCAGGAATTGGGGTGGTCTGAGGTGTGAAGGTGCAGAAATTGGGGTGGTCTGAGGTGTGAAGGTGCAGGAATTGGGGTGGTCTGAGGTGTGAAGGTGCAGGAATTGGGGGTGATCTGATTTGTGAAGGTGCAGGAATTGGGGTGATCTGAGGTGTGAAGGTGCAGGAATTGGGGTAATCTGAGGTGTGAAGGTGCAGGAATTGGGGGTGATCTGATTTGTGAAGGTGCAGAAATTGGGGTGGTCTGAGGTGTGAAGGTGCAGGAATTGAGGCTGATCTGATTTGTGAAGGTGCAGAAATTGGGGTGGTCTGAGGTGTGAAGGCGCAGGATTCGGGGTGATCTGAGGTGTGAAGGTGCAGGAATTGGGGCTGATCTGAGGTGTGAAGGTGCAGGAATTGGGGTGATCTGAGGTGTGAAGGTGCAGGAATTGGGGTAATCTGAGGTGTGAAGGTGCAGGAATTGGGGGTGATCTGATTTGTGAAGGTGCAGAAATTGGGGTGGTCTGAGGTGTGAAGGTGCAGGAATTGAGGCTGATCTGATTTGTGAAGGTGCAGAAATTGGGGTGGTCTGAGGTGTGAAGGCGCAGGATTTGGGGTGATCTGAGGTGTGAAGGTGCAGGAATTGGGGCTGATCTGAGGTGTGAAGGTGCAGGAATTGGGGTGATCTGAGGTGTGAAGGTGCAGGAATTGGGGTGATCTGATTTGTGAAGGTGCAGAAATTGGGGTGGTCTGAGGTGTGAAGGTGCAGGAATTGGGGTGGTCTGAGGTGTGAAGGTGCAGAAATTGGGGTGGTCTGAGGTGTGAAGGTGCAGGAATTGGGGTGATCTGATTTGTGAAGGTGCAGAAATTGGGGTGGTCTGAGGTGTGAAGGTGCAGGAATTGGGGTGGTCAGAGGTGTGAAGGTGCAGGAATTGGGGTGGTCTGAGGTGTGAAGGTGCAGGAATTGGGGTGGTCAGAGGTGTGAAGGTGCAGGAATTGGGGTGGTCTGAGGTGTGAAGGTGCAGGAATTGGGGTGGTCTGATTTGTGAAGGTGCAGAAATTGGGGTGATCTGAGGAGTGAAGGTGCAGGAATTGGGGTGATCTGAGGTGTGATAGTGCAGGAATTGGGGTGATCTGAGGTGTGAAGGTGCAGGAATTGGGGTGATCTGATTTGTGAAGGTGCAGGAATTGGGGTGATCTGATGTGTGAAGGTGCAAAGCTCACTTGATTTCTTATTTATTCTATTTAATGTTATTTAATTAAAGCATATTTTCATGTAGTTGTATGTTTTATTTGGCTAAATTGATTAAATGCGCCTATATTTTTGGTAGAATATAAAAAAATTTGGGGCCCCACTTTTAGGTTTGCCCAGGGCCACACTTTGTCTAAAACCGGCCCTGCAGTGAGAGACAGAATAACAACTAACATATCCATAAAAACTAATTTTAAAAAAGTTACAAATTGATTTGCATTTTAATGAGTGAAATAAATATTTGATCCCCTATCAATCAGCAAGAATGCTGGCTTTCAGGTGTCTTCTATACAGGTAAGGACCTGAGATTAGAAGCACTGTTTTAAAGGGAATGCTCCTAATCTAAGCTTGTTACCTATATAAGACACCTGTCCACAGACGCAATCAATCAGATTCCAAGCTCTCCACCATGACCAAACCCAAAGGATGTCCGGGACAAGATTGTGGACCTACACAAAACTGGAATGGGCTACTAGACCATCGCCAAGCAGCTTGGTGCGAGGGTGACAACAGTTGGTGCGATTATTCATAAATGGAAGAAACACAAAAATACTGTCAATCTCCCTCTGGCTGGGGCTCTATGCAAGATCTCACCTCGTTGAGTTTCAATGATCATGAGATTGGTTAGGCCTGAGGTGTGAAGGTGCAGGAATTGGGGTGGTCTGAGGTGTGAAGGTGCAGAAATTGGGGTGGTCTGAGGTGTGAAGGTGCAGGAATTGGGGTGGTCTGAGGTGTGAAGGTGCAGGAATTGGGGGTGATCTGATTTGTGAAGGTGCAGGAATTGGGGTGATCTGAGGTGTGAAGGTGCAGGAATTGGGGTAATCTGAGGTGTGAAGGTGCAGGAATTGGGGGTGATCTGATTTGTGAAGGTGCAGAAATTGGGGTGGTCTGAGGTGTGAAGGTGCAGGAATTGAGGCTGATCTGATTTGTGAAGGTGCAGAAATTGGGGTGGTCTGAGGTGTGAAGGCGCAGGATTTGGGGTGATCTGAGGTGTGAAGGTGCAGGAATTGGGGCTGATCTGAGGTGTGAAGGTGCAGGAATTGGGGTGATCTGAGGTGTGAAGGTGCAGGAATTGGGGTAATCTGAGGTGTGAAGGTGCAGGAATTGGGGGTGATCTGATTTGTGAAGGTGCAGAAATTGGGGTGGTCTGAGGTGTGAAGGTGCAGGAATTGAGGCTGATCTGATTTGTGAAGGTGCAGAAATTGGGGTGGTCTGAGGTGTGAAGGCGCAGGATTTGGGGTGATCTGAGGTGTGAAGGTGCAGGAATTGGGGCTGATCTGAGGTGTGAAGGTGCAGGAATTGGGGTGATCTGAGGTGTGAAGGTGCAGGAATTGGGGTGATCTGATTTGTGAAGGTGCAGAAATTGGGGTGGTCTGAGGTGTGAAGGTGCAGGAATTGGGGTGGTCTGAGGTGTGAAGGTGCAGAAATTGGGGTGGTCTGAGGTGTGAAGGTGCAGGAATTGGGGTGATCTGATTTGTGAAGGTGCAGAAATTGGGGTGGTCTGAGGTGTGAAGGTGCAGGAATTGGGGTGGTCAGAGGTGTGAAGGTGCAGGAATTGGGGTGGTCTGAGGTGTGAAGGTGCAGGAATTGGGGTGGTCAGAGGTGTGAAGGTGCAGGAATTGGGGTGGTCTGAGGTGTGAAGGTGCAGGAATTGGGGTGGTCTGATTTGTGAAGGTGCAGAAATTGGGGTGATCTGAGGAGTGAAGGTGCAGGAATTGGGGTGATCTGAGGTGTGATAGTGCAGGAATTGGGGTGATCTGAGGTGTGAAGGTGCAGGAATTGGGGTGATCTGATTTGTGAAGGTGCAGGAATTGGGGTGATCTGATGTGTGAAGGTGCAAAGCTCACTTGATTTCTTATTTATTCTATTTAATGTTATTTAATTAAAGCATATTTTCATGTAGTTGTATGTTTTATTTGGCTAAATTGATTAAATGCGCCTATATTTTTGGTAGAATATAAAAAAATTTGGGGCCCCACTTTTAGGTTTGCCCAGGGCCACACTTTGTCTAAAACCGGCCCTGCAGTGAGAGACAGAATAACAACTAACATATCCATAAAAACTAATTTTAAAAAAGTTACAAATTGATTTGCATTTTAATGAGTGAAATAAATATTTGATCCCCTATCAATCAGCAAGAATGCTGGCTTTCAGGTGTCTTCTATACAGGTAAGGACCTGAGATTAGAAGCACTGTTTTAAAGGGAATGCTCCTAATCTAAGCTTGTTACCTATATAAGACACCTGTCCACAGACGCAATCAATCAGATTCCAAGCTCTCCACCATGACCAAACCCAAAGGATGTCCGGGACAAGATTGTGGACCTACACAAAACTGGAATGGGCTACTAGACCATCGCCAAGCAGCTTGGTGCGAGGGTGACAACAGTTGGTGCGATTATTCATAAATGGAAGAAACACAAAAATACTGTCAATCTCCCTCTGGCTGGGGCTCTATGCAAGATCTCACCTCGTTGAGTTTCAATGATCATGAGATTGGTTAGGAATCAGCCCAGAACTACACGGGATAATCTTGTCAATGATCTTAAGGCACCTGGGACCATAGTCACCAAGAAAACAATTAATACCACACTACGCCCTGAAGGACTGAAATGCTGCAGCGACTGCAAGGTCCCGCTGCTCAAGAAAGCACACGAACAGGCCCATCTGAAGTTTGCTAATGAACATCTGAATGATTCAGAGGAGAAATGGGTGAAAGTGTTGTGGTCAGGTGAGACCAAGATCAAGCTCTTTGGCATCAACTCAACTCGCTGTGTTTGGAGGAGGAGGAATGCTGCCTATGACCCCAAGAACACCATCCCCACCGTCAAACACGGGGGTGGAAACATTATGCTTTGGGGGAATGATGGACGGGGACGTGTACTTCCCTCAGCCAGGGCATTGAAAATGGGTCATGATTGGTATTCCAGCATGACAATGACCCAAAACATACAACCAAGGCAACAAAAGAATGGCTCAAGAAGAAGCACAATAAGGTCCTGGAGTGCCTAGCCAGTCTCCAGACCTTAATCCCATAGAAAATATGTGGAGGGAGCTGAAGGTTTGAGTTACCAAATGTCAGCCTCGAAACCTTAATGATTTGGAGAGGATTTGCAAAAAGGAGTGGGAGAAAATCCCTCCTGAGATGTGTGCAAACCTGGTGGTCAACTGCAAGAAATGTCTGACCTATGTGATTGCCAACAAGGGTTTTGCCACCAAATACTAAGTCATGTTTTGTGAAGGGGTCAAATACTTATTTCACTCATTAAAATGCAACTCAATGTATAACTTTTTTGAAATGCGTTTTTCTGGATATTTTTGTTGTTATTCTGTCTCTCAATGGTAAAATATACCTACCATTAAAATTATAGACTAATCATTTTTTTGTCAGTGGGCAAACATACAAAATCAGCAGGGGATCAAATACTTTTCCCCCCGCACTGTAAGCCTGTATATACGTCTCCATTAACAGGCCAATTTTTAGAGCTTTTATAGTTTGGATTACTGGGTCATACAACACCATACCTAAAATTAGTTTTATATATTTTTTTTATGTACAAAGCCTTCTTTTGGTGGTACTCAACGCTGTTTTTTGTATATTTTACTATTTTTATATTTTGAAATAAACTGATGTATGCCATTTCTTGAGACCTCCCAAATTGTTTCGTTTTATGCTAGGTTCGCACTGTTGCGCTCAGATCTGTCTTTAATGGGCGTACTAAACACAAGAGGGTGTTTTCTGAAGTGACATTTATAAATGGCACTAAAGGAAATACACATCCACCTTCCCCCACCCCCTTTTTATTTTACAGTATTGCTGTGGTGGTGGTTAATCCAGACTGTATGTAACTTACAGATAGGCATACCGTTTTTCAATGTTTAGCTTTCACACTAAATACATTTTCCATAAAAGAAAAAATCTGGCTGCCATCTGAATATACATTTTCCTTATATTCATACCACAATTACCTTGTTCCTGAGAGATTTCAGTAGAAGAAGGATCATCCTCTTGGGATGCATCAGAATGGCTTGGCTGGGACTTTTCAAGGATTTCAATAGCTTCTGTGAATGACATCACTTTTAAGGCAGCTAGAAGTTCTGAGATTGTCCCTCCAGATACCTGCCAGAATAGAAAAACATGCCTGTCACAAAAAAAAAAAAAATCTCAGCTTTTATTGCAACTAGTGCTCCTGCTTTCAGTATTATATGTAAACTGAAATGTACATAGGTTTGGGTTAGACAGTGATAAAAAGTCACAAAGCAAAAATATTTTTGGAGGAAACATGTAAACAATTTAGTTATCAGTGCATGCAACCAAAACATCAGTCATATTGTTATGTCTTACAACATAACAAAAGCGCCTAATGAAGTACTATGAAAAAACTTGGATTCTTGTACTTGCCATGAAGTCAATTCCTTAAGGCCCGTATACACGATTAGAAAATATGTAGGGAAAATTCGTCCGACGACCGATCTGCCGATTTTCAGATGTTAATATGGTGCTTTCGACAGCCGACTCCGACTTTTCAGCCGACAAAATCCTGATGTGCAGGCTATAAAATTTTTGTCGTCCGTCAAAACAATGTCCGATTTTCGTCTCATTAGTACAGATTTTGACGGAAAAAAATCTTAAGAGCAAGACTCGGCATGCTCAGAGAGAAAGAACACATACAAAGCAATCCAACACATGACATCACTTCTGAAGTAGAATTCTGTCGTACCGGAAAATTCGTATGAAAATAACCTCTTCACTTTCCGCATCAGACTAGCATGCAACAAAAAATGGACGACAGATCGTTCGATAATCTGATCATGTGTACGGGACTTTAGAGTTCTTAGGATACAG
Organism: Pelophylax lessonae; assembly: GCF_965119305.1. Classification (NCBI taxonomy): domain Eukaryota; kingdom Metazoa; phylum Chordata; class Amphibia; order Anura; family Ranidae; genus Pelophylax; species Pelophylax lessonae. The sequence continues at coordinate 600,797,768 of NC_138768.1, read as the reverse complement.
GAATGCAGAGAATCTTGGGGGAAGCTGCTGCCTACAGGAGGCAGTGAAGGAAGACGTCTGGAAGGCCGCACTCCAATTAACTCGCGTTTATTTCAAAGAAAAATCCATACAGCACGGGTACAGGATAAAAAGGCTAAGAGTTTGTACACTGGCAAACAAAAAAAGCAGTGCCCAGCCCTATATAATCGCTCCTACTTCCAGCATGCTTAAGTTTGTTGGAAAAGCAGTAACAACATAATCATGTACAGAGGGGTGGGCTCTGTGTATCTCAATAAACTCCAAGAAAAGATTTTTATGATAAGTACAAACAATCTAAATTCTTTCACATTAATTCAGGGCCACATGAATTTAGAGAGAGAGTTTGGTTGTCCGAAAACAGTCCAACTGAGGGGTGGGCAACAGCAACAAAACAATAGGAACCCCACAAAAAAAACAAAAACAAACTGCTTGCATACCTTCCTGATACCTGATGGACCCTATGCCCAAAGGTGGCATTAGGTGAGGCCTTAACATCCACGTGGAGTAAGAGTGAACAGAAGACCAGGTGGCAGCCTTAAAAATCTGAGAAAGGGCTCTTTCACACGGGCGTTCCTTTTTTTTTGCCCGATCAGGTCCTTTTTTTTTTTTTGTAACGGACACGGATGACACTTGACCACGGATAAACTTAGCCAACCAGTGAACATGGAGCTCAATCAGGAACAACTGGAGCTCACCTGGAAACAGCATACACCCTCAAAGGGAAAATTTTCTTTTTTACATCGCAGCCTGCAAAATTGTGCTGCCAAAAGAAGCATCCGAAGATGCCACCACATCTACTTTGTAGAATCTTGGGAAGATGTGCACAGACGACTAAGTTGCCGCCTTGCAAACTTGCATTACTGACGCCTGATGATAAAAAGCCCAAGAGGCACTCAGCGCCCTAGTAGAATGCACCTTCACAGGGAAAGGTGGAACCTGACCCTTCAGTGAATAGGCCTGTACCACCGTCTGCCTGATCCATCTGGATATGGTCGCAGCAGACACAGCCAATCCCTTGCAAGGCCCTTCCATGAGGTCAAAAAGAGAGTCTGATTTCCTGAAAGATTCACTAGCCACCAGGTAAACCCTATTTAGCTCGAACCACATCCAAAGAATGCAAAGAAATTTCCTTGGGATGCTTGGGCTTAGGACAGAGTGAAGGTAGCACAATGTCTTTATTCAAATTTATATCAGAAACCACCTTAGGAAGAAACGAATGATTAGGTTGAAGTACCACTTTATCTCTGTGGACCAGAGAAGGTGAACAGCAGGATAGCGCCCCCAATTCAGATACTCTGCGAGCAGAGGTAATAGCCACCAAAAAGGCTACCTTCTGCGACAGTGTAAGCAGAGTAATCTCCCTAGTGTTCTCAAAGGGAGGTTTTTGAAGAACAGACAGTACCAAGTTAAGATCCCATGGAGGTAATGAGGATTGTATCGGAGGAGCCATATGGCAAACCCCTTTAATAAAAGTGTGAATCAAGGCATGCATAGCTAAAAAACACAGCCAAAGCTGACACTGGGCCTTTAGTAGTACCCAAGGCCAACCGCTGTTCAACCCCTTGCATCACATATAAATAGTATGGCTTGGACCATTTGGTCCGTTAGCTCTGCCAGGCCCGGAGGGAGCTGTTCTGTTTGCAGGTCACTTTTTAGTAACTTTGCCCATTCCGTTATTGTCTGAGACACCAGAGTGATCACGAAGATTGGTTTAAGTATTGAGCCCGCTATCACATGTGTTTTAGATAGGACCATAAGTGTCCGAGATTATATCTGTCCCTGGCCTGATTAGATACGATGTGTGCACACACAGCGGAAGAATCAGACACTGACAGTTCAGAGTTGAAGTATCTTGTGCTTTAATTCTACAGTGTCAGTGTTATATATATATCTTGTTATTAGTGTCATCAGTTAGTACGTAGATAAACATAATGTCATCTGCTTGCTAGTAGCTTCTTAATTGGTTATGTTCATTATAAGATAAACTCCCTCCAAGCTCGGAATGTTATCTGTTGGGTGTTCTCTTCTTTTGAGGTCGTCATCTTTGCTCAGACGAAGGGAGGGGTGATCTAGCAGGTTCATTTTGAGTAAGGAAATAAGGAAAGGAAATAAACTGCAGCAGTAACATAAATATCTTAAACATCATAAGTGAAAAAGGCATTTCACTATAACCATTGATTACATCCATTACACATGTAAGTGGCGGGACAGAGACTGATTCCTTCTATCCACAGGGTCTTTAAAGACCGGGGACTCCTCCACCGAGACCACAGTAGATTTGTTCAGTCTGAAGACCGGATGCTCCACCCTCAGTGGAATGGCCCATTTTGTGGATACTGTGTCCGTGAATGGATAACGCCTCTTATAATGCTTTGGCACCACTAACATGTTTGAGGTGCCCCCATTGGTCAGAGACAATTTTGTCAAAACGTTCCGGTCAAGGGAAAACTTTGCCCGACTTCTGGGATATGCGAGTGCCAAATGACACCTGCGTCCCTAACGCTGCAGAATCATCCGCCATTTTTAAAGTTTCCCTCATTGACACTATAAGTGCCTCCACCAGCGCGCTTTCCCATGCGGCTACAGAGGAAGATATGTCGTCCTCGCCATCCGAGTGCGATGACGCAGAACCCTCAGGGTGACATGCGTCCGCGGCGGCCATATTTACCTCAGAAACTGAGGATACAGGAGAGGCAGGGGAGGGCATAGGGCACTTTTTATTGTGGTGTTTTTTAAAACCAAATCCACTTATGACACCAGGTTTTCCAAAATCGCTGTTAAGGTAGACAGGGGTTGCGACCCGGAGGTTCCCTTAACCGCATCTAGGGGATCTGTAAGTAAAATTTGTTCCTGGGACTCCATATTAGTGTTTGACCGATATTGTTTTTTTTATTGCCAATACCGATACCGATATTTTGGTCATCGCATATCGGTATCGCACATTTAAATTTTTTTTTTTTTTTTTTTTACAGGTACTCTTGTGGAGGGATCTGGGGGTCTAAAAGACACCCAAACCCCTCCTCTGCAATTAAAAGCATTCAACGCCAAGTTTGGCTGTTTTGAATGCTGTCATTTTTTTGTATTTGGCACCGAGTCATGACATCACTTCCGGGTTTTTACATGGAGACCCGATCAGAGCCGAATGTGGTCTTCAGCGGCCATGCAGGTAGGATGCCCGGGTCCTGGCAGAGAAAACGATCTTCACAGAAAGAGGAAGTACCTGGGTCATTTACTAGAGTAAAGGCCTAGCTGCTCCCTGCTGTCCAGCCTTTGCGGACTCCGGGAAAATGGCCACCCAATGCATTTATATGGGGAAACCACAAAAATATGGCCGCCTATGCATTTCAATGGGAACTTCAGCAAAATGAGGCCGAATGATTCTACAGTAAAATGGCGACCCCCACGACGCGCCATGCGTTCTCCGGGACCCCCTAAGAGGTCCCAAAGATTTGTGGCATCGGGGGGTCCCTGGCAGGGGCCCCTACCAGGGTTAACCCCCCCAGGGGATCCGCTATAGTGGAATTGGCGCGTCCACCCCTAGAGGACCCCCATCGCTGACTGAGGTAGGGACCTCTATGAAGGTGGGGAGAGAGGCCTTGGGGGGGGCTGGTACATACCGAGGGGCCAGGGGGAATGAGGGGTACCCGAGGGTCTGACCTTCCCAGGGAGGGTCCCACGTCCGCCCGAGACCGCCAGAGCTATGGGGGGACACTACTCACCATACCAACGACATTGGGTGGGCGCCACTCCGGACAGACTACCTCTCCACTCGGGGTGGGGGTGCTGATGGCCAAGGGGTAAGCTGTGACTCAGGCCAAACCAGGTTGTCTGCGTTCCGGCGAGGTGTTTCACTCGCGGGCAAGCCCCCATCCATAGGGGCTCTGTCATGGCGAGGCCTAGCGCTGGGCTATAACCTGCTCACGGCTCGCTGGCCGGGCTGGAAGACCTTAAGGATCTAGGATATCAAGTCCGAAACCCAGTCTGGCTGTTGACTGCAGTTCTCTCAGGAACATAACTAGCTAAAAAATTAAAAATTCAACAAAGGTTCCATTTAAAATAAAAAAGGCAAGCTAAGACCGAAGTTCCAGCCGGGAACTAGGTCCTACTCCTAAACTAGGCAGAAACAAACTGAATCCTATAGCAGAGTGAGTGGTTGTATGCCTGCAGGGACTGCCCCAAAGGCGTGGTAAAGATTTTTCCTGCCTAGTGTCCTACTCCTGTAGGGGGAAGCATAACCCAATGGTCATGAAGAATATGGAGCTGCGTCTGTCAATGAACGATAGAGAAAAATAATTTTTGCTCTACATAAAGATGGCCTAGGCTATAAGGAGATTGCCAAGACCCTGAAACTGAGCTGCAGCACGGTGGCCAAGACCATACAACAGTTTAACAGGATAGGTTGCACTCAGAACAGGCCTCGCCATGGTCGACCAAAGAAGTTTAGTGCACGTGCTCAGCGTTATCAGGTTGTCTTTGAGAAATAGATGTCTGAGTGCTGCCAGCATTGCTGCAGAGGTTGAAGGGGTGGGGGGTCAGCCTGTCAGTGCTCAGACCATACGTCTCACACTGCATCAAATTGGTTTATATGGCTGTTGTCCCAGAAGGAAGCCTCTTCTAAAGATGATGCACAAGAAAGCCTGCAAACAGTTTGCTGAAGACAAGCAGACTAAGGACATGGATTACTGGAAGTATATCCTGTGGTCTGATGAGACCAAGATAAACTTATTCGGTTCAGATGGTGTCAAGCATGGTGTTGGGAGTGTCATGGTCTGGGGCTGCATAAGTGCTGCCGGCACTGGGGAGCTACAGTTCATTCAGGGAAACATGAACGCCAACATGTACTGTGACATACTGAAGCAGAGCATGATCCCCTCCCTTCGAAGACTGGGCCGCAAGCCTGTATTCCAACATGATAACGACCCCAAACACACCTCCAAGACGACCACTGCCTTGCTAAAGAAACTGAGAGTAAAGGTGATGGACTGGTCAAGCATGTCTCCAGACCTAAACCCTATTGAGCATCTTTGGGGCATCCTCAAATTGGATGTAGAGGAGCGCAAGGTCTCTAACATCCACCAGCTCCGTAATGTCATCATGGAGGAGTGGAAGAGGACTCCAGTGGCAACCTGTGAAGCTCTGGTGAACTCCATGCCCAAGAGGGTTAAGGCAGTGCTGGAAAATAATGGTGGCCACACAAAATATTGACACTTTGGTCCCAATTTGGACAATTTCACTTAGGAGTGTACTCACTTTTGTTGCCAGCGGTTTAGACATTAATGACTGTGTGTTGAGTTATTTTGACGGGACAGCAAATGTACACTGTTATACAAGCTGTACACTCACTACTTTACATTGTAGCAAAGTGTAATTTCTTCAGTGTTGTCACATAAAAAGATATAATAAAATGTTAACAAAAATGTGAGGGGTATACTCACTTTTGTGAAATACTGTATATATATATATATATATATACACATATATATATATATATATATATATTGTGTGTATTCCAATACCTTTAAATAATTTATTTGCGTTTTACTGCACAGTCCTTTGGAAGTCAGAAATCCAGCCTTCTTTATTCTGTGAAGAACCCTCTGTGCCCCTCATATTCTGTCCATAAGATCGTTGGCCCCTGCGCCTTCTATTCCCCTGGCCACCAGTCTTGTAAATTACCCTCCTGAAATTTTCAGTAAAGCTACAGTGGGTAGACAGGATGGTCTCAGACTCCTGGTCTGATCCACCCACAGTTCAGCATAGATTAAGGGTCTGTTTCATCCTATACACATATTCATCCTATACACACCCACAGTCTTGCCCACATTGCCGCCCATTCAGATTGTGGGTGGATCAGACCGGGAGTCTGAGACTATCTGGTCCGCCCACTGTAGCAAAAGCTCTTTACTGAGAACTAAAGTCTGAATTGGCAGCAATGTGGGTGGGACTGTGGGCGTGTATGGGATGACTCAGACTTCTGGCCTGTCCATCTAACTATGCTGTACAGTGGGCAGCTCAGGCCAGGATTTTGACACTCTCCTTTCTGCTCACTGTACAGCATAGTTTGATGGACAAGCCAGGAGTCTGATTCATCCCATACACTTCTACACTCCGGCCTACACTGTCACCCATTCAGACTCTAAATCCTAGGGCATGATGGCATTTGTAGTCTTAGTATGTAATGACAAAAACTAATGGGAAGTCATGTCACCACTCCTGCTCCAGAAGATCCCTCCTCCTGGAGCCCAGGAATAGAGAAATGTCTGTGTAAAGAGATGACGTCACTGTTTTTTTTTTTTCGTACACAGCGTGCAATTTTAATCTAAATCACATTTGCAGTTTTGCTTAACTAACTACACAGGGCTAATGTGCAAATTTTATTACTATCCTGGAGTTTTTCAAGTCTGGAAATTATAGCAGTGACTTCTAAGGCTACATTCACACCTGAGCGTAGCGTTTTCGCGCGTTTTTACAGCGATTTTACCACGCTTTTTACCGCGATTTACAGGCGTTTTTTGTGCAGGCGTTTTTAGATTGAATAGAGACCAATGGAAAACGCCTGTAATCTGCCTAAAAAGAAGCTCATGTACTTTTTTGAGCGTTGGGCGTTTTGCTCACAGCGTCAAAACGCTCAGATGTGAACAGGGGCCATTGAAATTAATAGGATTTGTCTTGTTGGGCATTTTGAGAGCTGATCCTAGAGCAGAAAAACTCCCCAAAAACACCCCAAAACGCCTACATGTGAACGGAGTCTAAGGTGTAGCATCATGCAATAAGGACTTAGAAGACTCAACATCTAAAAGAGTGTTAACTAATGTTTAAGCCAGTGTTCCACTGTTTACACTTTCATATATACTGTTTTGAGAGGACCGTTTTTATTACTTTATTTCATGGCCGTGGCCTGACTGTATTTTTGCACTGTTGAAAACTCAATAAAAATATTGAAATATAAAAGAGTCTTAACGTCTGAAGGATTAGAGGCTGCTAATACCACGAGGGATCAGATAAGGAAAGGTAGGGAAGCATGCTTTCGACCTCTGTGGTCAGAATCAAAAATGAAAGTTGCAATTTGGCCCATAAAATCCCGCACAACTGTGGTGAAATAGTTCCAGGATAGAGCTGAGGAGGGGCTATGCCCAGCAGAACTCCAAGGATATCATAGACTCAAGCAGAGTTCCAACAAATTCCATGTTGTCAGTGCCAGACCCTTCAGGTGATGGTACGCTGCATTGCGAGCTGAAGGCATCCGGGGCAGCTGAATTTATCCCTATGTGTCCAGGATCTGGCATCTTGCATTGCAAGATGGGCAAGATAAGTAAGGATACAAAAGCAACATCTTTAAAACTCATGAACCGGCTGCTGGTAGCAGTAAAAGGCTCAGTTGTCCGAATGTGACCATTGACATTATTTTGGGCAATGGACATGGGACAGCAGGAATACCTGACCTCCATTCTTTGCAAAAATTAAAGAAATAACATATCTGCTCATAATTGTCTTTGGGCACATTAAATGTGTCAATTTTATGTGAGGAAAAACTGTTGTAATTGGCTAGTTAAATCAATTCTGGCCAATGAACTTTTTTGCACAGGTTGCATGAAGGTCACCTTACCCAGCCATTCTTTTGTGTACTATTCTTTTTTTTCCACATCCTTTGTTTAGGGAAAGGAGCAGTTTCCAAAATAATCAAGCAACAAGACAAGAAAATGTAACCATTGGTACAAAACACTACCATCACCTTCTGACATTTATAACAGTGATACAAATCAGTGGTATGAAATTATTGACATAGCTAGACTGAACAAGGAGTGAGTATACTCAGGACTAACGGTGACTCCATACCATCCCAGAATGTGAAAGATGGATCATGAATAAGCAAACATTGACCCAGATGACCATAGAGGAACCCTAGCTGGCAGTCTTAGGATAGGAGTGTACCTACTGCACATTAGAAGACTGTCAAGAGTTTTATGTAAACGAGCAAAGAAGACAAAGAGGGTGGAGAGAAAAACTAAGAAAAGGAGAGGGGGGGGGGGAGAAAAAAAAAAGGGGGGGGGGGTGGAAGGTAATGTTGGCATGTCTCAAAGGGAGGCACAAACTATCTCCATCATCTAGCAGAACCCACATCAAAGAGGACTTTGCCCTCCTTGGAGTAGATAAACATGGTCAACAAAGTCTAAGTTTTCGAGTACACCTCTCGTGTTAAGCCCCGTACACACGTACCGATCGTCGGCCTAACGATCGGCCGTCTTTTGTCCGAGGGCTGTCTTGTCTGTTGAAAAGTGCAAAAGACTGCACACGAATTTTCTCGGCCAACAACAACCGACTGCAGAAGTGATGTCATGTGATGGTTAACTTTCCCTGTGTTTTTTCTTTTCTGATCTTGCAAATCTGCTGTCTGTCGGCCGAATTCTGTACTGACTGGCGAACAATCGGGCGTTCTGGTGTCGGCATACAAAAATTTTAATGCTTGCACGACAGATTCTGTTCGGCCGAAAGTGCGCTGTCGGCTGTCGGAAGCATCATACTAACAAGCCGAAAATCGGCCGATCGGTCGTCGGCCGAATCTTTTCGGCCCACAATCGGTACGTGTGTACGGGCCTTTAGTCAGTACCAGATCTTCCATCAGGTTCAATTCTTTCTTAACCCATAGCCCAATGGATAGTGGCTGTGTTTTTTTTTTTTTTTGTCTTTTTACTATTCTTTTGACAATCCCCAATAATAAAATAGAATGCTTTCATTATATAAAAATGTATGGTTATAAAGGTGTGTAAAGTGGAAACATGAGCTAAAGCAGCCTATGGAGAGAAACCAAAGCTGTCAAAGCCAGCGACTATAAAGCAGGATGGAAGATTGGCCCTTGAGACAATAGATCCTCCAGGAACGTCTGCGACTAGCCTGACCAGGTCGGTTTACCAACTTAGCTTGGCGAGGCCAGTCTGGAGCCACAAGGATGATCGAAATCCCTTCCGCCTTGATCCTGCGAAGAAGTTTTGGCAGCAACTTGAGAGGGGGAAAGGCATACATCAGCTGATACTGACCCCACGGAGCCACCAGCTGTGTCTGTCGCGTCTGCCAGAGGGTCCAGAGAGTGGGCCACAAACCTCTGCACTTTCCTGTTCGCCAACAGATCTACTTCTGGAGTGCCCCAACAAAGGCACAACTGCTGGAACACCTCCGAATGGAGAGACCATTCCCCTTGATCCAGAGTCTGTCGACTGAGGTAATCCGCCTGCTAGCTTTCCACTCCCAGAATGTGAACAGCAGAGAGAGCCGTAACAAAGCGTTTTGCCCATCGAAGGATGCCTGCCACCTTCAAGGCGGCAAGGACACTTCTGGTGCCCCCTTGGTGATTGATATAAGCCACGGCCGTGGCATTGTCCGATTGAATGTGCACTGGACAGCCCTGAAGGTACTCCATCCAGTGGACTAGGCAAAGCCTAATCGCTCTCAGCTCCAGAACATTGATCAGTAACCTGAATTCTTCCAGAGACCAGACTCTGAGCAGAAAGCAGAAAGAGAGGGGGGAACAATCACCATACCTGGAACAGGCGAGCACTATCTCCTGATAGAACCCCTCTCCACCGAAGTGGGGGGGCTGTCGGCCAATAGGAATGCTGCGACTTGGGCCTAGACCGGTGGTGTGCGACCTGGCTAAACATTTAACTCGCAGGGCCAGTCTGGTGGGACTATGTCGCGGCTGACCTAGCGCGGACCTGGGGTCTGCGCGCACTCGCTGGCCGCCTGGGGTGACCACTGGATCTATTTATCCAGCCAGTCGCCCAGATTGGGCTTAGTTGCTTGTAGATCTTACAGGAAAAAATCTGGAGAAAAAAACTAACTAGAAAAAAACATTTTGCCAGGACCACAGATCCCAGCAAGGATCTAGGTCCTTACTCCTGACTAGGCAGATTAAAACTGACATCCTATAGCAGAGAGGGGGTATACCTCTTGAGACTGCCCATAGGCATAGGCAGAACTTTTTATCTGCCTAGTGTCCTACTTCTGTAGGGGGCAGTATAACCCTACTTTTATAAAGAACAGAGACTGCGTCTGTCAATGAACGATAGAGAAAACTGGATTTTTGTACTTACCGTAAAATCCTTTTCTCTGAAGTTAATCGACAGACGTAGCTCCATATCTTCTTTAGACAATTGGTTTATGCTCCTCCAATCAGAAATAGGACACTAGGCAGGAAAAAGCTTTACCACGCCTATGGGGGCTGTCCCTGCAGGCATAACCCCACAAACTCTGCTACAGCAGCCAGTTTCGTTGCAAGCAGTGTTTAGAAGACAAAAAAACCCCATTCACTCAGAAGCAGAGGGGCGGGTGCTGCGTCTGTCGATGAACTTTAGAGAAAAGGATTTTACGGTCCGTACAAAAATCCAGTCTTCTCTGTTGTTCATCGACAGACGCAGCTTCATATCTTCTTTAGACCATTGGGATGTCCCAAAGCAGTATTTTCACGATGGGTGGGAAGACAACGCAAAGAAGAATGTAACTCCCGAAAGGCTAAATGTAGCCAACCAGGTATTATGGAGCTCAACCAGGAACAACTGGAGCTCACCTAGAAAAAACATACGCCCTCAAAGAGAACAAAAAAGATTCTCTTTAATCAGCAGCCTGCAAAACCTTGCAGCCAAAAGAGGCATCCAAAGATGCCAACACATCAACCTTGTAGAATTTTGTGAACGTATTCACAGACGACCAAGTTGCCGCCTTGCAAACATGCATCACTGAAGCCTGATGGCGAAAAGCCCAAGAGGCACTTAGCGCTTTAGTAGAATGCGCTTTCACAGGGAACAGAGGAACCTGACCCTTCAGTGAATAGGCCAGACAACCGCCTGCCTGATCCATCTGGATATGGTCGCAGCAGACACAGCCAATCCCTTACGAGGTCCCTCGGTAAGGACAAATTGAGCATCTGATTTTCTGAAAGACTCAGTGGTAAACCCCGATCGCCCGAACCACACCCAAAGAATGCAAGGCAATTTCCTTGGGATGCTTAGGCTTAGGACAGAGTGAAGGCAGCACAATGTCTTCATTCAAATGAAAATCAGAAACCACCTTAGGGAGAAAAGACTGATTTGGTCGGAGTACCACTTTATCTCTGTGGACCACCAAATAAGGTGAGCGGCATCACAACGCCGCCAATTCAGATACTGTGCGGGTAGAAGTGATAGTAACCAAAAAGGCAACCGTCTGAGACAAGCAGAGGAATCTCCCGAATGTTCTCAAAGGGAGGTTTTTGAAGAACAGATACCAGATTAAGATCCCACGGAGGTAGCGTAGACTGTCTCGGAAGAGCCATATGGCGCACTCCCTGAATGAAAGTACGAATCAAGGCATGCGTAGCTAACGGGCGTTGAAAATATATAGCCAAAGCCGACACTTTGGGCCTTTGATAGTGCCCAAAGCCAACCGCTGTTCAACCCTTTTTTGCAGAAAGGCCAAATCCCTAGCTACTGAAAACAAGCGAGGGTGCACCTTCAGCAATTCACACCATGAAATGTACGATTTCCACGTACAATGATATATCTTCCTGGAAGTTGACTTCCTAGCCTTCAATAGTGTAGGAATCACAGAGTCAGAAAGACCTCTATCCCTCAACACCTGTCTTTCAACAGCCATGCCCTTAAAGCCAGCGACTGTAAATCAGGATGGAAGATCGGACCTTGAGACAGCAGATCTTCCCTGAGAGGAAGTCTCCAAGGAACATCGGCGACCAACCTTACTAGGTCTGCATACCAAGACCAACGAGGCCAGTCTGGAGCCACCAGAATTACCGGGATCCCTTCCACCTCTATCCTGCGAAGAAGCCTTGGCAGGAGTTTCAACAGAGAAAAGGCATAAATCAGCCGATACTGACCCCCAAGGAGCCACCAGCACGTCTGTGGCGTCAGCTAGAGGATCTCGAGACCTGGCTACGAACCTCTGCACCTTCTTGTTGAGACGAGAAGCAAACAGATCGACCTCGGACATCCCCTACCGAACACACAGGAGATGAAACACCTCCAGGTGCAGGGAGCACTCCCCTTGATCCAACATCTGCCAACTCAGGTAATCTGCTTGCCAGTTTTCAATACCTGGGATGTGCACAGCAGAGAGGGATGGGACAAACTTTCCGCCCAGGCCAGAATCTCAGGCACCACCCTGGCCGACAAGACACTCTTGGTGCCCCCCTGGTTATTGATGTAAGCCACAGCTGTGGCATAGTCCGATTTAATCCGAACCGGACAATCTTGCAGAAGAGTCGTTCAGTGCTCAGACAAAGCTTTATTGCTCTGAGCTCCAAAACATTTATCAGCAGTTTGGACTCTTCTACTGTCCAGGTTTCCGTGGGTACAGAGCTTCCCAGGAGCCCCGCCCCAGCCCGACATGCAGGCGCCACCGTCCAAAACAATGGGAGGAAGGACTTGCCCTTGCATAGTGCTGGAGAATGAAGCCACCATAATAGAGCAGATCTTGTGCTGTGCCTCAACCGATCCTTGTTCCATTTGACAGAATCTCCCTTTGCAAAGGTCTGGTATGGAAATGAGCAAACGGAACCTCCTCGAAGGTTGATACCATCAGACCCAAGGCCCACATGCAAGTTCGCAGAGAGGACAGATTGTTTGCCAACAACAACCGGATCGCCCCCTGCAGCTTCTGCAGCTTGTCTGGGGGGGGGGGGGGGGGAGACCCTCCAGAGTCAGGCCCAGATAATCCAGTCTCAAGGAAGGTATGAGGGAGGACTTCTTGAAACTGATATTCCACTCAAACTCCTGCAGGGAGCTGACAGTGATCGCCAGGTCGCTCATCAGGGCTGAATGAGAGTCTGCTCTCAATATGAGAACGTCCAGATACCCCAGTACTGCAATTCCCGTTAGCGCAACAAAGCCAACACTGGGGCCAATACTTTGGTAAACACACTGGGAGCAGAGGCGAGACCAAAGGGTAATGCCACAAATTGATAATGCTCTTCTGCTATGGCAAAGCGAAGGAACCACTGGTGACCAGCGTAGATAGGAATGTGTAGATATGCGTCCCTGATATCTATGGAGGCCGAAAAGTCTCCCTGGTGTAGTGACGCCACTACCGTTCAAATGGATTTCATGCGAAACCTCTGTACCCGCACAAAGCGATTCAGAGCCTTGAGGTCCAGAATTGGACGCACTTTGCCTTCTTTTCTGGACACAGTAAACAGGTTTGAAAAAAACCCTTGAAAGTGTTCCTGAGAGGGAACTGGCACAATCCCACTTGCGACAGCAGATCTTGTATCACCTCTCATAGATTCCTTACTCGGTATGGAGATAGACGCAGATTGGACGGGAAGAATCTGTCCGACGGACGAGACCTGAATTTGATCTTGTACCCTGATCAGATCAGGTCGTGAACCCATTTGTCCTGAATCAAGGAAGTCCAAGGTCCCGGAAAGAAGTGAAGACGTCCCCCCACCCCAGAAGTGGGTGAGGGCACCCCTTCATGCAGACGAAGATTTGTCTGCAGATCCTGACTTGCCTGTCTCTGATTTACCTGACCATGGCTTCTTGGAACTCCCAGAAGACCTGAACGGCTTACCTTTTTTTTGTGACCCGAAGGTATGAAAAAGCCGCTTATGAACATGAAGGAAGGCCCCCGTCTATGACGTGGCGCCTTACCCTTCGAGAACTGAGGAAGACGAGTACTCTTCCCCCCCCGTAAGGCCTTTGATCAACTCGTGCAGAGCGGATCCAAGCAACCTCTCCCCCATAAAGGGAAGATCTGTCAAAGCCTTTTTGGAAGCCTGGTCCGCAGACCAGCTTTTAAACCACACCATGCGTCTAATCGCAATCCCCACTGCCGACACTCTGGCCACTAGGGGAGCCGCATATAGGGACGCATCACACATGAACACCAGGGCTTGAGCCATCTGGTCCATTAGTTCCAGCACTGCTGGAGGGAGCTGCTCAGCTTTCAAGTTATCCTTTAGTAACTTCACCCATTCAGTCACCGTCTGTGACACCATAACATTCACAAATATTGGTTTCAATATGGAACCTGCTAGCACGTGTACATGGCGAGACTCCATCCGTCTATCCGCAGGTTCTGCAAATCCCGGGGATTCTTCCACTGGAACCACAGTAGACCTATTCAGCTTGGAAACCGGGTGATCCACCTTTGCTGGCACGGTCCACCTAGTGGAACCTGCATCTGCAAAAGGATAACAGCGTTTAAAGCGCTTAGGCACCACTAGCATGTGCTTGATGCACAGCCATTGTTCCTTGACAATATCGTCAAAAAGCTCCGGACAAGGAAATACCTTGCCTGATATTTTGGAACCAAAAGACAAATACGAACTCGACGCTGTAGATTCATCTGCCAACTTTAAAGTTTCCCACACTGAAACTTTAAGTGCTTCCTCCAATGCGCGTTGCCGCGTGGCGGCGGACGAGGACAGGTCCTCTTCACCATCAGAATGCAAAGACACCGGCCCCTCAGGGTGGGGTGTGTCTGCGGTGGCCATTTCTGCCTCAGAATCTGAGGAAACTACCGAGGGAGGCGAAGGCAACGGGCGTTTGTGGCTAGCAACACTTTTACATACAAAATCTTCCAAGACTTTCCAAGACTGCTGTAATCGCAGACAGGGGTTGCGACCCAGAAGGTTCCGCAGCCACTCCTAGGGGGTCTGTAGGTGAAACAGTACCCTGGGACTCCATTTTATACTGATATGAAAATACATATACAGGGGGACCCAAGAAAGCGTTACCAAACCGCTCAGGAGACTGCCAGCACGTTCTTGTGAAACAGAAAGTAAAACGTTCTGCCACAGGAAATGGCAAGCACAGCCTGTCACAGCTAGATTTTTGTGTTACATGCCATTCACCTGTCCAGCGATTGTGGACTACAAGAAAATGGCCGTCCTATGCATTCCTATGGGGAACTAACAAAAAATGGCTGCCCATGCATTTCAATGGGAGAAAAGAAGCATAAATCTACAGCAAAATGGCAGCCCCCACGGAGCGCCATGCGGTCTCCCAGACCCCCAGAGGAGGTCCCAGACAAGGGCATCAGAGGGTGCCTAGGAAGGGACCCCACCAGGACAAGGCCACCCCCGCCACAATATTCCCCCCCCCCCCCCGGAGGTAGGACCTGCTGTGGGTAGGGGAAAATGCTTGGAGGTGGTAGGGCTAATATCACAGAGGCCAGGGGAACCGAGGGAGCCCTGAGTGTCCGACTATTCCAGGGAGGGGGCCCACATCCACCCCAAGACCGCCAGAGGATTGGGGGGTACAGTATTACTCAACATACCACGGTACCAGGTGGGCGCCACTCCGAACAGTCCACCCCCCACCCGGGGTAGGGGTGCTGCCAGCCAGGGGGTACACTGCACCCCAGGGCATTCCAGGTCCATTGCGTCCCAGCGAGACTTGTCCACTCGCAGGCTCGTCCCCATCCATCGGGCTCTGTCGAGGTGAGGCCTAGTTCTGGATCATAAACTGCTAACGCTCGCTGGCCAGGCTGGGTGACCATAAGGATCTAGGATATCCAGTCCGAATCCACAGCCGGCTGTTGCTTGTACTTCTCCAGGAACTCTAACTAGTGAAAATAAAAAAAAATCACAAAATAACAAATTTCCCTATTAAAAGCTAAGACCGAAGTCCCAGCAGGGAGCATAGGATAGATATTTTTATCCTATGCCCCTTACTCACATCTTTACTCTCTCTCTCTCTCTCTCTCTAGTGGCACCTTCCCCTCCCCTCTAAAACATGCACAGATCACTCCCATACTTAAAAAGCCCTCACTGGATCCCACCAACCTGAACAACTTAAGACCCATTTCACTGCTCCCATTCACTTCTAAACTTCTAGAATGCTTAGTCTACAACTGTCTCAGCTTCTACCTCAGTGAGAATAACCTTCTTGATCCCTTACAGTCTGGCTTTCGCTCGCAGCACTCCACAGAAACTGCCTTACTAAAACTCACCAACGATTTACTAACTGCTAAAACCAATGGCCACTACTCCATACTCCTATTACTTGACCTCTCTGTAGCCTTTGATAATGTTGACCACCCGCTCCTTCTTAATAAACTCTGTTCCCTTGGCCTCCAAGATTCTGCTCTATCTTGGTTCTCCTCCTACCTATCACAGCGCTCTTTCAGTGTTACCCACAACTCTACCTCCTCCTCCCCATTGCCCCTTTCTGTGGGGGTTCCCCAAGGCTCTGTTCTTGGACCCCTCCTCTTCTCTATCTACACCGCCTCCCTTGGTCACTTGATAACCGCCCACGGCTTCCAATACCATCTATACGCTGACACTCAACTCTGTCTACTCCTCACCTCACTCCTTCAGTCTCCTCTCGCATTGCTAACTTACTTACTGACATATCAACATGGATGTCGCACCACTTCCTCAAACTAAATCTCTCTAAAACTGAGCTGGTAATATTCCCCCCCGTCTATGCCCCCCTCCATGACTTTTCCATCAAAATTAGTTATGCAACCATCAATTCCTCCCCTCATGCCAGGGTACTAGGTGTAATCCTAGACTCTAACCTGTCCTTTCAGCCCCAAATCCAATCATTGTCAAAAGCTTGTAGACTTCACCTCCGCAACATCTCTAAAATTTGCCCCTTTTTAACAACTGAAACCACCAAGCTACTCGTTCACTCCCTTGTTATTTCTTGCCTCGACTATTGCAACTCCCTTCTCATAGGCCTACCACTCCATAGGCTATCCCCTCTTCAGTCTATCATGAATGCTGCTGCCAGGCTTATCCATTACCAACCGCTCAATGTCTGCCTCTCCTCTCTGCCAATCCCTACACTGGCTCCCGATTGCTCAGTGAATTAAATTCAAAATACTAACCAAAACATACAAAGCCATTCACAGCTCTGCCCTGAGCTACATCACCAATCTTGTCTCAAAATATCACCCAAACCGTTTTCTCCGCTCCTCTCAAGACCTCCTACTTTCAACCTCCCTTGTCTCCTCCTCCCATGCTCATCTCCAGGATTTCTCCAGGGCCTCTCCCATCCTCTGGAATGCTCTGCCTCAACCTGTACGGCTATCTTCTACTCTAGCTGCTTTCAGGCAATCCCTGAAAACTCATCTCTTTGGGGAAGCCTATCACACCGCCAACTAATCTTCCATCAGCTCATTCCCTACTGTTACAACCTCTTGTAACACCTGCCCCACCCCATTAGATTGTAAGCTCTTCTGAGCAGGGCCCTCTTAATCCTCTTGTATTTTATTGTATTGTAACTGTATTGTCTCCCTTTTACATTGTAAAGCACTGCGTAAACTGCTGGCGCTATATAAATCCTGAATAATAATAATAATAATATGCCTAAACTAGGCAGAAAGAAACTGGCTGCTGTAGCAGAATGTGCGGGGTAATGCCTGCAGGGACAGCACAGCCCCCATAGGCGTGGTACAACTTTTTCCTGCCTAGTGTCCTATTCCTGATTGGAGGAGCATAACCCAATGGTCTAAAGAAGATATGGAGCTGCGGCTGTCAATAAACGATAGAGAAACATTTTTTTTAAAACCAGAGTTTAGTGTCACCAAAGTTTGTGGCCCAACGACAACTTTATCAGGAGCATGGGAGGCTGCCATGGTGCTTTATTAGGACTGTTTTATGATACATACCTTTGTGTATTATGTTTATCTTTTTTTTATACAAAGAAACTGAGGTATAATCATGTGGTTGTTACTGAATGCATACAGGGAGTTTATTATTTGCGATTTTTATTTTCCATGCAACTTATAAGGGAAATTAGGACACTATTCATCCTGTCCAATTGCTAAACTTCCTTAACCAGTTCCCGCAAATCGACGTACCTGTACGTCGGCTCAGAGAAGTGGTTGTACCGGGATGATGCCTGCAGCTGCAGGCATCAACCCGGTACCGTTCTTTAGAGCCGGCAGTCCGCTTTCAGAAGATAACAGCTGTTGCGGCTTGGGAGCCGCTCAGCCGTTATCCCAGCGAGCGGGAGGGAATGTTCCTCTTTCCTGCCGCCTTCCTCGGCCATGCCCAGGTCTCCCATCCCACTGGGAGACCCGAGCAACCAGCCGGCACGGATTCGGCTTTGATCTGGTCTCTGATATTGTTAACCTGGAAGCGACATCATGACCCCATTTCCAGTTTACTCTGCGGCTAACTGCGCCGAATTTAAAAAACTATCAGTATTCAAAAATGCTGATTTCGGCATTTTGAGTACTTTGAAATGCAATGGAGGGGCCTGGGGTCTTTTGGACCCCTCCATAACAAGTACCTGTCACTGCCTATTACTGCCACAAGGGATGTTTACATTGCTTGTGACAGCAATAAAAGTGATCATATTTTTTTTTTTTTAAAAAACAGTGCTCAAAATAAAAAATGTAATAAAAAAAATAGGAAAAAAAAAAAAATCGAAAGCTCCCGTCGCTGTGAGCTCACGCATGAAAGAAAACGCATGCGTAAGTCGTGCCCGCAAATGGAAACGGTGTTCAAAGCACACGTGAGGTATCGCCGCAATCGCGAGAGCGTGAGCAAGGATTCTTAAAAAAGACTCTGTAACTCTAAACTGGTAACCGTTAAAAATTTTTAAAGCATCGCCTATGGGGATTTTTAAGTACCATAGTTTGTGGTCATTCCACGAGTGTGCGCAATTTTAAAATCGTAACATGTTAGGTATCTATTTACTCGGCATGACATCATCTTTCACAATATACAAAAAAGTGAGCTAACTTTACTGTTTAGTTTTTTTTAAATGCAGTGAAATATATTTTTTCCCAAAAATTGCGCTTGAAAGATTGCTGGGCAAATACTGCATGACAAAAAAATATTGCAAAGGCGCCATTTTATTCTCCAGAATCTTTGCTAAAAAAAAAATATATATATAAATATGTACAGTATGTATATATATATATATATATAAAAATATATATAAAATGTTTTGGGGCTCTAAGTAATTTTCTAGCTAAAAATACTGATTTTAACTTGTAAACAACATGTGTCAGAAATAGGCTTGGTCCTTAAGTGGTTAAACAGTGGCAGCCGTCCACATTTTAGACATTAAATCATGTACCCATATCCAGCTGGATAAGGTAACATCTCAGATCTACAAGCAATTTAAGATATGCTGGTCTTGAAATAAATCAGTTACGCTAAACTAAAACTCCTAACAACTTGGGCATTTATGTGCACACTCTATGACTATTCTTTGTGGAAATAAAAAATGACACTGTGTAAAATGTTGCTTACCTCAAAATTGTCCAGTAAGGTTTTGGAAGGCTGAGGACTTAACCTGAAAGCATTGTTCAGTATTCCAAGGCCAAGGTTTTGTGCCAAAGTGGACCAGTTCTTGTCCGTGTCTTCACTTTGTAACAATGTATGCAGCTTCTGTTTCGTCTCCTCACTCAGGTCTTTCATGTCCCCTACATAAACATATAGGATTAGCACTTTGCCCCTTGCTGGGTTAATTCAATTCTGTAACCTTGCAAATAACTCAATCATATTAAATCTGCTAAGATACTTAGTTATTTTCACCCTGGCTGAAGTAGTAAGTGTTTCTTTAACTTGGTACCATACAATGATCAGCCATAACATTATGAACACTGACAGGTAAAAAAAAAATAACATTGATTATCTCCTGATAATGACATCTGAAAGCGGGTGGAAAATAATAATCAGCAAGCAAATATTTTGCCTCTGAAGTTGATGTTTTGAAAGCAGAAACAGTTGGCAAGTGTATAGATTTGAGTGACTTTGATAAGGGTCAAATTGTAATGGCTAGATGATTGGGTTAGAGCAGCTCCAAAATTGCAGCTTTTGTGGGATGTTCCCAGTCTGCAATGGTCAGGACCTACCAACAGTAATCCAAGGAAGGAAAACTGGCAAACGGGTGACAGGGTCATGGGTGGCAAAGGCTCATTGATGCATGTGGGGAGTGAAGGATGTAGTTTAAATTGCTGAAAAAGTTAATGCTGGTTCGGATAGAAAGGTGTCAGAACACACAGTGCATCGCAGTTTGTTGTGTATGGGACTGCACAGCTGCAAATGGATCAAAGTGCCCATGCTGACCTGTCTCCACAGCCAAAAGCTCCTACAATGGGCATGTGAACATCAGAACTGGACCATGGAGCAATGGATAAAGGTGGCCTGGGCAGATGAATTCAAGAATGGTTTGAGGTACACTACTAGTTTAACACTTTAAGGCCCCTTTCACACTTATGCGACGCGATTTTACAGCGATTTTGCCGCAAATAGCGGCGCGATTTTGACGCAACTTTGCCGCGATTTTGAGCAATGGCTCAGGGCTATATACCTCAAAACGCATTAAAATCGTGCCAAAGTAGTGCAGGAACTACTGATATGAATGGGGCTCATTGAAAATAATGGAAAACGACTTGTCATGCGATTTTGCGGTCCAAAATCGCGGGACAAGTCGCACAAGTGTGAAAGGGGCCTAAACAGTTACTTACAATGGTCAGCTTTTATTTATTTATGTAAAACCTTTATCAAAAAATAAAAACTGTTGTTGCAACTGCTTAGAGCAGATCTAAACTTTCTCAATCAACATAAGGGCCCCTTTCACACGCGCGGATCGATCGGGTCCGCCTGTCAGTTTTTCAGGCGCCATGGTCCATGGAGCCCTTTTCCATTTTCAATAACCAGATCAGAGGTAACCTGATATAAATGGACAGTGGAGTGTGTTCATACCGGACCGCCCTTAAAGCTGAGCGAGGTCTGCCTGTGTCCGCTCTGCATAAACTGAAGGGGCATGGGTGTGACATTTGTTCTACTGGGCTCTGATTAGCAGGGGATCTGTGATCAGATCCCATGCTGGTCAGACTCGACTCTCCATGGGATGCCCTAAGGGGAAAAAAAAAGCCTAAAAAAAAAACTAAAGCAGTTGCCAAATATAAAGATGGGTAAACTACGATAAATTACATTTTTGTTTTTGGGTTTACCCCAATGTATGTAGTATACCAGTGGCAGCAGGGGGTTTTACACACACTCCCAGTGGCTTCTCGCAATTTGAAAACTTGACATGTTGATGAGCATCTATCTACTTGGAGCAACCTCATATTTTATATTTTGCCAAAAAAGTGCATAATAGGTTGCATTTATGTGCCCTAAAATTAAAGTTAATGTATTTTTAGTAAAATTTTGTGTTTCGTAAAACAGTTGCATAAAAGATGTAAACTACCACTATTTTATTCTCTAGGGCAGTGATGGCAAACCTTGGTACCCCAAATGTTTTGGAACTACATTTTCCATGATGCTCATGCACTCTGCAGTGTAGTGGAGCATGATGGGAAATGTAGTTTCAAAACATCTGGCTTGCCAAGGTTCGCCATCACTGCTCTAGAGTGTCTGCTTTCTGAAAATACACTGCTCAAAAATATTAAAGGACCAATTGTTAATCAGAGTGTAGCATCAAATCAATTAAACTCCTGGGACATTGATCTGGTCAGTTAAGTAGCAGAGGGGATTGTTAATCAGTTTCAGCTTCTTTGGTGTTATTGGAATTAAACACAGGTGCACTGGATGGGCTACAATTAGACAACCTCCAAAACAGGAGTGGTTTTACAGGTGGAGGCCACTGAAATTTTTTTTCCCTACTCATTTTTTATGACTGTTTTTCACTAGTTTTGCATTTGGCTAGGGTCAGTGTCACTACTGATAGCATGAGGTGATACCTGGATCCTATAGAGGTTGCACAGGCAGTCCAACTCCTCCAGGATGGCACATCAATATGTGCCATTGCCAGAAGGTATGCTGTGTCACCCAGCACAGTCTCAAGAGCATGTTGGAGATTCCAGGAGACAGGCAGTTAGTTACTCTAGGAGAGCTGGACAGGGCCATAAAAGGTCCTTAACCCATCAGCAGGACCGATATCTGCTCCTTTGTGCAATGAGGAACAGGATGAGCACTACCACAGCTCTACAAAAATGACCTCCAGCAGGCCACTGGCGTGGATGTCTCTGACCAAATAATCAGAAACAGACTTCATGAGAGTGGCCTGAGGGCCCAACGTCCTCTAGTGGGCCCTGTGCTCACTGCCTGGCACCGTGGAGCTCAATTGGCATTTGCCATTGAACACCAGAATTGTCAGGTTAGCCACTGGTGCCCTATGCTTTTCACAGATGAGAGCAGGTTCACCCTGAGCACATGTGACAGATGTGAAAGGGTTTGGAGAAACCATGGAGAACGTTATGCTGCCTGTAACATCAGCATGACCGGTTTGGTGGTGGTCAATGATGGTCTGAGGAGGCATATCCATGGAGGAACGTGCAGACCTCTACAGGCTAGACAATGGTACCCTGATTGCCATGAGGTATTGGGATGAAATCCTTGGACCCAATGTCAGACCCTACGATGGTGCAGTGGGTCCTGTATTCCTCCTGGTGCACGGCAATGCCTGGCCTTATTTGGCGACAGTATGCAGCCAGCTCCTGGAGAAAGAAGGAATTGATACTATTGAATGGCCCCCACGCTCGCCTGACCTAAATTCAATAGAACACCTCTGGGACATTATGTTACAGTCCATCTGATGCTGCCAGGTTGCACCTCTGTCTGTTTAGGAGCTCAGTGATGCCCTGGTCCAGATCTGGGAGGAAATACCATGGACACTATCCGTCGTCTCATTAGGAGCATGCCCCGACATTGTCAGGCATGCATACAAGCACATGGTGGCCATACAAACTACCATTTTGAGGTGCTGCAATGAAATTTCAGCAAAATGGACTAGCCTGCTGCATCATTTTTTCACTTAGATCTCCAGGGGGGGGGGGGGGGGGGGCGGAGGGGGGGGGCTTTGAATTCAGCCCTCTGTAGGTTGGTAATTTTAATTTCCATTAAGCAATGTGGCACCCTTTCGTTCCTAATACATTACCCAGTCCATGTCAGTATAGATATCCAGCATGATATTTTTCCCCATTGAGATCTAATGTGTTTTCAAAGTGTTCCTTTAATTTTTTTGAGCAGTGTAAATAATGTTTAGGGGGGATATTACGTAATCTTCAGGCTTCAATTGATTTTTTTTAAACATTCGTGCAAAAAAATGCAGTGAGAGGGCTAATATTGCTTTAAAGTGATATTAAACCTTTTTTTCTTTAAATAACAAACATGTTATACCTACCTTTTGCACTGAGCAGCACTTATCCTCCTCTTCTGGGGTCCCCTACTGGAGCTTTGACTCCTCGCCCCTTCCAAGTACCCCCCAGCAAGCCGTTTGCTAAGGGGGGTTACTTATGTGGGCTCGCTCTGGAGCCCCACTGCCTGCGTCAGCCACAGGATTTGATTGACAGCAGCAGGAGCCAATGGTTGTTAGAAGGGAGAGAGCAGCTGCTCTCGTGCACAGCGCTGGATAGAAATCAGGCTCAGGTAGGTATAAGTGGGGTGAGGGGTGGGGGAAATCCTGAAGCACAAAAGTTTTTTTTACCTTATTACAGAGAATGCATTAAGGTAACAAAACCTTAAGGCTTTAGCACAACTTTAAGTTGCATACAGATATGGAAACCTTTCTGTAAATACCTATGAATGACATTAGATTTTGTTTCCACTAAACTGTCTAACTGTACATTTGTGTTTTAAGTTTCCGGGATATTTTACTATTGGTTGATGATCAACTTTTTTTTGCATATAGGGAGCCCCCACCACTCTTCAATTAGAAGAGATAGTGGGAGAAAGGGGATTTTAAAGTGCCCCCCTAATCATAAAGCAATTGCCAATACTGCAATGATCCACAAATTCATAAAAACATAATACAATTTATTAATACATCAAATGTTTAAAAAAACATATATTTTCAATGTAATAGGAATATTATAACAGACAGATATGATCATCCCATAAAGGGGAGTGCGTAGAAAGGTACATATGGATCTGGATCAACGTGCTTCGTCCGAATCTAGGGCTTCTTCAGGATCCATGTATCTGATGTTTAGTGAACTCACATATAGATCAACAAAAATATGATCCAATATCTGCCTCAAAAAGCCATGATTACAACCAAAACAAATATATTCACAAATGTGTAAAAAATCTTTCAAAATCATGTGAGGATGGACCAGTGGGTGACCACCATCCCTCAGATAAAGATGACCAAAGGGAAGAAAACGAGCCAATCCCAAATACCCGTGATCAACAAAAGGAATTAAACCACTGTGGCAGCCTCCAAACAACAACATCCTCATTAAGCACAGCCTGTTGTTGTTTGGAGGCTGCCACGGTGGTTCTTGGGTATATTGTTGATCATGGATATTTGGGATTGGCTCTCTTTCTTCCCTCTCGTTCTGATTATTATTTTGAATCAGACCTGGTTACTGTGAACTTGTGGACTATACATCTGGAGCTTCCCTTAGATGGAAGCCTTTTGGACTGCCTTCACCTAATCATGGTGTGGGCTTAACCTCTTGGTCATCTTTATCTGAGGGATGGTGGTCACACACTTGTTCATTCTTGAATGATTTTAAAATATTTTTTACACATTTGTGAATATATTCCTTTCGGTTGTGATCATGGCTTTTTGAAGCAGATATTGGATCATATCTTATCTATTAGTGAGTTTACTAAACATCAGATACGTGGGTCCTGAAGAATTCCTAGATTCGGATGAAACGCATTGATCCAGATCCATATGTACCTTTCTACGCACTCATCTATATGGGATGATCAAATCCGTTTGTTATAATGTTCTTATTACTTTGAAAATATATATGTTTTTTTAAACATTTGATGTATTAATAAATTTGATTGTGTTCTTATGAATTTGTGGATCATTGCAGTATTGGCAATTGCTTTATAAATAGGTGGGCACTTTAAAATCCCCCTTCTCCCACTAACTCTTCTAATTAAAGAGTGGTGGGGACTCCCTGTTCAATTCAATCTATCCTTTTTGGGGATAGTGCCGTGTTATCTTTCAGTACAGAGTCCCCCCTACCTATCTATTTATTTTGCGTATACTGAAAGCAAAATCACTGACACTGGAAATTACTAACGCTGGATAAAAGACAGATAATATACCTTGCGGACAATCAGAAGAAAGTGCTGTTGTGTATGGCTTTCCATTCAGTATTTCCAGCACCTGTGACATATAATAATGGAAAAAAAAAAGACAGGATTAGCATATAACTAGAGCATATTGAACCGTCCATTTCTATGTAAAGCAGTATAAAAAAAACACAGACAATACCTGAATGCACTTTCAGGACATATATTTAAACATAACCAAAAAAAGGGGTACATAGTGCCACCTACTAATGTACACTGCATCCGGAAAGTATTCACAGCGCTTCACTTTTTCCACATTTTATGTTACAGCCTTTTTCCAAAATGGATAAAATCCATTATTTTTTTCAAAATTCTACAAACAATACCCCATAATGACAATGTGAAAGAAGTTTGTTTGAAATCTTTGAAAATGTATTAAAAATAAAAAAACAAAACAAATCACATGTACATAAGAATTCACAGCCTTTGCTCAATACTTTGTTGAAACACCTTTGGCACCAATTACAGCTTTAGGTCTTTTTGAGTATGATGCTACAAGCATGGCCCCCCTTTTTTTGGGAAGCTTCTCCCATTCTTTTTTGCAGGAACTCTCAAGCTTCATCAGGTTGGATGGGGAGCACCAGTGCACAGCCATTTTCAGATCTCTCTAGAGATGCTCAATTGGCTTTAAGTCTGGGCTCTGGCTGGGCCACTTAAGAACATTCACAGAGTTGTCCCGTAGCAACTTCTTTGTTATCTTGGCTGTGTGCTTGGGGTCGTTGTCCTGTTGGAAGATGAACCTTTGCCCCAGTTTGAG
The DNA here is from genome assembly GCF_965119305.1 of Pelophylax lessonae. NCBI lineage: Eukaryota > Metazoa > Chordata > Amphibia > Anura > Ranidae > Pelophylax > Pelophylax lessonae. The sequence goes on along the minus strand of NC_138768.1, from coordinate 600,771,996 downwards.
GTCCAGAGAGCTCTGGAGCAGGTTTTCATCAAGGATGTCTCTGTACTTTTCTGCATTCTTCTTTCCATCGATCCTGACTTGTCTCCCAGTCCCTGCAAATGAAAAACACCCCCACAGCATGATGCTGCCACCACCATGCTTCACTGTAGGGATGGTATTGGCCAGGTGATGAGCGGTGCCTGGTTTCCTCCAGACATGACGCTTGCCATTTAGGCCAAACAGTTCAATCTTTGTTTAATCAGACCAGAGAATTTTGTTTCTCATGGTCTTAAAATCCTTCAGATGCCTTTTGGCAAACTCTAGGCGGTCTTCCATCTGGCCACTCTACCATACAGGCCTAATTGGTGGAGTGCTGCAATGATGGTTGTTCTTCTGGAAGGTTTTCCTCACTCCACAGAGAAACACTGAAGCTCTGTCAGAGTGACCATCGGGTTCTTGGTCACCTCCCTGACGAGGACCCTTCGCTCCCAATCGCTCAGTTTGGACGGGTGGCCCGCTGTAGGAAGAGTCCTGGTGGTTCCAAACTTCTTCCAGTTACGGACGATGGAAGCCACTGTGCTCATTGCGACCTTTAATGCTGCAGAAATTTTTCTGTACCCTTTGCCAGATCTGTGCCTCGATACAATCCTGTCTCGGAGGTCTACAGACCATTTCTTGGACTTCATGGCTTGGTTTGTGCTCTAACATGCACTATTAACTGTGGAACAAAATCATGTTCAATCACATGAATTTCCCCCCCGTGGACTTTAATCAAGTTGTAGAAACATCTGAAGAATGATTAGTGGAAACTGGATGCACCTGAGCTTAATTTTGAGTGTCATGGCAAAGGCTGTGAATACTTATGTATAGTGATGAACCGAACACCCCCCTGTTCGGTTCGCACCAGAACATCTCGAACAGGGGAAATGTTCTGGTGAACATGCGAACTCCATTAAAGTCTACGGGACACAAAAATTAAAAATCAAAAGTCCAAAGTCCTAATTTTAAAGGCTTAAATGCAAGTTATTGGCCCAAAAAAGTGTATGGGGACTTGGGTATTGCCCTGGGGGGACATGAATCAATGCAAAAATATTTTTTTAAAACAATCATTTTTACAGGAGCAGTGATTTTAATAATGCTTAAAGTGAAACAATAAAAATGAAAAATTGCTTTAAATATCGTGTCTGGGGGGGCCCCCTTAATCTGCCTGTAAAGTGGTGCATTTTTGCGATGTATGTAGCTTGCTGCAGCAATACTGACATTTCTAAAGGAAAAAATGTAATTTAAACTTGCTCGCGGCTGTAATGTATTGTCGGCTCCCGGCAATACAGATAAAAAAATGAAAAAAAAAAAAACGGCATGGGGTCCCAGCCCCAAAATCTATACCTCAGGGTCTGGTATGGGTCATGTTGATGGGGGCAGGGGTATCTTCCCCACAACCCAGATCCTGGCCCCCCCCTTATGTGAATGGATATCGGGTACATCGGGTACACCCATTCACCAAAAAGTGTACAATGTACAAAAAAAATAAAGACAAAAGCCAGTTTTGGAAAAGTCCTTTATTAAAAAATATGAATAAAAAAATAGTGTCCCCCGATGATCAGTCGCCCACCTGAAAAAATAGAAAAAAAAAGAAGCTCCTATTTCTCTGGACGCTTCCCACGCTGTGAGCTGTTTTGATTTTGACAGCTCTTTTATAGGGATCTAACATCACGAGCCGCCCCACAATGCACTGCTCAGGTGCAGTGAATAAATTACATGACGTCAGTAATTTATTCACTGCACCTGAGCAGTGCATTGTCGGGCGGCATGTGATGTCAGATCCCTATAAAAGAGCTGTCAAAATCAAAACAGCTCAGAATGCGGGAAGCGTCCGTAGAAGCTGGAGCTTTTTTTTTCTTTTATTTTTTGGGTGGGCGGGTGACTGATCATCGGGGGACACTATTTTTTTTATTTTTTAATAAAGGACTTTTCCAAAACTGTCATTTGTCTTTTTTTTTTTTGCACACTTTTTTGGTGAATGGGTAGGGGTACGATGTACCCGATATCCATTCACATGGGGGGGGGTGGGATCTGAGGGCCCCCTTGTTAAAGGGGGCTTCCAGATTCCGATAAGCCTCCCCCCGCAGACCCTCACAACCACAGCCCATGGTTGTCGGTAAGAGACCCCTGACCCCTTCAACATGGGAGCAAGGTGCTTTGGGGTGGGGGGCCAGAGCCCCCCTGCCCCAAAGCACCCCCCCCATGTTGAAGGCATGTGGCCTTGTGTAGTTCAGGAGGGATGGGGGCGCTCGCTCGCTCCCACCTCCATCCTGGTCAGCCAGGCTGTGTGCTCGGATAAGGGTCTGGTATGGATCTTAGGGGGAACCCCACGCCGTTTTTTTTTTTTTTTTTAATTTTGGCAATACTGACATAAACATTGGCTGCAAGCGCTGATTAGATGCTGGTTTTCCAGCATACCCATTAGCTAAAAGCTGATCATTAGATCGGCTTCTACTGGACAGGCTTCTGTACACATGGGCAGAATGGTTTATGTTGAACTGGCCGAAGTTCGCCCATGTGTAACAGCTTTACCCGACACATGCACACCCAAGCACAAACACAGTCCAACGGCCAATGAGCACATGCCCTAATCTATTGTTTTTTGTAAACCACACACACTTGTTTAGTTTAATACACTAAATATACATAATTCCCACTACAATAATCAGTTTAACATAGAGAAAAATCTACACTAGACTGCACCTCAATTCTCAAATTAGTGATCTGCAAAGTGCATAATATTGGTAGTTTAGTGAACACCAGCGTGGCCTTCTTGCGATGTGCTGTTCATGGACAATTCAGCACCTCTAATTAGGTCCACAGTGGTTTACTGTATATGGCCACATATCAGATATTGCGAAAAAAAAAAAAAAAAGTTTAGGCAAGTGTTTTAAAAGAAATGTCATATGACAATAGAGAAGTATGTAATGCAAATTACTGCAGCAGTTAACCTCATCATTGATTGCCATGTCTGTTGGTTTTGTTCCAGGAACAATGCCTTCATCTATATCATTCTCATCCTTGTCCTCAGGGTTGTACAGTGGTTCACAGTTTTCAATGAATGAGTCTGCACCTTATAGCAATAAAAAAAGATATACATCATTAATACCTCCAAAAATGTGATCTGATCTTCATCAAGACAATACAAATACAAACTTATTTAACAAACAATGCTGGCAACATTTTATCGTAAAATAATTTTTTAGAAAGAATGGTTGAACCTTTAAGTCTGGTACACACTATACGTTTTTGTTGGTTCAACCCAGCAGGCTGAAAGAAACAAAAAACATGAGATCGCTGAACTAACACAAGCGACACTCTACACACGGGCCAAAAGTTGTCAGTTTCCTGCTGAACTGGACGATTTTGGCTTGTGCGTACAAGGTTTTACAGCCATTGCTGGTAAAACTGCTTACGCCTTTTATTTAACAGTTAAAGCAAAGCAACACTCCACCATTATACTTATGCTAACATAGCTTACAGCCGGCATGAGTGTTTGGTGCTCTTATGTAGTTTTTTTTTTTTTTTCAAAATATAGTGCATATTTACTGAAAAACAGTCCTCCGACAGTTGCAGCCCCTCATACAGCCTTCACGAGTGGGTAATGGCGCCCTCTGCAGGAGCAAGCTAGGTAGTTTTAAATGTTATTAAAAAACCTTCTACACTTAAGCACACCTCCTGGGGTCCTTATCCTGATTCAGTTACCTCTGTCCTTCAGCTTTGTAGCAAGCAGTACCGGAAGGCAATAACCCCAAGATCCAAAAAAACTGAGGGGCGGGGGCTTTGATTGTCAGAGGACTCAGAGAAAAGAGTTTTACGGTAAGTTCTGAGCCACAGAAGCCTGATGGCGAAACTCCAAAGAGGCACTGACAGCTCTAGTAGAATGTGCCTTTACAGAGAAAGGAGGAACCTGACCCTTGATCAATCGTCTGTCTGATCCATTTATAAATGGTTGCCGCGGACGCAGCCGAACCCTTCCGAGGTCCCTCAGGAAGCACAAACAGGGAATCAGACTGGAAGATTTTACCCCCTTCCTGACCAGGCCCTATTTTGCGATTCGGCACTGCGTGACTTAAACGGACAATTGCGCGGTCGTGCGACGCTGTACCCAATTGAAATTGACGTCCTTTTTTCCCACAAACAGAGCTTTCTTTTGGTGGTATTTGATCACCTGTGCGATTTTTAACTTTTTGCGCTATAAACAAAAAAAGAGCGTAAATTTTGAAAAAATAACAATATTGCGACATTGTGGCGGACAGATTGGACCCTTGACTGACATTTTTGACACTTTTGGGGGTACCAGTGACTTTACTACAGTAAACAGTACTATACATATGCACTGTTACTGTAAAAATGACACTGGCAGGGAAGGGGTTAACTTTATTGGTGATGCAGGGGTTAAGTGTGTCCCTAGGGGCGTGCTTCTAACTGTAAAGGGGTGTGGCTAGTGATGTAACCACAGAGACATACGATCCTACATAGCAGGATCCTATAATAGCTGCAGTTAGATCAGGGAGAATGACAGGTGGCTTTGTTTACATCAGCCGCCTGCCTTTCTCCCTCTCCACGGGGAGATCGCGAGTGACCGGCGGACATCGGGTCCGCCGGTCACACGCACGGACATGTTAGGGAGCTCGCCTCCGGCAGCGCGCGCTCGACCCCTAGAGGCTCACAGGCTAGCGACGTAGTACTACGTCACTTTGCCTGTACGGGGCTGACCGCCCCAGTAGAAAGTCGTGCGGCGGTCGGCAAGCGGTTAAGGTGGAAAGTCGACACCACCTTGGTGAGAAAAGACTGATTGGGTCGTAGGACCACTTTATCCCTATGAACTACCAGATAAGGCGAACGGCAAGACAGAGCCACCAACTCAGACACCCTGCGAGCAGATGTGATAGCTACCAGAAAGGCAACTTTCTGGGACAACACAGGCAGAGGTATGTCTCTGATGTTCTCAAAGGGAGGCTGTTGTAAAATGGATAACACCAAGTTCAGGTCCCAGGGAGGCAAAGGAGCCTTCCTCGGGGGAGCCCGATGCCGTACCCCTTGAATAAAAGTGTGAATCAAGGAATTAGTTGCCAAGGGACGCTGGAACAGAATGGCTAAGGCCGACGACTGAACTTTTATCGTGGTCAGCGCCAAACGCTGATCCACACCTTCCTGCAGCAAGGCCAAAATCCTCGCCACCGAAAAGGAGTGGGGATGAAACCCTTGCGACTCGTACCAGGCAATATACGCCTTCCAGGTGCGATGATAAATTTTTCTAGAGGTAGCTTTCAGAGCCTTCGGTAAGATAGGAATGACAGCATTCGGGAGACCCTTGTCTCTCAAGACTTGGCTTTCAACAGCCACGCCGTCAAAGCAAGACACTGTAAAGCAGGATGGAAGATCGGCCCTTGAGACAGAAGATCGTCTCTCAGCGGAAGCCGCCAGGGAGGCTCGACGACAATCTGCACGATGTCTGCGTACCAAGACCGATGTGGCCAGTCTGGGGCTACCAGAATGACCTGCATCTGTTCCAACACCAACCTGCAGAGGAACCTGGATAACAGTTGAATCGGAGGGAAGGCATAAATCAGCCGATACCGGTGCCCAGGCACCACTAACGCGTCTGTGGTGTCCGCCAGAGGATCGTGGGTTCCGGCCACGAACCTTACCACTTTTTTGTTGAGACGAGACGCGAACAGGTCCACGTCCGGAGACCCCCACCAGGCACACAGGAGGCGAAACACCTCCAGATGCAGGGACCATTCTCCCTTGTCCAGGGTCTGGCGACTCAGATAGTCCGCCTGCCAGTTCTCCACACCTGGAATGTGAATGGCCGAAATCGCCGGAACGTGCGTCTCGACCCAAGATAGGATCTCGGCCACTTCCTTGGCCACCCGAGAACTCTTGGTGTCACCTTGGTAATTGATGTAAGCCACCGCCGTGGCGTTGTCCGTCTATACCCGAACCGGGCAACCCTGAAGCCGAGTTGACCAATGGAACAGGCAGAGTTTAATTGCTCGGAGCTCCAAGACGTTTATCGGTAAGGAGGCCTCTTGCGCCGACCACGTCCCCTGGGCACAAAGCGTGCCCAGAACTCCACCCCAGCCGGACAGGCTGGCATCCGTGGTGAGCACCGTCCACAGCAGAGGCCGGAAGGACTTGCCTTGTGTCAGAGTTGATGACAGGAGCCACCACAAAAGATCCGATCTTGCGAGGTGGCTCAAAGAAATCCTCCTGTCCAACGACTGAGGCGTTCTGTCCCATACGGCAAGGATCTCTGCTTGCAGAGTTCTAGCGTGAAATTGAGCAAATGGGATGGCTTCGAAAGCCGAAAACATCAGACCCAGGGACCGCATACAGGCCCGTAGAGAGGAGAGATTGTTGTCCCTGAGGGACCTGATCTCGTCCCGCAGGGTCCGGAGTTTGTCCTCCGGGAGAAAGACTTTTTCCTGAGCGGAGTCCAGGACCATCCCCAGGTACGGGAAGCGAACTGAAGGAGTCAGAGCCGACTTCTGAAAGTTGATGGTCCACCCGAACTCCTGGAGCATCTGAACTGTGACCGACAGATCGCTCGTCAAAGTTGCACATGAGCTCGACCTTAACAGGAGGTCGTCCAGATAACCGAGGACCGCAATCTCCTTTAAACGCAGTAAAGCCAGCAATGGAGCCAAAACCTCGGTGAATACCCTGGGAGCCGAAGCAAAATCCAAGGGCAACGCCACAAACTGGTAATGCTCCTCTGCCAACGCGAAGCGGAGATATCTCTGATGACCCTCGTAGATAGGGATGTGCAGATATGCATCCTTCAAGTCGATGGAGGCCAGGAAGTCCCCTGGACTCAATGACGCCACCACCAACCTGATGGATTTCATCCGGAACTTCTGTACCCTCACAAAGCGGTTCAGAGACTTTAGGTCCAGAATCGGACGCACTTTGCCCTCCTTTCTAGGCACCGTGAACAGGTTGGAATAAAAACCGCAAAACCTGTCCCATGAAGGCACTGGCACAATGACTCCTTGGGAGAGAAGATCGTGCACTGCCCCCATGAGATCTCTGGAACGATCGGGATTCAGATGGAGATTTGATGTAAAGAACCTGTCTGCAGGGCGAGATCGAAACTCGATCTTGTACCCTGAACAAATCAGTTTGTGAACCCACCTGTCCTGAATTCTGGACAACCAGGTTTCCTAAAAAACAACTCAGATGTCCCCCCACCCCTGAAACAGGTGAGGGCGTCCCTTTAGGTAGAGGTGGACTGGGCCGCCGAACCGGCCTGATCGGCATTTGGCTTACCCGACCACGGCTTCTTGTGACCACCTGAGGTCTTGAAGGATTTTCCTTTATCCTGTACCCCGAAGGCACAAAAGGACCCAGGATGAGCTTTAAAAGAAGGGCCCCGCCTAGTGCGGGTGGATTTTCCCTTAGAGGCTTGGGGCAAAAGGGTACTCTTACCACCCGTAAGCCCCTTGATCAACTCATTCAGAGTGTCCCCAAAACGACGACTCTCCACATAAGGGACAACAGACACAGTCTTTTTGGAACCGTGGTCCGCCGACTAACTCTTCAGCCAAATAATGCGGGGAACCGTAAAATCCCAACCGCAGACAACCGTGCGACTAAAGGAGCCTTGTCCCAGGCCGCGTCACAAAGGTACATCACGGCCTGGATCACTTGTTCCACCATGTCAAGGGCAGTCGGAGAGGGCGATTCCACCACCAGGGTGCTCCGAAGCACCTTGGACCATGCCGTAACAGCTTGAGAGACTATCACCGAGGCAAACACAGGTTTGAGCAGGGAGCCCGCCATCAAATACATGTGGCGGGAAAGCGTCTCCACATGCCTATCTGCCGGATCCTTGAACACTGGAGAGTCTTCCAGCGGCATCAAGGTGGATTTATTCAACCTAGAAACAGTGTGGTCCACCTTAGGCGACACCGTCCAACGTTTGTCCACAGGATCTGCAAAGGGATAGCAGTAGTTAAACCGCTTAGGCACCACCAGCATATGTTTGATGCAACGCCATTGGTTGTTCACTATTTCGTGAAACTCCTCGGGGCAGGGGAAAACCTGACCCGACTTCTGGGCTTTTCGGAAGCCGAAGGCAGCACGCTTACTTCACTGAGAGGGCTCATCGTCAAGATTCAAAGTCTCCTTAATGGAGCTAATAAGTGCATCCATTGCTGCGCGTTCCCGCGCCACCGTGGAGGAAGACTCCTCCTCCTCCCCATTCGGAAAGTGAGGACAGGGACCCCTCCGGAGGACTTTGTCCGTGGCAACCAAATCAGGCTCAGAGTCAGATTACTGGGAGGGCATAGGCCGTTTGTGAGAAGTGCGTTCAGACATCAGCAGATCTACTTTGGATGCCAAAGTCACAAGAGCAGCAGATAATAAAGCCATGGAAGAGGATTCAGGGGTCCCTGAAGCACCAACCAGGTCTGTGGGGAATTTGTCATCCTGGGACTCCATTTTTGCAATAAAAATTTTTTGGAGCACTGGCCCTTTAAAACGGCGGTTCCAGCGGACCCGGACCGCAAAACTGCACCGCTCGTGGAGACCCTTAGAAACAGCTACAGGTACAAGAAGAAACATTTTTTAAGGAAAAAGCCAGAAGAAAATGGTTAAAATCACCCCACAGTGTCCCAGTGTACTTGCCACACACACGCTGCTGCAGTAAGAGAGAAAGGAGGAAGTGACCTCACTCACTAGAGGCCTATGCCTGCACGGAGCCACAAAAAAATGGTGCCTGATAGAGATTAAATGAGAGAAAGTACTGGTTAAAATGGCTGCCGCCCTTACTAGGCGGTCGCCCTCATCCAAGATGGTGCCCAAACTGGCGCCAGAATAAGCTAAAGTGGCTGCTGCCCACACAAAGAGGCCTAAACAGCCTGCCCACACCCAAAATGGCGGCCGTGCAAGTGGTGCCAAATAGGGCAAAAAATACACGCGCTGATCCCCACAGGGAAACCCAGAGAGCACCCCCGGGATGTATGAAGCCCCCACACCGCCCAGTCATGGCAGTATGCATCGCAGAGCACCTCCAGCAGGGGCAAGGAGGAAGGGGGCCGCACCACACAGGCAGGAAAGGGATACCACAGAAGCCACCATGTACTGCCATCCCCTAAGAGTGGGCCCACGGAACACCTCCACAGACAATAGCCCCCATTAGGGGCCCAGGGGTAGTAGCACTCACCAGTCCAGCGAACACGGGCACCATTCTGATACGGAACACCTCCCACCCTGAGCGGGGGGTGCCGTCAGCCAGGAAGGATGCTAGCAACTTACGGGCGTTCCGGAGTTGAGACATAAAGGCGAAGAAGAAACTCCGCAGGCTTGTCCCCATCTCAAGGGGCACTGTCCTTGCGAGGCCAGGGTGCACCAATGATCTGCAACGCTCGGTGGCAGGCTGGGACTCCATAAGGATCTATATTATCCAGTGCGAGGCCCAGTACTGCTATCGCTTGTAGTTCTCCAGGAATTCCCTGACTAACTAGCGATAGTGAGTGAAATAAAAAAGCTATTTTCAAAGGAAAAAACACTTTTTAAAGAAAAAAAGATAAAAAGAAACTAAGACACTAGGTCCCAGCAGGGAAACCTAGCCTACTCCTGATGCTAGGCAGCATAAAACTGAAGGACAGTGGTAACTGGATCAGGATAATGGCCCCGTGGAGGTGTGCTTAAGTGTAGAAAGTTTTTTATTGACATTTAAAACTGCCTAGCTTGCTCCTGGAGAGGGTGCCATTACCCACTCGTAAAGGCTGTATGAGGGGCTGCGACTGTCGGAGGACATAAGAGAAAATGTATTTCTGCACCAGTCCATAGAACATTGCTCCAGTAATGCTGTGGAATATGAATTTATTTTTGTTTTTAAGAGAATTGGTTTCTTCCATGATAATTACAGTACTCACGAACATTAATCTTGTTTATTATTTTTCTTATGGTTGAAACAAACGTTATCAAACGCAACAAATTCTTGCAATCAGAGTCATCTGTCTGAGGACTGCATAATGTACCCTGATTATTGTTTCATACCTACTCCTGGGGAGAGTGGCAATGGTGCTGAATCCTGACTGTAAACTGACAATGACTTAGTCTTTATGAATTATTTTACAACTCCCAACTAGTCACAGGGCACAAACAGAAATCTATTTAAAAAGAGCATGTAACCAGAATATGTTAAGAGGGCAGTTTACATCCATACATAAAACTTCCTGGAACACCCTGACTCTACTTTTTTTTCAAAGATATCATCCTAGTTGTTCAAATGTTTTTTCACTAGATACCTTGACAGTTTGAACCATTTTTTCAATAAAGATATGGCAATATATACAGTACCTCACAAAAGTGAGTACACCCCTCACATTTTTGTAAATATTTTATTATATCTTTTCATGTGACAACGCTGAAGAAATTACACTTTGCTACAATGTAAAGTAGTGAGTGTACAGCTTGTATAACAGTGTACATTTGCTGTCCCCTCAAAATAACTCAACACACAGCCATTAAAGTCTAAACCGCTGGCAACAAAAGTGAGTACACCCCTAAGTTAAAATGTCCAAATTGGGCCCAAAGTGTTAATATTTTGTGTGGCCATCATTATTTTCCAGCACTGCCTTAACCCTCTTGGGCATGGAGTTCACCAGAGCTTCACAGGTTGCCACTGGAGTCCTCTTCCACTCCTCCTTGATGACATCACGGAGCTGGTGGATGTTAGAGACCTTGCGTTCCTCCACCTTCTGTTTGAGGATGGCCCACAGATGCTCAATAGGGTTTAGGTCTGGAGACATGCTTGGCCAGTCCATCACCTTTACCCTCAGCTTCTTAAGCAAGGCAGTGGTCGTCATGGAGGTGTGTTTGGGGTTGTAATCATGTTGGAATACTGCCCTGGGGCCCAGTCTCCAAAGGGAGGGGATCACGCTCTGCTTCAGTATGTCACAGTACATATTGGCATTCATGGTTCCCTCAATGAACTGTAGCTCCCCAGTGCTGGCAGCACTCATGCAGCCCCAGACCATGACACTCCCACCACCATGCTTGAGTGTAAGAAATACACACTTGTCTTTGTACTCCTCACCTGGGTGCCCCCACACACGCTTGACACCATCCGAAACAAATACGTTTATCTTGGTCTCTTCAGCCTACAAGACATGGTTCCAGTAATCCATGTGCTTAGTCTGCTTTCTTCAGTCTTCAGCAAACTGTTTGCAGGCTTTCTTGTGCATCATCTTTAGAAGAGGCTTCCTTCTGGGATGACAGCCATGCAGACCAATTTGAAGCAGTGTGCAGCATATGGTCTGAGCACTGACAGGCTGACCCCCCCCCCCCAACCCCTTCAACCTCTGAAGCAATGCTGGCAGCACTCATACGTCTAGTTCCCAAAGGCAACCTCTGGATATGACGATGAGCATGTGCACTCAACTTCTTTGGTCGACCATGGTGAGGCCTGTTCCGAGTGGAACCTCTCCTGTTAAACCGCTGTATGGTCCTGGCCACTGTGCTGCAGCTCAGTTTCAGGGTCTTGGCAATCTTCCTATAGCCTAGGCCATCTGTATGTAGAGCAACAATTCTTTTTTTCAGATCCTCAGAGAGTTCTTTGCCATGAGGTGCCATGTTGAACTTCCAGTTACCAGTATGAGAGAGTGAGAGCGATAACACCAAATTTAACACACCTACTCCCCGTTCACACCTGAGACCTTGTAACACGAACGAGTCACTTGACACCATGGAGGGAAAATGGCTAATTGGGCCCTATTTGGACATTTTAACTTAGGGGTGTACTCACTTTTGTTGCCAATGGTTTAGACATTAATGGCTGTGTGTTGAGATATTTTGAGGGGACAGCAAATTTACACTGTTATACAAGCTGTACACTCACTACTTTACATTGTAGCAAAGTGTAATTTCTTCAGTGTTGTCACATGAAAAGATATAAAATATTTACAAAAATGTGAGAGGTGTACTCGCATTTGTGAGATACTGTAGTATATGCAGTATTTATTAAAAGGACAATCATTACTATTCTAACATACTAAACAATAGATCACATTACTAACAAGCATAACATAAAAAAGAAATGCTAAATATTCATAAAATACCTCTCAAAAACCTGTAAATCTATCCAAAAGTGTTTGTTGGGTTATCTCACTAGCCTAAATTTCCTTTAGGACTATACCTGGCTGACTTACTTTTAAATTGCAGTGTCACCTATCTTATCCTCCTTCTGCTGGATCTTCCATAAATACAGTATACAGTGGGGAAAAGATTAATTTGATTCCCTGCAGATTTTGTAAGTTTGCCCACTTAAAAAGAAATGAAGGATCTATAATTTTTATCATAGGTGTATTTTAAACGATACAGAATATCAACCAAAAATCCAGAAAAACACATGATACAAATGTTAGAAATTGAGTTCAGTGAGTAAAATAAGTATTTGATCTCCAAGCAAAACATGACTTAGTACTTGGTGAAGAATCCCTTGTTAGCAAGCACAGAGGTAAGACGTTTCTTGTAGTTGGTTACAATGTTTGCACACATCACAGGAGGAATTTTGGTCCACTCTTCTTTCCAGATCCTCTCTAAATCCTTAAAGCGTTTGTTACCTCAAAAAATAAAAATAAATATCCTGTTCCCTTAAAGAATGTTATGCAGCACAGTGCTTGTGCTGTGTAATTTGGCACTTAGTATCACCTGGAAAAACCTGGCTAATCCTACCAGTTTCTACCCTTCCCCTTTACACTGACCATGGTATATCATGCATTTTTTTTTTTTTATAAAACACAACACAGAGACAGGGGCATTAGTAATCAGGCTACACAGAGGATTATATAAAGTTGTATAAGTAAATTAACAACCACTTTAAGGTTTCTTGGCTGTCGCTTGCCAATTTGAAGTTTCAGCTCCCTCCATACATTTTCTAAAGGATTAAGGTCTGGGGACTGGCTAGGCCTCTCCATGACCTAATGTGCTTCTTTTTGAGCCACTCCTTTGTTGCCTTGGCGATATGTTTTGGGTCATTGTCATGCTGGAAGACCCATCCACGACTCATCTTCAGTGTTCTGGCTGAGGGGGAGAAGGTTCTCATCCAAGATTTTACAATACATGGCCCCGTATATTGGCCCCTCAATGCGGCAAAGTCGGTCTGTATCTTTAGCAGAGAAACAGCCCCAAAGCATAATGTTTCCACCTCTGTGCTTGACTGTAGGGATGGTGTTCTTAGGGTCATAGTCAGCATTTTTATACCTTCAAATACGATGAGTGGAGTTAATGCCAAAGAGCTCAATTTTGGTCACATCTGACCACAGCACTTTCTCCCAATCCTTCCCTGAATCATTTAGATGTTCATTGGCAAACTTAAGACGGGCCTGTACATGTGCCTTCTTGAGGAGGGGGACCTTGTGGGCGCTGCAGGATTTTAGTCCATGGCAGCGTATTGTGTTACCAATGGTTTGTTTGGTGACTGTGGTCCCAACTGCCTTGAGATCAATCACAAGCCCCTCCTGTCTAGTTCTTGGCTGATCCCTCACTTTTCTCATGATTATCCTTACCCCATGAAGCAAAATCTTGTGCAGGTCTACAATCTTGTCCCTGATATCCTTTCACAGCTCTTTTGTCTTGCCCATGGTTGTGAGGTTTGCATGGAAGAAAGAGATTCTGTGGACAGGTGTCTTTTATACACATAATGAGTTGTTAGCAGCACCTTCTTAAATTGACAGGACTTATCTGTGTACCACATAAGCACACTGTAGCCAGTCTGTGGGAGCCAGAATTATTGTTGATTGGTAGGGAATCAAATACTTATTTTACTCACCATTTATAACATTTGTATCATGTTTTTTTTTTTTGGATGTTTGGTTGATAATCTGTCTCTGTCATTCAAAAAATATACCTATGATAAAAATTATAGATCCTTAATTTCTTTGTACGTAGGCAAACTTAAAAAATCTGCAGGGGATAAAATAATTATTTTCCTCACTGTATATGGAGAATCAAACACATATATATACATTCAACTGTCATTACTCAGCATAATGCTAAACAAGTAAGGTCACTAAGATTTTGTTGGTGGGGAAGATAAGTATATGTGCCTTAATATCCACAGCAGTATTAGTGGTACATTACCCCACTGGAGTATTTGGTACCTTTAGGCTGGGTTCACACTATTGCAAATTACATGCGGGTTTCCCCACATCCAATTCGCATGTCAGGAGATTGTGATCGTCTCTCTATGGAGCCGGTTGACATACAGTATCTCTGGAGCAGCTCCGGAGCAAATTGCACAGGAGTTCTGTGTATCTTCAGGTCTGTTTCAGGTCCGAATTCAGCCAAAAATTCAGACTGAATTTGGACCTGAAACGGTGAACAAGGACGCACCGCACCCCTGCTGTGAGCAGCTCCATGCGGCAGTGTGAGCCCAGTATTGATGCTGAGCTGAAAGATAAGTATATTCAGCACAATATATAACTATATCAACTTTTATCACTTTTTAATTTGTTGCATTTTTTGTGGAAATTAAAGGATTGTTGTACATATAGTATACAGTATAGCCTTGTGCATGTAAACTTTATTCTTACAGATACTTTTATGTCAAATTTATTTTATTCTAATAAGATCCTATATTACTCAGATTTTTCTCTATTAAAAAATGTTTTAAATCTTTACAAAAACAAAACACATCATCCCCTATGTCTCACTGGTAGACCGGAATAAAACCAGTGTAGATGTATTGCAGATGTAAAGTCTCTCTGGATTATTTACTTCTCCATATCTGAAAAAGTGGCCCTCATTTATCAAAGGGTTTGGAATTGTTATAGGTATCAGTCATTGATCATATTCAATGCTGTGTAGTAAAATGAGGGAGAATGAAAATTTGGATGGCTGATACAAAGTAGTACAAGTCTTTTCTCTTGCACCTTAATAAGTTATTTATTATTATTAGTATTACTATTATAATTGGATTTTTGTCTTATCGTAAAATCCTTTTCTCTTAAGTTCATTGACGGACGCAGTCTTCTTATCTTGCTATCAGTAGGGTTATGCTGCCCCCTACAGGAGAAGGACACTAGGCAGAAAAAAGTTCTGGCTACGCCTATGGGCAGTCCTAGGGGGTATAGCTCCTCTCTCCCTGCTATAGGATGTCAGTTTTGTATCAAAGCAGTGTCAGAGAAAATAATACCAACCCAACTCAAAAATACAGGGGCAGGTACTGCGTCCGTCAATGAACTTAAGAGAAAAGGATTTTACGGTAAGACAAAAATCCAATTTTCTCTATCGTTCATTGACGGACGCAGTCTTCTTATCTTGATACCAGTAGGGACGTCCCAAAGCAGGGCCATAAAATGAGGGGTAGGACAGCAGAAAAATTCCCCAAGGCTAAACCATAGCCAACCAGGCAACCTAGGACTCATTAGAACAACAAGATGAGACCCACCTGAAAAACCATAAAAACACTCAAGGGAGATTAAGAGCCCCCTAAACAGCAGCCTGCAAAACTTTGTGGCCAAAAGAGGCATCTGAAGATGCCAGCAAATCCACCTTATAAAATTTTGTAAAGGTAGGAACAGACGACCAGATAGCCGCCTTGCAAACCTGAAGCACAGATGCCTGATGGCGAAAAGCCCAGGAAGCACTAAGCACCCAAGTAGAGTGTGCCTTAACAGGGAAAGGAGGAACCTGACCCTTAATCGAATAAGCCTGCACCACTGTCTGTCTGATCCATCTGGAAATAGTCGCAGCAGACGAAGGCAGCCCTTTCTTAGGGCCATCCGTAATCACAAAGAGCGAATCTGAATTCCGAAAAGACTCGGTAGTCGCCAAGTACACCCTGATTGCTTGAACCACATCCATGTCTTCATTCAAGTGAAAACTGGAAACCATCTTCGGAAGGAAGGACGGATCCAGACGAAAATACCACTTTATCCCAGTGAACCACCAGATAGGGGGGAATGACAGGACAACGCCGCCAGTTACGACACCCTGCGTGAAGAAGTAATAGCCACCAAGAAGGCCACCTTCTGAGATAGGGTAAGTAGGGGAATCTCCCAAATAATTTCAAAGGGAGGTTTCTGGAGAACCGACAGCACCAAATTAAGGTCCCAAGGTGGCAACGGAGGTCACGCCAGAGGTACCAGGTGTCGCACTCCCTAGATGAAGTTACGCACCAGGGAATGGGTGGCTAATGGCCTTTGGAAGAAAATTGCCAAGGCCGAGACCTGACCCTTGATAGTTCTCAAGGCCAACTTTTGATCAACTCCCAGTTGAAGGAAAGCCAAGATCCGAGCCACCGAGAAAGAACGAGGAGGAACCCCAAGAGACTCACACCACGCAATATACGCCTTCCACGTACGATGATTGATCTTCCTAGAAGTCGCTTTCTTAGCTTTAAGCAGAGTAGAAATCAATGAAGCAGACAACCCCTTGTCCTTCAGTACCTGGCTTTCAACAGCCAAGCCGCCAAAGTCAGCGACCGTAAAGCACGATTAAAGATTGGCCCCTGAGACAGCAAGTCTTCCCCGAGAGAGTCTCCAAGGGGCATCCGTGAAGAGGTCGGCGTACCAGGCTCGGCGAGGCCAATCCGGAGCCATAAGAATGACCGTAATCCCTTCCGCCTCGATCCTGCGAAGAAGTCTTGGCAGCAACTTGAGAGGAGGAAAGGCATACATCAGCTGATACTGACCCCACGGGGCCACCAGCGTCAACGAAGGCACAACTGCTGGAATACTTCCAGATGGAGAGACCATTTCCCTGCATCCAAGGCCTGTTGACTAAGGTAATCCGCCTGCCAATTTTCCACCCCTGGAATGTGAATAGTGGAGAGAGCTGGAACAAAGCGTTCCACCCACCGAAGGATGCCTGCCACTTCCAAGGCCGCAAGAACACTGTTGGTGCCCCCTTGGTGATTGACATAAGCCACGGCCATGGCATTGTCCGATAGAATGCGCACTGGACAACCCTGCATGCGCACTGGCAACGCGTGATCGCTCTCAGCTCTAGAACATTGATCGGTAACCTGGATTCTTCCAGGGACCAGACTCCTTGAGCAGAGAACCTGCCGAGAACCCCTCCCCACCCGGACAGACTGGCATCTGTGGTGACAATTGTCCAATATACAAGGAGGAAGGATTTCCCTTGCTTGAGCATCGGGGACCGAAGCCAACATATCAAGAACTCCCTGGACACCTGGCTCAGCTGGATCTGATTGTCCAGGGAATTCGGATTCTTGTTCCATTTAACCACTTGCCTACAGTGCACTTTCACCCCCTTCCTGCCCAGACCGATTTTCAGCTTTCAGCGCTCTCACACTTTGACTGAGAATTACTCAGTAATGCAACACTGTACCCATACAAAAATTGTGTCCTTTTTTTCACACAAATAGAGCTTTCTTTTGATGGTATTTGATCAATACTGGGTTTTTTATTTTTTGTGCTATAAATAAAAAAAGACTGAAAATATCGTGAAAAAACGCATTTTTCTTTGTTTCTGTCATAAAATTTTGCAAATTAGTAATTTTTCTTCACAAATTTTGGCCAAAATTTATACTGCTACTTATCTTTGGTAAAAAAAAACCCAAATAAGTGTATATTATTTGGTCTTTGTGAAAGTTATAGAGTCCACAAGCTATGGTGCGAATCATTGAAAATTGATCACACTTGATCACACCTGATGTACTGAAGGCCTATCTCATTTCTTGAGACAATAAAAGGTCAGGAAAGTACAAATACCCCCCGAATGACCCCTTTTTGGAAAGTAGACATTCCAAGGTATTTAATAAGGGGCATGATGAGTTTTTTGAAGTTGTAATTTTTTCCCACAATGCTTTGCAAAATGAAGATTTTTTTTTTTATTTTTTTTTTTTTACAAATTGCCGAATTAACAGGTTATTTCTCTCACACAGCACATGTATACTTGCAACTACACCCCAAAACACATTCTACTACTCCTCCTGAGTATGGCGATACCACATGTGTGAGACTTTTTCACAGCCTGGCCACATACAGAGGCCTAACATCCAAGTAGCAGCGTCCGGCATTCTAGGAGCACAAATTACACATATCATTTCCTGACAACCTATCGCACTTTTGAAGGCCCTGGAGCACCAGGACAATGGAAACCCCCATAAAATGACCCAATTTTGGAAAGCAAACAGCCCAACGTATAATTTTTGAGGCATAATGAGTCTTTTGAATATGTCATTTTTTTCCACAAGTTTTTGGAAAATGTGGAAAGAAAATGAAAACACATTTTTTTTACACAAAGCTGTCCATTTATGCAATATTTCTAACACATCGCATGTACATAGCAAAACTTGCACCCCAAAATACATTCTGCTATTCCTCCTGAGTATGGCGATACCACATGTGTAACACTTTTTCACAGCCTGGCCACATACATAGGCCTCACATCCAAGTAGCGCTTTACACAAAGTTGTCCATTTATCCACTTTAAGACTGGGCCTATTTTTGACACTTGGTGTTTACAAGCTAAAATCATTTTTTTTGCTAGAAAACTACTTTGAACCCCCAAACATTATATATTTTTTTTTAGCAGAGACCCTAGAGAATAAAATGGAGATCGTTGCAATATTTTTTATCACACCATATTTGCGCAGCAGTCTTCCAAATGCGATTTTTTTGAAAAAAATTCACTTTTTTGAACTAAAAAATAAGAAAACAGTAAATTTAGCCCAATTTTTTTCCATAATGTGAAAGATAATGTTACGCCGAGTAATTAGATACCGAACATTCCATGCTTCAAAATTGCGCATGCTCACAGAATGGTGCCAAACATTGGTACTTAAAAATCCCCATAGGCAACATTTTAAAAATTTCTGCAGGTTACTAGCTTAGAGTTACAGAGGAGGTCTTGGGCTCAAATTATTGCACTCGCTCTAATGATCGCGGCGATACCTCACATGTATGGTTTTAACACCGTTTACATATGTGGGCGGGACTTGCGTATGCGTTTGCTTCTGCACGCGAGCTAACAGGGACAGGGTGCTTTAATTTTTTTTTTTTTCCTATTTATTTTATTTATTATTTTTTTATTTTTACACAGTTTAAAAAAAAAAAAAATGTTTTGATCATTTTTATTCCTATTACAAGGAATGTAAACATCCCTTGTAATAGAAATAGGCATGACAGGTCCTCTTTATTGTGAGATCTGGGGTCAAAAAGACCTCAAACCTCACAACTACACTAAAAAAGAAAAAAAAAAAAAAAAATTGTTGAAAGAGGAAAAAAAAAAAGCAAAAAAAAAAAGCGGCCCTTTAAACCGGTTGCTAGGCAACGTCTTTTGACGTAGCTCCGGTCCTCCAAGACCATAGAGTTGAATGAGGGCCATTTTGCCCTCACTCGACTTCCTGTCTCTGAGGATCCGGGATCGGATAGTTTTCCCCGCTGCCGGCGGGTCCGGTAAGCTGGGAAAACGTCTGGGACGTGGCAGGAGGGGGCACCTCTTGCCCTGCACCGTAAGGGTAATTCCGTGGCGAATCCGCCACTGGGACCACCCTTATCTGAAAGCCGACCGCCCGCCGTTTCAAAAAATACCGGGGTTATGGGGGCTATCTGCTGCCATAACCCCAGTATTTAGCTTTTAATGGCCGACGCATATAGTCGTTAGGCGGTCAGTAAGTGATTGCATGTATATAGCAAACAGGTGACAATGACTGATGGGGTGACAGGTGACGATGACTGATGGGGTGACAGGTGACAATGACTGATGGGGTGACAGGTGACGATGACTGATGGGGTGACAGGTGACGATGACTGATGGGGTGACAGGTGACGATGATTGATGAGGTGACAGGTGATGATGATTGATGAGGTGACAGGTGACGATGATTGATGGGGTGACAGGTGACGATGATTGATGGGGTGACAGATGACAATCACTGACGGGGTGACATGTGACGATGATTGATGGGGTGACAAGTGACGATCACTGATGGGGTGTCAAGTGACGATGACTGATGGGGTGAAAGGTGACGATGACTGATGGGGTGACAGGTGACGGTGATTGATGGGGTGACAGGTGACGGGCGATGGTCACTGATGGGTGACAGGTGACGGGCGATGGTGCACGGCGGTACTGATGGCAGTCTCTGGTGACCGGTGAACTTTAGGCTACGTTCACATGTGAGTGTAGCGATCGTGGGCAGAATCACTGCGATTCTGCCCGTGATCCAGAAATCATTGCAAATTGCGGGGCGCCTGTGTGTTGCCCGTGATTTGCAATAGCACCCCAAATGCTGTGCGATGTTGCTGCGATTTCCGCCTGCCGAATCGCGGTAACATCGCGCAAACAACGCATGACGCTCCAAAGAAACTCTTGTACCTTTTTTGGGCGTCATGCGTTGTTTGCGCGATGTTACCGCGATTCGGCAGGCGGAAATGGCGGCAACATCGCACAGCATTTGGGGTGCTATTGCAAATCAGGGGCAACGCACAGGCGTCCCGCAATTTGCAATGATTTCCGGATCGCGGGCAGAATCGCAGTGATTCTGCCTGCGATCGCTACGCTCACATGTGAACGTTATGGGTGTCAATTTCTGGGCACTGATGAGGTGACTGTTGGGTGACAGGTGACATTGGGGGGGGACTGAGGACTGTGTGGGGACCTTTTATTTGTGTGATTTTACTGTGCTTTTACATTTTGCAGGTACACAGAGCAGTAACTCAGTGTTTCTAGCTCTGCTCCCCTCATACTGGAAACTGTATGAGGAAAGAAGAGCTAGTAACACTGAGTTACTGCTCTGTGTTTACATTTTGTGATCGGCTGTGAATGGATTCCCAGCCGATCACATAGTAAACAGTCACTGTCAGTGACTGTTTACTACCGCCGGTGACAGCTGTGTTCCTACGGAACACAGTGCCACCGACATGACCGCGCTGCGCGCTCCCGATCGCGCATGCGCGGTCATCTTGTGGGCGCCTTCATTGTGATCGGCTGTGTCATTGGAACACAGCCGATCACGTGGGAAACAGCCACGCCCATTGGCTGTTTCCCCCCTGCCGGTGACGGGGGGTGTCCCGGGGACACACCGACACCGGCAGTGCAGGGCGGCGCGCACGCGATCGCGCGCCTGCCCTGCTTAAAGTGCCGCCGTCATATGACGGCGGCCCAGGATAATGGTCGCACCGCTCCGCCGTCATATGACGGCGGGCGGGCGGCAAGCGGTTAAGAAGGATTTCCTTCTGGAAGATTCACGTGTGGAATTGAGCGAAGGGGACCGCCTTTAAAGGGTGACACCATCATTCCCAGAACTCTCATACAGGTCCGAAGGGATGACTTTTTGCTGGACAGCAACAGCTGAACCGCGGTCTGGAGTTTTTGAAGTTTTTCCAGAGGAAGAAACACCCTGGCTGAGGACAAATCCAAAGTCAGACCCAGATAGTCCAGTCTCATGGAAGGGACCAAGGACGAATCCAGAATCCACCCAAACTCCTCCAGAGTTCTCATGGTGATTGCCAAATTTGTTTCCAGCGCTGTGGGAGACTCCGCACGTAGAAGCAGATCATCCAGGTAACCCAGCACCGATATCCCCCGCTGTCGCAACAGCGCCAGGACCGGAGCCAACACCTTTGTGAAGACCCAAGGAGGCGAGACCAAAGGGTAACGCCAAAAACTGATAGTGATCCTCTCCCACGGCAAAACTGAGAAACTGTTGGTGCCCTGCACATATCGAGATGTGAAGGTAGGCATCTTTAATGTCTATGGAGGCCAGGAAATCCCCCTGATGTAGGGAAGCCACCACCGTGCAAACGGATTCCATCTTGAATTTTTGAACTCGCATAAAGCAATTCAGTGCCTTCAGGTCCAGGATTGGATGCACCTTGCCTTCCTTCCTGGGGACCGTAAACAGGTTTGAATAAAAACCCTGAAAATGTTCCGCACACGGAACCAGAACTATTACTCCCTGTTGTACCAGGTCCTGAACTGCCTCAAAGAGAGCCTGTAAGCGATCCAGGGACAGTCGCACATTGGAAGGGAAAAACCTTACCGGTGGGACGGATCGAAACTTGGTCTTGTAACCGGACCATATGACTTCTTGAACCCATTTGTCTTGTATCCGAGATAGCCACAGGTCTGGGAACTGGCAAAGACATCCCCCCCACCCCAGATACGGGTGAGGGAGCACCTTCAGGCCGAAGTGGCCTTGTCCTCAGGCCTGGAGAAACTAGATTTTTGTTTGCCAAACCAGTGTCTCTTGGAACCACCCGAGGGGCCCTTGAAGGACTTTGCCTTATCGACTGACCCTGAGGTGGCACAGTCCACTTCTTAATCAGGGACTCCTCAAAATGGTAGCATCTAGCAATCCGCTTAGGCACCCCAGGGGAACGCTTTGGGTGCTCCCATTCTTTTTTGAGCATACTGTCAAAATACGCGGGAAAAGGATAAACTTTTGCCACTCTGAATGGCTTGTGAGTGCCAAACGTAACCTGCGCCTTAGTCGCAGTTGTGTCCTCCATTTTTAAGGTCTCACGCACAGATACAACCAGTGCATCCACCAACGCCCTGTCTTGCGTGGCAGTGGAGGTAGAAATGTCATCCTCACTATTGGAGAAGACAGGGCGCAAGGTAGGCCTGGCAGGGAGACCCGCGACTGCGGTGGCTGAGTCAGACTCAGAATCTGAGACATCAGATGAGGCAGGGGTAGGCGGAGGGCGTTTTTTTAGCACCTTGCCCTTTAAAGGCCACCTCATCCCGGGACACAAACGGGACCCCCCAGCCTACTGAACGGAATCGATTAGAAGGTGGGCCCTGGAGTGACAGGTAGAACCCCCCCCCCGCACGATCGTTCGTCCGTCGCCGGCAGCACATCCCCCCACCTGCGGCCTGAAACTCGGACTCAGCCCCCGGGAGTAGTTACCAACTTACCAACATCCCCAGTAGTGGGGGGGGGGGGGGGGTCAGGGCAGGTAGGCGGGGGTGCGTGACAGGACAGAGGGGAACCTGGGATTGTGAGGGTCCGACTGTTCCAGGGAGGGGCCCATGTCCACCCCAAAACCCGCCAGGGGAAGAGGGGGGAACATTAACTCACCATACCGGAACAGGCGTGCGCCATCTCCTGACAGAACCCATCTCCGCCGACGTGGGGGGCTGTCAGCCAAATAGGAATGCTGTGACTCGGGTCTAGACCCGGTCGTATGCTATCTGGCGAGACATTTTTACTCACGGGGCTAGTCCCTGTCCAGTGGGACTATGTCGCGGCCGACCAAGCGTGGAGCTAAGGTCTGCACGCGCT
This sequence comes from Pelophylax lessonae, assembly GCF_965119305.1. Classification (NCBI taxonomy): domain Eukaryota; kingdom Metazoa; phylum Chordata; class Amphibia; order Anura; family Ranidae; genus Pelophylax; species Pelophylax lessonae. The sequence goes on along the minus strand of NC_138768.1, from coordinate 600,748,754 downwards.
CGTTGGCCGGCTGGGGTGACCACTGGATCTATACATCCAGTCCATTGCCCAGATCCAGCATAGTTGCTTGTGGATCTCACAGGAAAAAAATCCGGAGAAAAAGCTAACTAGAAAAAAAACTTTGCCAGGACCAGCGATCCCAGCAAGGAACTAGATCCTTACTCCTGACTGAGCAGATTAAAACTGACATCCTATAGCAGGAAGAGAGAGGGTATACCCCCTGAGACTGCCCATAGCTGTAGCTAGAACTTTTTTCTGCCTAATGTCCTAATCCTGTAGGGGGCAGCATAACCCTACTGATTTCAAGATAAGAAGACTGTGTCCGTCAATGAGTGATAGAGAAACAGGATTTATATAGTGCCAACAGTTTACACAGCGTTTTATAATGTAAAGAGGGACAGTACAATTACAATACCGTTCAATACAGAAGGAATAGGAGGGCCCTGCTCATGGAGCTTACAATCTAAAGGGAGGGGGAGGTGGTACAAATGGTAATAGCTGTGGGGTATGATCGGATGGAGGTGACTCGGGTATAGTTCGGTGGAGGTGGGGTGGGCTTCCCTGAATAAGTGAGTTTTCAAGAATCGCCTAAAGGAGGACAGGGTAGGAGCTGACTGGACATTTTGGGGCAGGGAATTGCAGAAGATGGGAGAGGCTCTGGAGAAGTCTTATAGACGAGCGGCGGAGGAGGTAACAAGAGAGCTAGAGAGCAGGAGGTCTTGGGAGAAGCAGAGGGAATGATTTGGGCGATATTTGCAGATGAGGTTGGTGATGTAGCTGGGGGCGATGTTGTGGATGGCCTTGTATTCTGAATTTTATACAATGGGGTAGGGGATGCCAGTGAAGAGATTGGCAGACAGGAGCAGCAGTCACGAACCGGTTAGTAAGGTGTATTAGTCTAGCAGTAGCATCATAATAGACTGAAGCCTGTGTAAAAGTAGGCCAGTGAGGAGGGAGTTGCAGTATTCAAGGCGGGAAAAAAACCAAGGAGTGAATACATTATTTTTTGGTGTCATTAGTCAGGAAGAGATGAATTCTGGAAATGTTGCAGAGGTTGAGGCGGCAAGATTTAGCCAGTAATTAGATAAGAGGGCTGAAGGAGAGGTCAGAGTCTAGAATTACACCCAGCACCCTGGCTTATGTGGAGGGACCAATGGTTGTGCTGTTGTTCTCAATGGTAAAGTCATGGCGAGGGAATCAGTGAGGAGAAAACATTACAAGCTCACTTTTTGAAAGATTGAGTTTGAGGAAGTACATGCATACTGATATGTCACTCAGTAAGTTTGTGATATGTGAGGAGATTGACTGACGGTTCACATATGTGCGGCTGCAGAGATCGCATGTAATTCGGAGCGCACTGCTCCTTCATTACATGCGATCTCCTCTGCGGATGCAAATTCAGCCATACACTTTGTATGGCTGAAATTCGCACTGCACCCGCACTAAAGACGCACAGGAGGCATTTTTTCAGCCGCATCAGGATCGGATCGCACAGTGGTTCACACTTGTGCGATCCGATCCTGTGCGAACTGTCAGATCGCACTGCGATATACGATCAAACTGGGGGTGTCGTTAACATTTAATTGACACCCCCTGCGTATCGCATATGGCAGTGTGAACTGCCAGATGTGCGGATGCTATGCAGGAACAGGCTGCATATTCGCAGCCTTCCCGCATCGCACAAGTGTGAACCGGCCCTGAGAGGGTGAGTTGAGAAGTTGAGAGATAGATCTGGGTGTCGTCAGCATAGAGGTGGTATTGGAAGCCATGGGAGGTTAACAATTGGCCAAAGGAAGAGGTATATAGAAAGAGAATTAGAGGGGCCCAAGGATGAAGGCTGAGATGGTGTTGTATGTGATACTGAAAGTGTGCTGAGATAGGTAGGAGGAGTTTTAGGAAAGAGCAGAGTAACAGAGGCCAAGGGAGAGGAGTTTGTTGAGGAGAAGTGGGTGGTCAACTGTGTCAAAGGCAGCAGAAAGGTCCAAGAGTATGAGTATGGAGTACTGGTTGGTGGTTTTAGCAGTTAGTAGGTCATTGGTGAGTTTTAGTAGGGCAGTTTAGTGGAATGTTGTGGGCAGAAACTGAACTGCGGGTGATCAAGAAGGTTGTTGTCAGTGAGGTTGAGCTCATACGGTTGTGGACAAGGTGTTCAATAAGCTTGTAGGCAAATGGGAGCAGGGAGATGGGTCTTAAGTTATTCAAACAGGTGGGGTCCAGTGAGAATTTTTTTAAGTATAGGGGTAACCAGTGTATGTTTGAGAGGGAAGGAAAAGGTGCCGCAGGAGAGGAAGATGTGGTTTAGGAGTTTAGGATAGAGCAGGAAGGTGGTCACAGTAATTGTGAGGGGATGCCTTGGTATCCCTACATAAAACACATCATCCCCTCCCCACACAGCAAAATGATTTTAGCGCTTAGTGACAAATCTAGATGCGATCATACCTGCTGCTTTCAAGAGAGCTGTGAGTTTTGCAGAACCTCTGCCAGCTGCTACATGAAGAGGGGTGCTCCCATCATACGTTGTACTATCTACACATGCATCTCCCTGTGGGGAAAAAAAAAAACTATGCAACTACATGCCAGTGATAACAACAGCAAAAATAGACCTCCTTTTTATAACACTGCTTTTATGTTGTATATGTCCTAAAAAAAACCGACTTTTACACTGGAGTATGATAGGTTTACCTGCAACTCCCACATGTGGTCAAAAAAATCTTTTTTTGTATCTAAAGGTTAAAAACATTCAACATCCAAATACAGTATCCGAAATATAACAGAAACTGGTAGTATGAACAAGACCCACATGTCTTGTTCACGATAGCTGTAGCTGCCAGCCCTGGAGCCTTTATGGTGGTGGCTGCTGCAAGCACGGACTTGATAAAAACTGCACAGGCCATCTGTCTAACAGTGAATACTGGCAGCTGTAAGATTGTGAATCTGCAGTGTTTTAGAGTTACCAGTTGCTATTGGTACAGAGTCCAGTGGACCCACTCTGATACAAACAAACATCCAGGACCAGTTGCTAGAGGGATGTAAATTCCCAAACAGATGTCAGACCAATCAGTAGACAGTAGAAGAGTTAATACAATGGTGGCCAGATCAGACACAACAAACCAATCCTTAACAGAGACCAGTTTTCAGAAATTATGGTAGAGCACAGACTGACAAACGGTTGCCAGGTGATGACAAACACTTCAAACACACAAAAGTAATCCAGGGCATAAACAGTCAGAAGTCAGACAGACCTGAATATAGGCATCATCAGTCAGACTAAACTGTTGATAAGCAGTTTGAATGTCCAGCAGTGTACTTATTCCATTTTTGTTTAGAAAAAAACAGAGCATCTAGGTACATTGCAGGGATTTTAAAAACTTTGTTGCAGATTTCTACCTTTTGTTATTCTGAAGTAATAGCTGTTTGTCTGTGCCCATATGCAAAGTGAATGTGAGTGACATTTTCATTATCAGCTGCTGGACTTGCAGGGTTCTAATAAGGAAAGTGTCAGGGTCTGAATTCCTTTAGGTGTAAATAATCCTTTGGCAGTACTTCACCAAAACTGAAATGTTTGCTGCAGTGGATGCAAGGATGCCAAAAATCTGATTTGTATCTTAGTGCAGACTTCTGTGAAAATCAGTGAGCCAATTACATAAGCAGGAAATTACATTTCTGGAGGGTGTCCCTTACACCATTTGTGTACAAAATCCCCCCAGGTTGCAATATTGCATTGAATTTTACAGAAAATTACAACGCTGCAGATTGAGAAGGAAAGGTACTTTTTAAAAATGTTATATATTACAATATGACTTGTGTTGCAATTGTACATGCTATATTATTATTATTTTTTTATTTGCGCTATTTTTTCCCATGAAAGTTAAGCATTCCTGACAAGGGCAGGTCTTAACTGCAGTAGTAACAACCAGCAGATGGCAAAGCTTCAAGGCTGATCATTGCAGCTATTGGATATTGGATACAAATGTAATACTCTTCTTGGTAACTTAATGTTTTTAACCTTTTGAATACAATGAAGAGATTTTATAGCTCTATTACCTCACTATCAGATCTGATCACCAAAGATACAGATTAGCCCCCGTTCACATCAGGCCGATTTGACATGCGAGTTGACATGTCAACTCGCATGCCAAATCGGAGCCTATTACCGGCAACGGTACCAGTTCCTGCATTACTTTTGGCGACTTTGGGGGCGATTTCAATAGACATCTGTGCATGAACCTGCACAGATGCCTTTCAAATCGCCCCCAAAGTCAGGCTGAAATACGGGTTTGAAATCGATTTCAAACCAGCTCTCAGTGTGAACGAGGGCTTAAAACAAGTTGAGACTACAAATTATAGAAATGCATCTGTATTATCCCATTCAAAATATAAATGAATGTGTGCTGTTGTTAGGTTACATAGCTCAGAAGTGTATCTATATCTAAGGGAAGATGGCAAAATATATCTGCCTAGAAGGGTATGAACAGTTGGGGTATATTATCAAACAGAAAAAGGCCATTGAGCACTATGTGTGTTGTTGAAAGATGAATAATATACTTACAATTATATTTATATATATATATATATATATATATATATATATATATATATATATATATATATATACACTGAATAAAATTATAAATGCAACACTTTTGTTTTTGCCTCCATTTTTCATGAGCTGAACTCAAGGATCTAAGACTTGTTCTATGTACACAAAAGGCCTATTTCTCTCAAATATTGTTCACAAATTTGTCTAAATCTGTGTTAGTGAGCACTTCTCCTTTGCCGAGATAATCCACGCACCTCACAGGTGTGGCATATCAAGATGCCGATTAGACAGCATGATTATTGCACAGGTGTGCCTTAGGCTGGCCACTCTAAAATGTGCAGTTTTACTATATTGGGGGGGGGGTCTAAAAAAACCAGTCAGTATCAGTGTGACCACCATTTGCCTCACGCAGTGCAACACATCTCCTTTGCATAGAGTTGATCAGGTTGTTTATTGTGGCCTGTGGAATGTTGGTCCACTCCTCTTCAATGGCTGTGCGAAGTTGCTGGATATTGGCAGGACCTGGAACACGCTGTCGTATACGCCATTCCAGAGCATCCCAAACATGCTCAATGGGTGACATGTCTGGTGAGTATGCTGGCCATGCAAGAACTGGGATGTTTTCAGCTTCCAGGAATTGTGTACAGATCCTTGCAAAATGGGGCAGTGCATTATGCTGCAACATGAGGTGATGGGCGTGGATGAATGGCACAACAATGGGCCTCAGTATCTCATCACAGTATCTCTGTGCATTCAAAATGCCTTTAAAAAAATGCACCTGTGTCCGTTGTCCATAACATATGCCTGCCCATACCATAACCCCACTGCCACCATGGGCCACTCGATCCACAACATTGACATCAGCAAACTGCTCACCCACACAACGTTATACACGCTGTCTGCCATCTGCCCTGTACAGTGAAAACCGGGATTAATCCGTGAAGAGAACACCTCTACGAAGTGCCAGACACCATCGAATGTGAGCATTTGCCCACTTAAGTTGGTTACGATGACAAACTGCAGTCAGGTGGAGACCCCAATGAGGGTGACGAGCATGCAGATGAGCTTCCCTGAGACGGTTTCTGACAGTTTGTGCAGAAATTCTTTGGTTATGCAAACCGATTGTTGCAGCAGCTGTCCGGGTGGCTGGTTTTAGACAATCTTGGAGGTGAAGATGCTGGATGTGGAGGTCCTGGGCAGGTGTGGTTACACGTGGTATGCGGTTGTGAGGCCAGTTGGATGTAGTGGATGTAGTGCCAAATTCTCTGAAACGCCTTTGGAGATGGCTTAGGGTAGAGAAATTAACAATCAATTCATGGGCAACAACTATGGTGGACATTCCTGCAGTCAGCATGCCAATTGCACACTCCCTCAAAAAAGCGACATCTGTGGCATTGTACTGTGTGACAAAACTGCACATTTTAGAGTGGCCTTTATTGTGGCCAGCCTAAGGCACACCTGTGCAATAATCATGCTGTCTAATCAGCATCTTGATATGCTACACCTGTGAGGTGGATGGATTATCTCAGCAAAAGGAGAAGTGCTCATTAACACAGATTTATGAACAATATTTGAGAGAAATAGGCCTTTTGTGCACATAGAAAAAGTCTTAGATCTTTGAGTTCAAATCATGAAAAATGGGGGCAAAAACAAAAGGAGAGGGGGAGAGAGAGCGAGAGAGAGTGTGAGAGAGAGAGAGGGAGAGATAGAGGGAGAGGGTGAGAGAGAGGGAGAGGATTGCTGCACTTAAAATGTAGAGAAAACATCATACAAAATAAAAATAATCAGTTTAGTATCCAATATAACGATTCTCTATATATGACCTGTGGGAGTGCCTGATTTCTCAGCGCTGGAATGCATAACTGTAGCGCACTTTACTCTGAACGTATTTTATATATATACATATATATATCTAAATATACTGTATTAAGATATATATATATGTGTGTATATATATATATATATATATATGTGTGTGTGTGTGTTATATACACACAATATCTTACAAAAGTGAGTACACCCCTCACAATTTTGTAAATATTTTATTATATCTTTTCATGTGACAACACTGAAGAAATTACACTTTGCAACAATGTAAAGTAGTGAGTGTACAGCTTGAATAACAGTGTAAATTTGCTGTCCCCACAAAAAACACAAAATAACTCAACACACAGCCATTAATGTCTAAACCGCTGGCAAAAAAAGTGAGTACACTCCAAAGTCAAAATGTTCAAACTGGGCCCAATTAGCCATTTTCCTTTCCCAATGTCATGTGACTCGTTAGTGTTACAAGGTCTCAGGTGTGAAAGGGGAGCAGGTTGTTATATTTGGTGGTATCGCTCTCACTCTCTCATACTGGTCACTGGAAGTTAGACATGGCACCTCATGGCAAAGAACTCTCTGAGGATCTGAAAAAAAGAATTGTTGTTTTACATAAAGATGGCCAGGGCCAGTGATGGCGAACCTTGGTACCCCAGATGTTTTGGAACTACATTTCCCATGATGCTCAACTACACTGCAAAGTGCATGAGCATCATGGAAAATGTAGTTCCAAAACATCTGGAGTGCCAAGGTTTACCATCATTGGCCTAGGCTATAAGAAGATTGCCAATACCCTGAAACTGAGCTGCAGCATGGTGGCCAATACCATACAGAGGTTTAACAGGACAGGTTCCACTCAGAACAGGCCTCGCCATGGTCGACCAAAGAAGTTGAGTGCACATGCTCAAAGTCATATCCAGAGGTTGTCTTTGGGAAATAGATGTATGAGTGCTGCCAGCATCGCTGCAGAAGTTGAAGGGGTGGGGGGTCAGCCTGTCATTGCTCAGACCATACGCTGCACACTGCATCAAATTGGTCTACATGGCTGTCTTCCCAGAAGGAAGCCTATTCAAAAGATGATGCACAAGAAAGCCCCCATGCAGTTTGCTGAAGACAAGCAGACTAAGGACATGGATTACAGGAACCATGTTCTGTGGTCTGATGAGACCAAGATAAAGCTATTTGGTTCGTATGGTGTCAAGCGTGTGTAGCGGCAACCAGGTGAGGAGTACAAAGACAAGTGTGTCTTGCCTACAGTCAAGCATTGTTATGGAAGTGTCATGGTCTGGGGCTACATGAGTGCTGCAGGCACTGGGGAGCTACAGTTCATGGAGGGAACCATGAATGCCAACATGTATTGAGACATACTGAAGCTGAGCATGATTCCCCTCCCTCGGATACTGGGCTGCAGGGCAGTATACTAACATGATAACGACCCCAAACTCGCCTCCAAGACGACCACTACCTTGCTAAAGAAGCTGAGGGTAAAGGTGATGGACTGGCCAAGCATGTCTCCGGACCTAAACCCTATTGAGCATCTGTGGGCTATCCTCAAACGGAAGGTGGAGGAGCGCAAGGTCTCTAACATCCACCAGCTCCGTGATGTCGTCATGAAGGAGTGGAAGAGGACTCCAGTGGCAACCTGTGAAGCTCTGGTGAACTCCATGCCCAAGTAGGTTAAGGCAGTGCTGGGAAAATAGAATTTTTGTAAGAACTTACCGTAAAATTCTTTTCTCTGAGTCCTCTGACAGTCGCAGCCCATTCGGCATTCATTCACCATTGGGTAATGGCGCCCTCTGCAGGAGCAAGCTAGGCAGTGAAAAGGCTTAGCAAAAGCTTTACACAAAGACACACCTCTAGGGGGCAGTCCCTCAGACATTACCCTTAACCACTCAGTGCTGCTCTTCAGTTTTGTAGCAAGCAGTACAGGAAGGCAACTAACCCCAAAATAGAGGGGTGGGGGGCTGCGACTGTCAGAGGACTCAGAGAAAATAATTTTTACGGTAAGTTCTTAAAAAAAATTCTATTTTCTCTTACGTCTTCTGACAGTTGCGGCCCGTTCAGTATTCCTTCACCAATGGGATGTCCCAAAGCAGTGCAGGTGTGAGGGGTGGGAAATACGCAACCAAAGAAAAATCGGCCGGGTGTCAATAAGGCCAGAGAAAAAACGGAGCCAACCAGGCAACAGAAGCTCAACAAGAGCCAACCCCAGGTCAAAATTCACCCCAAGAAGAGACAGAACAACACGTCTCTTCAACAAACCGCCGCGCTCAAAACTTTGCGGCCAAAAGAAGGATCCGAAGTTGCCATCACATCAATCTTGTAGAATTTTGTGAAAGTGTGGACAGACGACCAAGTCGCCACTTTGCACACCTGATCCACAGAAGCCTGATGGCGAAAAACCCAAGAGGCACTCATGGCTCTAGTAGAGTGTGCCCTCACCGGGAAAGGAGGGACCTGACACTTTAGTAAATAGGCCTGAACAATAGTCTATCTGATCCATTTGGAAATGGTTGCAGCGGACGCAGCTGAACCCTTCTGAGGTCCCTCAGGAAGGACAAACAGGGATTTAGACTTCCGAAAAGACTCCGTGGCCGACATCACCCAGACCACATCCAATGAATGCAAGGCAAATTCTTTGGGTTGCTTGGGCTTCCCAAAGCTGAAAGCGGAAAGCCGCAAAGCGAAGGCAACACAATATCCTCGTTGAGGTGGAAATCTGACACCACCTTGGGGAGAAAAGACTGATTAGGCCACAAGACCACTTTATCCTGATGAACCACCAGATAAGGTGAACGGCAAGACAGAGCCGCCAGTTCAGACACTCTGCGAGCAGAAGTGATAGCCACCAGAAAGGCCACTTTCTGAGACAGCAGAGGCAGAGCGATTTCTCTGATGTTCTCAAAGGGGGGCCGTTGCAAAATGGACAAGACCAAATTCAGGTCCCACGGAGGCAAAGGAGCCCTCTGCGGTGGAGCCAGATGAAGCACCCCTTAAATAAAGGTGCGAATCAGGGAGTTAGTCGCCAAAGGATGCTGGAAGAAAATAGCCAAGACTGACAACTGACCTTTGATAGTGCCCAGCACCAAACGCTGATCCACACCTTCCTGCAGGAAGGCCAAAACCCTCACCACCAAAAAGGAGCGAGGATGAAACCCTTGCGATTAACACCAGGCAATATACGCCTTCCAGGTACGATGGTAAATCTTCCTGGAGGTATTATTCCAGGCCTTCAGCAAGGTAGGAATGACAGAGTCTCTAAATACCTGGCTTTCAACAGCGACTGTAAAGCAGGATGGAATATCGGCCCTTGAGACAGTAGATCTTCTCTCAGAGGAAGCCGCCAGGGAGGCTCGACAACCATCTGCACGAGGTACGAGTACCAAGACCCACGAGGCCAGTTTGGAGCCCCCAGAATTATCTGTACCTGTTCTGACGCCAACCTGCGGAGGAACCTGGACAACAGCTGAATCGGAGGGAAGGCATAAATCAGCCGGTACCGGTGCCAGGGCACCATCAACGCGTCCATGGCGTCTGCCAGAGGATCGCGGGCCCTGGCCATGAACCTTCCCACCTTTTTGTTGAGACGGGACGCAAACAGATCCACGTTCGGAGTCCCCCACCGGGCACACAGGAGGTAAAACAACTCCGAATGCAGGGGCCATTCCCCCTGATCCAAGGACTGATGACTCAGATAGTCCACCTGCCAGTTTTCCACTCCTGGAATGTGAACAGCCGAAATCGCTGGAACATGCACCTCAGCTCAAGACAGGATCTCATTTCCTTGGCCGCTCGGGCACTCTTGGTGCCCCCTTGGTGATTGATGTAAACCACTGCTGTAGCGTTGTCCGTTGAACACGAACGGGGTTACCGTGCAGCCGAGTCGACCAATGTAACAAGCATAGCTTGATCACTTGGAGCTCAAAGACATTTGTCGGCAAGGAGGATTCCTCCCCCAACCACGTCCCCTGGGCACACAGGGTGTCCAGAACTCCACCCCTGTCTGACAAGCTGGCATCCGTGGTGATTACCATCCACAACAGAGGCAGAAAGGACTTGCATTGGGTCAGAGTGGGTGATATGAGCCACCACGAAAGTTCCGTCCTCGTAAGGCGACTCAAACATATCCTCCTGTCCAACGACTGAGGATCCTTGTTCCACCTGGCAAGAATCTCTGCTTTCAGAGTTCTCGTGGGAAACTGAGCAAACCGAATGGCTTCAAAGGCCGAAACCATCAGCCCCAGGGACCGCATGCAGGCCCGTAGAGAGGAGAGATCATTGTCCCTGAGGGACCTGATCTCGCCCTGCAAAGTCTAAAGTTTTTCCTCCTTGAGCGGAGTCCAGGACCATCCCCAGGTAACCAAGACGGACTGAAGGGGTCACTGCTTATTTCTGGAAGTTAATGGTCTACCCGAACTCCTGGAGCATCTGAACCGTGACCGTCAGATCGCTCGATAAAGTGGCTCACGAGCTCGCCCTCAACAGGAGGTCGTCCAGATAACCGAGGACCGCAATCCCCCTCTTGCGCAGCAAAGCCACCACCGAAGCCAAAACCTGAAACGGGTGAGTCACTTCAGGCGGAGGAGGACTGGTCCGCCGCACCGGACTGACTGGCCTTGGGCTTCCCGGACCATGGCTTCTTGTGACCGCCAGAGGCTTTGAAGGGTTTACCTTTTTCCTGTGCACCTGAAGGACAAAAGGACCCACGATGAGCCTTGAAGGAAGGACCCCGTCGATCGTGGGGCGATTTTCTCTTAGCGGTTTGGGGCAAAAGGGTACTCTTACCCCCCGTAAGACCCTTGACCATCTCATCCAAGGGATCACCAAACAGCCGATCCCCCAAATAAGGGACATCAGACACAGTCTTCTTGGAGGCATGGTCAGCCGACCAGCTCTTTAACCAAACTATGCGGCGGAGTGCGACCCCAACCGCAGATAACCTTGCGACCAAAGGAGCCTCGTCCAGGGCCACGTCACACAGGTATATCAAGGCCTGTGCCATTTGATCCACCAGGTCAAGGACAGTCGAAGGGGCCGACTCCGCCACCAAGCTGCACCTAAGCACCTTGAACCATTCAGTGACCGTCTGTGAAACCATCACAGAAGCGAACACAGGCTTGAGCAGAGAGCCTGCCACCAAATACATGTGGCGGGAAGGCGTCTCCATGCGCCTATCCATCGGGTCTCTGAACACGGGCATCACCGTGGATTTATTCAACCTGGAAACAGTGTGGTCCACCTTAGGTGACACCGTCCAGCGACTGTTGACAGTGTCTGCAAAGGGATAGCGGCGTTGAAACCGTTTAGGTACCGCCAGCATATGCTTAATGCGATGCCATTGTTCGTTCATGATTTTATCAAACTCCTCGGGACAGGGGAAAACCTAACCCGACTTCTGGGCTTTGCGGGACCCAAAGAAAACCCGCTTACCTGACTGGGTGGGCTCATCAACAATATTCAAAGTCTCCCTGACGGAGTGAATAAGTACCTCTACCAGAGCTTGTTCCTGCGCCGCAGCGGATGAGGACTCCTCCTCCCCTTCAGAATGGGAGGACTGGGACCCCTCAGGGGGGACATTGTCCGTGGCAACCAAATCAGGCTCTGAGTCAGAAGACCGAGAAGGCATCGGCCGTTTTGATACAGTACGTTGAGACATCAGCAGATCAACTTTTGATGCCAAAGTCGCAAGACCAGCAGATAAGGAGGCCATGGAAGTTGTTTCAGGAGTTCCCGAAGCACCAACCAGCTGTGGGGAATTTGTTATCCTAGGACTCCATTTTTGTGAAAATAAAATTTTTTGGACACTGGCCCTTTAAATCGGCGATTTTCATGGTCCGCACAGCAAACGTGCACCGCCACCGGAGAACCCCTTTAAATAGATGCAGAAACAGGAAAGGCACAGTTTTAAGGTGAAATGCCTGAAAAAAACTGAAGAAAACAGCCCCCACAGTGTCAGAGTGTAAGTTACCAGACTCCCCTCACGATCTGCTGCAGGAAAAAGAAGAGGCCAGCAGGAAGTGACCTCATCCACTAGAGGCCGATACAGCGCCCTGAGCCACTGAAAAATGGATGCCATTAAATTCAATGGGGGAAAAAGGTACCAGTAAAATGGCCGCTGCCCTTACTAAGCCGTTGCCCACATCCAAGATGGCGCCCGAGCCGGCGCCAAAAGTACAGAAAATGGCTGCTCTCACAGGGAGTCAGCCAGGCTGCCCTTACCCAAAATGGTGGTCGAAACAAACGGCGTCAAACCGTCTGGATTCCCAGGCACTGGCTACCACGGGAATCCCCCAGGGAGACCCCCAGGACAAGGTAATAAGCCCCCACACCCCCCTATGCAGCGTTCACTGCAGAGCACCCCCCACAGGGGGCAGGGACCCTCCAAACCGACCAGGGGGGGACACTACAGAGACCGCATGTTCTGACATCCCCAAGGAGTGGGCCCACATAACTACCCCTCAGATAACTGTCCCAGAGACGCGGGGGGCAGCATCAGTCACCATACCACGAACTGTGGGCTCTGCTCCGATACGGAACACCTCCCACCCTGAGTGGGGGTGCCGTCAGCCAAGGGGGGATGCGGCAACACAGGGCATTCCAGAGTTGAGACGTCCCGATGAAGAAGGCTCTCCGCAGGCTCGTCCCCATCCACAGGGCACCGTCGTGGCGAGGCCTGGGCGGACCACAACCTGCATGCGCTCGTTGGTCAGGCTGGGACACCATAAGGATCTATATTATGCAGTGCGAGGCCCAGCCCGGCTGTCGCTTGTAGCTCTCCAGGAGGATACCCCTGACTAACTAGCGATAGTGAGTGAGGAAAATAAAACCAAAATTTTTCAAAGAAAAGGAAAAAACTGAGACAAGGAGTCCCAGCTGGGAGACCTAGACCTACTCCTGAAGCTAGGCAGCAAGAAACAGAAGAGCAGCACTGAATGGTTAAGGGTAATGTCTGAGGTACTGCCCCCTAGAGGTGTGTCTTTGTATAAAGCTTTTGCTAAGCGTTTTCACTGCCTAACTTGCTCCTGCAGAGGGCGCCATTACCCAATGGTGAAGGAATACTGCGACTGTCAGCGGACCTAAGAGAAATAATGGTTGCCACACAAAATATTGACAATTCGGCGCCCAATTTGGACATTCTGACATAGGGGTTTACTCACTTTTGTTGCCAGCGGTTTAGACAATAATGGCTGTGTGTTGAGTTATTTTGAGAGGACAGCTAATTTACACTGTTATACAAGCTGTACACTCACTACTTTACATTGTAGCAAAGTGTAATTTCATAAGTGTTGTCACATAAAAAGATATAATAAAATATTTATAAAATGTGAGGGGTGTAGTACTCACTTTTGTGAGATACTGTATATATATATATATATATATATATATATATATATATATATATATATATATATATATATATATATATATGCACAGAAAGCCTCCACAACTTTTTTGTTTTTTATTGGTTAAGCTAGATGGACTTGTGTCTTTTTTCAACCTGACTTTGTAACTATGTAACTTGGCTAAAAGGAGAATGCTGCAGCAGCCAAATGTGATCATGTCCGTGTTCTCACCTCAAGAATAAGACAGCCTGCCAGAGAGATGTTGTCCTGTTCAACAGCAAAATGCAAAGGGGATCTCCCTGACTTCCGCTCCTGGGTATCCACATCTGCCTTCGCTAATATTAATTGTCGAAGGCAGCCCATGCTGTTTGCAATCACTGCAATGTGGACTGCGCTTAAGCCTGGTGGAGAACAAAGAGCTGTTATGGTTTGAGCAGCATTGTTTTATTGACAAACATGACTATTTCATTTAACTTATTTAGAAATTCATGCTTAACTCATAACCACAAAAAAACTCATAATTAACTACCAAAATTAGCACTGCTGATTACTATAACACTATATATCACAAAATAGAGAAAGTATGGGTTTTTAGGGCCCAATTGGAAAAGGAAAACCAAGAATCCATAATTTATAAAAAATTTAACATTTTATTTAGATCATAAAAAATATATAGTGTATTACATGAGGGATTATTGGAAAAACAGGAACAAATCCCCCATATATCCACCAGAAACCAATAAAAAACCACAGCACAGAAATATACCCCTGGTAGGGGGCTAATATATGCTTCAAGCTGATGTTGGTGCAAGAAGTCTCTGTTGTTATTAGGTTTGAGGGTCCCAATGAGCCAACGCGTTTCGCATCGGGCTTCGTCAGGGCCAAAGAGACCGAGCAATACCGATATTTCTTGCTGTATGTAGAAGTATTATTATTGGGCAGGACATATAGACTCCTGTATTCGTGAATGTCTTGTAAACACAAGATTGGTAGTGCAGACCAGTCTAGATATTTATCCTACAGTTAGTATAGGTCCCCCGTGTTGTAAGGATGGCCTTTATTACCCTCTAGACAGGTATCTCCTCTAGGTGGTTTAAATCATTCAAGAGAGATCTGATGATCGCAGGTCATCTCGGATCATTTTTGGCATATAAAAAAACAGAGATGATCGGGGGAGAACATGTTCTCCCCCGATCATCTCCACACGTGGATAATCTTTTATTGACTGACACAGAAATGGCCAGTTTATGAAGCTGTGATCTCCACACTTCACTGGCGATCTGTGCCAGAATTCACACTCCCAGATTCACCAGCCCAGAGGTGGAGAATCAGGAAGAGAAGACAGAATCCGGGGAGAACTGAGGGGGGAACAAGGAAGATTGACTTCCTTCTTCCTCGATCAGACCCCCTAAGACAGTAAACATGTCCACCTGCCATATTTATGTATATGTATATATATATATATATATATATATATATATATATATATATATATATATATATATATAATGTGTGTGTGTGTATATATATATATATTCTTTTTTGTATAGGGGGACTAACTGTAATCTCGCTTTGTCTCACGAGATTACAGGCAGCCCATTCACTTGAACACAGATCTCTGCCGTTTTCAGAGGAAAACATCTCCTCTGTTATCCCTGTGAGAAGTGAAGTTCCCTGCTTCATAAACAGGGTGCCAGAGGAGATAACTGCCAAGAAGTGAATTGAGAAAAATCTCACTTTCATAAACGTACACCTAAGGCTCCATTCACACCAGTGCGACTTGTCAGCCTGAGAAGTCGCGCTCCCTCGTGGTCCATTGACTGCTACAGGATCCGTTCTAATAGGAGCGACACAAGTCGCTCCGACTTAGAAAAAGGGTCCTGTACTACTTCGGGGCGACCTCGGAGCGACTTGCATAGACTTCCATTATGTGAAGTCCCTGCAAGTCGCTCCGAAGTCGTGGTGCATGGGAATGCACAAGTCGCCCCCGAAGTAGTATAGAGTCGTGCCGCCCCAGTGTGAACCGAGTCACAATCACATTGTTGATTTTGTTGACTAGGAGTAACAAATACTGCTTTCTTTAAAAAAAAAAAAAAAAAAACCAACAAGAGCCTCCTCTGACCTCCAAGCCTAGGCAGACTAGGTCACATGGTCACCAGCTGCCAATCCTTTAGCTGGCCATAGATGGACTGAAATTCGGCTGGTTCAGCGGGGACTGGCTAAAATTTGACCAATGCGTGGCCTCTCCAACTCAACAGTAGTGGACTTCTGTTGAACTGGAATGTTGCAAAACTTCTCAATCAGTGGAGAGCCCCCACTGTCAGAATACAATGTCTCAGCAGGGGGGATTCCTCTATCCACTTCACTTGTGTGGATGATCGAAATAAAGATGAGTAATCTATGGCCAGTTTTAGAGACTATGCAGAATCTATTGTTTTCAGAAAGACTCTGGGGGGAATTTTTCTAACTTCAGCCTATTCAATTAAGCTTTGACAATAATACCATTTAAAAGCTGTAAACACATGAACCGAATATAGGCTGGCCCAGCAGGAACTGGCCGATATTCGGATCATGTGTTCAGCTGTCCTTCCGAAAGAAGCCGGTCCAAGGACCGGCTTTTGTCGAAGAGACATGCTGGAAAACCAGCATCCGATCAGCGATTGCAGCCAATAGCTGTGAGCGCTGATTAGTATGTCCTGGCAGTAGGATGGGGGTGGGGGCAGTCAGAACAAGAAGGCACAGCGGGAGAGATCCCTGCACTAACATCACTTAGTACAGCTGGTTCTCAGTTTTTTTTCATTCAGTCCACTGGGTTGAAGGAAAAAAAAAAAATGTGTGTACCAGGCTTAAGTAAATCTCCCTATCTGTTTTGTAGATTTATAATAAGATAAGGGGCACAAATGATGGAAATATGGCAGTTTTCTTGTAAGTAGAGAATTACAAATTACTAAAGTGAACAAAATAGGTGCGCTGTTGGTGAAAAAAAGCTGCCACCAAAGGTCCAATTATGCAATTGGAATAATAGAATATAAATGTGTGATCTGGTGCGCTAATAAGATGAACTACTGTGTAATAATAAACACAATATCTAAATAAGTGAAAAAATACATGTGATCACATGAGACTAAAGAAAATAAATAAATTTCAAAGTCCATTAATCACTGGTGCAAAATAACGGTGAATATGATGTTCCCAAAATCAAATGGTGTTGGTTCATAAATGGTGATATATAAATCCCTCCACCATACAAGTTGTTCTCTCACCAGACGGAAATGATGAAAGTGCAAAATCAACTTTAAAATCCACTCTTGTGCAGTTTAAGTGAAGTTCCACTATCCACTGTGTGCACACCCAGTCAAATCAAAGCCTCTTACCAGACGGTAACATATAAAAGCATGGATCATCTGATAGAAGGTTTCTCTCTCCTCAGCATAAGTAGGACAAATCCAAATGACTCAGAAATGACTCAGAAAATAATCCAGCTTTCCCATAAACTGTCCTGGGACGATACCTCAGAGTATAATCCTCCTGTTTCAGTCGAAGCTCTTTTGAAAGGAAACGCGTCATAGAGGAGGCGCCGCACCGTCACACATCACGTCCGCGGTGCAGGCGGTCACAGCTCCCCACAAGTTTATGCACACCGCTCCTTGAAACCATCTCAATTGTAAATGCATGTCTATATATTATAATAAAAGTGTTTTGAGGTAATGCACCATTGTTTGCCCATTTATTCCTCCATGGGTATACTCTGAGGTCCCAGGACAGTTTATGGGAAAGCTGGATTATTTTCTGAGTCATTTGGATTTGTCCTACTTATGCTGAGGAGAGGGAAACCTTATATCAGATGATCCATGCTTTTATATGTTACCGTCTGGTAAGAGGCTTTAAATTTGACAGGGTGTTCGCACAGTGGATAGTGGAACTTCACTTAAACTGCACAAGAGTGGATTTTAAAGTTGATTTTGCACTTTCATCATTTCCGTCTGGTGAGAGAACAACTTTGGAATGGTGGAGGGATGGAGGGATTTATATATCACCATTTATGAACCAACACCATTTGATTTTGGGAACATCATATTCACCGTTATTTTGCACCAGTGATTAATGGACTTTGAAATGCATTTATTTCCTTTAGTCTCATGTGATCACATGTATTTTTTCATTTATTTAGATATTGTGTTTATTATTACACAGTAGTTCATCTTATTAGCGCACCAGATCACACATTTAAATTACAAATTACTACACCAAAGAGCAAGGATTTTTAAACAATAAAGAATACATTAAAAATGACAACATTTTCATATAAATGTTAATGTGAACCTGTATCTACATGGTCATTTGTAAAAGAAACCTGGGCATAAAAGAAGATCCTGCATAATTACCTTTGCCTGTGTCCTCAAATGCAGCCGCATTGCTACTCCCTGGCTGATCCAGGTATTCCACACCTCAGTGCACGTGAATACCTGCTCCTCTGGCAGCAGGCAGTATTTCCTTTGGCCGGCTCGTATATCACAACAGGACAAAGCGGTGGCATTTGAAGGCACAAGCTGCTGGAAAGATACATATACATGATCTTCTTTTACTGGTCACTGACCTTTACAAATGTTCTTGTGGTAACAAGTTTACTTTAATGTGTCTGAGATAAACAATGTACTGCTTCACTTCAGTATTAATTCTGACTAGCTTACCGTCGTTGTTTGGAAGATTGATAATCTCAGTTAATTTTGGGTGTTTAAGAAGAATGCTAAGAGTGGTCGCGTCTCCTTCCTTACATGCAAGGTGCAGTACAGAATTCCCATTACGATCTAACATTAATGGATCTCCTCCTGCTTTCAGAATAAATTCAACTACATCAGATTGACATGTGATGACAGCCAAGTGCAAAGGAGTCTACAAATGTAGAAAGAGATTATTAGCATAAGCCATGTTCTATACTGAGCAAAAACCCTTTATAAACGGGGATCTTCTTTAACTCTCACCTAAACAACAGTAAGTGAAACTTGAAATATAATTGATTTCATGCTTCTGTATAATAGTGTTTATTATTTATGAAATGCATAAACCAAAGTGATGTTCAAAATGATAAGTCACATCCAGTATGTATTTAATGAAGAAGAGCAAAGAGAAATCATAAAGTACAAAGTGCAGCAATCCATAGTAACCTACATCAGTTATCAGTTTACCCTTACCAGTAAATGTGTAATTCTGGACTCATTTTATAGGCTACTGAAACCCAAGATCAGAAAAATAAATACAAAGTGTACAAATTATCTAGGTGTACTAGTAATTATGTAGGATTATTGGTCATTTTTAAACTCAAATTTTCCTTTTGAAGGGGTTTTCCAGATGACATCCCCCCATTACAAAAAAAAAAATTACTGCTGCAGTGCTAAAATAAAAATGCATCAGTGCACAAGGTCCCACAAATACCTGTTGAGCCTGCAAGTAAAGTTCACCAAATGTAACCTGTGATGGTGTGACAATGATGCTGAACTGCTCCTGAATTAAGAGAAGAGTTGCCACTCTTATGTAGCCTGTGCCTGCTTGCACTGTAATGGAATGAAAAATGTTGCAGCTTGTCAATCAGCAAAAATTTTTAAAAATGATGTAGTGTCTGCACAGCTGATGCCATAATTCCCTCCAACTCCTAGCTGCTAGCACCCTTGAGATTCACTTCACGCAAATTTTAAAAAATAATGAAATTCAAATAACGTGCAACGCTTATCTTCTAAAGGTCAAACACGAAACCATATATAATAATTATATGTGGAAATAATGTGGCATATTGTACCATTCAAAATACACAGACCAATTCCAATAAAAAAAAAAAAAAACATAAATAATCTCAAAAATCATACAAGAATTCCCCTAAAGAGGTAGTAAAGTCTCGAGAACAAAATTGAATGGTCCCACTGCAGGTTTAAGTCATAATGTACTAGTACTGTATGCACTGCCTGCTAGTAAATTATGACAGACTTACCTACAAATGGTGCCCTCCAGCGATGTGCTGTCAGGGCTCTTCCCGGTCCCCGGCGCTTCCATCTTTACCCGACCTTCTTCTGGGTTTCGTATTTTCGGATGCTTGATTGACCAGACTAAAGTCATAGCCGCGGCACACACAGCGGGCTGTAAATGTGGTCTGATCTGCGCATGTGCGCAGATCACATTACCTGCTGACAGGCAGGGGGGCCATTTATGACAGAAGAGACCTCTACACCAGGAAAAAAGGTAATATTGAAGGGAGTTTAAAAGCAACAAGTATGGGAGGGCTCTGGAAAAAAGAAGCCCTGCTTCATGAATGTTTCTCTTAGTAGACAAAAAATTTGCATACCTGATAAAGATCATTTCGCACATTGATGATGTCTTCACATATAACCCCAGACGTTATTTCCAGAAAGATCTTAACCAGTGCAGTATGAAGGTGAATAATAGAAAGATGAAGGACACTGCAAACAGAACAAACATTATAGAGATTAAAAAACTGTTATATTGGAAACAGGTGCCTTGTTGAGTTCTCCTGAAGATGCCAATTTCTTTGTTATTTGTTTGTTACAAACCCAATTCCAAAAAAATTGGGAAGCTGTGTAAAATCTACAACAATTATTTGAAAACCCCATTAAATCATATTTTATTCACAATAGGAAATAGAAAACATAGCCAATGTTTAAAATAAGAAAATTTACCATTTTAAGAAAAAAATAGGGCAATTTTGAAATTGATGACAGCCACACGTCTCAAAAGAGTTGGGACAGGAAAACAAAAACCCAGCAAAGTAAACGGTACTAAATATTAACATGATTGGATATAAAGAGTATCTTAGAGAGTTAAAGTGTTTCAGAAGTAAAATCATCATCATCTACTGTACATATAATCATCAAAAGATTCCAAGAATCACAAGAAATCTTTGTGTGCAAGGGACAAGGTCGTAATGCAATACTGGATGCCAGTTATCTTCAGGGCCTCAGACGACACTGCATTAAAAATAGACAAAACTGCATGGGCTCAAGAATACTTTAAAAAATCACTACCTGTGAACACAGTTTGCCACGCTATCCAAGGTAAAGCTTTATCATGAAAAGAAGAAGCCATATCTGAACATATGATATTTATTGGATCAAATCACAAGGTGAGAGTACTGGAATGTTGGTGAAGGAATTTGCACAATATAATTGTAGAAGACAGGTTTCACTGAAGTCACAAAATATGGGGGCAGAAGGAATAAAGTATAAGCAACACAGTGGCCAGAAATTGGTTACGGACATTTACTTTATTATTTATGGACACGTTTTCTCTTTTGAGAGTGTTTTCCAAAAATAGACACAATGTGTGTATAATTGTATTGTTTGTTACCTGATACTGCGCGGCACTGTTTTATATATTACTTTGGTTGGCACATGTGGGAACACAGAATGTGGGCAGCAGTATTGGGGCATATAACTGTAAGCATATATATTTTTTTGAGGTACTTTAAATAATTGCACACATTTTATCATTTCGTTGGAAACTGTCACAGTTACTAACACTGTCATGATTACGCTTAGGTTTTGCTAGTTTATTTTCTGACTGCTCTTCTGTCCCAGCTAGCCTGACCCTTGTATCCTGCTATCCACCTGCCAGCCAAGTGCCTGCTGACCTTCCACCCGCCAGTCAAGCGTCTACCTGCTTCCAGGAAATGACTACTGATCTCCTGTTACCTTCTTGCCAGTACTGTTGAGTACCAGCCTCCATCAGCTGTCCCTGCTGTTCGGCTTGACTCTGTGGATGCATCAGCCACTGACCAACACCAACTGCTGGAAGAGCTTACAGGCACTTATGCCACTCTATGCCCGTTTCCTTCCTGTTAACTTACCAGGAGCACTTAAGCCAGAGGTGTAAAAGAGGCCTTCTTCATCACCTCAGGCTCTGCCACCAGATACATGACAATTTTCTCAGTTTAAACATTTGATTTGTTTTCTATTATGAATAAAATATGGGTTAATGAAATTAGCAAATCATTGCATTTTGTTTTTATGTAGTTTTTACACAGCATCCCAACTTTTTTGGAAATTGGGATGTATTTTTGGGAGTTAGTAACCCAAAACAAGATCAGGGTAGTGATTTTCTCTGGCTTTCCTGATCTGCATAACTGGTCAGTGACTTAGGAACCATTAAAATAATGGATTTTTTAATACATACTTACCTGTAAAATTCATTTCTTGAAGTACATCACAGGACATATGGCATGTCCCAAGGTATTGCATCTGAGGGGAGGGGGACACCAAAAAATACCGCCATCCGACCACAAAAAGGATTACACCTCTGCCTGCAGAACACTGCGGCCAAAAGCAGATTCCTCCTGGGTCCCAACATCCACTCGATAGAAACGAGTGAACGTATGCACCGACGTCCAGGTCGCGGCCTTGCAAATCTGAGTCATAGAGGCTTGAAATGCCCAAGAGGCACCTTCCCCTCTGGTAGAATGTGCCTATACAAGAAAAGGTGAAACTTTCCCTTCTAAATCATACGCCTGGGTAATAACCTGGCTAATCCAATGAGAAATTGTAGACTTAGATGCTGCCAACCCTTTCCTGGGCCCTTCTGGCAGCACAAACAAGAACTCGGTCTTACGAATCTGAGCTGATCTTTTTAAGTAAAATTTAAGTGCACGCATTACATCAAGAGAATGCAATAACTTTTCCTCCTCTGAGTGAGGATCTGGAAAAAAGGGAAGGTAGTATAATGTCCTGATTCAAATGAAAGGCAGACACTACTTTGGGCAAAAAACCTGGGTATGGACAACGAATCACCCTATCTTGATGAAAAATAAAGAATGGCTCTTTACAAGAAAGAGCTGCTAGTTCTGATACCCTTCTAGCCCCATGGGCTCAGAAGGCTGTTTTTGTAAAACTGCCAGCACCAAATTCAAATCCCAAGGACATAATGGTGGCTTCATAGGTGGAAGCAAACGTAACATTCCCTGGACGAAGGTCTGAACCAACGAATGGGAAGAAATCGGTTCTTGGAAGAAAACCGATAAGGCTGAAATTTGCCCTTTAACCTCCCTGGTGGTCTGATTATGTCAGGATTTCTGTGCTAAAAGCGGTACATTGTTTTGCATGGAAATCTGTTGCTTTATATTTTAAAACTCACCTTCCCCCACCTTGGTAAAGACCCTGGGAGCAGAGGCGAGACCAAACAGTAACACCACAAATTGAAAATGGTCCTTGCCCACCGAGGAATCGTTGATGACCCTGGCAAATAGGGACATGGAGATGGGCATCCTTGATATCGATCAAGGCCAGCAGGTCCCCTTGAAGCAGGAACGCCACCACTAAGCGCAGGGACTCCATGCAAAATTTCTGGAGGCACACAAAGCGTTTTGAGGTCCAAGATTGGACACAATTTGCCCTTCTTCAGTGGAACGGTAAACAGGTTAGAATAGAACCCTCAAAACCGTTCCTGATGAGGAACTGGTACAATCACGCCTTGTGACAGCATATCCCGAATCGCTTCCTGCAGCCCCGCAAGGCGATCTAGGGACAGCTGAAGATTGGAGGGAAAAAAATCTGTCTGGCAGACGGGAACTAAACTCTATCTTGTACCCGGACTGAATTACCTCATGGGCCCACCTATCTTGCAACCGTGCGGTCCAAGGATACGGGAAGAAATGGAGACGTCCTTCCCACCCCTGAAGTGGGTGGGGGCCCCCCTTCAGGCAGAAGGGGTCTGCTTGGAGGTGCTGGGGGCAGAGGATTTCGGCTTACCAGCCCACCGTTTCCCGGATCCTTTTCCGCCCGCATCCTTTTCCGAAGTCTGTTTGGTTTTCTGCGACATGGTCGCCCAAAAAATATGCTTCTGGGCTGGAAAGGAAGGACCTCGCTTACGCAAGGAAGACTTACCCTTAGTTGAGTAAGGAAGGAGTGTGCTCTTTCCCCCAGTGACCGTCTTGATAAAGTCATTCAAGAAGGAACCAAAAAAAGGCGATCACCCTGAAAGGGAAGATCTGCCAAAAGCTTCTTAGAAGCCTGGTCAGCCGACCAGGACTTTAGCCAGATTGCACGCCTGAGGAGCACACTTACCACTGACGCTCTGGCCGCGTGTGGAAGAACGTCCAGGTTAGCATCGCATACAAATTGCAGGGTCTGCGATAATTGGTAAGCGAGTTCCAGGGCAGATTACGGTAACAGTAGTCAGGGCAGGCCTGAGAATAGATCCCACTACCGTATACAGGTGTCGGGATAAGACCTCAATACGTCTGTCAACCGGATCAGGGAGAGATGAGGATTCTGCCACCGGTAAAACTGTGGTCTCGTGAATACCACATATCTGGGGGTCCACCTGAGGGGGGACCGTCCATTTGCGTAAGATCTGTTCCTCAAATGGGTTTTGTCTAGCCAAACGTTTGAGAATTACAAGCGTGCGATTAGATCACCGCCATTGTTCCTCCACTAAGGCGGACAAGACTTTGGGA
Organism: Pelophylax lessonae; assembly: GCF_965119305.1. Lineage (NCBI taxonomy): Eukaryota > Metazoa > Chordata > Amphibia > Anura > Ranidae > Pelophylax > Pelophylax lessonae. The sequence continues at coordinate 600,724,597 of NC_138768.1, read as the reverse complement.
CATGGTAAAGCCTTGGCCGATATCTTTGCCCTGAGGTATCCAAAGGATACCGAGGCTCCTTGCGATTTAGAAACTGCATCCGTGATTTTTAGGGTGTCCCTCACTATCAAAGCATCTACCAGTGCCTTTTCCCGTGCCAAGGCGGGTGTAGAGACATCCTCTTCCACGTCAGAAAAGTCTGAATGTGGGGACGAATCCCCCAAAAGGGTGTCTGCGTCGCCGGCGACCATATTGGCCTCAGAATCTGAGGTCTGAGATGAGACAGGCGAGGGCTGAGGGCGTTTCTTAGTAAATGCTCCCGCAATAACTTTGTCCATTTTCCTGGACATTTTTTGCATCACAGACAATAAAGTCACATCAAGAGCATTAGAAGCGGGCCCCAACGATACATCGGGGGTCGCAGACAACCTTTGGGAATCCATGTTAGACATGTGGCCAAAAAGTAGGATTGCACAGTAAGAATGTAAAGAGCAGACAGGGAAATGGGGAAACACCGGAACCTGCACTGCAAGGGGTTAAACAGAAGCTTCTCCTGAAAACACGAGCAATGTCCTAAGAGGGAGCAATCCGCGCCCAATCTCCAAATATTAACGCCCCTGAGGCTAAGTGAGGTTACAAAGGCACCACAGGTCCCAGCAAGTCCACCACTACCGGCGTGCACTGCGCCTTTAAGAGGCGATCGCGACGCACACATCGCTACTCCGGGGGATAATCCTAAGCCCCCTAAAGGCCTGAAACCCCTCTGAAGATGAAAAGGAAGGCCAGGGTAATTAAATTCCTCTAGAGTAGTTACCACATGGAGAACACAGCAAGGTCCATCAGCAGCATGGAGAAGAGAAGTAGAAGGAAACGCCCCCGCCCACAAGAGCCAAAAGCTCTTGTGCTGTTTTGTCTCCCGCTCCAGCAAAATGGCCACCGGCATTACAGTGATAGGGATACCCAGGCAGGCTGCTGAGGCCTGCTAAGGCTGCTGGCCACGGCAAAATGGCTGCTTCACGCCGATGAGCACGTGAGCTCGGGCCTAGTGAGGCCTACCTTAGTGACAGCCATTACCCGGTATAGCACCTGAGATGACTTACATAGGGGACCCCCACTAAAAATGTCCCAGGGGTCCGGAGCCCAGGGTAGGGAGAGGTCAGGGTAGGAGGGGAAGGTCCCAGGTGACCCATCATAGTGGAGGAGGGTGGTAGGAGGTATGGGTACCCGAGGGTCCTACTCACCTATGAAGGAGCCCACGTCTGCCCCAGGCCCGCTAACCAGACGGGGGGACTGTACTTACCGATCAGTCCCCATCCCTGGGACTATAGTCGCTATGGTGACCCAGCGTGGAGCTACAGTCTGCAAGTGCTCGCTGGCACAAATTGGAAGATCGTAAGGCTCTCATATAGCCAGTCCAAAACCCAGCCGGCATTCCACAGGAACTGGAGTCAGCAGCAACAAAAAATAAAAAAGGTTCCCTTTAAGATGTTTAAAACAGAGTTAGGACAAAAAGGTCCCAGCAGGGAGCAGTTTGGCCACTCCTAAGACCAGGCAGCTAAAACTGGAGATGTAACGGTGAGGACAGGGGTAATAACCCAGGGACCCTGCCCCCCTGGGCGTGTCAAAGCCTTTGGCTCTGCCTGGTCACTCATAGTGGGAGGGGCTTATTACCCATCTGTCTGTGATTTAAAGCAGCAGCTACGTCTGTCGGTGGACGAAAGAGAAATGTAATATGCCCAACGCACATCTATTCCGCTAAGATCAACCTCTTCATTTCCTGAAATTGCTGGGTTCCTAGACAAATCTGATTATGATTATGTTATCTGAATATCTCTGCAGAAATCTGAACAGGATAAGAGGCCTGATCCACTGATCCATGACCTAGTCTGATGCAGACAGTCGATGTAAGGAGGCACACTGATGGGGACAATATACGTAAGGAAGCACTCTGATGGGGATACCTGATATAAGGGGCTACACTGATGGGGATACCTGATGTAAGGGGGCACTAGGATAGGGACATCCGGTGTAAGGGAGTACACTGAGGGGGGCAATTGATGTAAGGGGACACTCTGATGGGGACACCTGATGTTGGGGGGTACTCTGATGGGGATACCTGATGTAAGGGGCAACCTTTAGGAATTGCTGATGTAAGGGGGCACTCTGGTAGGGATAAATGATCATATGTAAAGGAAACTCGGATGGGGACTGAGGTAAGGGGGCACTCTGTTGGGGGCACCAAATGTAGGGGGGCACTCTGATGGGGATTTAGATGTAAGGTGACACTCTGATAGGAACATCTGATGTAAGGGGGCACCCTGATAGGGACCTTGATGTAAGGGGGGGTCCTCTGATGGGAACCTGATTTATAGGAGGACTCTGATGAGTACTCATGTTGTAAAGAGGGACTCTGATGAGGACTCCTTAGGTAAAGGAGGATTCTGATAGGGACATCTGATATAAGGGGGCACAGGTTCTGTTTATTCACCCTTATCAAAAGACTGCCTAATGCATACTAGTTTTTCTCAGGTCATTAAACTGTGTAACAGACTGTCAGAGACTCACACACAGTGTTGACACAATATACACTTTATTAACTTCAGAATCTAAAAAATTGCCCTATGTGGAAAGATAGGAACAGGGCCTAAGGAATGAGATGTTATTGGCAGAACGGCATAAACTAGCTTCCAAGGCATCCAGTACATTTATAAATACTTTAATTGTCAAGGCAAACTATAAGGTATTGTTAAGATGGTACATGGTTCCATTCCGAAAAGACATCTTTGTACCTGATGGCTCACCCTATTGCTTCTGTCAATGCAAATAGAATTGTATAGCTAAACAGATATGGTGGATTTGCCTTTTTAAAAGACCAGAGATTGTAGCCTTTTTAATAGACCAGAGATTGTAGATTAAAATATAAAAATTTTATATACTGTACTTTCTTACCTAAAAAAAAAACTTAGCAAGTCTCCATCTGAAGCACTGATAAACAGATTTATAAGTATATTGCCTGAACGCTTTAGGAGGCTGGTATCCTTCCTTTTTTAAAGCAACTGGAACTCCTATAGCCAGATCAAAGAAGATACCTTCCACTCTTGAGTTAGTAAAAGCTACACTCTCCAGGTTAATGAGCAATTAAAAATGATTCACAATACTAATAAGATGGAGGCTTTCAAAGGTGTTGGGGAATATCTTTCAGAAGCATAGGGGGATGAGTAGGCAGTCAACCCTGCAAAATGGACACCCCCTTACCTGACCCTTAACCCATGTCCCCCTTGAACCCACATTCTTCTTTTCAATCCCACCCTTATCTATACATCCAGAGTGCCTCAACACCATATAATCCTTTTCTTCTTTCAATAATTTCCTCTTAAAAATCTTCCATGTAAGGGCAAGGGCAGCAAGTGGCTCCTGAAACCCATTAATGACCAGCCAACTTATCTATAAATTTGACTGTTGAGACACAAAGAATATGTCAGTCTCTCATGTGAAGATTTCAATTGCTAGGCTGTTTTCATTTAGACTGGGAATAACAGAGAATGTAAACATGTTTTCCTTTATATGCAATGATAATTTTATTAGAAAAATTAATAAAAAAAATATCAAACAGAAAAGAAGCTATTAAAAACAGTCAGCAAAACAGCAGGGCAACTAGCATTTCCAAAAAGATATTAGCCGTGGCAGCCTACTTATTTCTCTCATAACAGATTTACATCTATAACTTGATGTCATGCCAGTAACGCTGGATAACAAGCAAAACTATGGTCTGTAATGCTATTTTATGTATAAAACAGTTATTTATCATAAAGTAATAAGTAAAATTAAAAGAGAACAAAAACAAAAAACAAAAGACAAGAAAAACAAGCAAAAAAAAAAGATTAAATTCTTACTTGTCCCCATTTTCATCCTGAGCTGCAGCTAGGTGGCGCTGTACTGCTAGTAACATTCTTACATCTCCTGTCACAGCATAGTCGAAAAGGGAGTCAGCATGGTGCTTAGCAACTTGCATGGCCTTCTCCAGGAAGTGACAACCTGCGAATATTGAAAGTAAAATACCTGTAACGCGGTAAAGATTGTGAAAGTGACAAAAAGGAAAACATTTGCTTTACTATCTATGCTTTGATTTTAATGTGATATGATGTGTATACAAGGTCTCTTAGATTGTAATTGTGATAATGAGCAGGTTCCTACTGTATTAAATCATAATGTAATTGTACTGTCTGCCCTTATATTGTAAAACACCACATAAGCGGTTGGCACTCAATAAATCATGTATAATACTAATAGTAATGTCAGCTGCTACAACCTCTTCTTTGTCACAAAATATTTAAATACAGTCTGTAAAACGGGCAAAGATAAGACCTTTGCAAACGGTGGGAAACTAGTAACAACATTTAACCACCTCAATACTGGGCACTTAAACCCCCTTCCTTCCCAGACCAATTTTCAGCTTTTAGCGCTGTTGCATTTTGAATGACAATTGCGCGGTCATGCAACACTGTACCTAAGCCAAATTGGTGTCATTTTTTCCCCACAAATAGAGCTTTCTTTTGGTGGTATTTGATCACCGCCAGGTTTTTTCTTTTTTGGTGCACAAATAAAAAAAGTCCGAAAAGTTTGAAAAAAAAAAACGTTTTTTCGTTTAGGTTATAAAATTTTGTAAATAGATATGTTTTTTCCTGCACTGATGAGCACTGATGATGCCGCACTGACAGGCACTGATGAGGAGACACTGATGGAGTGACACTGATGGGGTGGCACTGATATGCAGCACTGATGGGCACTGATAGGTAGCACTGATATGCAGCACTGATGGGCACTGATATGTGGCACTGATAGATAGAACTGATATGCAGCATTGGTGGGCACTGATAGGCAGCGCTGATGGGCACTTATAGGCAGCACTGATGGGCACTGATCGGCGGCACTGATGGGCACTGATAGGCAGCACTGATGGGCACTTATAGGTGGCACTGATGGGGGGCACTGATGGGCACTGATAGGCAGCACTGGTGGGCAATAATGGGCACTGGTGGGCGGCACTGATAGATGGCAATAACGGGGCCCTGGTGGGCAGCACTGATAGATGGCATTGGTGGGCAGCACGAATAGGGGGGCACCACTGGCAGGCTCTCTGAGCCCTGTTTGCCATCCCTGGTGGCCATGGTGGGCATCCCTGGTGGTCATGGGTGGGCATCCCTGGTGGCTCTAGTGGCACCCCCTCCCCCCAGGGCTGCACTGGTAATCAATCATCTGATTACCAGCACAGACCCCCCCTGTGATCAGTGAGTAATTAGAAATACTCACTGATCACCCCAGCTGCAGTATCGATCCTCTGCTCTTCTCCTCACTGACAGGATCTGTCAGGAGGAGAAGAGATTGAAGCCGTTACAACGGCTGTATTGACATTACATGACGGCTGTGATTGGACACAGCCGTCATGTGATCAGGAGGGCCAATCACAGGGCCCTCCTGCCGAGGCTTGTTGCTCTGTGTCCTAGGGACACAGGCACATCGAGATCGCGCCGCTGCGCGTGCCCGCGGCGGCACGATCTCTCTCCTTCTGAAGGACGTTCCGGAACGTCCGATCAGAAGGAGGAAGCTCCCACCCGCCCGTATATGTACAATGGCCCGGGTGGGAGGTGGTTAAAAATACAAATGACTGCAGTTTAGAATTTAAATGGTTTCTCTTATAATATTCCAGTTGGTTGTTCTAGAGGTGTAGCTGATTTTTCACAACACAGTGACTCTATGGCCCCTTTCACACAAACGGTCTGTTTTTCATCCATCTGTTGACGGATGAAAAACGGACATCAATGCATCTCTATGTAAAAACGGATGACAATGGATGATCATCCGTTAACATCCGTTTTCATCTGCTTCTATCAATGTCCATTTTTTGGAACGGATGAATGCCCTATTTTTTATCCGTCAAAAAAACGGATCGGACGAAAAACGGATGTAAATGGACAAACGGTCCGTTTTTCGTCCGTTCTGGCATTGGTAGTAGATGTAAAAAAAAAAACGGATGAAAAATGGATGAAAAACAGATGAAAGATGAAGATGAAAGATGAAAGATGCCTTTTTTTCATGTCCACAAAATTGATCTATAGTCCAAGATATGACCTGGAAGGCTCATTGCAAGAACACAAGACTTGTGGACAGGACACGGGCAGTTCTGAATTTTTGACAGGATCGGTAGGTATTTTCTTTTGGCACTTATTGCACAGATATAACAGAATGCTTTCAATGGTGACATTACCAGACCAAAAGCAGGCAAAAAAGAGACTTTTATTGTTAGAGTTAAAATACACTTTACGTTTTTAATTGATGCAAGTAAACATTCATTCAATCATATCTGACTCTGTGATTCCATAGACCAGCTCTCTTGCCACCATGACTGACACGCTTGAAAGCTTTTTCTGTAAAATTTTCCTGGCAATTTTTTTTCCAAGGTAGGTCACCAGGTCTTTCTGCAACCCTCCCCAATTGCTCTGTTTAAGACCGGCAAGCAGAATATAATAAAACATGTATTTAATTATTTAGACAGGAGCCAATTGACTTACCAGCATGTCTCTAAAGTGTGAGAGGAAAACAAAAACATCCAGAGGAAACCCATACAAACACAGAGAGAACACACAAACTCAAAGCAGATAGTGTCCAGGCCAAAATACAACCCCAGTGCTGCAAGACATATAAGCTAACCCCTAAGCCACTGTACTGCCCAAGCTTTATATACAATAGATGTCCTTTACGTTAAGGCAGCACATGTTATAACTGACTGCACAATCTCTTTGATTTAGCAGCCACTGGGGATAGGGTCTGTCCAAGTACTGCATCTAATTCATATAAAATCAGATGGGCAGTTGCTCTACAGTGAAGAATAGATTACAAAGATTGTATAAAAGTCAGAGTTTCTCAACCACAGTTCCTCCAGAGGCTGCTAGGGGGCTCTTGACTAGTGTCCATGATCAGTTTCTGCCTCTCCCTTTTATATTCCCACTGACACCATCGATCTTTCTAGCTATCTGTGAGGGGGTCATTTTTCCCAATGACCACAAGTGTAAGGTGCATTATTTCTACTGATCATCACACTAATGCATCAATGTATCAAATCCTAAAAATGAAACGTCATTACTAGAACCAATGTGATCTCCCAACTTGTTATTGTTAGTGGAATTTATTTCTGAAAAGACTGGGCCAATTTAATTGTTTAAATGGTTTGCTACATCCAGGTCCCCCTTAAGGTATGTGTTGTGCCCAGTTTTCATTTTAGTAATCACAATGTATTTTTTTCCTTCCATCACTAATATACCTAAAATGTATTTCTTAATATATTTAGTAATTTCCTCCTCTTTCTGTGCTTTGGCAGCACTGATAATGTGTTTGGCCCCCTTTTGTCTATTTTTATACACATCTCTATCAGCTATACCTCTTGTTTCCTTGAATTTTGTGATTCTAAAACTTCTGACGCTGATTTTTTTTTCTCCCTTACTATGCCTCCAGGATAATTGCCTTTAACCTCCCTGGTGGTCTGATTATGTCAGGATTTCTGTGCTAAAAGCGGTACATTCTTTTGCATGGAAATCTGTTGTTTTACATTCTCAAACTCACCTTCCCCTGCGATCCCCCGCCGTCCTCCCGCTGTGTGCTCGCCTGATGCCAGCACCTGTCTTCCGGTTCTCTTCCCTGCGAGCGAGCGTTGCAATTTAAAAAATGTAAATACACTAAATGACATGATGCAAAGTTATGATCCTAATGGATCACATTTTATCATGCCATTTCACCACAGGATTTCACCTAGTGACTTTTCCAGTGCCCTGCCTGTGCTTATCCAGTTCTTTGTGCCTGGAAAATTGAGAACGACCATGGCGTCCAAAAAGCATTCTTTTTGCGCAAAAGCGCTTTCAGACGAATTGGAGAACAGCGACAGCGAAACGGAGTTACTTGAAGAATTAAACGATAGCGATTCGTGGGAAAATTCGTCATCAGATACGGAAAATGACGACAGGGATGATTCTGATGTCTCTTTCTGGCACATAGCTCCGTTGGAAATTCTGAAAAATCATTTGATCTCCTTCCCAAATTCCACAAGCTATGTGTCAGAAAGAGACATTAGAATCGTCGCTGTCATCACTTTCCGTAGCTGTTGACGAATTTTACCACAAATCGCTATCGCTCCGTTCTTCAAGTAACTGAGTTTCGCTGTCACTGTTTTCCAGTTTGTCTAAAAGCGCTTTTGCGAAAAAAGAACGCTTTTTGGACGCCATGGTTGTTCAACATTTTCCAGGCACAAAGCACTGGAAAAGCACAGGCAGGGCACTGGAAAAGTCACCAGGTGCAATCCTGTGCTGAAATGGCATGATACAGTGTAATCTGTTAGGATCACAGCTTTGTATCATGTCATTTGTGTATTTACACTTTTGAATTTGCCATCGGTTCCACCCCCCTGCGTCGCAACGCTCGCAGGGAAGGGAACCGCAAGTGCCAGCAATCGGCCGTGCACAGAGCGGGAGAAAGTGGGAGGACGCTGGGGAGGACGGCGGGGGATCGCAGGGAAGGGGAGTAACATTCTGGGGTAATCCCGAGTGTGGCTCGGGGTTACCGCTTTTGGTACTGAAAGTTAACCCCGAGCCACACTCGGGAATACCGCCAGGGGGGTTAACAGTGCCCACTGATTACTGACTCCTATCGTTCTACTCCAACCTCTTAATTAATTTTTTAGAAATTCCCCCATTTCAGCAAGAATTGTCCTTTTGAAGGCTAAAACTTTTGTTTTTGTATATGTTTTTTTTTAAATATCAAATCAAAGACATTGGTGATCACTAAAGCCTGAATTTCCACCCACCTCAACATCAGACAATCAATCTCCATTTTTCAGTACTAGGTCTAGAATATGATCACCTCGGTTTGGCCTTTTTACTAACTGTTTCAGAGAAACCCCTCCATTGTCTCTATTACATCCTTGCTCCTGCTTGACATAGCAGTTTGAGAATTCCAGTTAATGTCAGGCAACTTGAAGTACCTATAAATAAAATCTCCCACTTCATTGCCATTTGGGTCATCTCATCAATCAACAAGTTATCATAATCTTCAGTCTGTCCAGGGGGCCTGTATACTACTCTAAGTCTAAGGGATGATCTCTGGTTGGAAGGCAGACCCAGAGGGTTTCAAAGATTTAATTTTGTTTTTTTTAAATTAATGCTAGCCTTTTGCTGATTTTGGCATTTATGGCAATCCCCCCCTCCCCTATTCCCTACTGTTGTTCCTGTATAGTGTGTACCCTAATATAGTTATTTCCCAGTAATCTGAATCCTAGAACCACGTCTCTGTAATTGCAACATGGGCCATATTGTCCTTAGACATAAGAGCTGTCAGCTCACATAGCTTGCTGCCAAAACTACGAGCATTAATGCACATGATGTGACAAACGCTGCTATTTACTGCTTTATTTTTACCACCAGAAACTTTAACTGAAGTATCTACCCCACCGATCCAGTCCTTTAGCAATACAAATCCCCATATTTGTTTTAACCTGCTGGGGCAGAAATTCTCCTCAACAATTAAATCTCTGCCCCCAGTTCTCAGTTTAAATGCATGCTCAAAATCTCCTGAATTCCATACTAAGCCCTTGTGTGAGGGATGCAGAAAACCTTTTTTGCACACCTCAATATCAGACGACCTGCTAGCATCATGACTAACATACCCAAAATCTTCAGCTTTGCACCAATTCTTTAAAATAGAAGTGCAGGAGGGGCATAAAAAAAAAATTATACTCGCCTGGGTGGCTGCAGCCCCGATGGCAGCTGCAGCTTCCCCCCACTGGCTCTATCCCTGAGAACTAAACAATCAAACACCACTGATTGCTTAGTTCTCTCCCTCCCCTTTAAGCAGAGAGCTATGACTGTTAGTCACTGGCTCTCTGCTCTGCCCCTCCAGCGCTCACTGGAGCACTACTCTGTGGAGGGGTCAGAAGGGGCTTGCTCAGGCTCACTGAGAGGCTGAGCCAGCTGCTGGTTCAAGCTTCTAGGCAGATCCTGAGCATATGTTATATAGGATATATATATAGGATCTTTTCAGAGCCTGGACTGGCTGAGTCAGTGTCAGTGGGCCGCCTGAAAACAGGCGGCCCACTGCCGCCTGAAAACAGGTCACGGGTGTGCAGAACGAACTGCACTTATGCGATCTATATGAGAAGTATAGCCCAGAAAGCTTTGGCTATACTTCTCCTATAGCATTATTATAGTTTTTCCTATAGGTAAATATCAACCATGGGAGTTTGCTCCCATATTAGGGAAGCAGAAAATAATAAAAAGCAGTGAACAGCTTTCTAAACTCTTTAAACCTACCTAATAACCGATCCAATTATTTTGAATGAGGCAGTTAGTGTAACCGCAAGCTGTTATGTGCAGCTCACTGCCACAAAGAGCAACTAAAAGAGCAGTGTTGGAACTTTCTTCAAGAATGCATAAACCCAACATTTCATATTCCTGATATGTGCCTGCTGTACCATGTACTCTGCATGAAAAAGTATCCTGTGCTTTTTGTATTGCTTCCTTTGTGTGAAATCCCTGTTGTCCCTGCCAGTCCTTCTGCTTTCCTATTGAAAATTGACCACACTAGGCAGGAGAACACATTGTGGTCAGTTTTCCAGTTGTGCTGGGAACTCAGCCTGCTCTCCTCCAATGACCAGACTTGTCCTGGCACCCCCCCCCCCCTCCACAGCCTATTACTGGCAAGATCAGTGTCCTGCTGTTTCTCCTCTCCCAGCTCTTATGCAGCTAAGAACAGAGGGAATGTGATCACTTATAAAAAATGTGAATAAAAGGTATTTATATTTTTTTTTCATATCTATACACAAATGATTTGCCTTTCATTTCAATTTTAAACTGAATGGGTTGTTGTACAAGGTGGGGATTAACAATCACTTTCAACATATACATATATGGCAATAAAAACACCTTTTATGGCAGTTTAATGGTTGTATGAAGAAGTTACCAGGGCAGTAGGTGAGTAGCAAATCCCTCCAAAGGAGACAAAACCATGAAAGCAGTTCTAAGCCTTGAAGACCACTATACTCAAAACAACACAAAAAGCGTTGGCACAAAAAAACTGTGTTGTGCAATCACTAAAATTAACAACCTTTGCTTTTATTTGCATTTACCTGGTACTTTGCAGATTTCTTTTGTTGTAAGTTCTGTTTGCACATCACCTTCTGTGACCAAGGCCTCCAGGCATTTCTGTTTATGCTGGGAGCACAAGGCTTCAGTCTCTTCCTGGACTCCTTCGCACTGGGGCTGTAATACTGAAAGTACACAAAAGATTTGCATACTATATAATGCTGCCCATAGTTTTTATGTATTTAACAGCTGTCACCTCTTAAAAAAGACTTGTTTATCAAATCTAAATGGCAAAGAACCATGTGGGGCTAAGATATCTTTAACAAGGAAGTAGATTTTACTTATGGTAAAAGATGGTGTCTGTTTACATGCTTGATAATGCCCATCCGTGGTATCTGTATTTCTATTCCACTAGAAAAGTACAGTACTGTCCATAACGTGCTTATCTAAAACAACTCTATAAAAACCCTACAAGCTAAAAAAGATGTAAGAGTATACATCTGAGACATTGATACGTGATTAACAGAAAAAATGGGAAAGAGAAGAGACTTGACTAAAGATGAGTGGGAGGAGGCCCGGAGGCACATATCCTAACATATCATATAATTGTGCGTAAATATAAACTATTCATAGGACATACCTAACCCAATTGCAATCCTCTAAATTTGTAACTTTCACAGCCCCTCTGTGCCCAAAATGCAATGGTTTTTGGGGTACTCTTTGTTATTGGCTTATTGATTATCCATGGATGGATATTGGCAATAAACAATATCATTCCTAATGGTCACATGGACTTCTCCATCAACATCAAGATCAATAATACAACCATCAATCCCTCTACTCATGCCAGGGTGTTAGGTGTTACCCTGGACTCTGGCCTGTCCTTTCAGCCACAAATCCAATCACTGTCCAAATCTAGCAAACTTCACCTCTGTAACATCTCCAAAATATGCCCCTATCTAACCGTTGAAACCACTAAGCAACTTATTCACTCCCTTTTTATCTCTCTCCGTTCGGTATCCGCCACCCCTCTCTGCTAATCCCTCCACTGGCTTCCCATTGCCCAATGAATAAAAATTCAAAACACTAACAATAACATATAAAGCCATTTCCAATTCTGCCCGAGCTACATCCCAATCTTATTTCCAAAAGTCACCCAATAGTCCTCTCCGCTCCTCCCAAGACCTTCTGCTCTCTAACTCTCTTGTCTCTTCCTCCAATGCTCGTCTCCAAGACTTCTCCAGAGCCTCTCCCATCCTCTGGAGCTCACTACCCCAATCTGTCCAATTATCTCCTACTCTGTCCACTTTTAGGCAATCCCTGAAAATTCATCTCTTCAGGGAGACCTTTCCTGCTTTCAGCTAAAAACCGAATCTTCTACTTCCCTCATCAGTTCATCCCTCACAGTTACTACTTTTTGTTTCACCAGCCCCTCCCTTCTAGATTATAAGCTCGCAGGAGCAGGGCCCTTCTCAACCTCTAGTATTGAATTGTATTGTTGGTGTATTTGTCTGCCTTATATTGTAAAGTGATGTTAAAAAACTGATGGCGCTATATAAATCCTGTATAATAATGATAATAATAATTATAGAGGATGCCAAAAAAAAATTAGTAAAATATGACAATGATGGATGACACAACCCATATCATGTAGCCTAGTTACCTAAATACTGATGCAATCCTAATAGCCTATAAAACTAGAAAACACTCCCCAAGTACAGTATGTATGTTAACCTCTTAGCATCCAGTATTCAACTCATGTAGGTTAATCCCCTCAGCGCTCAATACCCAAAGTACAGTATGTTATGTAACATCTCAGCACCTATTAATTTTATGTGCATTATTCTCCCAGCTGGCAGTACCAGTGCATGTGTAATAACACCTTCATGCCCATCCCTGAAACTGGCACATTATTGCTAGATGATTTAATTTCTGTTACTGTTCCATCCTGAACATCTTTCTGAAATGTTTATTCTTCTGAAACCACTTAGGAAAAACATTATGAATGTACTTTACCAACATGCTGAAAATAATGTCCAACAAAATGTAGCCAGCATTAGTTAGGGTGTGCCATACCTGTGTTGGAGTTCATTGTGCCGACATGAAAATTCAGTCCTCCATAATTATTGGTGTAGTTGAATGTGGAATAATTATAACCTGGAAATAAAACGGGAGTTTAAAAAGTGTATCTTCTTACACTGCCTGTTATGGTACCTAGACAATTTTAGGCCCTTATTTTGTAGACCTTTTGTCATGCATCACTATTTTATTGAAATGCCTCTTTCTGAATATTCAGAAAAAAACTGTATAAAAACATGTACAATGAGAATAAAACAATGAAAAATGAAATAGTTTTATCTGCTTACACTGCCTGTTATGGTACATGGACAATTTTCTACCATTAATTTGAAGATCTTTTCCTTATACCACCATTTTATACAATCATATAAAATCATGTAAAATTGGAAGGAGCAGAACAACCATTACCAATAAAGATATTCAAGTATTGCCTTATCTGGTTTATCTGTCTAACAATTCTGCATAATCAGTCTCCTATTCCATTTACTGTACCAAACATTCTTTATATTAATAAAAATGTCCTATGGCTGCATTCTAAAATAACATATACTTCAGAGCAGCCATAGCTCATTCTGCACTCCTGTAACCTGTTTTTAGCAGACATCGGGCTGAAGCCCGCTGTCGGCTGACGTCACAGAACCGGTCCAGGTTGAGGAAAGATCGCAGGTGACTGACAATCACCAGCTCTCGGCTTAGGGAGCTCTGAGAACCGAGCGATCTTGAGTCTTTGATCGCTCGGTTCTCAGCCTTAGAGCCGGCGGGGAACAGATGCAACATCGGACCAATGCTGCATCTACCTTGGTAAGTATGATTAAAAAAAAAAAAAAAAAAATTCCCATACTTCTCATTTAGGCCTCATGCACACTGGACGTTTTTACAGCTGCTGTTAGCAGCGTCAGACGTTTTTTTTTGCAGCTGCAGAACGCCCATCCATGTTATTCTATGGCCTCATGCACACATAGAGCTTTTAGGAGCTCCAAGTGGCATAGGCGTTTTACAGCTCCAAAAAAAACCCAGGAACTGTGGGTTCAGGAGCTCCAGCGTCAAGCTGCAAAAAACGTCTGACGCTGCTAAAGGCTCCATAAGGCTCCATAACGTTGCTTAACGTGCGTTAAGCCACGTTATACGTTTTTTTTCTTCCATTCAAAATCAATGGTTCCCTATGGGAGCCTATTGATTTGAATGGAAGTCACACCGCAGGTCGGATCGGGGTGATCCGACTTGCGGTGCGACCTGCACTGTGAGAATCTTGAGGGGGAACTCCACGCCAAAATGGGGAAAAAAACGGCGTGGGGTTCCCCCCCAGGTTCCAAACCAGGCCCTTCGGATCTGGTATGGAATTTGAGGGTAGCCCCGCGCCGAAAAAAACGGCGTGGGGTCCCCCCCAAAATCCATACCAGACCCTTATCCGAGCATGCAGTCCGGCATGCCAGGAAAGGGGAGGGGACGAGCGAGCGGCCCCACCCCCCCTGGATCATACCAGGCCACACGCCCTCAACATGGGGGGGTGTGGGTGCTTTGGGGCAGGGGGGGCTCTGCACCCCGCACCTCAAAGCACCTTGCCCCCATGTTGATGAGGACAAGGGCCTCATCCCCACAACCCTGGCCGGTGGTTGTGGGGGTCTGCGGGCAGGGGGCTCATCGGAATCTGGAAGCCCCCTTTAACAAGGGGGCCCCCGATCCCGGACCCCCTCCCTATGTGAATGGGTATGGGGTACACTGTACCCCTACTCATTCACCCCATAAAATGCAGTGTATGGAAATAACGACAGGAGACGTTTTGGAAAATTTATTAAAAATCTTCATCCGGCTCTTGTCCTCTCCGGGGGTCTTCTCCTCTCCGAGGGTCTTCTGCTCTTTTGCTGTCCACCCTTCTTGTCTTCTCCTCTCCGGGGTCTTCTGCTGTCTTCTGCTCTTTTGCTGTCCGCCCTTCTTGTCTTCTCCTCTCCGGGGGTCTTCTGCTGTCTTCTCCTCTCCGGGGGTCTTCTGCTGTCCGCCCTTCTGCTGTCCAATCTTCTTGTCTTCTCCTCTCCGGTCTTCTGCTCTTTTGCTGTCGGCTGTCGGTTGTCCTTCTTCCTCCGGTCCTCCTCCTCCGACGTCTTCAGCGATAATGCCGGCCTCTGGTCTCTGCAGCTTATTATATAGCCATTAGGGGCGTGGTCGCCAGATGACGTCATCGGGAGACCACGCCCCCTTGTGTCACAGATGACGTCATCTGTGACACAAGGGGGCGTGGTCTCCCGATGACGTCATCTGGCGACCACGCCCCTAATGGCTATATAATAAGCTGCAGAGACCAGAGGCCGGCATTATCGCTGAAGACGTCGGAGGAGGAGGACCGGAGGAAGAAGGACAACCGACAGCCGACAGCAAAAGAGCAGAAGACCGGAGAGGAGAAGACAAGAAGATTGGACAGCAGAAGGGCGGACAGCAGAAGACCCCCGGAGAGGAGAAGACAGCAGAAGACCCCCGGAGAGGAGAAGACAAGAAGGGCGGACAGCAAAAGAGCAGAAGACAGCAGAAGACCCCGGAGAGGAGAAGACAAGAAGGGCGGACAGCAAAAGAGCAGAAGACCCTCGGAGAGGAGAAGACCCCCGGAGAGGACAAGAGCCGGATGAAGATTTTTAATAAATTTTCCAAAACGTCTCCTGTCGTTATTTCCATACACTGCATTTTATGGGGTGAATGAGTAGGGGTACAGTGTACCCCATACCCATTCACATAGGGAGGGGGTCCGGGATCGGGGGCCCCCTTGTTAAAGGGGGCTTCCAGATTCCGATGAGCCCCCTGCCCGCAGACCCCCACAACCACCGGCCAGGGTTGTGGGGATGAGGCCCTTGTCCTCATCAACATGGGGGCAAGGTGCTTTGAGGTGCGGGGTGCAGAGCCCCCCCTGCCCCAAAGCACCCACACCCCCCCATGTTGAGGGCGTGTGGCCTGGTATGATCCAGGGGGGGTGGGGCCGCTCGCTCGTCCCCTCCCCTTTCCTGGCATGCCGGACTGCATGCTCGGATAAGGGTCTGGTATGGATTTTGGGGGGGACCCCACGCCGTTTTTTCGGCGCGGGGCTACCCTCAAATTCCATACCAGATCCGAAGGGCCTGGTTTGGAACCTGGGGGGGAACCCCACGCCGTTTTTTTCCCCATTTTGGCGTGGAGTTCCCCCTCAAGATTCTCACAGTGCAGGTCGCACCGCAAGTCGGATCACCCTGATCCGACCTGCGGTGTGACTTCCATTCAAATCAATAGGCTCCCATAGGGAACCATTGATTTTGAATGGAGGCAGAAAAAAACGCTGCTAACAGCTACTGTGGCCAAACGTGCAATAACGCTAGTAGAAAAAGCTACTGAAAGCACGTTTTTACAGCTGCTGTTTCCCGGCGTTATGTAAACAGCTTTGGAGCACGTTTTTATGACGCCCTGTGTGCATGGAGCCTTAGAGTCAGTTCACAATATGGCGACACGACTTCGGGGGCGACTAGTGAAGTTGCCGTGCACCGCAACTTCGGCGCGACTTGCACGGACTTCACATAATGGAAGTCAATGCAAGTCGCTCCGACTTCGGTCAAAAGTAGTGCAGGAACTATTTTCTAAGTCGGAGCGACTTGAGTCGCTCCTATTAGAACGGTTCCAATTGCACTGAATGGACCGCGACTTGTCAGGCGACCAAGTCGCGGTAGTGTGAACCAGGACTTAAACCTAAACTTTCTTCAAGAAACAAAAATAGTTTAAATATTTTCTGTTTACTTTAAACGCAATCCTTTGATACATTTTCAAAGCTGCAAAATTCTCGAAACATTGTCATTTATGACAACTAGTTTTCATGGCCTGAATATTATCAGCAGGTCATCAAAAAATATCAGCAGAGATTTGGTTGAAATTGGCCGTAATCCATACCTGTCATAAATAAATATAAGGGCTACCATTGCTGACCTCCTTCTAAAATGCTAATTGCCTGGCTGTGTCTGGATTCTATACTTCTGAATCACTAAACTGGAAATAATGTAGCTAAAAAAAGTCACAGAAATGCCAGTACCCCTTATCTCTTTCTTTAAAGCAGAAAATCACTGCAGGAGTCCCTTCTACATACACTGATAGCTGTGATCTTTTGGGTGCTGCTCAAGCAGCTTCCCCTCAGCTCACATAACACAGGGTTTGCTCTTTTGGCACCACTGCCATTCAGAGAACCCCTTGCTATTTATTCATTGAATAAAAAATGCTCTCTGATTGGATAAGGTGGAGAAGGAGAATGTCATCTCAATCTCCATCTCATCCAATCACAGAATCCTTTGTATACACTAAAAGAAAATGGGATTTTGACATACAGTAAACTCAATTTCTCTGATGTTCATGCATGTTTATCCCTGTGAATCACCAGGTAAGGTGAACAACAGGATAACGTCGCCATTTCCGACACCCTGCACGCAGAGGTATATGTGGTGTGGGGTGCGCTAAACAACAAATAAATAATGAATATATAACATATATCTATGTGTGAACCAAATCAACAAAAGTAAATATATATAACATATATCAATCTGTGAAGCCAATTAATAATGCAAATCCATTGGTGCATAAACATAAAAGTTCATAAGTGTCCATAAATATTTTGCAGGTGAGTAGAATTGTATTCTATCCGAATAATACGTGTATCCACCACCGAGTGAAATTCATCCTTACCAAACGGAAATAAATAAGGTGCAACTATATTTTCTTGTGCTGAAAAAATATCCAATCTCCTTGTGAACAAACACCACGTGTAAATCACCAAGAATTAGCCTCTTACCAGATGGTAATAGGTATGCACTTGTTCAGTGAAACCACCGCCTTGCTTCCTCTTTAAAATCCTGAAGTGGGATGTAGAACCGCTCTACCTTTCTTTCTCCACTAGATGGCAACGAGTACCAGCAAGAAACACAGCCTCATCCTTCTTTACAAGCTCACAAAACCACCGTGTATTAAAGGAAAAAAGAGGGCTAATAGTGTATTACCCTTGAGATTTATTCAAAAAACAGTTGATAATGCACTTACAATTAGATGTCTTGTATTCAGCATAAACATAGGCATACGAATTCCTGCAAAGGAGTCCTGTCTCAGTAGAAGTCCTATGGGAAGAAACCGGTCAGATTAGGAGGCGCACACGTCACACACAACTTGCGGTCCGTGCTGCAGCCGGCCGCAAGCCTTTGCAGGAATTCGTATGCCTATGTTTATGCTGAATACAAGACATCTAATTGTAAGTGCATTATCAACTGTTTTTTGAATAAATCTCAAGGGTAATACACTATTAGCCCTCTTTTTTCCTTTAATACACGGTGGTTTTGTGAGCTTGTAAAGAAGGATGAGGCTGTGTTTCTTGCTGGTACTCGTTGCCATCTAGTGGAGAAAGAAAGGTAGAGCGGTTCTACATCCCACTTCAGGATTTTAAAGAGGAAGCAAGGCGGTGGTTTCACTGAACAAGTGCATACCTATTACCATCTGGTAAGAGGCTAATTCTTGGTGATTTACACGTGGTGTTTGTTCACAAGGAGATTGGATATTTTTTCAGCACAAGAAAATATAGTTGCACCTTATTTATTTCCGTTTGGTAAGGATGAATTTCACTCGGTGGTGGATACACGTATTATTCGGATAGAATACAATTCTACTCACCTGCAAAATATTTATGGACACTTATGAACTTTTATGTTTATGCACCAATGGATTTGCATTATTAATTGGCTTCACAGATTGATATATGTTATATATATTTACTTTTGTTGATTTGGTTCACACATAGATATATGTTATATATTCATTATTTATTTGTTGTTTAGCGCACCCCACACCACATATACATTTATCTATATTCAAAAGCACTGAATACCGGGAGCAGCTTCAACGCACTATCAGCGCACCCATCCCCCCTTACAACTGCACGCAGAGGTGATAGCCACTAAAAAGGCCACCTTCAGGGACAGTGTAACTAGGGGAATTTCCCGAATATTTTTAAAGGGAGGCTTCTGTAGAGCTGAAAGCACCAAATTAAGATCCCAAGGTGGCAACAGAGCCCGCACTGGAGGAACCAAATGTCAAAAACCCTGAAGAAAGGTACACACCAGGGAGTGTGTGGCCAAAGGTCATTGGAAGAAGACTGCCAAAGCAGACACCTGGCCCTTGACGATACTCAAGGCCAATTTCTGTTCAACCCCCCGTTGAACGAAGGTCAAGATCCGAGCCACCGAGAAGGAGCGAGGAAGAACACCAAGAGACTCACACCACACAATATACATCTTCCACGTACGATGGTAGATCTTCCTAGAGGTTGATTTCCTAGCTTTCAACAGTGTAGGAATCACAGACTCAGATAAACCCCTATCCTTCAGCACCGGACGTTCAACAGTCAAGCCGTCAAAGCCAGCGACTGTAAAGCAGGATGGAAGATTGGTCCTTGGGACAGCAGATGCTCCCTGAGAGGGAGCTGTCAAGAAATGTTGGCGACCAAACACACCAGATCGGCGTACCAAGCCAGACGAGGCCAGTCAAGAGCCACTAAGATGACCGGAATTCCTTCTGCCTCAATCCTGCGTAGAAGTCTGGGCAAAAGCTTGAGAGGAGGGAAGGAGTAAATCAGACAATACTGACCCCACGGGGCCACCAGCACGCCTGTGGCATCCATTAGAGGATCCCTTGACTAGGCCAAAAACCTCTGCAACTTTCTGTTGAGTCGAGATGCTAACAGATCCACCTCGGGGCGGCCCCACCGGAGGCACAGCTGATGAAACACCTCCGGTTGAAGGGACCACTCCTCGTGGTCCAACGCCTGCTGACTGAGGTAATTCGCCTGCCAATTTCCCACCCCAGGAATGTGTACAGCGGAGAGGGCTGGAGCGAACCGTTCTGCTCACCTTAGAATGCCGGCTACCTCCAGAGCTGCCAGAACACTTCTTGTGCCCCCTTGGTGATTGACATAAGCCACGGCTGTGGCATTGTTCGACTAAATGCGAACTGGACAACCCTGAAGATGATCCGTCCAATGATCCAGACACAGTCTGATCGCTCGGAGTTCCAAGACACTGATTGCGAGTCTGGACTCTTCTATCGTCCAGATCCCCTGAGCAGAATGCTTGCTGAGGACGCCTCCCCAGCCGGACAGGCTGGCATCCGTGGTGACCACTGTCCAATACAAGGGGAGGAAGGATTTCCCCAGCCTAAACACCAGAGCCACACTATCAGGGACTCCTTCGTGCCCCGACTCAGCCGGATCTGATTGTCAAGAGACTGCAGAGTCTTGTCCCATTTGGTCAGAATTTCCCTTTGCAGGGACTTAGTATGGAACTGTGCAAATGGAACCGCCTCGAAGGTAGACACCATCAGGCCCAGCATCCGCATGCAAGTCCAGAGGGATGAACATTTGTTGGACAGCTGGAGGCGAATTGCAGCCTTCAATTTGAGTTTGTCCAGAGGAAGGAGCACTCTGGCTAAAGCCAAGTCCAGAGCAGAGTCAGGCCCAGATAGTCCAGCTTTGTGGACAGAACCAGAGCAGACCTCTGAAAATTCAGAATCCAGCCGAACTGCAGCAGAGTTTGTATAGCGATCTCCAGGTTCTCCACCAGAGCAGAGGAAGACTCTGCTCGCAGAAGGAGATCATCCAAGTAGCCCAGTACCGCAATGCCCATTGACGTTGCAAAGCTAGCACTGGGGCTAACACTTTTGTGAAGGCCCGAGGAGCAGATGCGAGACCAAAAGGTAACGCCACAAACTGATATTGCTCCTCTCCCACAGCGAATTGAAGAAAATGCTGGTGACTGGCACATATGGGAATGTGAAGGTAAGCATCCTTGATATCGATAGAGGCGAGGAAATCGTCCTGACGCAGGGATGCCACCACCGTTTGAATGGACTCCATTCTAAAACTTCTGTACCAGCACAAAGCAGTTTAGCGCCTTGAGGTCCAGGATTGGAAGCACTTTGCCTTCCTTCCCGAGAAGTGTGAACAGGTTTGAGTAAAAACGCTGAAAACGTTACAAGGTCAGAACCAGGACAATCACCCCTTGAAGAAAAATGTCTTGTACCACCCCAAACAGGCCCTGTAAGTGGTTTGGGGACAGGCGCAAGTTGGGAGGATAAAAAACCTTGCTGGGAGACAAGAGTGAAACTCGATCTTGTAGCCGGGTCAAATGACTTCATGGACTCACTTGTCTTGCACCCGGGAAGTCCACGGGTCCGGAAACCAGAGAAGACGTCCCCCCAACCCCGATACGGGTGAGGGCTCACCTCTCGCCTTGCCAGACCAGATTTGTTTGGATCCTCCAGAAGAGGTCCTAAAAGGCTTTGAGCCCTTGTCAGTCAACCGTGAGGGACGAAATAAACTTCTTATTATTTATTATATTTATTTCAGGTTCTTATATAGCGCTGTCAATTTACGCAGCGCTTTACATATACATTGCACATTCACATCAGTCCCTGCCCTCGAGGAGCTTACAATCTAAGGTCCCTAAACTCACATTCATACATACATACATAGTAGGGCCAATTTGTTTTTTATACAGGATCCAATTAACCTACCAGCATGTCTTTGGAGTGTGGGAGGAAACCGGAGTAGCCGGAGGAAACCCACGCAGGCACAGGGAGAACATGTAAAATCCAGGCAGGTAGTGTTGTGGTTGAGATTTGAACCAGCAACCCTCTTGCTGCTAGGTGAAAGTGCTAACCGCTACACCACTGTGCCGCTGTGAGCTTATGAGCTGAGAAAGAAGGCCCACATCTACGACGAGGTTCCTTGCCCTTAGTAGCCTGTGGAAGAAAAGTACTCTGCCACCCCTGTGAAACCTTTAATGATGTCATCCAGGGTAGCTCCAAACAGGCGATCTCCTTGAAAAGGAAGATCAGTCAAGGTCTTTTTTAAAGTCTGATCCGCAGACCAGCACTTGAGCCAAAAAACCACGCCGAAGGGCCACTGCCAAAACAGAGAATCGAGCCATAAGGGGAGAAGCATTAAAAGAGGCATCACAGATAAACTGCAGCCCCTGGACCAGCTGGTCCGCCAACTCGACAAATGCAGGGGGGGGGGGGGGCTGTTCCCCCTCCAGGTCGCGGTATAGGAGCTTAGCCCACTCGGTCAGAGTTTGCGACACCAGGGCAATTGTAAATACCGGCCTCATTGCCGAACCAGCCAGAGTGTACATAGTACAGCAGCCAGATAATTAAAGGTCGGGGACTCTTCAACTGGAATCACGGTTGCCTTGTTTAATCTGGGAACCGGAGGGTCCACCACCGGTGGCACAGTCCACTTCTTTAAAAGGGACTCCTCATAGGGTCACAGTCCAGTAAATCGCTTAGGGCCCCCACGAGGACGCTTTGGTCGTCCCCACTCTTTAGCGACAATTCTGTCAAAACTGGCAGGGAAAGGAAACACCTTTGCTGCTTTGGATGGCTTGTGAGTGCCAAAGGTCACCTGCGCCTCCGTTGCAGCTTCAGCTTCTTCAGGGTCTCACGCACAGATACAATCAGTGCATCCACTAGCGCCTTTTTATGCACGGTCGCAGACATGGAGGAATCATCCTCACTATCAGAGGATTCCAGGCGCGTGATTGCAGACCCAGCAGGGTGACCCACGTCCGTGGCGGCCAAATCAGATTCAGGATGTGATGAGACAGATGAGGCAGGGGAAGGTGGGGGGCGCTTTTTGCTAGCCCGTTGCCTGCAAGCCACCTCCACCCGGGACACAAGGGACTGCATGGATGGATGGTTGGGACCTGGAGGGCCCCGCAGCCTCGGAGAGAAGATCAGGTGGGGAAATGTGTTCCAAAGACTCCATGAGTCACCAGGGGGAACCCACAAAAAGTGTAACACACTGCTAAGGGACAACCCCCACTGTGCTGGCAGCCCCACCCGGATACCAGGTACAAAGCACCAAGCGATCCTCAGCAGAGAGGGAGAGGACCCCACCAGACTCGCCACCCACAGAAACAGGCACCTGCAGCCACCAGGAGAATCTGCACTACATGTGCGGTGACCAAGAAGTAATATGATCCAGGAGTTAGCACCAGAGGATGAGGAGGGGCTCCCACTGCCGAGATCAGGTTTATTGGAGAGTAAAATTGCATGTAAATACCAAGTCAGATGCACAATGCAATGGTGTGGTATACAGGAAAAGTATATACTTTCTTGAAATTAAGAATCTCCCTTCGTGCTATGAGATGTAGTCTCCACTGTGGCCACCAAGTGAGGATGGAGCAAGCAAAAGGGCAACTCTTACCAGGTGGAGAGTAAGCTCAGTAGGAGGGTGCCAGTCTAGTCAATAAGCAGGGTGTCCGTTACAGGTGGAGGCAGTCGTGTTCCCCGTTCGTGGAACTCACTGCGCCTAATCACGGAAGGTCCAAGGAAGAAGATAGAGGGGAGGAGAGCATCTGAGGATGGTCCCGTCGCTATAGCAACATGTTTCGCGCTCTGCGCCTCCTCAAGCTAAGCGATTGGACGGACCAAACCACTTTATATATAACAATTGGGTGGAGAAAAATGACACCCATAGGGGCGGGAGTATGTACATAATTGAAATAATTGAAAATTTTTATTTTCATAGCAGCTCAGGACCATACAGGCACTGGTAGTTTCCTTGCCACCGCCATTCAGTGGGCGATGGATTCTGGTTTGTGTACATACAACATAATGGCGGCCCCGCGTGGCACCACGAGGCTTACGGGGACCCAGGAGGGAGACCAGGCCTCAAGGACAGATCCAGGCAGGAGGGGGGGGACCCTGGCAGGAAACCAAGCTGTGTAAAACCCCCCTCCGCACAATCGATCGTCCGATTGCCAGCGGCGCACCCCCCCGGCCCCCATCGCCAGTAAGAAGCCCTGCCCCCATCTCAGGAAAGTGGCCAGACCACCCAAATAGCCCCAGCATGGAGGGGGGGGGCAGGATGAGGGACCTGGCAAGGGGGGGGTGCCTGCGGGAAGGAGGGGAACCTGGGGGTCCGACCGCCCCAAGGAGGGGCTCACGCGTGTTTGCTAGCCAGACTGGGGTGACCACTGGATCTAGATTATCCAGCATATCCCTCGGTCCAGCAGTTGATTTTAGACTTCCCAGGAAAAAATCCAGGAGAAATTTTTTTCTAACTTTCTAAAAAACTGTTGCCAGGACCAAAGATCCCAGCAAGGAAATAGGTTCTTACTAGGCAGAAAAAAAACTGAGTGGCTATAGCAGAGAGAGGGAGTATACCCCCTGGGACTGCCCATGGGTGTAGCCAGAATTCTTTTCTGCCTAGTGTCCTACTCCTGTAGGGGGCAAAATAACCCAATTGTTATGAATATCGGGAACTGTGTCCGTCAATGAAAGAAAGAGAAAAAGGTGTTGTCTGAATGGCAGCAGTGCTGAACTAGTGACCCACTGTAATCAGTATGCAGTAGGGAAGCCACTGGAGAAGCACCCAGAAGATCATGGCTATCACTTTATGTAATGTGGACTACTATAGTGATTTTCAGCACCCCAGCGACCCTCCAGATAACAGATATGGATATTTAAATCAAGCCAGGCTGGACCAATGTCATTTTGCAAAAAGATCATTCCTGGAGTTTGCCTTTAAAGTCAGTGCCTCAACATTTTTCGAAAGGAAAGCATCAGCATAACAGCTAGACATTTACCATTTATAAAAGCAGCAGTCAGCAATGGCAGCCTACATAGTTCCAGAAAAGGTTAATTTCAGATAATACTATTTTTTCAGACGATATAAAAGATCAAATATATTATTAATATCTATATGTAAATGTATTATTAATTTATTATTAATTATCATTAATATGTATTTGCTGATATGGAAAATAAACTATACCTGGAGATACAAAGTGAAGAAGACATTTGTTATCTTCATTTCATTTAGTCTATCCGACTGTATGACCTTTTCTAAAGCAATGCAAGAGAGTACCCAAATCCTCTAGGTTTCCTGCCATCAACATAGGGAAAATATGCTTTGGGGGAGGGAGGGGCAAAGCACCCCCCTCCATGTTGAGGGTATGTGGCCTAGTATGGTTCAGGAGGGGGGCGTTCGTTCATTACCCCCCCCTCCCTTTTCCAGGCTAGGCTGAATGCTCAGATAAAGGTCTGATATGGACTTTAGGGAGGACCCCCACGTCATTTAAAAAAATAAAAATTGGTGTGGGATTGTATAGTTAGTGCAGTGCATATATATATCTAGCCTGTTATTAGCCATAATATTCTGCCCTGAATTAAATGCCATGGCAAAAGAAAATAAACTGTATAGTATGCAATCATTTAGAACCAAACTGGAATGCATTGTGCATGCTGGGATATTTTTGCAAAAATGTAGAATGCTAAAAAAAGAATAAGTGCAAATGGCATACCCTACAATACCCTTTCCGCCTAAACACAGATCAGTTGTGCTGTTCTACGAAGGCAATAGGTACAGTATGCTTTTAAAAGTATCTTGTATTGCAGGCTTTGTAATCCTAAAATCATATTAATAGCATACAAGTCCATTTCTAAATTATTTTCAGTCATCACATACTTGCATGTCACAGCTTGTTGAGCCAAAGTTAGGTACAGATATAAAAGCCAATCAAAAAACAAAGTCCTTTTCATGTCAAGTAATGTGCAAGTCATTGTGGAATGGTTATTTTTATTGTGCATTTTCAAGTAGCACAAGCTACAGCATGCAGCACATAGTAAGATCATTAAAGAAATTCTTTCAGTAGTAAGAACAGCATTTACAATACCTGCCGCCTTTAATTCCATCATTCAAGTTTATTACCAACTCTGTCAGTATTAGAGGAAAATGAAGGGCAATACAGGTAATGTTTGTGAGTAATTTCCAATCACCCACATAGTGTTTGACAAATTTTATTGAACCCTTTGGTAAACTAAAGAAAAATGTCGTTCTCACTAACTACACTTAGGACCATAAAGAGGTCAAGGCTTGGCTTGGGCAACAGTGGGGTTGGGGGAGGAGGGGCGGGGTATTCCTTGTAATAATGATTTTAATAAAATAAATGGGTAATATGATTTGCACTCCTATGTCTGCACAATGTAATGTAAGACAATATGGTACCTTTCCTTTAACACCCCATAGGCACCAATAAAAATGTGGAATAGACATTAAGTTAGTGAGTCTGTGCATACAGAAGTGGAACCTCTTGGGCTTACTTCAGAGACAACATCTCCCCATATAATTTTCTGCTATCACCCACTTACTAGTTTTCTATGTTATCGCCCACCTTGGGGTGTTCCAAATCATCCTGCTGCATTCAACGTATGAATTAAAAAAAAATCCAAAAGGAGAATGGGACTTCCCTGTAATGGCTGCTTTCATTTTTGAGACCAAGGCAGATAATGTCCCCAGCAGTCTATCTGGAGCAGTCTGGCATGCTCTCCTGTCTTGGTCAGAACTAGAGTTCTACAATCAGCAATACTCATCCTTCCAGCTCAGGGGGCCCAGGCATTGTTGACTACAAAGCTCTGGTTCTGACTGAGGCAGAAGATGTGATAAACCATTGCAGATAAAGATGATGTGCATTGTGTAAAACCAGATAAAGACCCTTGCACCCTGTGTGAAATCAGTGGTCTGATATGCCCCTGCCTGAGTCAGAACTACAGCTTTGCAATCGGCAACAGCCATGATCCCTGAACAGGAAGTGAAAGCATTGCTGACTGTGGAGCAGACTGAGACAGGGGTTTACTGATGCAGATAGACTGCATCCATTTCACACAGTTAGCAGGAGTTCCTATTTGCAGCCTGGGAACAGGTTTTTCAGCTGACACTGGGACTGAATTACAAATGAAAAAAGTAATATATATACAAATAAGTGTTTTGCTGCACCCTCAGTTTAATTATATGCTTCTGAGACTTAAATTGGACTTTAACCACTTGCCGACTGCCCCACGCAGATTTAATATGGCAGGGCGGCTCGGCTGCGCATAATCACGTAGAGCTATGTGATTATGTGCACACGGTCTCCGCATAATTAGACACAGCAGGAGGCAGACCGCGGGAGGAGCGGGTTTGATTGCCGCCGGCCTCCTGCGATCTTCGGCAATACTGACAGGAGAGCCGTCTGGTATGTAAACAATGCAAGACGGCTCTCCAGTCAGAGAGGCAGGGAAAGATTGTGTGATTTTAGCTAAGTTGAATCACAGATGTCTCTCTGCCTCTGTTAAATCCATCCCCAAAACTGTTAGAAAGCACATATAGGAAACACACTTAACCCTTTGATCACACCCAGTGTTAACCCCTTCCCTGCCAATGTCATTATTACAGTAACAGTGCATATTTTTTAGCACTGATTACTGTAGTAATGTCACTGGTCCCCCCAAAAGTGTCCAAAATGTCAGTTAGGGGTCCATTCTGTCCGCCGCAATATCGCAGTCCCGCTAAGAATCGCAGATCGCTGCCATTACTAGTAAAAAAACAAAATTAAATAAAAATGGCATAAAGCCTTCTCCTAGTTTGTAGACGTGATAACTTTTGCGCAAACCAATTATTATACGCTTTTTGGGATTTTTTTTTACCAAAAAAATGTAGCAGAATGAAAATTGGCCTAAACTGATAAAAAAAATTAGATTGTTTTAATTTTTTGTTTGGGAATGTTTTATAGCAGAAAATAGAAAATATTGGTGTTTTTTCAAAATTGACGCTCTTTTTTGGTTTATAGCGCAAAAATGAAAAACCGCAGAGGTGATAAAATACCACCAAAGAAAGCTCTATTTGTGAGAAAAAAAGGACATCAATTGTATTTGGGTATGGTGTCGCATTACCACGCAATTGTCAGTTAAACCAACGCAGTGCTGAATCGCAAAAAATGGCCTGGTCATTAAGGGGGTAAACCTTCTGGGGCTGAAGTGGTTAAAGAATAAATTAACCTTTCTGAACATGTTACACCCATATTTAGGGTGTAACATGTTCAGCATCAGACCTCTCTCCCCCCCTCCTGTGGCAGTGAGCCGGGATCTTCTCCCCACACTCTCTGCCACAATTCAAAGAGGGCATCATTGATTCATAGATCCGTGAGAATCAATGAACTACAAGTATCAACAGCCTTTGCGCTGTCGGCTTGAAGTTCTCAATAAACGACCATGTTGAGCACTTTGGTAGTTCATTGATTCTTCCTGTCAGTGTAAAACTGCCTGCCCATATGATGTAGAAGTAAACAGCTTAGTGGTTTCTCTTTCCAACTAAACATGAAATAATTGCTCAGTGGAAAAGGTCAATTATTCTTTTCAAAACATTTATAGAAAAGAAAGGTGGAAAATATGGTTATGCTTACCACCACCAGATCCGGATGCTCCTGCACCACCGTACATACTGCCACCACCTCCGCCACCACTGCCACTGCCTCCAGATCCTGCTCCACTTCCACCAAACCCATCAGAAAAGTTAGGCATAAGTTTTAGACGCTTTCGAAGAACTTCCTCTTTGTCTAGTAAGAACAGAATATGTTTATAGTAATACTGAAAATATCAGAATCAAAACAATATTCAATTCAGTGCTTAAAATTGCTAAGCATCTCTATGATTAAAAACAATGATATAAAACACCCACAATGTGTCAGGTACATGGAGACCTTGCCTAAGCTTTGGGTCACAAGACAAATCTCAGAAGCAGCACTTTCGGATTTATGACAGTCAAACACTACTTTTTTTTTGTTTAACTCAAAGTGGTTCTAAAGCCTTAAGGTTTTTCAGGTTTTTCATTTTATGCATTAAGGTGAAAAAACTTTTGTGCTGCAGCTCTCCCCCAGATCCCCCCTTTTTCTTACCTAAGCCCCAGCTGATCCAGCAGTGTACACGGGGCCGAGTCTTACTGTCTGTGCCAATGGACACAGCATAGGGACTCAGTAGCGAGCACGCACGGGTGCCCCAATGGAACGCGGCTTTCTGTGGGGGCACCCCCTGAAGAGGAGGGGCCTGGAGTGCCGACAGGGGACCTCAGAAGAGGTTGGGGCTGTTCTGTGCACAACCATTGCAGCAGGAAAGTATACTATGTTTGCTATTTATTAACACTTTAAGCCCCGGTTCACACTTGTGCGTGTGCGGGGTTCGCATGTAATGTCGGAGCGCACTGCTCCGACATTACATGCGATCGGCTGTGCGGTGCGAGTTTAGCCATACAGTTTGTATGGCTAAATTCGCACCGCAGCCGCACCAAACACGCACAGGGACCCTTTTTTCTAGCCGCATCAGGATCGGATCGCACAGCGGTTCACACTTGTGCGATCCGATCCTGTGCGAACTGCACGATCGCACTGCGATATGCGATCAAACTGGGGGTGTCGTTAAGATTACATTGACACCCCCAGCGTATCGCATATGGCAGTGTGAACTGCCGGGGGTGCGTGTGCGATGCGGGAACAGGCTGCGAATTCGCAGCCTTCCCGCACTCGCATAAGTGTGAACCGGACCTAAATTGAGAGTGTGGATAAAAAAGTAAATAAAAAAAAATACATATTTGATGCAACATGTCACTGTTTATGGGGGGGGGTTGTGCTCCTCCCATATAATATAGCTTTATTACCTGTTGCTTCTGCACAACAAAAGTGTCCCCCTGTGGGTAGGGTAGTCTTAGATAGACATATCATTTTGAAAAGGCAAATTATTTAAAATAGTTACAGCTGACAGATCTACTAAATGACAGACCTACTGATGGGACACACAGGTAATAAAACTTTGTTACATGGGGTCTCCGAAAACAAAGATTGCTGTGTTATTGTTATTATTATCAGATTGCATCATATATTTAATGCCAGGTTCACACTTTTCGCACGATCAGATAATTGATGTGACTATTCACACAGTTTATGAGCCAAGATTCTAAACTCCTTCAGTAAATCAGTCTCATAGTTATATTTAGTTGTTGAGATGTATTTACTGTTACATTGTATCTTCTTTTGTACATTTCTTTTTTCTTTAAAAACCTTACTCTAAGGCCCCGTTCACACCTGAGCATACTGGAATCGCAGGCAGATTGCACCCCAAACGTGGTGCAATTGTTGTGTGACAAAACGCATGGAAATTGTGGCAAAAAAGTACCGCCTAGCGCGCCTGACTCAGTGCCAAAATTTGGTACATGAGCTTCTTTGCTGCATTTTTGGAGCAGAGGGGGGTCCATTCAAAATAAATGGTGCTGCTCCAAAAACCACGCTGGGGCAGTGTCGCTTAGGTGTGAACTGGGCCTATAAAGTGCTGGTTATCTTATTCTTCCAGTGCCATTATGTCCACCAATCACCCCAAACTGACTCACCACATGGAGTGGCTGGTAAAATTATAAACCAGCTATTGCGCCTTTAGATATATTATCCAGCAAGCAGGTCCACAGTCCACTATATGTTAACCCCGTCACACAGGTATTTACAGGTTTATTGGCACATTATACTGCACAGAAGATTCGTTGCACAGAATAAACAGTTCATGCACTTTAATTGAACCTTTAATTGAACCTTTGAGACTTGTTCCGCACTTTATTTTTGGGGACCCTAATAGGAATATTGTTTCATGGGCATTGCTTATGAATTTTTGTGATTTTTATATATTTATTCATGTTTAATATGATATGAAATACTTGATTGCTTCACATTCATCTCACCATTTTTTCACAGATATCAATTGTTTTTTTAATGTTTTAATATATTTTGGTATTGATTTTTTGAGAATGTTTTCATATCTCACTATTATCTCACTATAGTATGGAATATGATTATGACACTTGCACTTTTTCTAAGATAATATAGGATATATTCGATGGGTAGGTAGATTTGCCCTGATGTACAGTACTTTTTACTGCACATTCTGCAGATAATCAGCTGTAACTACATATTTTTAGATTCCCATTCTGCAGCCACTGATATTTTTGGCGCCTGATCCCTTTTTTACTATGTACACACATAAAAATACCTGAGCGGAATATACACCTTACATCACAGCAGCAGTCTGTAAACGCATTCCGCACACTACATGAAAAGCGCAGGTATCACAATATTTTATCATTTCACAAGATGTTGATCATGAAATAGATACCTCATTAGAAGGCTTTGTTTGTTTGAAGTACCTGTTAAAGTGATATTAAAGTTTTTTTTTTTCTTACATAACAAACATGTTATACTTTTTTGCTCCGTGCAGTGGTTTTGCACAAAGCAGCCCTGATCCACCTCTTCGCTGGCCCCCTGCTAGTGCTCCTTGCTCCTCCCTCCTGCTGAGTTCCTTCTGAGCAAGCAGTCTGCAATGGGGGCACTCGAGCAGGCATGCTCCTAAGTTGTCCATTCACATGCTCTTGATTAACCCTGCCCCCTCTACCCCCGGATTGGCTCAGTGGCTGTGTTTGAGCCAATGGCTCCTGCTGCTGTCTTAATAAGGTGGCAGAGCCCTCAAAGAGCCCAGGCACTTGTGCACATTACTGGATTGACATGAGGCTCAGGGAAGTATTAGGGGAGCTGGGGGGGCTGCTGCACAGAAAAGGTTTTTTATCTTCATAGACTGCATGAAGGTAAAACAACTTCAGCCTTTAGAACCACTTTAAGTAACCCCAACATAATCCTGCAAACAGTCTACAAATATAACTAGGGGAAAATGGCCAATGGCAGCTTTACTAAGCATGCTTACTTATGAAGTCACACTTTATATAGAGATAGGATCACAAATGACACAAGAAAACCAATTTTTTTAAACCCTCTGACGCCCCCCCACCACCACTAGATTTGCTTTATACCAGCATTTCAAGACAGCAAATGCAATCAGGTTTAGCAATGAATACTTGATAGTGGATGTTGTCTTACAGTTTCTTACCTTTTATTTCTGGATAATACAGAAATGGTTTGGGCTCACTGGTCTCAAAATCTGATTTTCTCCGAAGTTGAACAAACACAGAAACTGGTTTTGAAATATTTGGATCTCTGTATTTAGGAGTTTTAAATACAATGGCAAACTAAAGGAGACAAAAAATGATTATTGTAAGCACTTAACTTTCATCTGTCAACGTTCTTAACCACTTAAGGACCGAGCCCATTTTTGACACATGTTGTTAAGAAGTTAAAATCAGTATTTTTTGCTACTAGTGGGGGTGGGGGTGAGAAGGGATACTGATACCTGAACATGTTTTACTTAAATAGAAGGAATGCATTAAGGTTAAAAAATGTTTAGGCTTTAGAACCAATTTAAATATATCTAATGTAACTTCTAATGCCAGTAAATTAAAAAATAATTTAAAAAGAGCCTCAGATACAAATGCCATCTGAAGAAAATGAAAGCTAGTGTCAATCATCTTTGACTACGCCTACACCATACTAATACACAAACAGATGCACATTTGATGTTCAATAAAGAAAATAAAGGGGAGCTGTAAAACAGTGTTTTGATATGTATAATCTAATTTGAAATGCTCCTCTGAAACTGCACGAATCAGGGATGGCTAGACCCAGGCTCACACTGTAGAGAGCAAACATTGGCAGATGCCAAAGAACATGGAAACATCATATGACCACATAACAGTGCTGCAGGAATAAGGTATTTAGAGGAGTAAAAAAAATTATAGTGGCATGATATATGTCAATGAATTATAGCATTTAACACTTCTCTGTTTAGTATCACTTTAAAGATAAATGCAGGTATCTGATAGCATAATATAACCATCAAGGTTTCAACCACTCAAACAGAACATAAGTATGTACGCTCAAATCATAGAATCCTCATCACCATGCTGTTATTTTGAGAGATAAGTATTGTAAAATAATTCTGTGTTTTAACCTGATTTTATGCAGTATTGTACACATAATATATTAGACTAGCGTGTTTTTGGTCTTTTGGGAGAGCAAATCGAAAAGATGCATTTAAAATGCATAAAAGGCCTGCCTGCTAAATCAATGGTGGACGCTATGCAAAGAGGCTGGCTGAAAAGTATTGTGGATTCAAAAATGAATTGCATTGAAGTATGCTGCTCTTTGCAACCAAATAGTTACCTGGGTGTGGTCTAATATTGTGCTCAGGTAACCCATAAAGGGTGTCATTTTTTTGTACTCCTTTAAAAGAGTAGTACTCTCATCATGCTCAATGACCTCTGGCCCCTGACCTGCACTGATTAAGCTATCACACTACTAATATCTTTCGGAGCCTGCAGTAAGTGTGTCTTTTCTGTGACCCTGATATCTAATTTAATATCTACCTTATTTGTAGACTTTGATTTTTGTTTTGTCCTTAGCTGTGATTTGATCCTTATCTTATTTATTTTTAATACATAAAATGATATATCTATTGCCTGGCTGTCTGATCTGACCCTGGCCTGTTTTATTGATTATGTACCTTGAGCAACCGGGCTTTCTGGGCCTCTGTCATGCTCCTTTGAAGCCACTCTGCTCTCCTCTTTGTATGCTGAACTCGGTTTCCCGATCCAGACACACTTCAATGGTTAGTTAATTAAGAGGTTGCTTTCCTGCATATCAGGTACTATGGGGTTATTTATAAAACACAAATACGCTAAACATTTTGTAAGGGAAGTTGTATCGTGCAAATTATTTTCCTCAGATCTTAACGAGCTCTGGTCAAATTTCACTTTGCAGGGAATACCTCATTCACTAAGCTCTGGGGAAAATTATTTTAGAAAGTGAAACTTACCCTAAAAAAGAGAACAGTCTGTTTGCCTTTAGTAAAATCAACTTCTACAAGTTACTATTTTTATATTAATAAACTGGTATACTGTACAGCATATTATACCATTTCTTCTGCTGGTACTATTGTTTATGGGGGATTCTATACAGTTATGAGTATATTTAAAGCCTGACAAAACCTCACTGTGACAGCCAATAAAAGCATAAGAAGTGCCCATCAAGTCTGTCTGCTCTATGGTACAGCATAAACCTCCAATGCCTGTTACCTTTAATACCAATGCAAATTCAAACACACTTCCCATCAAACATCTGAACTGATGTTTAGTGCTTGATTTAGCTCTAGAACAGTACATACCTGCCTGTGAACATCTGTGGGTGAAAAGTCCCCAAATCCTTCCCAAATATGGCCATTCTCATCTTCTTCATAAAAACGTATTTGAATGTCATCTATAACAGACAAACAAAATTACTAATGTATCAGGTTAAAAAAAAAAAATCTCATTAGCTTTAGAACAATATGAGACCACATTACTAAGAGTTGGAGTGCAGAAAACGGCTGTTGCAGCATTAGTCTACAAGAATATGATCCATCTCGAATATATATGGTCATTTTAGGATGATAATCAATCATGATTATTTTACTGTCTGCACTGCCTGCCATAAAGGTGTAATTGGCCATTTCATTGAAAACCTGCATATTTTAGCATTAACCATAAGATAAGGAAAATGTTGTTATATTCCAAGCAGCTGTTATGTTTGGCTAGTGTGCATAATAGATCAGCGGCAGTAAATAAAATATGAAAAAATTTCAATCGCATATCTACATCATTTAACCAAGTCAAAGAAGAATAGGCACTATGACTCACAAAGTTGCACATACCCTTTTGAACTTTGTCACATAGAAGATAAATCTCTTCACCTCCTGTCACACAGCCAGAGGTCCTATCCATTCTCACAATTTTCAAATTAGAAGCATTTGGAGCTTCTGTAAATAAGGAGCGATAAAAGAGGTTAAAAATCACAGAATAAAAGTACTAATTCAGCTAAGGCAGATGGCATAAATAAAATACTATATATAGAACATTAATACATTAAACTGATTTTGTTTTAATACATGATTAACTACTTGCCAACTTATACCCCCTTCCTAACCAAGCCAATTTTCAGCTTTTAGTGCTGTCACATTTGAATGACAACTACTCTGTCATGTAACACTGTACCCATATGACATTTTTGTCCTTTTTCACACAAATAGAGCCGAAAACGTGTAAAAAAAATGCATTTTTCTTTGTTTCTGTTAAAACGTTTTACAAATAAGTAATTTTTTTTATAAATTTTGGCCAAAAGTTATACTGCTACATATCTTTGGTAAAAATAACCAAAATCAGAGTACATGATTTGGTCTTTGTGAAGGTTATAGGATCTACAAGCTATGGTGGCCAATCATCGAAAATTGATCACCTCTCATGTACTGGCGGCCTATCTCATTTCTTGAGACACTAAAAAGCCAGGACAGTACAAATACCTCCCTTTTTGAAAAGTAGACATTTCAAGGTATTTAGTAAGAGGCTTGGTGAGTTAATTTTTTTGAGCTGTATTTTTTCTTTTGAGTTGTATTTTTTTCCACAATTCTTTGCAAAATAAAGATTTTTTTCCCCCACAAAAGT
The DNA here is from genome assembly GCF_965119305.1 of Pelophylax lessonae. Lineage (NCBI taxonomy): Eukaryota > Metazoa > Chordata > Amphibia > Anura > Ranidae > Pelophylax > Pelophylax lessonae. The sequence continues at coordinate 600,689,167 of NC_138768.1, read as the reverse complement.
GTCATATTAACAGGTTACTTCTCTCAAATGGCAAATGCATACTTGCAACTACACACCAAAACACATTCTGATATTACTCCCGAGTACAGCGATACCAAATGTGTGAGACTTTCACAGCCTGGCCACATAGAGAGGCCCAACATGCAAGGAGCACCATCAGGTATTCTAGGAGCATGAATTACACATTTCATTTTTTGACTACCAATTACACTTTTGAAGGTCCTGGAGCACCAGAACAAGGGAAACGCACACAAAATGACCCCATTTTGGAAAGCAAACACTCCAACATATATCCTATGAGGCATAATGAGTCTTTTGAACATGTAATTTTTTTCCCTTCAAGTTTTTGGAAAATGTGTAAAGAAAATTAAAATGCATTTTTCAGCACTGATGGGCGCTGATGAGGATCCACTGATAGGGTTGCACTGATGAGCACTTACTGATCTGCACTGTAGGGCCATGATGTGCATTGATGGCACAGATAAACACTCACTGATGGGCACTGATAAGCAATCACTGATGGCACTGTAGTGGCACTGATGGGAACTGTGATTGCACTGATGTGGCACTGTATGGCACTAATGTGACACTTTGGGCACTTATGTGACACTGTGATGGCACTGATGTGGCAATGTGATGGCACTGATGTGGCATTCTGGGAACTGGTGGCACTGTGATGGCACTTTGGGCACTGATGTGGCATTGTGATGGCACTGAGGTGGCATTTTGGGGACTGATGTGACACTGTGATGGCACTGATGGGCACTGTAGTGAAACTGTGATGGCAATGTAGGGCACTAATGTGACACTGTGGGGACTGATGTGGCACTAATAAGCACTGTGGGAACAATAAAGCAGAAAAATCAAGCAGCCTCACGCTGCTCCTCTCCTCACTCGCTGTATTGGTGTGAGGAGAGAAGCTGAACCCGCAGGTTTGTTGACAGTGATCGCTCCATCATTGGAAGGAGCGATCATGTGGCAAAGGGCCGCTGTCATTAGCCCTTTACCCCTGATCTGTGATGCACTGTGTCCTGAGGACCCAGCAGTCACGGATACTTCTGGATGTGTGCCCCAGATGCCCTCCCAGAACTAGCCGGCCGCACTGTAGCCATCATTCTGATATGGTGCGGTTGGCAATTGGTTAATTCTGGCAATATAAACAGCTTATAATCTTTTTTTTTTTTTTTTTCTTCTACAATGCATTAAGGTAAAAAACCTTCAGTCTTAAGAAGCACTTTAAATGATATCAATGTGGGTATGTTTAGCATAGTAAAATACATGAGGTACACATACATGACATACACATAAAGAAAATGGTAGCTAGGGCCTTTAGGTTTGCTCACAGAATGTTCTATGTTGTTATATTTAAAGAATATCGTGCTTACTGCTATCATAGATAGGGACTGATATAACAGGTTCCAGTCTTCTTGTAAAGCTTCCATTGCTATCAGGTAGGAAAGCAGTGAACATAAGTCGTACCACGCTCAGGTCTATGTCTTTCGATTGCTGATAAGCTGCTTGATGTATAATCTCTTTTTCTCGCTCTACAATACAAAAATGACATTTGTAAATGTACAATCTATAATAGATTTGTTCATGCAAACTCTCGATTAAATAGAACCTGTGAGGATAGAAAAAATATGTAAACTCACAATGACTTGTTTGGAAAGATTAGTCCTAGTCACTGACCTGGAGGAAGCATTCAAGAGAAGAGTTCAAAATGACAAGCTGGCAGGCCCATGGCTGACTAGGTAGTGAAGCCAGGATCAACATGATAGCCCCAAATCCAGAAAAAGCAAGCACACTTTCTTTATATGTATATTACCAAGTACTCTACGGAAAAACTTTTGTGAATGCTTAGGTATATGGGGACTAACTACACATTTCAGGACATGGGATTATGGAACCTTTTTCTTTACTACTGTCATACAATGCTATTATTTCTGGCTAAATTCTAGAACACATTTGTGAGACATTTTATTTAGAGAGAATCTGCTAGCAACATGTTGCCCAAATTCTTATGGGCAACAATACTGCGTTACCAAATTGCTTTTTGGGGAGACGGGTTACCTGTCCTGTTTATAATAAAGGAAAATCTATTTGAAACAGTGCAACTATGCTAGAATACAGTCTACTGTTTAATTTACTTAAACTAAAATCTCTCAATCAGTATTAACTAGTTTTTATCCTTATGCTGCTAGCATTAGTAAACAGACTGGAAAAAATACTATATTAACTTGTTTAAACTTTTTTTGCCTTTCCTCAGCTGCTTCTTGTTTTTTTGGCCTAAGCCAAAATGATGTCATACATCCCATGGGAAATTATTTTTTTTCATATGGAGGTGGTGAGGAGGAGCCTTCTCAGGTAAGCACACCCTCCTGCCTGCATACCTAGCCTAAGGGCAGATGGATTCCAACAGGTCAATGCTAAGTGAGTCATCTGCCCTTACTCAAGATTGCCATGGCTAGAAATGCTAGGTGGGTGTTTTTCAAAGTGATTTCCCAATAAAATAAAGCATGAAGACAAGGATGAATTGGTGAGTTTGCTTTGAATATTAAAAGTGGATTAAAACACACAGTTTATTTTCTGCTTTAAATTTTATCAACTTCATCAACTGAAAGTTAGCTTTCAGAGAACTACAGGCCTGTTCAGGTCAGAGTAAGCAGTAACATGGGGACTGTAGGAAAAATGAATGGCTTTCTAAAAGGCCCCATTTACAAATGTGTGATTTGGAATCATAGGTAGAATCATTGCAATTCTGAAATTGTGGCAAAATGCCCACAAAGCGTTTCCGTGTGAAAAAAAGATCGCAAGCAGAAAGGCAGGGTTTCACTATGGGTAGTGCGAACAGGGCCAAAGAGTAGCAATGTGTGAATTGATATTGTCAACGTTCATTTTGCAGCTATTGGTATTTTTTTGCCAAAGTGGAGACTTTCAATTTTGCTCACCGAGGTGCTGTGAAATTTGCTTAAACAAAGAGAGTATGTTTTTTCTCTTTTTTTGGGTACTGTCAAATTTAGTTATTTTCAGGGGCTGTTTTTTGGCACAGGTAAAGGTCTAGGGTAGTTGAGAGAAACTTCCATAACCCCTCAGGAAAATTTAAATCCCATTATACACTTAACAATAACCCTAATTTTATCTTCCAATTTGACTCCAAAGCATTTTTCCAAAATTACATTTTGCAGACAACTACAGATTTTCACAAAAATAGATCTCAGTTTTCCTAATTCATAGTCTTAAGATATCATGGAGACTAATAGGAGCCTGATCTAGCAGAGGACTAAATACAGCTGACCTAACATTGCAGACTCACTCATTTTCTTAGAATTTCTCTGTGAACCATTTGGGGAGCTGTGAACTATTTGGTAAATAAGGAACATGCATATATTAGAACATTTCATCACTCTAATTTGTAAACTGGATATTTAAAAAAGTGACACATTCTTTTTTTTAGTTAGTATACTATATCTATACTTTAAGGCGCACTGACACTTTTGTATGCATATTGTATTGAGCACCTAAATCCATGGTACAATAAACTTTGTATGCACTATAGGTTGCATGCTTATTAATTTTAAAGGTAAACTCTGGGGAACAGAAAAAAAATTACCTTTGTATTGGGGCTCCCCCCACACTGCAAGGGTGAAATGCTCCTTTTTTACCTAAAGTGCCAGCTTTTAGCACTTTTTATGTACCATATCCCTCACTTCTGTAGGCTTCCATGGGACTAGCAAAGCCTTCCTTGGCTCTGTGTCTGGCCGTCACAGCTGTGAAGTCATTGTTTACAACATTCGTGCATTGTGAGAGAGAATGCAATGCGAGGAAAGCCCTACTGCAAGGGAATTTTTTTTTGTTCCCCAAAGTATAATGGGGTTTTTCAATACAAAAATGTGATAAAGTGCCAAAAACACGTTACTGTGCATATAAAAACGTGTGCACATAAGGATCAGCTGTTAAGGGTGTTTAACGAGCTTCAAAAATTACTTAATGGAAGGTTCAACAATTGATGTAATACCAATAGCAAGGTATTATAAAAGCAAACAAGGAGGAGGCAGGAAAATAGTCAAAAACATCAAAGGAGAAATATTGGTAAAACAGACACAGGAAAAAAAAGACAGGTACACTTAGGACAAACAAAAAAGTTGGCAGACAAGAAAAAGACAATTTTGCTACTTATTATTAAAAACAAATGCATCCATCAAAATTAAAAATGTAAAGATAAAGGAAATGATAAGATAATAATTAAATATTACTCACCAGTCAGTGGCCTATCCCCTGAATATTGGTAGCTTAACTCAGGATGAACCAAAAGACCAGCATTGTATCCCTTCTTAAATGCATCAATCATGCGCATTTCCAGTATCTCAATCACTTTTTTCTTTGTGACATGAAGAATTCCTAGATTGGGGAACCTGCAAGTAATGCAGCACATATAAAATACATAAAAACAATATATAATATAAATATATTATTGTATATCATGTTTTGAAGTGTGCTATAGTTTCAAACCGTATAATCATGGTTTACTATGAGAGCAGTCTTTCTTTCTCCTCCATGTGGGGACACAGGAAGTGTATAACTAAAGGCAAAACTTTTTTTTTTTATGTTTTGGATAGAGTGGAGTGAGATTAGAACACCTGACTGTGGGGTTGATTTACTAAAAATGGAGAATGTAGAGTCTGGTGCAGCTCTGCATAGAAACCAATTAGCTTACAGTTTGTTTTGTCAAACCCTAATTGAACAAGCTGAAGTTAGAAGCTGATTGGCTAAAATGCACAAATGCACTAGATTTTGCACTCTCCAGTTTTAGTAAATGAACCACTTTGTCTCCATTAAGGAGATTCCCCCTCTCTATTTATGATTTACAATCATCAGGGCCACCTTCTTGCCTAAGGTAGTTTCTGCCTTTTGCCTTAACGAACATATCTTTCTTCAGTCCCTCTGTTAGCTGCTGTTCACTAAATGGAAATTTCCTTCTAGAAATAGTTATGGATGTAGTATTTCTTTCATCCACTGCTTCTTTCAGAAAGACTGATTCTTTTTTTGCCATCCAATAAAGAGCCAAGAAGGGAGCATCAGCTTCTTGTTGCACCATCTCTAGGTGGCTCGGGAACACTATTATCCAACCCTTACCAATAAGACGCACTGTGAGTACTGGGCCTTTTGCTATCAAACAACTGTTTCCAAGATTTGTTAGGCTGTTACCTGGTCTTCTGGTCACACAGTCTCTAAGTTCTACCAGGTGGACGTTTTGACCTCACCTGTTACAAGCTTTTGGTGTTAGGTCCTTCAGGCAGCTCTTTGAGGTACAGGCAGGCCTCAGTTTTCCTGTTTCTTTTGCCTGTTGGTGATTGTTAGCTATGTTGCCCACCTTCAGTTGGGCTGTTGGGAGGTCTGGAAGGTTAACAACTCCATGTGTCCCTTAACAGGCATGAAAGAAAACATAATTTTTCTACTCACGGTAAAATCCTTTTCTTGGAGTCCACTGAGGGACACATTTGTTTGTGCTTATTATCTTGGTGCTACTTTGCTATACAACTGATGCATGCTGGTGGCAGGAGGGATTATCCTGGGCTGGTCTACAGTTGTTTTGTTTGCCAGCGTCCAATCCTTTCATTGTTGGCAGTATAACTTTGAGGTTAAAGACTTGCTGTGTACCTCAATGAACTCCAAAGAAATTATTTTACGGTGAGTACAAAAATTCTATTTTACATTATTAAATTAAACTAAACTGAGTAGATTTCGGCTTTCCTAGATTTTAGCTTTAAACTGACTAGGTGTTTGAAACAAACAAACGTTTACTGAGCCAGGTATATAATTACTGAGTTTTATCCCTTTATGCGCTTATGTTCAATAAAATCAACAGTGCAAGCGTAGCAAAACACTGTGGTCAAGTTCATTGTGTATCAACGTAAATTTAAAAGCCAAACTCAAGGCAAAGTTAAATAATTTTTACAGGTCTTATCCTTCCCATAAGACTGGAGAAGGACAAGAAAGGAGACATAGCATACTAATAGACTAATGCCTCTTGTTGGCACATGAGCACTGCAGCACAGATGAATGACTTATTGTTTTATTTTCTCCCTCCCCCTATCTAAGCTCTGCTATACAGTGGATTTAAAAAGGCTGATACTAAGTCAAAATCAGGTACTGCTTGTATTACATTTTTGTGAGGAAAGGGGAGGTAATATGGCGCTGTCAGGCTAATAAATAGGAAAAAATAAATAAATATGTCTTAAAGTGCACTGGTGATAGGTGAATAAGAACCAGAATATATAAAACTTCATATGGTGAATCCTTAAAAAGTGTAAATAAGTTTGAATAATTTGGTAAAAAATGTGTATCTATATAATGATAAATAGATAGGAAAAATTAAGATATAGGTGATAAATTATTAAAAATCAATGTGTAATCTTAAAAATATATGTATGACTATATAAAAGAATTATAAAGTGGTGTTATAAATATCCTCCATATATACTTAACCTCCCTGGCGGTATGATTATGTCTGGAATTACATACCAAAAGCGGTACAATTCTTTTCATGGAAATTTGGCGTTATGTATTATAGGCCTACAATTCTTAGTAATTACTGACTTAAACCTGACCAAAACAAGACTCTAGTAGACATCCCAGATGTGATAAATTTGAAACACAAACGCATGAATTATAATCAAATCAATAATATTATTTTATTATTTAATATATAATATATATAATAAAATTATATTATTGATTAGATTATAATTCATGCATTATATATTATATACAGATATGTGTGTGTGTATATATATATATATATATATATATATATATATACACACACATATATATATATAATATATAACGCATGAATTATAATTGAATCAATAATATAATTTTATATATATATATATATATATATATATATATATATATATATATATATATATATATATATGTGTGTGTGTGTGTGTGCATATTATATATATATATATATATATATATATGCATGCATGCATATATATATATATATATATATATATATATATATATATATATATAATATATATATATATATATATATATATATATATATATATATATATATATTTATATATATATATATGCATATATATATATAATATAATATAAAGTGTGTTTTGTGTAACGTTTTTTTTTTTTTTTTTGAATTTCCCTCCCTAGTTCCGCTCCCATGCAGCATTGCTGCTGCAGGGAACGGAACTAGGAAGTGATCGTACCGACGGAGGGACGGAGGAGCGGCGGGACTCTCGGCTGGCGGTCGCAGCAATGAGAGATCATCGCTGGATCGCCAGGATAAGGTAAGAGAAGCTCCGCTGCGCTCTCTGCAATCCACCCCGAGCGTGACTCGGGGTTACCGTTCCTGCAATGAAAAATCAACCCCGAGTCACGCTCGGGATTACCGCTAAGGCGGTTAAAGTGCTAATTAATCAATCAGATATATATTGTGCTAGTGGGCCAAACGATAAATAACTTTGTATAAATCTGTGCACATACAAATCATAAATAGTGTCCCAACAATTTAGATAGCATAAATAAATAAATAAATATAAAGCGAATATATAGGAAAATTGTCCATATAAATAGCCAAATATTAAATGGTGCTACAAATATAATCGAGTCCCAAGAAGGGTGATGAAGTAGGGATTTGACAGGATAAAATGGATTACAGGACTTCCAGACTGATGGGGGTGCTCAATACAGGAATCAGTGCTCCCCTCCTATTATTCCCGCACTCACCAGATGGTGGTACCCCCACAGGGGTAATCAGCGTTTGGGGTGACTCTCAGAGGTCCCTCCGAAGGTTGGCTAGTAATCCACTTAATCCCGACTTCGTATCTTACTCCAGGGGAAATTGATGAAAAATCCCTCCTCTTAGAGTACTCCAAAAATGTTTGAGAGATCCGGATGAGGAAAGAAAGAAGGGCTTTTTCCCATAAAGAAATTTCAACCTCCTCCAGATAAAACACACCGGCCGTCTTGTTCTCGAGGAATGTCAGGGAAAGATATCCTTCTTTAAATGACAGTCCCAGCCATGCTTCACCGTCATTACATCCACCGTTGAGTTCTGTGATTGGAGTTGGTGGGAATGTGATCTGTGTCTCTTTGGTGCTGTTCACACACAGCAACGGATCAGTTCACCTGCTTGAAACCTTTCCAGCCTCAGCACTCACTTCCACAGCCTTCTGGTGCATGGAGATCATTGCACCAGAAGGCTGTGGAAGTGAGTGCTGAGGCTGGAAAGGTTTCAAGCAGGTGAACTGATCCGTTGCTGTGTGTGAACAGCACCAAAGAGACACAGATCACATTCCCACCAACTCCAATCACAGAACTCAACGGTGGATGTAATGACGGTGAAGCATGGCTGGGACTGTCATTTAAAGAAGGATATCTTTCCCTGACATTCCTCGAGAACAAGACGGCCGGTGTGTTTTATCTGGAGGAGGTTGAAATTTCTTTATGGGAAAAAGCCCTTCTTTCTTTCCTCATCCGGATCTCTCAAACATTTTTGGAGTACTCTAAGAGGAGGGATTTTTCATCAATTTCCCCTGGAGTAAGATACGAAGTCGGGATTAAGTGGATTACTAGCCAACCTTCGGAGGGACCTCTGAGAGTCACCCCAAACGCTGATTACCCCTGTGGGGGTACCACCATCTGGTGAGTGCGGGAATAATAGGAGGGGAGCACTGATTCCTGTATTGAGCACCCCCATCAGTCTGGAAGTCCTGTAATCCATTTTATCCTGTCAAATCCCTACTTCATCACCCTTCTTGGGACTCGATTATATTTGTAGCACCATTTAATATTTGGCTATTTATATGGACAATTTTCCTATATATTCGCTTTATATTTATTTATTTATTTATGCTATCTAAATTGTTGGGACACTATTTATGATTTGTATGTGCACAGATTTATACAAAGTTATTTATCGTTTGGCCCACTAGCACAATATATATCTGATTGATTAATTAGCACTTTAAGTATATATGGAGGATATTTATAACACCACTTTATAATTCTTTTATATAGTCATACATATATTTTTAAGATTACACATTGATTTTTAATAATTTATCACCTATATCTTAATTTTTCCTATCTATTTATCATTATATAGATACACATTTTTTACCAAATTATTCAAACTTATTTACACTTTTTAAGGATTCACCATATGAAGTTTTATATATTCTGGTTCTTATTCACCTATCACCAGTGCACTTTAAGACATATTTATTTATTTTTTCCTATTTATTAGCCTGACAGCGCCATATTACCTCCCCTTTCCTCACATTTACCAAATATAGTTATCTATATTTTTGAGGTAGGCTGCAGTCATTTATTTACTTAATTTCCTCCAATAGCGCGGAAACTTTCCCCCTATATGTATTACATTTTTGTTTTAAAAGTGATACTAAAGTCTATTTTTAATACGTTTGGTTGGGCTGTGTGTATCAATAGATATACACAGCGCTAAAGCCTAACATAAGCATGAAAGCCAGGGAAAAAGGCTCATAATAAGTATCCTATAAAAAAAAAAAAAAAAATACAATAAACTCTACACCACATTGACTATTTTCTGTTCAGTGTCCCCAATTAAACAATAATATTCTGAGGTGCCAACAATGTTTTGTTGCCAGCTAAAGAGCACTTCAATTTGCATAATAAGCTAAAACAAGTACAGTCAAATAGTTTTTTTGCTGTAAATCAGTTGGTTTAAAGAGAATTGGACACAAACACGCATACTTTTTATTTTGCTTTATCAGTGAACAAAATGATAATTATTTCCTGTACCAAAAGTTTCTGTATTACATATATGTCTCGTACTGAAAGTATGGTTTCACACAAAGGGCCTCAAAGACAAACAACTGGAAGAAAGTAAAAGTTGATTTCTCATCTGCAGCAGTCAATCACTCATTCTATAACCTCCATAACTAATATATATATATATATATATATATATATATATATATATATATATATATATATATATATATTTATTTATTTCTATATATACAGTGGTGATCGAAAGTTTGGGCACCCCAGGTAAAAATTTGTATTAATGTTCATAAAGAAGCCAAGGAAAGAAGTATCACAGCTTGTAAACACTTTTTGTAGCCAGCCAAGAGTCTTTCAATTCTTGTTTGAGGTATCTTTGCCCATTCCTTACAAAAGTCTTCCAGTTCTTTGAGATTTCTGGGCTGTCTGTCACGCACTGCTCTTTTAAGGTCTATCCAAAGATTTTTAATTATGTTGAGGTCAGGTGATTGTGAAGGCCATGGCAAAACCTTCAGTTTACTCCTCTTGATGTAATCCCCTGTGGATTTAGAGGTGTGTTTAGGATCCTTATCCATCTGTAGAGGCCATCCTCTCTTTAACTTCAGCTTTTTCACAGATGGCATCAAGTTACCATCCAAAATTTGCTGAAATTTTATTGAATCCATTTTTCCTTCTACTCGTGAGATGTTCCCTGTGCCACTGGCTGCAATACAACCCCAATGCATGATTGATTCACCCCCATGCTTAACAGTTGGACAGAGGTTCTTTTCATTAAATTCTGTGCCCCTTCTTCTCCAAACGTACCTTTGCTCATTCCGGCCAAAAAGTTCAATTTTAACCTCATCGGTCCACAGAACTTGTTTCCAAAATGCATCAGGCCTGTCTATATGTTCATTTGCAAAGTTCAGATGCTGATTTTTGTGGTGAGGACGTAGAAGAGGTTTTCTTCTGATGACTCTTCCACGAAGACCATATTTGTACAAGTATCTCTTTATAGTGGAATAGTGTACAGCAACTCCAGTGTCTGCCAGATCTTTCTGGAGGGATCGTGCAGTCAAACGTGGGTTTTGAATTGTTTTTCTCACAATCCTGCGAGCTGTTCTGTCTGATATTTTTCTTGGTCTTCCAGATCTTGCTTTAACTTCCACTGTTCCTGATGACTGCCATTTCTTAATTACATTCCGAACAGAGCATATTGGCATCTGAAAACGCTTTGCTATCTTCTTATAGCCTTCTCCAGCTTTGTGAGCGTCAACTATTTTCAGTTTCAGTTTTTCTAGACTGCTTAGAAGATCCCATGGTGCTGATTGTTGGGGCAAGGTCAGATGAGTCTGGGCATTTAAAACCTTTGAGATTGACATCACCTGGTCTTCCCAGACAATGATTGAGAACAATCCATGACACTGGCAGGTCTCAGCCTTGCAAAGGGGGCAGTGCATGCTATAAATTCTGCAAGGTGCCCAAACTTTTGCAGACACCATTTTTTTTGTTTTCTGTAATTTTGAAAGTGTCAATGATGGAAATAAAATCTAACTTTTGTTGACATACGGTATTATAAGAATGTCTAATCTGTAATCTGATGCCTTTTGGAGATTTTTTCCATCTTTGCTTGGCTTCTTTATGCACATTAATACAAATTTTTACCTGGGGTGCCCAAACTTTCGATCACCACTGTATATATATATATACAGTGTATATATATATATATATATATATATATATATATACACACACACACACACACACACACGTGCATCTCATAACATTAGAATATTATCAAAAAGTTCATTTATTTCAGTAATTCTATTCAAAAAGTGAAACTCCTATATTTTATATAGATGCGTTACACACAGAGTGATACATTTCAAGCATTTCAGTATTCAGTATCAATTCAGTATCTCAGAAGATTTGAATATTACATAGGACTAATAAAAAAAGGATTTTTAATACAGAAATGTTGGCTTACTGAAAAGTATATCCACGTTCAGTACAGTATGCACTCAATACTCGGTCAGGGCTTCTTTTTCATGAATTACTGCATCAATACGGAGTAGCATGGAGGCGATCAGCCTGTGGCACTGCTGAGGTGTTATGGAAGCCCAGGTTTCTTTAATAGTGTCATTCAGCTCATCTGCATTGTTGAGTCTGGTGTCTCTCATCTTCCTCTTGACAATATCCCACAGATTTTCTATGGGGTTTAGGTAAGGGGAGTTTGCTGGCCAATCAAGCACAGTGATACCATGATCAATAAACAAGGTATTGGTACTTTTGGCAGTGTGGGGCAGATGCCAAGTCCTACTGGAAAATGAAATCAGAATCTCCATAAAGCTGGTCAGCAGAGGGAAGCATGAAGTGCTCTAGAATTATTTCTTGCTAGAGGGCTTTGCTGACTTTGAACTTTGAACATGGAACTCTGTCTTCCCCCAATCAGAGCAACTCCACACAGTTAGCAATGACACATTTAAACCTTCGATTGCCTCTGATGTTAACCCCTTCCCTGACAGTGTCATTACTACAGTAACAGTGCATATTTTTAGCACTGTTCACTGTAATAATGTCACTGGTCGCCAAAAAAGTGTCATTTAGGTGTCCGATTTGCCCGCTGCAATGTCACAATCCCGCTAAAAATCGTTGACCATCTCCATTACTAGTAATAAATAAATAAAAATGACATAAAAAATCCCATAGTTTGTAGATGCAATATTTTTGTGCAAAGCAATCAATCTACGATTTTTTTTACCAAAAATATGTAGCAGAATACATATTGGCCTAAACCTATGAAGAAATTATTCTAATTATTTTTTTTTCCAAATTGGTCTTTTTTTGAGATTTAGGATAGCAAAACATGGTATATATAATGAACGAGTGTTAACAGTATATAAGAAAAAGGAACAATAACGCATCTGAAACAGTTAGTGGCATGTTGGTTATAGGCTTACCTATAGGTACAAGTGTCAGAGGAGGGTTTACTTCCTCTTTAACTGCATTTACCTGGGATATCACATAAAAAGAAATTCGATTTTTTACATTTTTTTCATTAAATGTATTTTATAGCAGAAAGTAAGAAAACTGGATTTTTGTCTTGCTGTAAAATCCTTTTCTCTGAGGTCCATTGAAGAACACAGCTCCATATCTTCTTGACCGATGGGTTTATGCTGCTCTCCATAGGAGTAGGATACTAGGGGGAAATAAATGTGACCATGCCTATAGGGCAGTCCCAGGGGGTGTACTCCCACTTCCTACTATAGGACTTCAGTTTTGTAACAAGCAGTGTCGGAAGAACATAAAACCCAACTCAATAGAAGGGCGGATGCTGTGTCTGTCAATGAACACCAGAGAAAAGGGTTTTATGGTAAGACAAAAAATCCAGTTTTTTCTTTCATTCATTGACGGACACAGCTCCATATCTTCTTGACCGATGGGACGTCTGAAGGTAGTGTCAATATGAGGGGTGGGAATAACACAAGAAGAAAAAACACACTTCCCAAAGGCTAAACATAGCCAACCAGGCAAAATATGAGCTCAACCAGGAACAAATGGAGCTCACCTGACAAAAATAACAAATACACCCACAAAGAGGACTAAACCTCTCCAACAGCGGCCTGCAAAACCCTGCAGTCAAAAGAAACTTCCACAGATGCCAACAAGGGGTCTATCCGTAAGGATAAACAAAGAATCCAATTTCTGGAATGACTCAGTCGCCGTCAGGTATACCCCGATTGCCTGAACCACATCCAAAGAATGTAAGGCAATCTATTTTAGGATGCTTAGGCTTAGTACACAGAAAAGGCAACACAATGTCCTCATTTAAATGGAACAATTGACAGGTACGAAGCACCACCTTATCTCTGTGAACCACCAGGTAAGGTGAACCGACAGCACCAAATTGAGGATCCAAGGAGCCAACGGAGACCTCACAGGGGGAGCCAGGTGGCGGACCCCCTGAACAAAGGTTTGAACTAAGGAATTTGTGGCCAACGGGAGTAGAAAGAAAATATCTGGCCTTTGATGGTACCCAAGGCCAAACACTGATCTACACCTCTTTGGAAAATCTCCAAGACACGAGACACTTAGAAGGAACTGGGGGAAACACCCCGAGACTCACACCAAGTAATGTACGCCCTCCAGATTTGATAAATCTTCCTAGAAGTCGATTTTTTAGCTTTTACAACGTAGGAATCAACGATTCAGACACCCCTCTATCTTTCAACACCTGGCTTTCAATAGCCAGGCTGTCAAAGCCAGCGACTGTAAAGCAGGATGGAAGATCGGCCCATGAGTTAACAGATCTTCTCTGAGAGGGAGTCTACAAGGGACATCGGCGACCAGCCATACTAGGGCTGCGTACCAGGACCTGCAAAGCCAGTGCGGTGCCACTAGGATGACCAGAATCCCTTCTGCCTTGATCCTTCGCAGAAGTCTCGGCAGAAGAGTCAGCGGAGGAAATGCATACATTAGAAAATATTGGCTCCTAGGAGCTACAAGAGCGCCCCGTGGCAACGGCCAGAGGATCCCGAGACCTTGCTACAAACCTCTGCACCTTCCTGTTGAGACGAGTGGCCAACAGGTCCACATTAAGAGTCCCCCATCTGAGACACAGTTGATGAAACACTTCCTGGTGGGGAGACCATTCTCCCTGATCCAACTTCTGCCGACTGAGGTAATCTGCCTGCCAATTTTTCACCCCTGGAATATGCACAGCAGAGATGGCTGGAACAAAGCGTTCTGCCCATCTTAGAATACCGGCTACTTACCGGCCGCTAGGACACTTCAGTGCCCCCTTGATGATTGACATTGTCCGATTCAATCCTCACTGGGCACCCCGGCAGACGATCCGTCCAATGAATTAGGCAAAGCCTGATCGCCCAAATTTCCAGGATATTGATTGGCAGACTGGACTCCTTCTGAGTTCAAACCCCCCTGAGCCGGATCCATACCCAAGGTACCTCCCCATCTGGAGAAGCTGGCATCCGTTGAGACCACCTTCCAGTACACCTTCTTGTTGAAGCACTGGAGAGCCACCAAATCAGGGATCCCCTTGTACTCAGGCTTAAAAGGATTAGATTGTCTAGAGCCTGTGGATTCTTGTTCCATTTGACAAGGATCTCTTTCTGTAGAGACCTGGTATGGAACTGAGCAGCTGGAGCCGACTCGAAGGTGGAGACCATCATGCCCAGCACTTGCATAGAAGTCCTGAGGGATGATCGCCAGTTGGACAACAGGAGCCACGTCGCATCCTGCAACTTCTTGAGTTTCACCTCTGGAAGACACACCTGGGCCAAGGTCATGTCCAGGGTCAGGCCTGGATAGTCCAGTTTTGTGAACGGAATCAGAACAGATTTTTGGAAAAATTTTCCATCCGAACTCTTGCACCAAAATGTGCAGATTGTCATTTAGGGCATTCGGAGACTCTGCTCGCAAAAAGGAGATTGTCCAGGTACCCCAGCACTGCAATCCCATTCTGCCTCAGTAAAGACAACACCGGGGCCAACGCTTTTGTAGACACCTGAGGAGCCGAGGCAAGACCAAAGGATAATGCCACAAATTAATAGTGCTCCTCGCCTATGGCAAAGCGAAGGAAACACTGATGCCCGACATATATTGGGATTTCAAGGTAAGCGTCCTTGATATCGATAGAGGCCAGGACATTTTCTTGATGAAAGGATGCCACCACCGTGAGAATGGATTCCAATCGAAATTTCAGAATATTACGTAACCAGGTATGATGGTGACCACTATCAAGTGGCAAATAGGCATTTCTGTCTGTAGATTCAAAATAATTCCTAGTATAAAATCTATCTATTTCTTTAAAAATCTCTAAATCTAAAACTATCACCGACTCTCACTAATGGTCCAACTTAAAACAATATTTTTGGGAACTGGAGGCCCCCATCACGGTAGAAGATCTGGACTTTGCTCTGGCACAATCTAAACCTAGAAAGGCACCGGGCCGGATGGCTTCACTCCGTCCTATTATAAGACTTTCCATGACGGTCTCTCCCCCCACTTGCTAGTTGCCCTCAATGCGATTAAAGACGGCCACCCTTTTCCGGCTGACTCGTTGCGGGCCCATATCTCCCTGATACCCAAAGAGGGTAAGGACCTGTCCGGTTGCTGCAACTATCGTCCTATAGCACTTCTCAATGCGGACCTGAAATTGTTCGCTAAAATCTTGGCCAACAGGCTTATAGGGCACGCTCCGTCTTTGGTCCACATTGATCAGGCAGGTTTTGTCCCCCTCAGGGAGCCGCGGGATAACACCATCCGAGTCCTCAACTTCATTCATGCTGCCAGGTCTTCCAAAACCCCCTTCTGCTATCTACGGATGCGGAGAAGGCTTTTGACAGGGTTAACTGGCAGTTTATTATGTCAGTCCTGACCCACATTGACCTCGGGCCATCCATGATGTCTTGGATTTTGTCCCTCTATTCGCATCCCTTGGCTGCGGTCAGAGTCAATGACACACGTTCCGACTTCTTCCCCATCTCCAATGGGACTCATCAGGGGTGCCCTCTATCACCCCTAATCTTTATCCTTACCCTGGAACCATTTCTCTGTATGGTCCGGAAGGAGTCGGAAATCGCGGGATATCGCAAACCCTCTGGGACCCATAAGGTTGCGGCTTTTGCCGACGACCTGATCTTTTCTCTCACCAACCCCGGCATTTCATTCCCAGTCTTGATCCGGGCCATTCATCTCTACGGAGACCTTTCCTTCTTTCGTATCAACTTCACCAAGTACTATGCCCTGCCCATCGCCGTCCCGGCTGTTGTTGTGGAGGGCTTGCGTCTCGTTGGATCTTTTAGCTGGGCCACTGGCTCTATCAGGTACCTTGGCGTCAACATCACGCCTGACCCTGCGGCTCTCTATGAGGCTAATTTTACTCCTCTCCTCGCTCAAATTAAAGCCGACTTGGCACATTGGCACTATCTCACCCTGACTTGGTTTGGCAGATGTAGTGCCCTGAAAATGACCACTCTGCCCCGAATTCTCTACCTGCTGCAATCCCTTCCGGTGCCACTCCCTGCTGTCTTCTTCCGTCGAGTGGACGCTGTGTTCCGGGAATTTGTTTGGTCCCACCGTCGGCCCTGCATCAAACTCCAGCTCCTATATCTTCCTAAGACGTGTGGTGGGGTGGGCTTGCCAAACATTAAGGCTTATTTCAGGGCGGCTCACCTAACCAGATTGATTGATTGACATTGCCACTTGGTGGCGAAACGTTGGGTGGCCATGGAATTGGAGGACTCGGGTGGCACAGCTAGGAGTTGGCTGTGGATCTCTACACCTCTCCCAGGGGAGTTGCGGGATAATCCCACTTTGGGATGTACGCTCTCTGCTGTCAGAGACACTTTTTTGCACACTACGGTCTCCCCGCTCCCCTCGCCGATGGTTCCTGTGGTGGGCAACCCAGGTTTCCCTCCCGGGCTGGATGGTGGTGGGTTCCGTGGCTTGACTGCCGCGGGCCGTGTCCATCTTGTGGAATTTTTGGGAAGTGACGGTGACTGTGGGGTCATTATCGGGAACCGTGGACCCTCCACTAGACTTGGAGTGGTCTCCAGCTTCTGCATTTCCTCCGGGGGACTCTCCACCTCCCCGGTATCTCCCGTCCTCTGACTGCCCTGGAGCGGATCTGCCACAGTCGGGAACCGACGTAACACACCCTTTCTGTCGCTTATGCGGCACTGAACAATCCCCCCGCTGATTTTTCCCCTCCTTTTCTTGCCCACTGGGATTCTGACCTCCGTACCACTTTCACGAAATCCCAAAGAGACAAGATCCTTCTCTTTGCGCATAAATCCTCCATCGCCACTAAGATCCAGGAAACAGGATACAAGGTTCTCAAGCATTAGTATAGGGTGCCGTCTTTCTTACACCAGTGTTTCCCTCTGGCATCGGAAAAATGCTGGCGCTGCAATGACGCCACGGGGACGATGTTTCATATTTTTTGGGAATGCCCGCTGGTCAAACAGTTTTGGCAAGCGGTGGCTGGCGTTATTAAACAGCTTACTAACGTGGACGTGGCGGATGATCCTGCGGCATGCTTACTGTACCTCACCCGACGGCCAGTTAAGAAATACAAGTTCTCTCTGACTATTCAGCTTTTAAATGCTACCAAAGCCTGCATACCCCTCTGTTGGAGGTCACCTGGTACACCCCCAAGGTCTCTGTGGTTTTCCAAGGTTAAGGAGCTTCGGGACATGGAAGACTTGTCGGCTACCTTGTATAATCAAGAACAAGCTTTTCGGGACAAATGGAGACCGTGGGACTACTTCACATGTACAGATGCTTACCTGCAGGAGCTCTCTGTCTCCGACTAGGGCTCTGGGGGTGCGGGGGGGTGGGTACGGGCCTGAGGACCCAGGTACCGCCGGCCTCTTCAGCTTCCTTCCTGTTCCCTTCCTTCCCCCTTTCTTCTACCTTTTTTCTTTTAGCCCCGCGTTTCCAGCTCTTTTTCTCTTTCTCTCCCATCTGTACCTACTCGTACTTTCTCCCCGAGACTGGGATCTTCTATAGCTTTTATCCCTGCTAACTGTTCATTCCCTGACTGACTCCATGGTTTGGAGTTACCGTTTCCTGCTCTGTACAGGAGCCCGTCCGTCGGTACTACCCTGGTACCCGACACCCATAAGTTTGTTATAAATTGAGATTGTTTCCTTGTTATCCAAGCTGCCATCTTTTGTAACATTTGGCATGTCTGTTCTCTTGCACATCCAGGGGGGGACTGATCCCACCTTTCTGTTCCAGTGGACTATATTCTTTTTACAGCTATGGTAACCTTGGTGAAGCGCTGTTTATGATGCTGTTGTCAGATTGTACTGTTTCATCTTTACCTGATGTGCCTTCACTCTGTTTGTATTGCAACCTCTTACTAAATAAAGGAATTACAAAAACAATATTTTTGGAATTATTATTCATGTTATCTGCAAAATTATCGAGAGACAGTGAGTCACCTCTCCAGACAATCAACAAATTGTCTATGTACCTCTTGTAGCACACCAATTGCTCAGGGCGTTTACTGAGGACACCCGAAGCTTCACAGAAAGCCATAAATAGGTTTGCTACGCTTAGGGCAAATTTGGCACCCATAGCAACACCCCTTATCTATAGGTAAAAGTCACCCCTGTACCAAAAGTAGTTGTGCTTGAGACAAAAATTCAAGCATTCCAAAATACCTTTTGTGACCCCTGGAAATATTAGCATTTGGCTAGGGTGTCTTCATGACTAATAATGGTATATGGAGAACCTACATCAGCTGTAGCTAAAATGCAAGAGTCTATATCCCTCAGGGATCCCACAGTCTGTATAATGTGTTTCGTATCTTTAGTATAAGCCTCTGTTTGTGTGACTAAAGGTTGCAGGAAAAAATCAATGTACTGACCCAGCCTGGAGTCAATACCATTGATTATATGTCTACCAGGAGGTTTCAAAAGTATCCTTTTGAATCTTGGGCAAAAAATATATGGTCAGGGTTTTTCACCCCTGTGGGTTGAGATAGAGGCCCTCTTTTTTAGTGAGGTAATCCTTTCTAAGTCCTTTACTAACAAGGACATCTAGCTCCTTTTTATATTCAGGAAGAGGGTTTTTGTTTAACAAGGAATAGGTATCCCTATCCGATAATAATCTCAACATTTCTTCTGAATAGTACTCTTTACTCATCACCACTAGTCCCCCTCCTTTATCTCCGATTTTATCACTACGTCCTTCCTCTGTTCTATCTTGTCAATACCCTTTTACAGCCACTGTGGATGGTGAATCTTTTTAATTTTTTCAATATCATCCACCACTAAATTTTGAAAAACTTCCAAAAATGTATTATCAGTGTTTTAAGGGTTAAAAACTGATTTGTTTCTAAGGTTAGAGTGAAAAGTGTTAGTCGTCTGAGGAGGTCTATTGTCTGGTTTGGATAAAAAGTATTTCTTTATAGTAGGGTTCGGGGTAGGGGGTCACCTCGACCTCTCCATCCCTGATATTGGTAATTTCCTGAATTTGGATATTGTTGATATCCCCATATGTTACCTCTTTTGCCTCTTTGGAAACCCCTCTGTGGTCCCCCTCTACCCGGCCTCCCTCCTCGCCAATGGCCTTTATAGGGGAGAGGTCTAGGGTAATCCTGAAAATCTCTCATCTCATTAGGTGGTACCCTAAGTGGTTGGGAACCGGGTGTCCGGATTAGGGGGGCAGGTGAGGAAGGCATGGTTTCTCTTGGGGTGTGCTTTCCCGATAAAGAAAAAGGGTATCCTCTTTCACATACGTTTGCCACTTAAAAACCTCATTATTTTTCAAATCAGTGGTGTCCCTAATACATTTCTTATGTTTTTTCTCTTGAGTGTCTTTATCTATTTTTTCTAATTTCTTTTTTAATTCTCCTGATAATTTAATGAACTCTGAAGTGTCCTTAAATGGCTCTATTTTTTCTTTAATATCCTTAATCTGATTTTCTAATGTTTTTAACTTTTTTTGTTTGCGAGCGAGCGAGTAAAAATGTTTTACTTCCTTTAAGACCCTTAATGATCTCCACCATTGAAGAACCGAACAAGCGGTCTCCTACAAAAGGGAGAGCAGTCAATACCTTCTTAGAAGCCTGGTCCGCAGACCAGTATTTCAGCCATATCATGCGGTGCAAAGTCACCCCCTCACAGACACCCTGCAAGCTAAGGGAGCCGCATCCAGGGAGGCATCACAGATATACTGCAACCCCTGGACCAACTCAGGAGGAGGTTGTCCATCTTCCAAATCCTGCCGCCGGAGCTTAGCCCATTCTGTTAATGTCTGTGAAACCAAGGTTATGGCAAACACTAGCCGTAGAATGGAATCGGCCATGTTGAAAAAGGTATCGTACCAGATATTCAGCTCTCTTGTGAAAGGGGTCCCTAAAGGAAGTTGAGTTCTCCACCGGAAAGAGGGTGGCTTTATTCGATTGGAAACCTGAGAGTCCACCATGGGTGGTACTGTCAGTTTCTTTAGCAGGGACGCTTCAAACAGACACCTTCTAGCAAAGCACTTGGGGACCCCGACAGTTTGTTTGGGGGAACCCAACTGACCTGTGACAATGTTGTCCAAATAGGCGGGAAAGGAGAATAGCTTTGCCGCCTTGGAGGTTCTACGGGTACCAAACTGCACCGTTGACGCCGACGCAGTAGTAGCTGCGTCCTCCAATTTTAAAGTTTCCCGCACTGATACAACCAATGCATCCACCAGCGCCTTTTCATGCGCGACTGTAGTGGAAGAGGAATCATCCTCACTATCAGAACACTCAGGGTGCGCGGACGCAGACCCAGTAGGGTAACTCACGTCCGCGGAGGCCAAATTTAGCTCAGAATCTGAGGAGGCAGAGGATGCAGTTGAAGGCTGAGGATGCTTTTTACTCGTCCTAATTTGGAGATTCAAATCTACTTTAGACACCAGTGACTGCAGGACCGCCGTCATAGCAGACAAGGTGAACTGGGATCCTGGAGGTCCTGCAGCCTCAGAGGGGGGGGGGGGGGGTCAGGTGGTGACACGTGCTCCAGGGACTCAATGGGTTAACCTGGAACCACCAGCAAAATATGTAAAATTGCTGTGAAAAAAAATACCAACCCACCGCTGCACCAGCGGTACTACCAGTGCACCAGAATCGCTATAGCGGCAAGATAGAGCCAAATAAACCCCCCCAGGGACTCTCCACCCCCTTGACAGATGCGGATGCAGAATGTGAGGCTGTGCACCATCCGGTGATCAGAGAGGAAGAAAAAGTTCATAGAACTGCCACTAGAGGCCCACCGCCAAATCAACTCCCCATAGTCACCAAAAACATGGCCGCCGATTGGTAGTAATGGGAAATTACAAGGAAATGGCCACCGGACTACACAGACATGGCTGCCGAAAGATACAGCAGCCATCCACAACAAAATGGCGGCTCCCAGGACCCTCCAGGGACCACCAGGTACAGTTGGACAGCCAGGGGGGCCCCCACTAGAGACCCCCAGCAGGACCCCCCCAAAAGAGGCCGCGTTTGTGCCACCGCCCGCCGCCCCCCTCCCCGTCCCCCAGAATCCGCACGACATCCCCACCATGTGGGGAGCTAGGTATGAGTGAATGGGGGGTGGTCAGCAGAGGGACCCCCATATTGAGGGGGGCGTAAAGTGGGAAGGAAATGCGCCGGGGGGTCCGAGCAACCCAGGGAGGGGCCCATTTCCAAGCCGAGGGACCACCAGAGGGGTGGAGGGACACTACTTACCACACCATGGGACAAATCCTCCGACATCAATTATACCTGTTTATCTACATCTGTCCCCTACATTTATTCAAAGTGCAGAATTTACATGGGATCTATCAGCTCTGATAAACAGGGGGTGGACAGCTGATGTTACATCAGTGAGGAGAGCTCTGAGAGCTGATTGGAGGGAAGGCAAACCCACCCTGAGGCTGTAAATCAGCTGTAGCTCCCTCCTATCACCATTTTTGTTCTTGGCATAAGGAAAACTTGTCATAAGTAATGTATGGTCTTAGTTCTTCTACAAGTGGCAGGTCAGGCATCAGCAGAGAGGTTAGCACTGGGGTCCCAGTTTGTGCAAATTGATGACGTGGAATTGTTCACTTGGGTATCCTCAAATGACTTGGCCGTCACTCCACCTCACACTACAGTTCCTAGGTGGCTCTGCAGTTTCTTGATCAGCTATGTGTCTGGATTGTATTAGCAACTCCCCCCTCCCACCAGCCCTGTATACAGAACAGTGCTCAATCAGTGCAGGGGGGGGGGGGGGGGGGACTCCGAGGACCAGTAAAGCTACTACCACAAAAGATAACATTGTGACTGATAGCAGCTCACTGTGGTGAGTACCAACCCACTTAATGAAGTATACCTACCTCTATACTACCACTACTACTACTGTGTATCTACCTGCTATCTACTGTGCAACACCTTATATTTACCTTCCAAATTAATACATTTAGTTACCTGCCAAATAACCTTATCTACCTCCTGTGTACCTAATTGATAATTACGCTGTTCCAACTGGAAAACCATACCTACCTTATGTACAACTGTTAATACTGTCTGTACTCCTCTACTCTTTAAACTGCCTGCCTTAATACTATCCAACTCCTTCACAAACTGCTTGCTATCACACTCTCCGTACTCCTTTCCTGCACATACAGCCTGCTGTCACACCATCCGCACGGCTCTCCTGCACATAATTCCTATCATCTTAGCCTCTGAACTCCTTCACTGTACATATGGGTTGCTGTCATACCCATAGCACTCCTCTGCTGCAATACTGTCTGCCATCATATTTTTTGCACACCTGTTCTGTACATACTGCCTACTGTACTACTCTCTGCACTCCTCTCCTGCACATACTGCCTGTCATAAATGCTCTTGCACATACTGCTTGTCCTGATAACCATTGCACTCCTCCCCTGCACATTTTGCCCACTTTCAAACACTCTCCTGCACATATGGGTTGTCATCATACTCTCTGCATTCCTCCCTTGTACATACTAGCTGCCATTATACCCTCCACCAAAACACTTCTTCGACATTGTTTGTAAATTCTTCAACCTTATGCTAGTGCCATTAAAAGGCAAGTGGTAGTGAATTTTGCAAAATGGTTAACTAGTACTGAACAGTGTTCAGTCCAAGTAGCTTACCCTGGCCCACAAGTGTCCTGACAATGCAGTGGTGCTGCCAAATAACATTGCTAGACTGCAAACCCAGAATTATTTAAATCAGAAATGTATTACTAATTAATTATTATGTTTGTAGAGCACTACATGTATGCATGGCTTTTTTATGATGTTAAACAACAACAGCAAAATACCTAAGGCAAAAAAATAGCAAATGGTCTGATGCTTCAATTTATTATAATTTTCAGCCCATGTCAGCTTTAAGCTATGCAATGCATTTCTAGCATCACAGGAAGATTTGGTGTGAATATTGGTGTCGCTAGTCATCTAGTGTGGGATGTGCCATTTTAGTGTACCTCAAAATAATGTCATGCAAGTGTGAAGCATGCTGTGGTTTGGAATATTTGAACAGCTCATGTACCAAGGCTTACTAGTTATTTCCTGCTCTCGTTTATTTAATCCTTTAACCGTTAGAGAAAACATTTAAGAAAATTGTATTACATAAGTTACTCCAGCAAATGCTTACCCAACTACCATGTCTTTAGGACCCATATTTATAGAACAAACTCCATCTTCACAATGCCTCCCTACCAGGCTGTGGGCATGTAGCCGGACATCTTTGCTATTGGTTACCAGCTGGACAATGATTTTAGCGTGGCCAATGTAATTGTAGATCTGTTGAGAAAAGGGGAAAATGTTTACTGGAATTGTATAGCCAAATAGTATACTATAACAAGTATTCTGCCACATATGACTCTTAAAGCTGAAATCTAAGCAAACAGCTATCACAAAGCTGAAATACCTTTACGGGTTCTATTTTACTTGCCAACATTTTTTATTTTTATTCATGTATTTCCAATAGTTACACAGGTCTACCAGACAGCCAAAGCTGATTACTTTGTTTTTCTTTACTGCAATGAAAGTATACCTGAACTCAAAGTGAAGATTTGCTATGTTATAGGCAACATCTAAAAAGGGTAATTGCATCATAGCAGCACCCTGAAAAAAAAAACACTTTTTTTTTTCTTGAATTCCTCCTGAAAATATTAGTGCAACTTCTGTGGCTTGATCAGGTAAAACAGCTCCTCTGACTGCTACATCATTATATAGTCAGTAACACTAGTTCATCCAGTTCAACCTATGGTATGTGCATGTGTTTATGTCAATTGTAAAGCGTATATCCCTGTATGTTGTGAACGGTAAGATGCCCATCTAATAGTTTTACCTAACTAACTATTGACGCTCCCTGCTGACACCCCTGCTTGTGGAAGAGAATCATCCTTACTGCTCTGACAGTAAAGAACCCTCTACGCTGATTACAGTTAAATCGCTTCTCTTCCAATTTCAGTGAATGGCCGTCTGTCTTTTTAAACTCCCTTTACTGAAAAGTTTTTTCTCTATGCTACAGTCACTAGAAAGATATTTTGTATATCGCTATCATATCCTCTCCAGAGAGAATAAGTTCAATGCTTGTAGTCTTTCCCCATAACTGAAATCCTCCAGTCCCTTTATTAGCGTAGTTAAACTTTTCTGAACTCTTTCCAGTTCCAGCACATCCTTCTTGAGGACTGGTATCCAGAACTCAAGATGCAGCTGGACCAGAGTCTTGATGAGTGTTAGAATTATTGTTTTATCTCTGGTGTAAATCCCATTTTAATGCATGCTAATTTTCTGCTGGCTTTGCTTGCAGCAGCTTGGCATTGCTGAGCCTGTCATTTACTAGGACCCCCAGATCTTTCTCCATCCTGTATTCTCCTAGACTCCTAGAGGTTCTTCACATAGCGAGTAACTTGCGTTCGTCTTTTTGGCACCCAAATGCATTGCCTTACATTTTTCAACATTAAACCTCATTTGCCATGTAGTTTCACACACCATAAATTTACTTTGGTCTCCTTGTAAGGTTTCCCCATCCTGCGCGAAAGTTATTGCCCTGCTTAGCTTTGTATCATCCGCAAATACTGAGATTGAGCTATTTATCCCATTCTCTATATCCTTAATAATTATATTTAACAAAACTGGCCCCAGGACAGATCCCTGGGGGACCCCACTTACCATCCTGGACCATTCCAAGTACTCGTCATTTATTACCACCCTTTGGACACGCCCCTGTAACCAGTTTTGAATCCAGGTACATACCCTATGGTCCATGCTAAACAGACCTCAGTCTGTAAAGCAAAGGAAACAAATGCCTTTGCCTAATCCAGATACACCACATCTACAGGCCTTTCTTTATCTAGATGGCAGCTCACTTCCTCATAGAATGTTAACAGGTTGGTCTGGCAAGAACGATCCTTCAAGAATCTATGCTGATTACTAATAATTATACTGTTTTCATTAGCACAATATTGAATATAGTCCCTTATCATCCCCTCTAATAGCTTACAGACTATTGATGTTAGGCTGATTGGCCTATAGTTCCCAGGGGTATATCTCTGACCTTTTTTAAATATTGGCACCACATTGGCTTTTCTCCAATTAGCTGGTACCATTCCAGTCAGTAAACTGTCCATAAACATTAGGAACAACGGTTTAGCTATCCCCCGACTGAGTTCCTTAAGGGTATAAGCCATTTGGTCCTGGTAACTTATTTGTGTTAAGCTTTTCAAGTCTATTTCTGATACTGGCTTCTATTAGCAACGAGCCAACACTGCTAGTGTTATCAGATTTGGATTGATATTTGTTGCTGCTATTTCTGTGGTGTTCACTGTTCTCCTTGCTGGAGAGAAAGCTGAACTTGGGAACCTGAAAACAAACATCTCCCTGCTTCCTCTTTTTACATTCTGGGGATCTGTGCTTTCTGAACCACTATTGCAGCTGCTTTTTTAGTCATCCATCAGGCAACAGACCACCAACCGTCCACTGACATGATGAATCAAAGCCCATCACTTTACCAAGATAGCTCCCTTTAAACCGAAAAAGGCTTGGTAAGCCAGTAACTTAAAGTAGTTCTAAAGCTAAAATGCTTTTTTACCTTAATGCATTCCCTGAATTAAGGTAAAAAAACATTTTAGGACTTGATGTGCCCCCCTCCACCAAACATTTCCTTCACTCCTGGGTCAATCCAGCGCTGTGCCTGGCTGCAGTCTTCTCTCCTATCCCCCTCTTCACATAGGGATTGACAGAAATCAGCGGGAGCCACTGGCTCCTGTTTCTTTCAGCCAAATTCATGGAGGAGGGAGCGGGGCGGGGCTAAGCTGCATTGTGTGTGTCAATAGACGCACAAACTTTGGCCTGGAAGTGGGCTCGCACAAATTCCCCATTAGCAAGCGGCTTGCTATGGGGGCACTCATAGAGGAGGAAGAGGAGAAGCCCACAGCACTGGCAAGGGACCTCCAGAAGAGGAGGTTTGGGGTTGCTCTGTGCAGTACCATTGCACAGAGCAGGTAAGTATAAAATGTTATGTATTTTAGGGAAAAAAGAGCCTTACCAACCACTTTAATTAGCTGCAGGGAGCCTATAGGTAAGGCCGGTGACCAGTTCTTTGGCCACTGCTTGCTTTTTTGGGGGAAAAGGTTCCTCAGTTCATGTCTTCTTTAAGCAATACAGCTTGACCACCTTACTGCCTCCCCTACAATGATTGAACAGTGAATGAGCAGCAGCACATTGATGAGCTCAAACTGTTCTCTCTGTCCAGTTCTTCTTAATTAATGGGCACACAACACACCTAATTGGCTGCTGGTGCTGCCCCTCCCTCCTCTCTGTACAGAAGTGAAGAGGATTACAGGAACTCAATACCAAGATAATTTCAGGGACTGTATACAAGCAGCATTTACAAAAAAAGTAGTGCTTTCTGAATACAAATTCGTTTTAACTGGATTTCTAGAGATTAGATTTAATCTTTTGTTACTATTGGATACCAAATCAAACAAACAAAAAAAAAGAAAATGTACATGAAAAGCTCTACATGACATACATTTGAAACCAAGAATTAGCACCTGCATGCTAATTGATGGAAACATCCGGTTTCTTGACGACATTAGTAGGCAGATATAAACATCTGCTTTCAGATATTTGTCAAATGGAGTCTTTTATATACCGTATTAATAAATAGTATATTTCTTAGACTACAATCATTTATATATGAGATAATATGACACACTAATAGCTATTTAATATTTTAGTCAGCATATATGTCATCTCCCTGGTTTCCATGTACACATGACTGATGTGAAATGAGTGTGAAGGTCTCCCAGACACATACTAAAGAGGACCTAAACCCTAACTGAAGAACATTTAAATGATTATGTTTTTTATGAAAAGACTAAAATGACATAAACATATTTTATAAAAGATTTTAGTAAATGGGTTTAAGAATTTTACTCCTACAGATGCGACTGGAAGTCCTGGAACCCATTAAAGTGGTAATAAATCCCAAAACAAAAATACATTTCAGCTTTCTATTCCTTAAAAGGTGGTGTCTACATTAGTTTACTCTTTTTTAGACTTTTTTCCTTTATTTTCACCTGGTGATCTGGCCAGTAACACAAGTGCTCTCTAAGGCCAGCCATAGACAATTCGAATCTCGGCCGGTTCAGCAGGAAAAAAAAGGTGATATTACACAATTTGGAGTGTAAATTGAGGCCTGGTTAACACCTACTGTATGTGTTTTTTGGCGCTTTTTGCAGAAGAGCACTACAGTCCATTCAACATGGTTTCCTCTGGAACACGTTCACGTCTATGCTTTTTTCAAAATGCAAAACAGTGCATTTTGGGCTCAATAGAGTTCAATAGAGAAGCCGCATTTCGTGTTTTTTCATTTGTCCAAAACCAAATTGGCAAATAAAAAAAATTGCATGAAAAAACACTGCAAAAATACAAAATGCAAAGCAAAAAGCACTACAGAAACATACCAAAAGCAAACTGCATAGGTGTGAACCAGGCTCGAGGGCAGTATCTAAAGCCATTTTTGCTAATTATTTTGAACAGACCTCGGTTCACACTGATGCGGTGCGGGAAACGCAGTAACTCCTGTTCATTTCCCGTACCGCATAATTCGCACTGTGTTCTGCTATCTGCTGCGAGTGTCAACTGAAAGTTAACAACACCCCAAAAGCAGTTTGCAAATGCAGTGTGTTTGCCCGAACCAAATAGCATGGGTATAAACAAGCATGCAATCCGGTTCCAATGCGAATAAAAAAAAGCTGTCTACACCCTCTTGATGTGGATGCGGTGAGATTTGAGATCATTCATTTTGGATAGCTCAAATCGCACCGCATCCACATCGAAAGGGTGCAGGCAGCTTTTTTGTCACTGAGGAAAATAGTGGGGTTATTAAATCTGAAATTTTGAGTTGCTTCCAGTACAAGAATAAAGGGGACAACTTTCAAAGTCGATATTTGTTCTGAAAAAAAAAAACAAAAAAAAACTGTTAGGGGTTTTAATAATTCCATACTCTAAACCAGGGGTCTCTAAACTTCTTAAACAAAGTGCCAGTTTACTGTCCTTTAGCCTTTTGGGGGCAGGACTGTGGCCAGTGGAAATACAAAATTTTCTAGGCTCAGTGAGAGAACCGGGGTCTCTCATCTTTATAAAGTGCTCCATCTTTGATAATAGGGGGAGGAATAATGCCCCATTGTGGGTGCCAATGACAGGAATTATGGCCCATTTTGAGCAGAATAGTGTCTCATATTATTGGGATGAATAGTGCCTCAAGGGCCAGATAAAGACAGGCAAAGGGCCACAATTTGATGTCCCCTGCTCTAAACAAAACACAGTACTTCATCTTCTTGACCATACGGTTATACTGCGCCCTACAGGACTAGGACAATAGGCAGAGAAAAAAGCTTGAGCATGCTTTTGGGGCAGTCCCTGGGGGTATACTCCCAATCTCTGCTATATGTATTCATTTT
Organism: Pelophylax lessonae; assembly: GCF_965119305.1. NCBI lineage: Eukaryota > Metazoa > Chordata > Amphibia > Anura > Ranidae > Pelophylax > Pelophylax lessonae. The sequence goes on along the minus strand of NC_138768.1, from coordinate 600,659,909 downwards.
TGTAACAATCAGTGTCAGAAGAAACAAACCCAACTCCATAGAGGGGTGGGTGCTGTGTCCGTCAATGAATATCAGAGAAATGGATTTTACAGTAAGTCAAAAATCCTATTTTCTCTTTAGTACATTGACGGACACAGCACTTCATCTTTTTGACCATAGGGATGTCCCAAAGCAGTGTCAAACATGAGCGGTGGGAACAGCAGAACAAAACAACTTCCCCAAGGCTAAACCCAGCCAATCAAGTAACTTGGAACTCAAATGTCAACAACTGGAGCTCACCTGAAAAAAACACCTTCAAAGAGGAATAGTCCTCTAAACAGCAGCCTGCAAAACTTTGCGGCCAAAGGAAACATCCGCAGATGCCAACACATCCACTTTATAAAACGTAGTGAATGTGTGTACAGATGACCCAACCTGGTGGCCGCCTTGAAAACCAGCATCACTGACGCCTGGTGATGGAATGCCCAGGAGGCAACAAGTGCCGTAGTGGAATGCGCCTTGACAGGGAAAGGAGGAACCTGACCCTTAATAGAATAAGCCACAGTCTGTCTGATCCATCTGGAAATGGTCGCAGCAGAGGCAGCCAGCCCTTGCAAGGTCTATCCATGAGGACAAATAGTGAGTCTGACTTCTGAAAAGACTCCGTAGCTGCCAGATATACCCTTATTACTCAAACCATATCCAAGGAGTGCAAAGCAATGTCCTTAGGATGCTTAGGCTTGGGACACAGGGAGGGCAACACAATGTCCTCAAACACAAAGTGATGACCACACTCTGATGTAAGTAAACATGTGACGTTTATTCACCACTGCAAATTCAAACTGGACATCAATACATCACGGACAAGGACAAAGGTTGACGCGTTTCACGAGTTTACACTCGCAATGTACGTCTTCCACGTGCAATGGTAAATCTTACCAGCAGTAGATTTTATAGCTTTTAATAGCAAAGGAATCCCAGAGTGAGACCACCCTCTATCCTTCAGCACCTGGCTTTCAACAGCCAATCTGTCAATGCCAGTGAATATAAAGCAGGATGGAAGATTGGCCCTAGGGATAACAGATCTTCCCTAAGAGGAAGTCTCCAAGGAGCATCGGCGACCAGCCTTACCAGATCGGCATACCAAGACCGGCGAGGCCAGTCTGGAGCCTCTAGGATGACTGGAATCTGTACAGCAGAGAGGGCTGGAACAAATCGCTCTGCCCACATTAGAATGCTGGCTACTTCCCGAGCTGCCAGGACACTTCTTGTACTCCCTTGGTGATTGGCATAGGCCACGGCCATGGCATTGTCTGATTGAATCCACACAGGACACCCCTGGAGACGATGTGTCCAATGACCCAGAAAAAGTCTGATCGCTCGGAGCTCCAGTACATTGATCAGTAGTCTGGACTCTCGCAGAGACCAGACCCTCTGGATACACTCCGTGCTGAGGACGCCTCCCCACCCGGATAGGCTGGCATCAATAGTGACAACCGTAAAGTACAGGGGAAAATAATTATTTCCCCTGACGAAGTGCCGGAGAATGAAGCCACCAAACCAGGGACCCTCTCGTACTCTGGCTCAACAGGATCAGATTGTCCAGAGACTGAAGATTCACCAGCATTGGATGCACCTTCCTGGGAACTGTAAACAGGCTTGAGTAAAAACCTTGAAAACGTTCCGACTTTGGTACTGGAACAATCACTCCTTAAAGTAACAAGACTTGCACCGTGCCCTAGAGATCCTTTAAGCAATCCGGGGACAGGGCAGGTTGGAAGGGAAGAACCTTTCTGGAGGATATGATCGAAACTCGATCTTGTAGCCAGAGCCAATAACTTTGTGGACTCACTTGTCCAGGATCAGGGAGGTCCACAGATCCGGGAAGCAGCGAAGACATCCCCCCACCCAAGATACGGGTGAGGGCGCCCCTTTGTGTGGAGGAAAGATGGTCCGCAGGACTGGCAGAACCCGCTCCTGGTTTTTCCCAACCAAGACTTCTTGGAACCCCCAGCTTGTGACCCGAAAGGAAAGGTCCCTGTCTCCTACGAGACTCCTTACCCTTACAAGCCTAAGGAAGAAGAGTACTCTTTCCCCCTGTGAGGCCTTTGATGATGTCATCCAAGGAAGCTCCAAACAGGCGATCCCCCAAGAATGAAAGATCGGACAAGGCCTTTTAGAAGCCTGGTCCGCAGACCAGCATTTCAGCCAGATAATGCACCCCAGGACCCCTGCTGAGACAGACAGTCTAGAAATCAGGGGAGCGGCATCCAAAGAGGTGTCACAGACAAACGGTAGCCCTTGGACCAACTGATCCACCAGCTCCAGAAAGGCAGGGGGGGGAGTTGTTTCTCCCACAAGTCCCGGCGTAGCATTTTAGCCCATTCAGTCAAAGCTTGTGACACTAGGGCAATAGTAAATACCAGCCTAAGTGCCGACCCAGTCACAGTGAACATATGGCGGGTCAAGGCCTCCGACCGCCTATAAGCCTTGTCTGAAAAGACCGGGGACTCTTCAACCGGAATTACAGTGGCTTTATTTAACCTGGAAACTACAGAAGGTACGGTCCATTTTTTTTAAGGAGGGACTCTTGGTAAGGGTACCACATTGCAAAATGCTTAGGGATTGCAAGGGTGCGTTTTGGGCACCCCCCTGTTTTGAGACAATATTGTCAAGGAAGGCGGGAAAGGGAACACCCTCTCCGCTTTTGAGGACCTGTGGGTGGCAAAGGTGACCCGCGCCTCTGATAATGCGTTAGTCACATCTTCCATATGCAAAGTTTCCCGCACTAATACAATCAGTGCATTCACTAGCGCCTTTTTATGTGCCGCTAGAGGAGCAGAGGAATCATCCTCACTATCTGAGCACAAAGGGTGCGTGGACGCAGACCTCGAAGGGTAACTTGCGTCCACGGGGGCCGAATCGTACTCTGGATCTGAGGAGACAGAAGAAGCAGGTAAAGGCGGTAAAAGCTTATGCTAGCCCATTTGCCCAGGACAAAATCTACTTTGGTCACCAAGGACTCCAGGACTGCCGCAGCCTCTGAGAGGGGGTCGGGTGGTGAAACATGCTGCATGGACTCCATGAATGAAGAGGGGCACCCACAAAAAGAAAAAGGGAAACCCCACCGTGTTGTGGTACTACAAGGCCCAGCATAGAGCACGTCCGCTGCAATAGCAGGAAGAGGGAGAGAAAGTCCCACAAAAGGCACTCACCACACCGGTCAGGTACTCACAGCCCAACCTATCTGCACACTATGCGGTGATCAGGAAGAGTAATATCGCTATATCAGCACTAGAGGCCGAATGCTGAATCACCGCCAATCTGACTCCAAAAACATGGCCGCCGCTATTTGCAATGGGAAACCATAGAAAAATGTCCGTCGAGGCTACACACACATGTTCGCTGATCTGTAGAACACAAGACTACAAGAAAATGGCGGCCCCTTGCAGCACCACGCAGCTCCCGGGAACCCCATGTAAACTAAAAAGGTATGTCTGCCCCAGGAGGGGGAGAGGAGGGGGGTGTGGCAGATAGGAGGCACAGGCCGTAAAAGGCCACCGAGACAGGGGGAACGTGAACTGTGAGGGAGGGGAGCCTGGGGGGTCTGACCATCCCACGAAGGGGCCCACATCCACCCCAAATACTACCAGGGGGGACAGCTACTTACCACACCAGGGAAAGGGTGGGCAATGCTCTGGACATGGACAGGACACAGCTCCATTGTAATGTGGAAACGCTGCGACTCAGGCTGAAGCCAGTTCGTATGCACTCTCACGAGATGTTTAACTCGCAGGCCAGCCCCCGTCCAGTGGGGCTATGTCGTGGCCGACCTAGCGCAGGGTTGTGGTCTGCACATGCTCGCTGGCCGGACTGGGGGGACCCTCCTAAGGATCTAAATTATCCAGTGCGTCGCCCAGTCCGGCAATTGATTGTAGATTCTCACAGAAATAAAACAATAAAAAGAGGAAAAAATTCAATTTAAAACGAAAAAATGCCAAGACCAGAGATCCCAGCAAGGAACTAGGTCCTTACTCCTGACTAGGCAGAAAAAACTGAAGACCTATAGCAGGAAGTGGGCAAATACCCCCAGGGACTGCCCCATAGCTTAAGCTTTTTTCTCTGCCTAGTGTCCTACTCCTGTAGGGGGCAGTATAACCCTATGGTCAAGAAGATGAAGTGCTTTGTCAGTCAATGAATGAAAGAGAAAGAAAGTTTTGACTTTAGATATACTTTTAAAGTCAGTTTTAGATCAGGTTGTGCTTTTATCCCTCTGTGGTCAAGGTCAAGATGGGCTTGGCAAATTAATTAAATGCATGGTTATCACACAGTAAATGAAGCTTACAGCTAAAACCTCTGTACTGAGTTCAGATTTACACAGACGTAATGTCAATACTCAGAGACTTCCTATTTCACCTACTTGTGATGGTTCAGGGCAATTAACGCCTCTGTACATTACAATTTCTTTTGCTTGCTTTAGACCTCTCTGTTAAAATCAAACTACTGTAAATGCTATTTACAAGAGACTACTATAATACACAACACAGCGACACAGAAATGATGTAGCAGAAGGAATGTAAACCAAAAATTCCAGAGTAACATTTAAGCATGCTGAAGGTAGCTTCTAAATATATGCATTTGGAAGGCAGCCAACAAGCTTCTGCTTCCTTGTAATGGAAAGTACACAAACTGCTGTACTTTCCCAATTCAACATAGAACTACTGTATTCCAAAACGTTTAGCTTACAGAAGAATACAGTATCAGGCAAACAGAAAGCAAATTTTATGCACTCACATAAACTGAAAGATAAACTGAAAAAATCAGTAGTATTAGAATGTTACTAAACCCACAACAGTAAAATCAGTCTGTATATGCAGTAAAGCATGCTTGTTATACTCACTCTGGAACACAAGGGATTAATCCTCTGCATTGTGTAAAAAGTCTGTTTGATCCTGTTTTCTCTAATCCTTCCCTTCTTCCACAGTCCCCAATCCATCTCCTGATAGTATAGAGTCACTCTGTGCATGCTTAGTTTGGTGGGTATTGCTAGAGTTTTTTTTTTCCTTGGGAGGGTGCATGTGATCAGCACAGGGCCAATCAGCACTGTCCAGACAGAGGGTCAGGGGTCCTGCAGCCTCATAGGACAATAAGAGGAGAATGAAAACTTCTACAAGCTTTACCAAACACTAATAGAAGTCACTTACTGCTATATACTATTAAGGTATTTAGTAGTTTATATTTACTAAAATAATTGCATTTCCATGTTCTGTGTACTGTGGGAGACCAGATATAGTGAATACAGGGTCCTGGGTTTAGTAACACTATATCTGGTCTCCCACAGTACACAGAACATGAAAATGTAATTATTTTAGTAAATACAGTATAAACTGCTAAATATATTTTCTCATCAGCAGCATATACAGTTAATCAGAAGAAGCTGTCGGGGCAGGCGGACTTGCTGCACCTGTGAAGCTGAGTGTCAATTTTGCCCAAAGCCTCTTCCTGCAGAGATGGGAAAGGAGAGGAGAGAGATATAGATTTGTTCCACCTCCTCCCTCCCCTCTCCTTTGTGTCTCCCACACTCCGATCTCCGGATAGTGCTGTGCCTGAGAAAGGGGTATGGGTGGGAAAGTTGAAGCACTATGGGCAGCAGATCCATCTGGCTGTGTGATTGCAGGTGTCTGAGCCTGCAGAGACCAGCCTGGGTGAGTGAGCTCTGCACTACCTCTGATGTAAGAGTGCACTCTGCCAGGCTCTGGGGTAAGGGGGCACTCTGCCAGGCACTGATGTAAGGGGGCATACCAGCTGGATTCTGATGTAAAGGGGCACTCCACTGGATTATAAACTAAGGGGGCACTCTGGTGGATTCTGATATAAGGTGGCACTCTGCCAGGCTCTGATGTAAGGGGACATTTTCTGAACTCTAAAGTAAGGGGAGACTCTGCAGACCCTGATGTATGGTGGCAGCACTCTGGGGACACTGATGTAAGGGGGAACTCTGATGCATGCTGGGGACTTTGGTGTAAGGGATGACTCTGATGTGAACGTGGCACTCATCCTGACTGTTGCACTCCATATGTTGTTTTGTTTGTTACTTGTTCCTGACTCCTGTTCTCTACACAATAAGTTGTAATGGATAATTGGTAATTATTGGGAGGGGGAAGTGACACTATGTTTTACTGCACCAGGTGACACCATCCGTAGTGACGCCACTGATGATCGTCTCTGGTTAACTGGCCTAATTTTGATCCATGTATGGCTGGCCTAAAACTACATTACAATTCACCCTAGTTGCATATGCTTTTCATTCTCTATGCTGAACACCAAGTTATGTACCACCCGCCTCTTTCATTCCATTTCTGTAATGTTCTCTCTTAAAGTGATGCTTTGCCCTACATTAGTTTTCTTGACTTTTATCTCTACTAAACCTTTTCCTTCCAATAATATTTATAAGGAGTTTACAAAGGTAATACAAAGCCAGTGTTATAACACTTAACAACAGATCTCACTTTCTATATAGTACAAGGTAAGATACCAAAAGAAAAACAATTTTACATTGCCAATGTTATAACGGGTAACATCATATCCCAATTTCTGTACAATACAACGATACCAAAAGAACAACAGTTTTAACATTCACAAAATATACTGTAGTAAGGTAAAAACCTGGGTATCCAGTTTTTACTGGACAAGCAGACTGTAACCAAAATGGCCAACGTTATAACTGCCTGGGCACCCATATGAGTTGTAAGAACAATTGGATCACCTGACTGCACCATATATGCTTTTGAGAGAGTCATCCCCGGACATCTGGTAACAAAAAACCCAAAGCGGGGGAAGAAAAAAGAGAGATAGTTTTTAGCAACTACATTTTAGCAACTAAAAAAATGAGAGCAATCATGCACCTCGTGTGTCTCAAAGTCCCCCCCTCCCCCTCCTGACAACCCAGCAATGCCTTGCTGGGGGCATTTCTGGAGCTTCATCTGGGTGAGGGAATAGATTTTTTTTAAACGTATCCAGAATAACCTCACCTGTGGACATGTCCACCATATGATATGTTGTGCCCTCTAAGCCGCAACCTCTAAAACATAGTGCAGAAGCCCCGGGGACACACAAGGCCACTTTCGATGGAATCATATACCACTTCAGAAGTACCTTTTAGTTAGCTTCTATAATGGAAGTATTAATGAGTGCTTTCGAGGCCTGTAGTGCTAACTTATACCAGTCATCTATTTCAAGCGTCTATGTCATATCTTATTCCTATTTGTCCATATAGGATTATTTAGTAGGCATTGAGGTAGGTATGATATATATTTTTGATATATGGCCTGCAAACTTATCAAAGTTCCTGCAAATAGACGTGGTTACATCGGAACATGATTTCAAAGATTCTATGAAATGTATTCTTTGAGCGTTTCTGACAACATGTCCAAAAGTGAGAGCGATAACACCAAATTTAACACACTTGCTCCCCATTCACAACTGAGACCTTGTAACACTAATGACTAATTAACCCCTTATTGCAGTGATTATCTGCTGTTTTTGTACTATAAAAATGTGATTTTTTTTAATGTAAAATTCATTTCTCTGATGCTCATTGACGGACATAGCTCCTTATCTTCTTGACAACTGGATTATACTGCCCCCCTACAGGAGTAGGACACTAGGCAGGAAAAAGCTTGACTATGTTTATGGGGCAGTCGCAGGGGGTATACTCTCACTCTCAGCTATAGGCACTCAGTTTTGTTACAAGCAGTGTCAGAAGAAAGCCAACTCCACAGAGGGGTGGGTGCTGTGTCCGTCAATGAACATCAGAGAAATGTATTTTACGGTAAGTCCAAAATCCCATTTCTCTTTTGTTCATTGATGGACACAGCTCCAGAATCTTCTTGACCATTGGAAAGTCCCAAAACAGTGTCAAACATGAGGGGTAACAGTAAGAAATAATTCCCAAGGCTAAACCATAGCCAACCAGGTAACATGGAGCTCAACCATAAACAACTGGAGCTCACCTGAAAAAAAAAATACACCCTCAAAGAGGAGCAGGTCCTCTAAACAGCAGCCTGTAAAACCTTGCGACCAAAAGAAGCATCCGCAGATGCCAACACATCCACTTTATAAAACTTTGTGAAAGTGCACAGATGACCAGGTGGCCGCCTTGCAAACCTGCATCAAACCTGAAGCCTGATGACAGAAGGCCCAAGAGGCACTAAGCGCCCGAGTAGTGTGCCTTAACAGGGAAAGGAGGAACCTGACCCCTAATTGAATAGGCCTGAATCACTGTCTGTCTGTGCCATCTGGAAATGGGTGCAGCAGAAGCGGCTAACCCTTTTTGAGGTCCATCCGTGAGGACAAATAGTGAGTCTGACTTCCTAAAAGACTCCGTAGCTGCCAGATACACCATGATTGCCCATACCACTTCCAGGGAATGCAAGGCAATACGAATCGTTCTGCCCACCTTAGAACGCCGGCTACTTCCCGAGCCGCCAGGAAACTTCTTATGCCCCCTTGGTGATTAACATAGGCCATGGCCGTGGCACTATCCAAATTAATTCATATCAGACACGCCTGAAGATGAATTGTCCAATGATCCAGACAAAGTCTGATTGCTCAGAGTTCCAGTACATTGATTGGCAGTCTGGACTCCTCCAGAGTCCAGATCCCCTGAGCACAATCTGTGCCGAGGACGCCTCCCCACCCAGGTTGGCATATGTGGTGATAACTGTCCAGTACAGAGGCAGAAGGACTTTCCCCGTCGAAGTGCAAGAGAACGAAGCCACCAGATCAGGGACCCTCTCGTACCTGGCTCAACAGGATCAGATTGTCTGGAGACTGTGGATTCTTGTCCCATTTCACCAGAATCTCTTTTTGCAGAGATCTCGTGTGGAACTGTGCATACGGAACTGCCTCGAAGGTAGACACCATCAGGCCCAGTACCCGCATGCAAGCCCGGAGGGATGACCATCTGCTGGACAACAGAAACTGAATTGCCTCCTGAAATTTCTGGAGTCTTTCCAGAAGAAGAAACACTCTGGCTAAGACCGAATTTCAGAGTCAGACTCAGATAGTCCAGTTTTGTGGATGGAACCAGAGTAGACTGAAGGCTCAGAATCCAACCAAACTCCCCCAGAGTTCCCAGAGTAATCTCCAAGTTGTCCATCAGAGCAGTCGTAGATTCCGCTCGCAGAAGAAGATCGTCCTTGATATTGATAGAAGTAAGAAAATCCCTGAGGTAGGGACACCCCTACCATGTGAATGAACTCAATTCGGAACTTCTGTATCCGCACAAAGCAGTTTAGCGCCTTGAGGTACAAAATTGGATGTACCTTGCCTTCCTTCCTGGGAACTGTAAAGAGGGTTGAATAAAACCCCTGAAAACATTCTAAAGTCAGAACTCGGGACAATCACCGCTTGAAGTAACAAGTCTTGCACTGTCCCAAAGAGACCCCCTAAGCGATCTGGGGACAAGTGCAGATTGGAAGGGAAGAAACTTTCCGGAGGATAAGACTGAAACTCGATCTTGTAGCCGGACTGAATGACTGAGACCCTAAGGGACGAAAAGGACTCCTATGAGCCGAAAAGAGTGGCCTACGTCTATGACGGGGCTCCTTGCCCTTGGTAGCCTGCGGAAGAAGAGTACTTTTCCCCCCCTGTGAGACCCTCAATGATGTCCTCCAAGGAAGCTCCAAACAGTCAATCCCCTACAAAGGGAAGATTAGATAAGGCCTTCTTAGAAGTCTGGTCCGCAGACCAGCATTTCAGCCAGATAAAATGCAGAAGGACCACTGCTGATACAAACAGCCTAGAAATCAAAGCCACATCCAAAGAGGCATCCCAGATAAGCTGTAGCCCCTGGATCAACTGATCCGACCGCTCTGCAAATTCAGGGGGAAGCTGTTTCCCCTACAGGTTCTGACGTTAAAGGTTTAGCCCACTCGGTCAGAGTTTGCGACACCAGGGCATTAGTAAATACCAGCCTGAGTGCCGAACCAGCCACAGTGAACATATGGCGGGCCAGAGCCTCCGTCCTCCTATCAGCCGGATCTTTAAAGGCTGGGGACTCCTCAACTGGAATTAAGGTAGCCTTATTTAACCTGGAAACCAGCGAGTCCACTACAGGTGGAACCGTCCACTTTTTAAGCAGAACACTTAGAGACCACAAGAGAGCGTTTTGGACAACTCCACTCTTTTGTGACAATGTTGTCAAAGTAAGCGGGAAAGGGGAACACCCTCACCACTTTTGAGGAGCTGTGGGTGCCAAAAGAAACCGGCGCCTCCAACACAGCATCAGCCGCATCCTCCAGTTTTAAAGTTTCAGGCACTGACACAATCAGTGCATCCACCAGCGCCTTTTCATGTGGGGCTAGAGGAGCAGAGAAATCATCCTCACTATCTGAGCACTCAGGGTGCTTGGACGCAGATCCAATAGGGTGACTAGCGTCCCAGCTGCAAGTGTATGGATCCCAGCCAGGCAGATGCCCAAAGGAAAAGCGGGGGCTTCAGCAAACCCCACTGGGGCCACCCAACCAAAGGAGGCGCCCGACTCAGCCGCATAGCCTAGTAAGCCACAAGCTGCGGCCTAAATTTTCGTGGACACACAGCCACTTGGGCGCGAGCCCCAGTGGAGCTGACCATCCAGGGGCAGCGGAGGGGAGGGCGGATGCCCAAACGGAGGGTAGTGGCTTTAGCAACCCTAACTGGGGCTGCACCACATAGCTCCCGACCAGTAGGCTGCAAAGTCGCGGCCTAAATTTTTATCCGGATTCGGTCGCGTGAGGCATGGACCCGCGGATCCATCCACTCCCCCAGTCCAACAACTGCAGCAGAGAGCCCAGAGGACATCCCTGCCCTAGGCACCAACCCCCAGGGTGGCTCCAACAAGCCCCCCTTAAGAGCATGTGGCAAAAGCCAGCTCATAACCTCACACAGGGAGGGGCTGGAAGACCTACAGTGACCCCTGAAATTTTAGAGGGGCTGGGGGAGGAAGGAGGGGAACCCAGGGGTCCCACTATCCCAGGAAGAGGCCCACGTCCACCTTAAAACCCTCCAGGGGAAGAGGGAGGACAGCTACTTACCATACCAGGAAACAGGGTGGGCACCGCTCCAGACAGACAACCTCTCTATCGAAATGGGGGGCTGTCGGCCAGGAGGAATGCTGCCACTCAGGCTGAGGCCAGGTCATATGCGCCCTCGCGAGACGTTTAACTCGCAAGCCAGCCCTCGTCCAGTGGGGCTATGTCGAGACCTGCGCACGCACTGGCCAGACTGGGGGGGACCCTCTGGATCTAGATTATCCAGTCCATCGCCCAGTCCAGCAGTTGATTGTAGATTCTCACAGGAACAAAATAACAAAGATAGGAAAAAGTTCTATTGAAAAGGAAAAAAATTGCCAGGACCAGAGATCCCAGCAAGTAACTGGCCCACAGCTGAGAGTGGGAGTATATACCCTGGGACTGCCCCATAGGCATAGTCAAGCTTTTTCCTGCCTAGTGTCCTACTCCTGTAGGGGGCAGTATAACCCAATGGTCAAGAAGATAAGGGGCGGTGTCCATCAATGAACAAAAGAGAAAGGCTATATTTTTTTTTTTTTTAATCCCCCTCATGACAGGTGATAAAAAAAAAAAAAAAATGCTGCTGTTACTAAATTTCTTATGCTGGCCATACATGTATTGATTTTTGAACAAAAATTCTTTGTACATCAGAAGAATGGACAAATGTCGTTCGAAAATTTCACTTGCTTTTAACATCACAGCATGGTGTATTAAAATGAAAATTTGTGCGATTGAGAAAAGTTTTCTATTCTGCTCCTTCAAATTTACCCATCACTGTGGTCGAAAACGAAGGTCGATTTGATCCCCCTAACGATTATAAAATCGAACGAACATTCTTAAAACAAAAATTTTGAAGGAAAAATTAATTTGTGTATGACTAGCAAAAGTGACAAGCTACCTGCCTATAATAAGGTAATCTGTCATACATAATATTATATTACAATACTGTCTGAAAATCTGAAAAACAGTGTTTTAGGTCTTTTTTACGTTTTTTTTTTTTTTTAAATAAAAAGTTAGATCTCTGAGTCTGATGATATGCACCAGATTAAACCTCTGATTTAATCTCATATCAGCCTGGATGTCACATCACTTTCTTAAACTCAACCTATCCAAAACAGAGCTCATGATATTTCCTCCCCCATGTGCCACCTCCCCGGATTTCTCTGTCAAAATCAATTGCTCTACTATCAACCCATCCCCCCCAGCGCCAAGGTCCTAGGTGTAATCCTGGACAACAAACTAACCCTTCGCCCCACATACAATCGCTGTCCAAAGCTTTCCCCCTCAACCTCTGCAACATGTCCAAGAAACGCCCCTTCCTAACCAATGTCATCACAATCACAAATCCACTCCCTTGTCATCTCTCGCCTTGACTACTGCAACTCCTTCCTCATTGGCTTACCTCTAAATAGGCTATCGCCCCTTCAGTCCATCATGAACGCTCCTGCCAGGCTCATCCACCTTACAAACCTCTCAGCGTCTGCTACCCCTCTCTTCCAATCCCCCCTCCATTGGCTGCCACTCAACCATCAAATTAAATTCAGGATACTAACAGTAACTTACAAAGCCATCCACAACCTGCCCCCCAGCTACATCAGTAACCTGGTCTCTAAATATTAGTGGTGCACCAAAATTTTCGGCCGAAAATGGGCCTATCCCATTTCGGCCGAAAACGGATCAAAGATGCCGAAAATTAATGGTCGCAATGCAAATGAAGTACACCGGGCGGGCGAGCGAGCGGCCGCTAATAGCTGAGCCCAACACTTCCCTGTCAGGCGGGTATCTCCGCTTTGTTCCTCCGCCGGGCGCTTTAGTGTGAGCTACACTGGTTGCTAGCAACCAGTGACGTCCTAGTTCTGCGCCATCCCAATTCCTACACTGTGACCGTCTGTCATCCCATGTCCGATCATGACATTGGCTGCCTGGTGCTGTGCTGTTGCTGCTGCCCTCTCCATTCCCGGGCCAGGACCATGCCCAGACTCTCCGCAGCATTCCCTGTGCTGATCCCAGTCCCGGGACCTCTGCAGCTCCCCGCTCCATCCCATACAGCTCATTTGTAGGGATGGAAACCAGCTACGCTGAGCAGGGGGAGGAGGAGGAGGCGGCAAACAGCTCACACCGGACACACTACCAGTCCGATCCTGGTCCGGTCCATGGAGAACAATGGGCGGTATGCGGGGCATGTGATCGAAGCACTGCCACTACCCCGGAGGGATTACTGGGCGATATGCGGCTGCATTGATATGGTAGCTGGTGAGTGTAGAGCTGCGAGCACCGGACACCCCCAACACCGAGGTGAGTCTCCATTACTGACCAGCACTGCTGAACCCCCCAAGTGATGTGCCCGATCGGTGTATAGAGACAGGGAGTCAGGACAGTCAGAGTATGATCTCGCTGCACCACACATGCGCTCTCTCACTCTCAACAGGTCTAGAGAACATCAAGTGAGCAAGATTTAGGTATTTTATTATTATTTTTCTAATAGCAGAAATACTGCCTTCCCCGAAGGTTCCACTGCACCCTCATTTCAGATAGAGGATTGTAGTGTACTGCCTTTAATCAGAAATCAATATTACTGCACAACAGTATGATGGAAGAGCTTGAGATACGGAATACCTCTATCTAATAAATGACTCTCACTCTTTATCCACATGTCTGCTTATCCATCTTTCCTAAAGACAGAGTTAATATTATGTGAATTGGCCAATATTCCAGGTTCAATTAGAGTGATTAACCCAGCTAGTTAGAGGAGAGCCCTGTAGGTCACATAGGAGAACAGGGCTGTAATCTACAACAGGAAAGACTTGATATTTAAGTCAGCTATAGGAGCTCAATATTAAGTTACAGGATAATGGTATACTATTTTCCTCTTTTGCTCTGTTTAGATTGAGCAATCAATAGTGAGAAGGATGTCTTCAGGCTGAGATAAACAGAGTGAAAAGGGCAGGTATGAGAGTGTCCAGAGAGTGTATTTATTTTATTGGCTTGTAGTTTTTCATTTCAGATTCATTAAATTCAAGTCTAATATTAATAAAATGATAGAAAAAAATATTTTTAAATCAATTGGGGGAAAAAAGTCATTTTCGGTTTCGGTTTTCGGCCAAGGGCATCCTGAATTTTCGGTTTCGGCCCAGAATTTTTATTTCGGTGCATCTCTACTAAATATCAACCAAATCATCCTCTTCGCTCCTTCCAAGACCTCCTGCTCTCTAGCTCCTTTGTCACCTCATCCCATGCTCGCCTCCAGGACTTCTTGTGAGCCTCTACCATCCTCTGGAATGCTCTACCCCAATCTGTTCGACTATCTCCTTCTTTGTCTACTTTCAGACGATCCCTGATAACTCATCTCTTCAGAGAAACCTATCTGGCCCCCACCTAACAACTGTACTTTATTATTATTTCTCCATCAACACATCCCCCACAGTTATTACCTCTTGTATCTCTTGACCCTCCTTCTTAGACTGTAAGCTCTAACGAGCAGGGCCCCCTGATTCCTCCTGTAATAAAGTGTATTGTATTTGTGCTGTCTACCCTCAAGTTGTAAAGCGCTGCGTAAACTGTTGGTGCTATATAAATCCTGTACAGTATAATAATAATAATAAATGATAATAATAATAGTATCTATAAATAGTATCTATATCTATTATGTCTGTTATTCTCAGAGGGGATCAGATGTTTTGATCCCCAACCATATAGCTGGATATTTATATTTACAACTGCGTATAGCTATTTAAGAATAAAATGTCTTTACAAACTTTACACACTTTTTTCTTAAAGGTTTTTTATCAGATTAATCGAAAAATTGGCTAACTAATCAATTATGAAAATAATTGTTAGTTGCTGCCCTAGGGAAGAGATGTGGTTTCATCACATTTTTACTCCCACATTTGTGATGCAAGACAAGAGGAAATGGTGAGGCATGGATTGTGACCCAGAACAAGAAGTTGCCTGTCCCTTTAGTGAATAGGGACAAGCAAGGTGAATTAATAAATTGACATAGGTGAATTGATCAGCTATGACACCAAACCGCAGCCACAACAACTGAACCCATCAATCAAAGGTAAGGCAAACAACACAGGGAATAAAATTGCAAAAATGCCTAGTTAAAACAACAAAAACATTTGAAAGTATGCAATACCTTAAGATGTTAACGAAGAAATATAAAATTGGTGTCCCAAAAAAACCTGAGGTATCAAGATAACACATTTTTTATCAGAAGGAGCTAATATTTTCCTGTACAGTTTATTCCCGCACTTAAAATCTATAATATTGTCTCATTTTTTACTGACAGTGCATGCAATATAACCCATAGCAATCTTTCAGAAATCATATTTTACTCAAGCAGTTGGGTACAAAGAAAAATTACCCAGAAGATTTTCTTTATTTTGTATTTCTTTCTATTCATTCCTGGGACTTACACAGCTCTGCTGCACAGCACAGCCTTGTCTGGCAGTTTTTTTTCTCCTGCAGTAATTAATACAACAGAAACTTGTCCCTGTACACAACCAGGGACTGAACAGTAAAGGGGAAACAGCACACAAAATATGTCATTCCCTCTCTGCTCTCTCCTTCTTTCAGAATGCTCATTGTCAGCAGATAAGCACCATCAATTTGTTCCTTATGCTGCTTTTCCTCTCACAGTCTAAATTCTGATACACAGTGGATTACAAGAGGCCGATGCCAATTCCAAAATCAGGAACTTACACTGCTTGCATTAAAATTAATTTGATTATGCATTAATGGATATAGAACTGTATAATTTGTGTCTTTTATATCTGTCTTGAAAATATATAGGTGCTTCCAAACCTCCCTCTGAGAACACTTGACTTCTAACTCACAGATCTAAGAAACAAAAATAACAAAAAAAAAGTGTTCTGGGTCTGTTATTCTGCTCTTTCCGATCAGAATGCTCCTTGTTGGCGCATGAGCACTGCAGAACAACTGACTGGTTCCTTGTACTGCTTTTTCCTATTCCAGTCAGAGCTTTACTGTAGAATAAATTGCAAGAGGCTAATACTAAACTAAGTTCAAGCATTCAAACTGTTTGTATTAAAAAAAAGCAATACATTTATTATTGAATTAATGAATAATGAGCTGCATTAATCTTTGCCTTTAAAGTGTTACTAAACCCACAACAGTCAAATCAGTCTGTATAAGCAGTAAAGCATGCTTATTATACTCACTGTGGAACCTAAGGGGTTGATCCTCCGCATTGTGTAAAAAGGCTGTTTGATCCTGTCTTCTCTGATCCTCCCCTTCTTTTACTGTCCCCAATTCATCTCCTGATGGTACAGAGCCCTAGGAGGCACTCTGCACATGTTCAGTTTGGTGTGTATTGCTAGAGAGTGTTTTTTTTTTTTTGGGGAGGGTGCATGACATTAGGGGGTGTCAGGGAGCACCAGGGTGACACCCAGGGCAGGCCGCCGGACTGCCTCCGCCGCTCAATGACATAGAAGAGCGGAGCAGGAGGAACTGTTTCAAGCAGAACGGGAGAGAGAGACTCACCAGCCCTGAATAAACAGCAGGCACTGCCGGAGTTAACTTTGCTAGTTATTGAGTGATTGGTTGCTAGGAGGCGTTTTTGCAGAGGAGGAGGGGCCTGGTCGCCGGGGGAAGAAGAGGGAGGAAGATTATTTCGGGTTTCGGGTCGCAGTGTGCGTAGGCGCTACATGGGACGTTACTTGATGACACGTCAATGTGCGGTGCGTCACCTGCCCGCTTGGGGGGGGGCTGCCAGGTATAGGATCTGCCCCAGGGCCAAAAAAGCATAAGGAGACATTTAGGTGTGGGTAGGGTACAGCAGAGTGACAAATACGTCGTGACCTTTTAATCTGCTGCTTCTACTTTCACTTTGCTGTAATAAGGGGAGAGGAGCGGACCTTTAAGTGAAAGTGAAACTGCATAAGAGAATGATCAGGTTTCATCTCCTGCACAGGACTGTGCAGTATGATAGGGCTATGTAAATCTCATGGTCCGTTTTTTTTCGATTGTTTATGATATACAGTGCTTTAGTGAACTAAATGACATCCAGTTAAGAGTTTGCATAAGAGGCGGTCAACTTACTTGATATAAAAGGCCTCAAGTGTGGCCCCTGACACTCAAGTGTGGCCCCTGACATCACCAAAAGGCTACACATAATGTACATTGTATGTAACGCTACAAAATACGGTTAGACATAGACATACCAGAGTAGATGGTCAGAGACCATGGGCATGCTACAGGAGATTATCAAAGACTGAAGACATGATGCAGGTAGGGATGAAGACTAGGGACCTGTTGTAGGAAGCTGTCAGAGACTTCAGACCTCCTACAAGGTACTGTTAGGCTATGTGATATTGCTCTTAGTAACATCTATTTTAAAATGTAAAAAGGTAAAAAAAGTACTGTTTAAGCCTTGGTTCACATTTATGCGATGCGGGAAGGCTGCGAATCCGCAGCCTGTTCCCGCATCACACACGCACCCCCGGCAGTTCACACTGCCATATGAGATACGCTGGGGGTGTCAATGTAATCTTAACAACACCCCCAGTTTGATCGCATATCGCAGTGCGATCTTGCAGTTCGCACAGGATGCGGCTGCCAAAAAGGGTCCCTGTGCGTGTTTGCTGCGGCTGCGGTGCGAATTTAGCCATACAAACTGTATGGCTAAACTCGCACCGCACAGCCGATCGCATGTAATGTCGGAGCAATGCGCTCCGACATTACATGCGAACCCCGCACACGCACAAGTGTGAACCAGGGCTGACAGTTAAAAAAAAGATTGGACAGCAAAAAAACAAACAAAAAAAAACAAGAAAGTGTGAAATAAAGTAAATAATTGTGTTAGTATATATCAGGTTAAGACATTTTTCCTTCGCTGTCTTTTCCACTTCAGGTCTCACCCCTGTTTACCCCTTATGGACCAGAGCAGTTTTCAAATTTCTGCTATGAGCCTGTTTATTAGTTATATTTATATTGTTTTTTTAAGGAAAAACAAGGCTTTCTTTTTGTGAATATTGTCGTGCAGCAATGACTTCTTTTTGCAATTCTTAGATAAAAAAACATAATAAAACTAAAGACACTTTTTCTTTTTTTTTTGAGCAGTGTTAGTTTAAAAATAAATAGTGTTACTACACATAAAAAGGGTGTGTTTTATTCTGTAATTTGTCTTGTTTAAAACAACACTAACATTGAATCAAAGAGAATAAGGAGTTTATTAGTGTTGATAAGAGTATACTAAGGGGTTCATAGGGGGTTCTATCTATCCTCATTGGATAGATTGATAGCAGCGGAAGCCATTGGCTCCCGCTGCTGTCAATCAAATCTAGTGACACAGGAGCTGTGGGGCGGGGCCGAGTCCTGCTGTATGTGTCAATGGACGCATGAAGGGGGATTTGTGACGCGCCCGCACGGGTGTCCACATGGAAAGCAGCTCTCCATGGGGGCACCCCATAAAGAGGAGGAGCCAGGAGTGCTGCCAGGGCACCCCAGATGAGGAGGATCAGGGCTGCTCTGTGCATAACCCTTGCACAGAGCAGGTAAGTATAGGCAAGTTTGTAATTTTGCACAAAATAACAAACATTTACAATCACTTTAATTACCAAAAAAAATGTTTTTACTTGTCAGGTTGCTTTAACTGACATCTGCAGATCAAAGTTCATCCCTTTAATCTGTAAATTAGAAACACAGAAAGTTACAAAATGAAACAATGTTTCATTGTAGCTTTCTGTTATTTGTAGTTGAGCAATGTTGTTGATAAACATTGCCAGGCTTCTTTTTTTGACAGCTCCTGCTGCCAGGACCTTATCTATGTACTCGGCAATGCAGCTGGGATTCATCAGTGCTGAATTGCCTTGTACTGTGACAGGCGGATCCCAGCAGCAGGGCAGAAGGAATGGATGTGCTAGACAAGCCCTGCATACACTGATGAAATTTCTTTGGGCGTGTCTAGTATGCCTAGTGTCTGCACCTGGTTATGTAAGCACCTAGGCAAGTAAAACCCTGACTACAGCCTAGTGGGGCCTGGGGCTACACATTAAGTGCTAAATGGCTCCATGCAGCCCTTGTGCCACAGGTTAAATACCGGGGGTTTACATCTACTTGAGCAACCAGTGAGGTTTGAACATTTATTTTCAAGACCGCACAAAGAAAATGACAGCTAGACATTGACAATGCCTCCTTATGTGTTTCCTCCATTATTCAAAACTCTAGGGTATCACTATTGCATTCACTCACTAAAAAATGGGCAACATCTTTCTGCAGTTAAAGTGTTACTTAGCACAATGGTTCAGCAAACGTGTTTCACACTCCTGTGCTTAGTCATAGCCGCCAGGGTTTGAGGGTGAATCATGTCATCACAAATCAAACCATCTGTGGCTTTGGCTAAATCCAGGTCCCGGTGAATGACAGTACTGATGTGACCCTCCAATCTAGGAATTGGGTTTTGGGTATGTACTGAAACATTTTAGTCAGGCTGTCAAAGGCCAAGGTCCTTCAGAGGGATTAGGGTCAACTTAAGAACAGATTCTTTATAAATATTAGTAGTTTTTATTCATGTATAATGCATTGTGTACATGTCATACTGTTCATGTGTGCTGTTTCTGTAGTCACAATGATTTACTGTATTGTGCATGTCACAATGGACTACTAATTTAACAAGTTAAATTTGTTAAAAGAATAACCCACTGCCATACTTTATTGAGGAGGAATTAAACACATATGCACCATAAAAACAGGCAAGTGCTTTGTTAACCAGAATGAGGCCTTGACCAAAAGCTAACTGCAAATGGTACGTGAAAACCTTGACAAACTAATCGGTCAGACTTGATTTACTGGTATTTGGCTTTATTATCTATAATTATACAGCACTGGCATATTCCACAGCCTTTTACTGAGTTTAAGTCCAGGACCATGACCAAAGTGGAGCACAGAGTATGATAATTACACAAATGTACAAAATCTAGTGCCCTGATGGAATCGATGAACACACAGTATATACTCTGGGGTTGATTTACTAAATGCAAATGTATGGTTCACTTTGCAAGGGAAGCTGCACTTTGCATGGGTATTTACTCTAGGGCTTAGTAAATTAAGTAAAGCTCTGCTGACTTCTACCTTTCAATGATGTTTACTCAAAAATACAAAAATACTGTTTTGCGTTTTTTATTTTCCTTGCACATTATTAGGTATTCATTGCAAATTGATATTTTACATTCACTTTTTTTTTCAAGTTCTGGGGTTAATTTCTGTGCAAAATGCAACTGCAAAGTGAGCAGCCTATTTGCCTTTTGTAAATTAGCCCAATATGTTTTTCAGTAAGGATTGAGGAAACTGGAAGCATGCCCGGGAAAATGCCTAAAGAACATTCAAAACAACCTAGACTGACCTAATCCAAAACTACCTAATAATTAATCAGAATATCTCCTGGGGAATTTTGTCAATAAATACAGTGCTTTAATAGAGAAACAAGTAATGCAATGTATATAAACCCAATGCATATGGCCACCCTTTTTTTCTTCAGGGGATATTTTTTTTCACATTTTGAGGCTTTACAAGCACTACATGATCTCTGTCACTTTTCTCTCTTGTGCTTGTGTTTTTCTGTATAATATTATAGTTTCTCAAAATGTAAATTCCACTTACATAACAGTTTTTATAGTGCTAAAAACAGCATCCTGTATGTTGGTTTCTCTTACTACATGGCAGTGTCTTGTACTGTGTGTCTATCCAAAATAAAATTCTTAGGTATTGGCTTCTCTTATGACATGGCAGTGTTTTGTACTGTGGGTATCCAACATAACAGCCTCTTGTATTGGCTTCTCTGATTTCATGGCAGTGCGCTCTCCCTCTTACACCAGTTTATGTCAGTTAATGTCAGAGCGGGCCTGACTGCTATCTGCAGCTAGGATCCCATTCCCAGCTACCACCACACTTCTCTCAGCATCACTGCACAACTCTGGGTGACAACTGGGTTTTACGTGTAGCCAGAAGTGCATGGTCCAAGCTCACCTTAGCAACCCTATCCAAAGCTTTCCTCTGAACCTGTGTCCAAAGCTTACCCCTACACCCCACCATGCAAAGGTCACCTCTGAACCTCCCATCCACGGCTCATCTCTGCAGCCCACCATCAACAACTCACCTCTGCACCCTTGTTCAAAGCTCATCTTTAAACTCCTGTCCAAGTAGCTAAGCCCTGTCCATAGCTCTGACCTCTGCACCCCCTCCCCTCTCCATAGCCCTTACCTCTGCACACCCCACCCTCCACTGCCCTATTTTAACCCCCACCCCAAAGCTCTACTCTATTCTACATGCTTACCTCTGTACAAACCTCTGGCTCTAGTAGCTCCCCCAGCTGTTGCTTTTTTCCCTCACAGTGCTCCACATCTCTCACTAGGCCAGCAGCAGCAATGAGATCATGCATATGGGCCCTAAGCAAGAGTTGGAGTTTAAGGAGAGGGCAGTTTGCTATGCGGCACCCCCTTCTTACGCTTGAATACATCGCTCCCAGGGCAGCTACTCCTCCTTCTCCCTTGTCCTGGCTCTGACACTGTGTTGTACTATGGTCCTCTCCGACATACCGGTCTCTTGTATTGACTTCTTTGTGTGACATGACAGTGTCTTGAACTGTGTGTCATAACATAACAGTCTCTATTATCAGCTTTTCTTATGACAATAACATCCAAAATACCAGATATTATAAATATACCATGTATATCAAGAAATAAAATTTAAAAAAATATTTTTTTTAAAGAAATCAACAGGCAACTTATTTTCACCTATCACATCAAATTAAGGAGCGACCATAGAAAAAGTGCAAATATATCAAACAGTGTCCAAAATAAATAGTTCATTCAAACACTCAAAGTCCAATGAACAAAGAAATCTTCCTACCACCGTTGTGTGATTAGTCAGATGACCAAAATACACCTGGTGTCCATCCCCATAATAATGAAGCTCACCATTATAATTGACCACCAAAGTATGGAGGGTCTAACATTGCTTAATAATCCATTCCACAGTGCTACTCTTTATCCTTTTAGATCACAGATTCTTCCCTCAGAATACAGTCCCCATCCATATAAAACAGAAACTTGCAAAAGTGAAGTACCGTAAAGAAGCTTTATTAAGCATTAAAAGGCTAAACTCAAATATATGAAGATCACATCAGCATGTCAGATATGCATAAAATGCACCAGGCTCCAAGTGCAGACTCGGGCGTCACAGTACTCTCACAGTTCCATCTCTTAGAGTGATGACATCAGCAGAACCTTTTCTACATGTACAAGCTTCATCAGTGTGACTTCCTCAGGTCTCCTGTACTGTATATTCTTACTTGAATTTTGGTGTGCTTTGTGTATTTCTTTTAGACCTGTACAGTAATCCAGAGTGAAACTTTGCCTCTGTGCAGGAGCTTCCTGTATTCAGACCAATCACTGCTTTTCTCTCTCTCTATGTAGGGTGACTTGTCTTATATCCACCCCCTCATGGAGTTCCCAGCAGCCTGCAATGGTTGCTTTGGTTGAGCTCCTCCCACAACTCTGCTTTCTGTGCATATTATAATAACTGGGTTTGCAAAGACATTTGGTGCACACAAAGTGCATTTATATACTTTGTGGCTATCAATGAGAATATTTCAAAAATCGTTTTTGTGCCTGGAGTTTGTGGGCTACTGTTTTGTGGGCTACTGCAGAAACTACAGCCTACAATGACCACCGCTACACAAGGGAAATAACTTTGTATTCTCAGAGCTTTTAGATGTCATGCACTAAAGCTATTGAGCACAGCAATAGTTCAGCGAAAAGTTTCCCCCACAGTTGTTAGGTATAAGCATGTTTTCTCAGTAATTTCTACCCATACTAAAAGCAAACATCTGACAATTTTTAAACTCAGTAAAACTACTGACTGATTGCAGTCATCCAGCCCCCTTCAATGCTTTTGCCAAAAACATTACGAAATGCTGCAACTTTCTGCAACAGATCATAACTCCAAAGTATAAATAGATGACTTACTTGATTTCTAAGTTCCTTCTATTAGCACACCGTTTACAGAACTTAAGACTTCCCCTTTCTCAAAACGGTTAAAATATAACTATATGACAAGCAAAATGAATACTATACTACGGCTGCTATCTATACCTGTAAACCTCAAAACCATTCTTTAAATAGTACCACCTTTTTTTGGCAAAATCCGACAACACTAATGTGAAGAGCATCAAATAAAAGTGAAACTTCAGGCAGAGAGGTTTCTGTGACATAAGGGACCTCTCATGATGGTCTGGTGTGCTGTACTTCTGTCCCAATGAAGTCTAAACCTAACCACTAAAATCGCATATGCTTTAACATAAAGGTCATTTAAAAAAGTCGTTTTCATTATTTGAAATCATGAAAATAATACCTGCCATTCCTGTTGTGAAGTTCCTTGTTAAAGTGTAATTCCAGAATCAATCTAACTAAGCTTAAAACTGCCCCCACCCTCCTCCTAAATCCTTTACTAACTACCCTACAGAAGGAAGATGCTTATACTTACCTATTATGAGGACACTCTGGTTCAGTCAAGTGATCAACTCCCAGCGGTCGGCTTTAGGGGGAAGGAGGGACAGCCAACAACCAATGCTCCACAGTATGCCTATGAGTGACGTCACCACCCAAGTATTTCAGCCATCGTCAGTGCTCTCTCCTCTCCCCTGTGACCAGGCCGGAAAAACACCCCCAGAATAGCTAAGTATAAGCATCTTCCTTCTACAGGGTAGTTTAGTATTGGAGTTTGGAGGTGGTGGGAGCAGGTTTAAAGGAGTTGTAAAGGAAGAAGTTTTTTATCTTAATGCATTCTATGCATTAAGGTTAAAAAGCCTTCTGTATGCAGCAGCTGCCCCAGCAACCCCCAATACTTACCTGAGCCCCATCTCTATCTAACAATGTCATTGAGTCCCTTGGCTGTCCAGGAGGACGACTTTCCATTCTGATTGGCTGAGACACAGCAGCAGCGCTATTGGCTCCTGCTGCTGTCAATCAAAATCAGTTAGCCAATCAAGAGAGAGAGGGGTGGAGTGGAACGGCAACTCTGTGTCTAAATGGACAGCTCGGCTCGGGTGCCCCCATAGCAAACTGCTTGCTGTGGGGGCACTCGACAGGAGGGAGGGACCAGGAGCAGTGAAGAGGGACCTGAGGAGCAGAGGATATGGGCTTTCCTGTACAAAACCAACTGCACAGAGGAGGTAAATATAATATGTTTGTTATTAAAAAAAAAAAAAAAAAACACAAGAATTTACAATAACTTTAAGCTTAGTTAGGTTGATTTTGAAATTTAACTTTAAGACACCTACTATTATGTAGTGACAACCCGGTTTCTCATCTGTGCTCCTGCATTACTACCTGTTGCAAGAGCTTCCAATGCAGATTACAAGTAGCTGCTTTAATAGATTATGCAGGTATGGTTCATTGTTATCACCTGTGAAATGCCATGCAGCTACAACTGGTGTGCACATACGGTATGTTAAATATAGTGGCTGTAAAGAGGCTTTAAGAGATCAGCCTACTAAATGGCACTGTTTATCTTACACTGTGTTCTAGTAAACTGTCATTCAGTCATGCATATGATCTACAAACCCAATTCCAAAAAAGTTGGGACACTGTACAAATTGTGAGTAAAAAAGGAATGGACTAATTTACAAATCTCATAAACTTATATTTTAGTCACAATATAATATAGATAACATATCAAATGTTGAAAGTGAGACATTTTGAAATGTCAAATATTGGCACATTTTGGATTTCATGAGAGCTACACATTGCAAAAAAGTTGGGACAGGTAGCAATAAGAGGCCGGAAAAGTTAAATATACATATATGGAAGAGCTGGAGGACCAATTTGCAACTTATTCGGTCAATTGGCAACATGATTGGGTATAAAAAGAGCCTTTCAGAGTGGCAGTGTCCCTCAGAAGTCAAGATGGGCAGAGGATCACCAATTCCCCCAATGCTACGGGCGAAAAATAGTGGAGCAATATCAGAAAGGAGTTTCACAGAGACAAATTGCAAAGAGTTTTAAGTTATCATCATCTTCAGTGCATAATATCATCCAAAGATTCAGAGAATCTGGAACAATCTCTGTGCGTAAGGGTCAAGGCCTGAAAACCATACTTGATGCCCGTGATCTTCGGGCCCTTAGACGGCACTGCATCACATACAGGAATGCTACTGTAATGGAAATCACAACATGGGCTCAGGAATACTTCCAGAAAACATTGTCGGTGAACACAATCCACCGTGCCATTCGCTGTTGCCAGCTAAAACTCTATAGGCCAAAAAAGAAGCCATATCTAAACATGATCCAGAAGCACAGGCGTTTTCTCTGGGCCAAGGCTCATTTAAAATGGACTGTGGCAAAGTGTAAAACTGTTCTGTGGTCAGACGAATCAAAATTCGTTCAATCAAAAATCAAAAGTTCTTTTTGGAAAACTGGGACGCCATGTCATCCGGACTAAAGAGGACAAGGACAACCCAAGTTGTCATCAGAGCTCAGTTCAGAAGCCTACATCTCTGATGGTATGGGGTTGCATGAGTGCGTGTGGCATGGGCAGCTTACACATCTGGAAAGGCACCATCAATGCTGAAAGGTATATCCTAGTTCTAGAACAACATATGCTCCCATCCAGATGTCGTCTCTTTCAGGGAAGACCTTGCATTTTCCAACATGACAATGCCAGACCACATACTGCATCAATTACATCATCATTTTTCACCCATAGAAAACATTTGGTCACACCTCCACTTAATCTTTGGCCAACAAGATGTATTGCTTTGACTGCACTGAAGGACGGTAAATGGTCCAGATGTAGTTTAGTATTAACCATATCTGGTTAAGAAAACTCTGAACAAAATTACAAATGTTTTAGAAGGTAAGATAGTTCCCACATAGTGCAACTGTGTATTTAACTGCTTCCTTCACTTACAGTTAAATTCACCAAAATAAAGAGTACTGTATGTGACCCACTTTAATGATGAAAATCAAACCTTAATCTGTGGATAGGATTTCTTGTTTTTCTCACTGGAAGCTCCGGGCAGTCCTCCGTGGGATGGTCCTTCACACACATATCTGAAGCGGAACCCTCTCTGCAAAGTTTTTAGAAAAATTAATGCATTTGAAAGATTATGAATGGATACATTCATGACTAATATATAAACAGATAGGGATTGATTTACTAAGGGAAGAGAGCGTGACCAATTTCAAGGTATTATTTCACTTATCTTAGGGAGTGTCACCAGTTCCTGAGGGATCTGGGGAACCATCTGAGGTGCAAAAATATCAGACTGGTAGACCCTCCTGAGTGTATAGACAGTGCAAGCCAATCAAGGTCTGCAGAGTGCTGACTACTCAACACAATTGACAAAATGCACCTTTCTCTAGTGTTTACAGTGAAGAGGGCACAGGGTCCGTACCGGCCCCCTGTCTCCAGGCAACCCTCTGAGACTTTATACACCTCCTGAATTACAGAGATAAGGAAAACATCCTCATTTGATCCAGAGATCCTAAGTTGTTACTTTTATTGGCAAGAGAGTTATTTTTTCCTAGACTTCTCACTCAAGATGCAAAAGCACATGGAAAAATTCCATAAGCCAAAAAACATCTCCAGAAGTTAAGTCTTCAGTATTCATTGCTATATGCTGCGAAACTGCGGGTGGTTGCTAATGGCAAGGTACATTTTTTTTATATACCTGTAGCAGCTTCCTACAGGTGGGACAGACATTACAAGCGTGACTGTTCACTTATCTTAAAAAGCCAGATGAAACAAAGTAAAAATGTATTTTGCAAAAATATGCAATAATATGTAAAGAACATGAAAATAAAATAGGATTTTTGCTTACACATGATTGGATGACTGAAGTCAGACCAACCTCGCCTAATTCATTTAGTTTACAATTAGTGACAACTCTCTTTGCAAAATGGTTTCTATTAGCTTAGATTAAGAGGGGAAGTTGTGTTGACTTCATTATCCAATCATGTGTGAACACTAATCCTGTTTTCTCTTTCGTTCACTGACAGACACAGCTTCAAGTCTTCAGACCATTGGGTATTATGCTATCTCTCTTTAGGGGTAGCACTAGGCGGAAACCTTTTTGGTTATTCCCTGGGGCAGTCCCAGAGGGTGTACTATCACTTCCTGCTGTAGGACTCCAGTTTTTTCTGCCTAGTTAGGAGTAAGGACCTGGCTCTCTGCTGGGATCTGCGGTCCTGTCATGTTTTCCTATTTAAATGGAATTCTTTACTTTTTCTTTATTATTTTTGTTCCCGTGTGAACTACAATCAACTGTTCCTGTGTGAAGTACAATCAACAGCCGGACTGGGCAACGCACTGGATATTCTAGATCCTTATGGTCTTCCCAGTCTGGCCTGCGAGCACGACCCAACTATTAGCTCCGCATTAGGTTGGCTGCGACATAACCCCACTGGATGTGGGCTGACCGGCAAGTGAAACACCTCGCGAGGTTGCACAGCCCTGGTCACGACAGCAGTCACGACTAGAGGTGCAGTGTACCTCAGGCCGCAGCACCCCCATTCAAAGATGGTGCAGGGGAATGTTGGGAGTGGCGCCCGCCTGGTGACCGTGGTATGGTGAGTAGTATCCCCCCTCATTTCCTGCGGAATTGCTGGGGTGGTCACAGGTCCCCCCTGGGTATGGTAGGCTCCTTCTGTGTCCTTCCTCCCCCTTGTCTTCCCCCTTCTCCTTTGTGGGGTTCCCCCCTAAGTTGGTGCCCTCATCTGTCCCCTGTCCCCCCGGCCCCTTTTGGGGGCATGGGTGAATTTGGGTAGGGGGGCTGCATGGTGCTGGGTGATGCAAGGGGTGTCCGTACCTGGGTGCTGGGGGGGAGGGGGGGTCCCCTCCAGGTGTCTGTAAATTTTTCCCTGGGGTCCAGGGTCCCGTGCAGCTCCCTGTGGTGCCGCCATTGTGCCGTGGTCTCTATATTCCCGGCTTCAGTGTCCATGTTTGTGTAGTCCAGCGGCCATGTTTTTGGTTTCCCCATAGTTTTAATGGCGGCCATTTTCTTGTAGTCTGATGCAGTGCTGAGGCTGCGGGGGCCTCTAGTGTTAGATCAGCGTTTCCTCTTCCTCTTTCCAGCAGTGTGGCAGACCATTTTGCTGCTCTCCAGCTTGGGTAGTTAGTCTCTGGGGGTATCTATCCTTCCTCTGCTGTATACAGCGCTGCGGGTGCGCTGATTCTTGTGGTGCCCCAGCAGTGCACGGGGGGCTCCTGTTTTTTTCCACAAAAAAAAAATATTTTTTTCTTGCTGAGCAGCGTGGTTCCGTTTAACCCTTTATGGTCATGGAGCCTATGGAGAGCATTTCACCACTCCTGGAAGCTGCGGGACCCTCTGGGTCTCAGTCTGCCCTGGTGGCCATGATGGCAGACCTGCAGTCGCTAGTAGCCAAAGTAGATATGGTCCTATGAAGGAGACCTGGCAAGAAGCACCCCTGTCTTCACCTGTATCCTCTGCTTCCTCAGATTCTTAGGTGGATTTGGCCGCCGCAGACGAGAGTCAGCCCACTGGGTCTGCTTCCACGCACGCTGAGTGCTCTAATAGTGAGGATGAGTCCTCCTCCTCTGCAGCCACATATGAAAAAGCGCTGGTGGAGGCCCTGATTGTGTCGGTACGGGAAACTTTAATATTGAAGACTCACCTGCAGCTGAGTCATGGACGCCGGTGCAGTTTGGCACCCGCATAAGGTTTTTCCCTTTCCAACCTATTTTGACGAGATTGTCACTAGTCAGTGGGGTTCCCCAAAATGCATGGTTGGAATACCTAAGCGTTTTGCTAGGAGATATCCCTCTGAGGAGTCTCTTCTGAAGATACTAACAGTTCCACCATCGGTGGACTCTGAGGTTTCCAGGCTAAAAAAGGCCACACGTTTGCCGGTGGAGAATTTCCCATCTTTTAAGGACCCCGTGAACAAAAGAGCAGAGGCTCTGGTCTGGTATCTCTTCGCCGTGGCTGGTTCCATTTTGAGACAGGAGTTTGCTATCACCTTGGTATCCCAGACCTTAACAGAATGGACTAAGATTCTGCGCCAAAATCTGGGGGGGAGTCAACACCCTTCTGAGCTGGTGGTCCTGGTGGATCAGTTGATCCAAGGGTTACAGTATATTTGTGATGCATCCCTGGATGCGGCCCCCTTGGCCGGCAGGGTTTCTCTGACGGCGCTGATCCGTTGCCGCATGATCTGGTTGAAGTACTGGTCACCTGACCAGGCTTCTAAAAAGGTGCTGAGTGATCTTCCTTTTGTAGGTGACCGTCTGTTCGGTGCCTCTATGGAAGAGATCATTAAGGGTCTAACAGGAGGTAAGAGTACAATACGTTGCTAAGGGCAAGGAACCTAGCCGTAAGCGCGGCCCTATTCTTTTCAGCTCACAAGCGGCCCTTTCACTAGTCTGGTTCGCAGGAAAAGGGCTCGAAATCCACACGTAACTTTGCAGGAGGCTTCAAGAGACCCTGTAATGGTAAGTCCAAAGCGGGCACTTCTGGTTTCGAAGAAAAGCCTTCCCCAGCCTGAAGGGGCGCCCTCACCCTCATTTGGGGTGGGGGACGTCTAACTTCTTTTCGGATCCGTGGACCTTGCTCATTCAGGACAAATGGGTCCACAAACTGATTTGGTTTGGTTACAAGATCGAGTTTGGGTCCTTGCCTTCGGCAAGGTTATTTCCTTCCAACTTGCCTGTCTCCAAAGCAGCTACAGGGCCTCTACGGGGGCAGTGCAGGACCTGTCAGCACAATAAGGTATTGTGCTGGTTCCAGAGTTGGAACATTTCCAAAATTTTTATTCAAATCTGTTTACAGTTCCCAGGAAGGAAGGCAAGGTTTGTCCGATCTTGGATCTCAAGGCTCTGAACCACTTTGTGCGGGTTCAGAAATTTCGGATGGAGTCCATCCGCACGGTGGTAGCTTTCCTTCATCAAGGAGATCTGCTGCGTTTTGCCGTGGGCAAGGAGCACTTTCAATTCGTGCCGTTACCCTTTGGTCTCGCCTCAGCTCCTCAGGTGTTCATAAAGGTTTTGGCCCCAGTGTTGGCCTTGTTACGGAGGAAGGGGATTGCGTTACTAGGTTACCTGGACGATCTGCTTCTGCGTGCAGAGTCTTCCTCGACTCTAGAAGCTGACTTGGATGTTATGGTGCGCACCCTGCAGGAGTTCAGGTAGACACTAAATTTTCAGAAATCCACACTGTCTCCGTCCACAAAGCTGGACTTCTTGGGTCTGACGCTGGATTCAGCGTCAGCCCGAGTGTTTCTTCCTCAGATAAAACTTCTGAAGCTACAGGATGTTGTTTGGCTCCTGTTGTCCAACCATCTATCATCACTCAGGACTTGCATTTAAGTGCTGGGGTTGATAGTCTCCACCTTTGAGGCGGTTCCATTTGCGCAGTTCCACACCAGACCCTTACAAAGGGAGATCCTGATCAAATGGAACAAGGATCCGCTGTCATTGGACAATCTAATCCTGTTGAGTCGGGGTTCAAGGGAGTCTCTCCTATGGTGGCTCCGCTCCCTGGCCCTATGTCTTGGAAAATCTTTTCTTCCCCTGTATTGGACTGTAATCACCATGGATGTCAGTCTGTCCAGATGGGGAGGTGTCTTGGGAGTGTGTTCGGCCCAAGGTGTCTGGACTCGAGAGGAGTCCAGGTTGCTGATCATCATCCTGGAAATTCGGGCGATCAGACTTTGTCTGCATCAATGGACGGATCATCTACAGGGATGCCTTGTGATGATACAATCGGACAATGCTACGGCTGTGGCATATGTCATTCATCAAGGGGGTACAAAGAGTGCCCTGGCGGCCCGGGAAGTGTCCGGCATCTTGAGGTGGGCAGAAGGATATGTTGTGGCTCTCTCTGCTGTGCACATTCCGGGAGTAGAGAATTGGCAAGCGGACTATCTTAGTCAGCAGACGTTGGATCTGGGAGAATGGTCTCTTCACCCGGAGGTATTTCATCAACTTGGTCTTCGGTGAGGGACCCCCAATGTGGACCTGCTGGCCCGTCTCAACAGGAAGGAGCAGAGGTTTGCGTCAAAGTCTCAGGATCCTCTGGCCGACGCCGCAGACGCTCTGGTGGCCCCTTTTGGTCAGTATCATCTTATTTACGCCTTTCCTCCAGTACAACTTCTGTCGAGACTGCTACGCAGAATCTAGGTAGAAGGAATTCCAGTCATTCTGGTGGCACCAGACTGGCCTCGCCGGTCTTGGTACGCAGGCCTGGTAAGGCTGGTAGCAGATGTCCCTTGAAAGCTTCCTCTCAGGGAAGATCTGTCTCCTTTTGAAAATATTCAAGAAATTTCTCTGCTCACTCTGTCACAGAAGGTGACTTTCTTAGTAGCTATTACTTTTCCATGTGGCGTGTCTGAGTTGGCTGCATTGTTCTGTCGGTCACCTTGCTTGGTGAGTCATAGGGACAAAGTGGTGTTGCGGCCCTGTCAGGAGTTCCTTCCTAAGGTTGTCTCGGGGGTTTCATTTGAATGAAGACATTGTGTTACCGTCCCTATGTCCTAAGCCTAAACATCCTAAGGAAATTGCTTTACATTTCTTAGATGTGGTAAGGGCGGTTCCGGTGTACCTGGCGGTGACTGAACCGATTAGAAAATCTGATTCTTGTTTGTTCTTACGGATTGACCTCATAAGGGGCATCTGCTGTGACTATTTCCAAGTGGATCAGGCAGACAGTGGTGCAGGCCTACTTAGTTAAGGGTCAGGTTCCTCCTTTCTCTGTTAAAGCCCATTATACGAGGGCGCTTAGTGCCTCCTCAGCCTTCCGTCATCAGGCTTCGGTGGTTCAGTTGTGCAAGGCGGCTACGTGGTCGTCTGTACACACATTCACAAAATCTTTTAAGGTGGATGTACTTGCATCTTCGGATGCAGCGTTTGGCCGCAAAGTTTTACAGGCTGCGGTTGCAGATGCTTCCGCTTCTTGAGGGTGAAACTTTTAACTGGTGGTGAGCTGCAATAGTTGAGTTCCTTTTGTTAACTGGTTGGCTATGTTTAGCCTTGTTGGGAATTCTACGTTTGCTGTGTTTATTTTCCCACCCCTCATGTTGACACTGCTTTGGGGCATCCAAATGTGTCTGTCAGTGAACGAAAGAGAAAACTCGATTTTTGTCTTACCGTAAAATCCTTTTCTCTGAGGTTCACTGACAGGCACAGCAACCACCCCTGTTGGGGTTGAGTTATTTGGTCTTCTGACACTGCTTGTTACAAACTGGAGTCCTACAGCAGGAAGTGATGGTATACCCTCTGGGACTGCCCCAGGGGAGTAACCAAAAAGGTTTCCGCCTAGTCCTACTTGTGAAGAGAGACAGCATAATACCCAATGGTCTGAAGACTTGAAACTGTGTCTGTCAGTGAACCTCAGAGAAAAGGCAAATTAAGCTACTAAGATCCACCAAAAACTAAAAAAAATTGTTATGAGAGGATAAACAGTAATTCAGCAAATATTTGTACATTATCTCTGTATTAAGGTAGGATTTGCTGTTTTTGAATAACTGTAGAGTGCTAGAACAGTTTATAGAAATCATTATCTTGAACCTTATCCACTGTTTAAAGTGGTAGTAAACTCTTTTTTACCACTTATACCTAGAGGCTTGCCTTTAGATACTGTGAATATCTCCTTAGTAGATATTTAGAGTGCATGCAGCTGGTAAAGTTACTGACACATGCGCTCTGGATGTCCGGCATACCATGTCATGTCATCACGCCCTGGCCACTCATGTAGCTGGAGGCCGCAGTCCTGGAAAGAATACCGGGTGAAGATGGAAGCCCTCCCAGTGGTGGCAGCGCGCCACTGGAGGGCTTCGCATTACAGTAAGTCTCTCATAATGTGCTAGTATGCAATGCATTCTAGCACATTATGACATTGCCTTGTAGGGGAATTGTTTATTTTTTTTCTTCAACTGTTTACTATTGCTTTAAAGAATATCAAAAAAAGCTGATTGTCAACCTTTACATATAACCCCGACAACACAAGATCACCAGCACAATATCAAGGTATGTGACAGATCCATAAATTAATGGTTAGGAAAATAATTAAGTAAAAAGTATAAATCAACAGTTCATTACCTGTTTTGGCTGCTCAGTTACTTCAAGGTATGGCCCATCCACTAGGGTAAAAAAAAAAAATAGAAAATCATAACCCAATAACTAACTGGATAAAATGTAAATGAAATTATTTCTGGCAACGTTTTTTTAAATTCCTTATTTAGAACGATTAATCGTTTGAGAATCGGGATCTCGATTCACCCCCCTATGAGATCTCAAAGCCGAATTTCCGCGACTCTGAGTGGCGCTGGTAGGGGAAGCTGTCGGCCGTGGCGGAGCCAGCCTGGAACGCAAATGGCGCCGCCGCCAACACAGGAATTGACGTCAGCAGTGAGAGACAACGTGATGCCACCGCATCCACTGATGGGCGGTACCGCGTATCTTCAGAGGCCCCAAGAACACTGCACTCAATCCCTCTCTTTATTCATCAAGTCATCATGTGAGCTATCTTTCCATTATGTGAGGGGGTAATCTATGACAGAATAGAGGAGGAGGAGGGGGGGTAGTCCTTAAAAAAAAAATTATATCTATATACATTAATTGCTTGCCGACCGCCAACAGTAATATTACTGCGGCAGGTCGGCTCCCCTGGGTCCAGCGACGTAGACCTATGTCACCAGACTGAAAGAGATCAGCAGATTCAGCAACTGCGATCTCTGTGTCTGTCACAGAACCCCCCCACACACACATCAGTAAGCATGAGGCATACATTTAACCCCTTGATCACCCACAGTATTAACCCCTTTCCTGCCATTATTACAGTAACAGTGCATATTTTTAGCACTGATTACTGTAGTAATGTCACTGGTCCCCCCAAAAGTGTCAAAAATGTCAGTTAGGGGTCCGATCTGTCTGTCTGCAATGTCACAGTCCCGCAAAAAAACGCAAATCGCCGCCATTAATAGTAAAAAAAAATAAAAATAAAAATTACATAAATCTTTCCCGTAGTTAGTAAACGCGATAACTTTTGCGCAAACCAATTAAAATATGCTTATTGCGATTTTTTTACCAAAACTTTGTAGGAGAAAACAAATTGGCCTAAAATGTTAAAAAAGTTTGATTTTAAAATTTTTTTGGGGAAAGTCATATAGCCGAATGTGAAAAATATTGTTTTTTTTTTTTTTTTTTTTCAAAATTAAAAAATATATGTATTTTTTAAAAAAAAAAAAGTTATATATATATATATATATACACATTTTAGGTGTATATTTTCTGACTGCACATAACGCTACCTTTTTCATTACATTTCTTTACATTTGTTTGATGCAAAGAGTATTATGGCTTATTTTTTTGCCATCTCGTTTGATAACCTAATGTCCAGAGGTTGTAAATCTTTAAAATAAAAAAGATTTTGAGAATCGTGAGAGAATTGTGATCTTCATTATAAGCCAAAAAATCGTGATTCTCATTTTTGCCAGAATCGTGCAGCTCTATTTAGAGGTATGCATAAAAAATACGACAACAAACAATACAAAGTGAACACATCCTGGTATCAGGAAACGGGTAAAAAGTATTTAAGTCATACAGATTACAAATGTTAGTGTGCGTCATGCCCCAGTTTCACAGTTTACCAGCTATCTCGTAGTTAACTTAACCTTAGTAATTACAATCAGTTCCGTCGTGTAAAAGGGACAATACTAGAAGAGGTCTGATCCGAAAAAAACTGAGGTGAGAAGGGGGAGAGAACCCCACCGGCATCTATCTGCTGGCCTGGGTGGGACCCACCAATCCCCTTATTGTAATACATATAAGACTAACATACCGACTCTTTCTAATCACATTAACCACACCTAGTGAGAGTTTGTAATTAATATGGAGGGGGAGGGCACTAGCCTGTCCTGAGAAAAGGAAAGAGGGCGAGATAGGAGAGGGAGCAGAAGAGCAAGCAGATGGGGATAAAAAAAGAAAAAAGGAGGGGGGGGGGATAATTTGGGAACGTAGTGCAGGTCATGTAAAACTGTCTTGTGCAATTGATTCTTTAATTAAGAGTATGATAGGTAATCGTCCGAGACGTGAAACAGATCCCAATGGGCCTATCCCATTGTGTTCCGTGTTCCTCCCTCCTGTCTCTCAAAATCCCAGTAAAGCCCCGTACACACATACCGATGGTCGGCTTACAAATGTTCCTCTTTTCTCCCCGGGATGTCGGTGTCTGCTGAAAAGTGCAAAGACAGCACAAGGACAGCACAAGAATTTTGTCCGCCGACTGCAGAAGTGATGTCATGTAATGGTTAACTTTCCCTGTGTTTTCTATTTTCTGAGCATGCCCAGTCTTGCAAATCTGTGGTCTGTCGGCCGAATTGTGTACTGACAGGCGAACAATCGTCCGTTCTGGTGTCGGCATACAAATATTTTCATGTTTGCACGAAAGACTTTTGTCCGCGGATTGTGCGCAGACATCTGTCGGAGGCACCATACTAACACGCGTACAATCGGCAGATCCTTCGTCCACCGACGTTTGTATGCCGACGATCGGTACGTGTGTACGGGCCTTTAGATGTTCCATTTGTTGTAGATCGTTCACCCTGGCAAACCACTGGGAGGTGGGGCGTTTGCTGTCTCCACATGCTGGGAATGCAAGCTCTAGCCACATTCAGAAGGTGTTTTAGTAAAGACTTAAAATATTTCTTACTGGGCATGGGTGTTTTTTAGTAAAGACTTAAAATATTTCTTTCTGGGCATGGGTGTTAGGTTGAGAAGCCAGGTCATCAACTAGAGAGTAACCTGTAAGTTTGAGCACAATCTGTATCTGGGAAAGTTTTTAATGTAAACACTAATTGATGTATCTCAAAAGCCATGATGATGTATAATAACCTGTTAAATAAGGGAAGGTAAGTATTTGTGGACTTTAGTTGTGCTTTAAGAGCATGGCAAGTTTATTCTTTCTGTATTTTAGCAGTCTTGAAATCATATTGTGTTCCAGGTAAAAGAAGAGTGGAGATGGAATTGTGTGCTATCACAAATTTAGAAGCATATTATAAATACTGCATATCAGTAAATACAGACGATTTTATTTCAACAAACATGCAGATACGTTAAAGCAAGTTTTGTACTATGGACTATTTGAAATATTTTCATATTTGAATTATAGTGTCCACTTAAAAGAAATGTATGTTTTTTTATTTTTTTTATTTCATACTTACCTTGGTGGATGCAGCATTGGTCTGATGCTGCGGCTGTCCCCTGGCACCTCTACACTAAGACCCGAGCTATCAGCAGTGTTCGCACAGCTCCATGAGCAGAGAGCTGCTGACTGTCAGTCACAGCTCTCTGCTCTGCCCCCCCCCCCATGCTTACTGGACCGCTGAGCTGTGTAGGGGGTAGGAGGGGCCGGCTCAGGCTCCCAGTGGCTTGCTGAGCCGGGTGTCGGCCCAGGGATCTAGGTATATTCCGACTCCGTGGTCGTGATGACGCAGAGCCTGGACCGACTCTGTGACGTCAGCAGAGAGTGAAATTCAGCCCACGCTTTGCTGATAATGGGTCAAAGGAGTGAAAAACGAACTGCGCTCCTGTGATCTATAGGAGAAGTAAAGCCAAATGAGCTTTGGCTGTACTTCACCTTTAAGTCACATCAAGGCTCTCTTCTCATGGGGGCTCCAACCTTTTCCAACAATAACATTACAGTCTTTACATTAATATTAATTATATGCCAATAGATAACCTGTATCAAATATTTGTTACTTTAGCTCTTTGTTGTGCTAAACTTTCTATTTTTTTTTTCACTGTTTCAATACATTTTTATTCAGTTTTTATACAGTACAAAACAATTACTAACTACAGAGACTTGGTGTTAGCCTACAGTACAATCACAAACCAAAAGTTTCATTATGGGTACAGTGCAGTATACCCACAGTTTTACTGAGGGTTACCCACACTTTGCCATAGACTTTCATTCGATTGGGAGGTTTTGTTGTGTTTTTCGAAAGCGCGCGAAAACTGCCCGATCTAGATGAAGTCTATGGCAAGCCCTCAGGAAAACTGTGGGTACACTGCACTGCACCCGTATTGCGAAGAAACTACACCGGACCAGTGTGAAAGGGGCCTAAAGGTACACATACTAGTTGTATGCAAACAACATTTACTATCAGATACTTTTTTAAAGTGTATGTAAACCATTACAAAAAACATCTCTTATTTGCTCCCTATCGGTCTTATTAATATACTATTGGAAGCATTTTGTTATACATGTTTGATAAGTGCAACTGAAAAACGGTTGATCTTCTCAGAAATTCTGAACTATGCTGTGCCTTCTGAATGCTTCCTGTCTTGGCTCATGGTCTATGTAAAGCCCGCTGTCAAGTAAGGTTGAGTTGTGATACACTTTTCACAGCTTGGACTACCTCTGGCCACCACTAGAGGGAGACACCACTTTAATCAAGCTGGCTGACCACAAACAGGCAGATACAAAATCTTACATGCAATCTGGTTCACTCTAAGGCAGGAATCCTCAAATTACGGGCCCTCCAGCTGTTGCGGAACTACACATCCCATGAGGCACTGAATTACACATCCCATGAGGCACTGTAAACTCTGACATTCAAAGACATGACTAGGTATGATGGGAATTGTAGTTCCTGAACAGCTGGAGGGCCATAGTTTGAAGACCCTTGCTCTAAGGTTTGGAGAGCAGTCTAGTAATTAGCACACACTTCCTGGATTCCTCAAGTTATCCTACAAGCTATAACCCTTGTGTTAATCACTCTTCCCACTGCCCACGCATACCCATACACTAGACACTGTCCGCTGACTCATCTGCTTGGCAACCATAAACACTTAGGTCACCATCTGGCTGATCTGCCGGTTTACAATCTGCATGCAACCTGCCAACACACAGATTAGCAAAGAACTTAGACTGAGCACACCGACGCTACAATGCAACAGACCCTCTAGAAATATGAGTCCTGGCTTAGTACGCAGAAGCCACTTAATAATTTTATAATTTAATATCCTAAAAATGGGCAGTGCATAAAAAATATATAAGATGACATGGCTCCCCAAATCATCACGGACTGTGAAACATTTTGAATTTTATTTGGAAATCAAGGTCCCAGAGGCACAGAATCCAGGTTGCATGAGGTCCAGTATGAAGTTTCCACAGTTAGTGATGATTTGGGGAGCCATGTCATCTGCTGATGTTGGTCCACTGTGTTTTATTAAGTCCAAAGTCAGCGCAGCATTCTAGAGCATTTCATGCTTCCCTCTGCTGACCAGCTTTATGGAGATGCTGATTTCATTTTCCAGCAGGACTTGGAGCCTGCCAACACTGCCAAAACTACCACTACCTGGTTTAATGATCATGGTAGAACTGTGCTTGATTGGCCAGCAAACTCACCTGACCTGAACCCCATATAGAATCTGTGGGGTATTGTGAAGAGGAAAATGAGAGACACCAGACCCAACAATGCAGACAAGCTGAAACCCACTATCAAAGAAACCTGGGCTTCCATAACACCTCAGCAGTACCACAGGCTGATTGTCTCCATGCCATGCCCCATTGATGCAGTAATTCATGCAAAAGGAGCCCCAACCAAGTATTGAGTGCATATTATACTGTACATGGACATACTTTTAAATAGGCCAGCATGTCTATATTAAAAACCTTTTTTTATTGGTCTTATGTAATATTCTACTTTTCTAAGATACCGAATTTTGGGTTTTTACTAGCTGTTAGCCATAATCATCAAAATTAAAAGAAAAAATGCTTGAAATATACCACTCTGTGTGTAACACATTTATATAAAATATATGAGTTTCACTTTTTACTGATATCAATTAACTTTTTAATGATATTCTAATTTTAGGAGATGCACCTGTAGAGGAAGATCTGAAGAATAAGTAACTTTGAATGTTTGAGCTTACCTGGTCGAATATGATGTTCATGGGGCATCAAAATTTGTTCATCATATACACCCACTGTATTAGTCCTGAAATAATTTTCGAGCATCTGCTTATTAAAAAAATAAATAAAATTAAACACAGTTTAAAAGTTCAATAGCAACTGCATGCATAGTTCTCGTCATTCAAAACACAAACTGCATCAATTATATAACTTTTAATTCTGTTTTATTAAAATTAGATATTCATTATGTAGATGAGCTGTGTTTTATAATGGTATTGCATAGCCATCAGGCTGGAAAGGCTTTAAGGCACACTGCAGAGCCCATACTCCCTGGTACTAGCTTCTTAGGTGGAAGGACAAGGTTTTCAATAATTCTAGTAACTTTTCTGTACAACAAGTCTCAGACACCAATGTCTGCTGATGTCTCATAGATATTGGATTGTTTATTGTAAGGTAATGTCTAAAAGCACCTTTGGGAGCACACAATAAGATAGGGATCAACAAATCCCATGCGCCAGGTCGCCATGGCAACTAGTAATTGCATCCTGGCGCCTGGGCTTTTGTCAAACTATTCACTGTTGCAGGGATGCTTAATTTGTATCGCCCGACGCCCGGGACATGCAGGTCGTTTTTTTCTACATTCAGCACTACTGCAGGCAAGAAGCAGGCCTCACTTGTCAGCTGTTCCCTGATTGCTTCCACACATTTCAGGCGCTGCAGGGCAGAGGGGAGGGAGGAAAGCAGATACACATTAGCGCTCCTCCCCATCTTCTTCCTGACGTCACTTTTGGGTCTCTGTTGGCAGTTTACCTGCCCATGAAGTCCGGAAAAGAGTGCAATGCAGAACGATCTACACTGCATTATATTCAGTGGAGCACAGGAGAGACATGCAGGGTCTTTTCGATGTCTCAATAAAGAAAACACATACAAATGTAAACGCACGCTTTGTGGCACCTACGCGTAAAAACGATGAATGCGATATATGTTACATATCGCCTGGCTCCTAATTTTTTTAGCCGGCTCCTAAATTCAAAGCAAATTTGTCAAGCCCTGCAATAAGTTCACTATTCAAGTAACATATTGCAAAATTGTTTCTCTATCTGCAACATGTTCTTCAAAACGCATAACAAAGTTCCATGTTAAAATGTAATGCATTAAAACAAAACTGTACAGCATTGTAATAGTGTCATACTATAATATACAGTATATTGAATCCAAACATAACTTCAAGCTGTCAACTTGTGGAAACTCTAGCAAATATGATCTTGACAGTTATGCCCCATTGACCTTTAAACATGTTATCTGTTTCTTGCCTTTAGAAATGAATGAAAGAAATATGTGCCATGTTCACAGACATTGTTTACATAGTAACATGTAATGTATAGCCCAAGGACACAGTTATCCTAAATAACTGACAAAATGTATGATTGAATTTAATTCATCCATGCTGCACATTCAAGTTTTTCTGCTACTTGAATGTGAATAGTTAGAGATGTGGTAATTAGTTATTTCTATTAATGTAGTGCTGCCTATTATTTACTGTCAATGATACAACAGGAAAAAAATGTGATCAGCCTACCTGATCAAAGTATTCTAGATCTAGGTGCTCAGTGAACTGATTGATCAACTGTATCTATCTGTGTGTAAGCAAACCCTCCAGGGCAAAAAGTTATAGCACCAGCCTCAGCGAGCACATTGTTTAATAGACCAACATACAATGGATAATACACTGACTGGCCAAAAAAAAAGTCACCACCTGGAATTAACTAAGCAACTAACTAAACTAAGCTTGTAGTAACTATCCTACTGGATAGTTACTGCTTGTGCCCAAAGAATGAGGTCAGCTGACTAACTGAATGACCAGGTTATTCCATCAATGGATTTTTTCTTCCCTGATAGCACGGGTTCAGGGAAAGAGTGGTTCAGGGAGCACGAGACATAATTTTCACACATGGATTGGCCACCACAGAGTCCAGAACTTAACCCCATTGAAAATCTTTAAGATGTGCTGGAGAAGGCTTTGCGCAGTGGTCCAACTCTCCCATCATCAATACAAGATCTTGGTGAAAAATGAATGCAACACTGGACAGAAATAAATCTTATGACATTGCAGAAACTTATCAAAACAATGCCACAGCAAATGCGTGCCATAATCAAAGTCAATTAAATATTAGAGTGTGTGACCTTTTGGTGGTGACTTTTTTTTTTGGCTAGGCAGTGTATTTCCAATCTACAATGTTATAACCCACTATTACATCTACTGTCCATTTTATAACATAATTTATAATGTATAGTAGTACTGTGCTTTACAGATGTAAAACATGCAGCATTTGTTCATTGATATGCATATGTTTTTGCAGTTACAGTATCTCACAAAAGTGAGTACACCCCTCACATTTTTGTAAATATTTTATTATATCTTTTCATGTGACAACATGAGGATCTGAGGATCTATAAAAAAGAATTGTTGCTCTACATAAAGATGGCCTAGGCTATAAGAAGATTGCCAAGACCCTGAAACTGAGCTGCAGCACGGTGGCCAAGACTATACAGTGGTTTAACAGGACAGGTTCCACTCAGAACAGGCCTCATCATGGTCGACCAAAGGTGTTGAGTGCACGTGCTCAGCGTCATATCCAGAGGTTGTCTTTGGGAAATAGACATATGAGTGCTGCCAGCATTGCTGCAGAAGATGAAGGGGTGGGGGGGTCAGCCTGGCAGTGCTTAAAAACATTTGCCGCACACTGCATCAAATTGGTCTGCATGGCTGTCATCCCAGAAGGAAGCCTCTTCTAAAGATGATGCACAAGAAATCTGGCAAACAGTTTGCTGAAGACAAGCAGACTAAGGACATGGATTACTGAAACTATGTCCTGTGGTCTGATGAGACCAAGATAAACTTATTTGGTTCAGATGTGTAAAGCATGTGTGGTGGCACTGGCAACGAGGTGAGGAGTACAAAGACAAGTGTGTCTTGCCTACAGTCAAGCATGGTGGTGGAAGTGTCATGGTCTGGCGCTACATTAGTGCTGCACTGGGGAGCTATAGTTCATTGAGGGAACCATGAATGCCAACATTTACTGTGACATACTGAAGCAGAGCATGATCCCCTCCCTTCGGAGACTTCTTACGCCTTTGTGTGGAAAGCTCTCATCTGCGTCACGCGATCTTCCTGCTCTATCGTTTGTTGTCCGCTCCAGGGCCCGCCTTTTGGCCTTCTTATATCGCCCACTGGGAGAGCGACCTGAGTCTCTCTTTCTCTGACCACCAAATAGACCGTCTTTTGTTTTTTGTGTACAAAACCTTCAACTGCTCTAAATACCAGGAACCCGGATATAAGTTCCTGACCAGGTGGTACTTTACCCCGGTCAGACTTCAAAAAATGTACCCCTCTTGCTCTGATCTTTGTTAGAGATGTAGACAGGAGGTGGGCATACTCTCCATATTTTCTGGTTTTGCAGCCACCTTCAGACTTTCTGGTCGACAGTACTGCAAATTACTCAGAAATTCACGGATCATGCCCTCACCCTTGATCCGGCCCTCTTCCTTTTGCATCATCACGAGTTTCCGAGGGCATCGTATCAGAAATCCATTTTGCCGATTCTGTTCACGGCGGCCAAGAGTTGCATCCCTCCTTTCTGAAAAGAGTCTCAACCCCCCACGGTGGCGATGTGGCTACGTAGGGTGGCCTATATCAATGAAATGGAGGACCTTGTAGCTGCGGAGCGGGTGCGAGAGATAGGTTTCTCAAGAGATGGTTTTACTGGCACGAGTTCATGTTTTCCGATGAATATAAAGCACTGGTTGCCTAGATGCAACATAACCACTTGGTAGCCATCTCTGCCCCCCCTTACCCCCCTTATCCCCTACCCTTTCCTTGTCCTTCCTCCAGCCTGTCACCCCTCCCCCGTCTTCCCTGCCTTCTGGACTGTTTATCTCCTTTTTTTGCTCTCTCTCTGAATTACGCCTGACTCTCGTCATAAAAACTCTTCCTTTCCCCTCGGGCATGCTTGCAGTTGACTTATTATTTGGTAGCTGCTGTGGCCACGTGTTGCCTAGGATGTAGTTCCTTCTCCCGTATATCGGTCACCTGATAGATGTCGGTGGGTGCGGGACTAGACCTGGAGTTGTATCGGCCTATCAGCATTTCACATGTTCCATGTCACATCTACACTCAGGCGGAATATGTTAGCTGACCTGTGTCAGAGGTCTCTGCTCTCCTGCTTGTACCATGTTCTCTGGACCATGGGTGGGTTGTTTGCTTGCTCACCATGTTAGCTCTTATGAGTTCTGTATTATCTTTGTTCCACTTGTCATGCTAGTCTGATTTATGGAATTGTTCTCGACTGTACTGTATGCCTTATACCTCTACTATAAATAAAGAATTTGAAAAAAAAAAATATTGACATTTTGGGCCCAGTTTAGACATTATGACTTAGGGGTGTACTCACTTTTGTTGCCAGCAGTTTAGACATTATTGGCTGTGTGTTGAGTTATTATGAGGGGACAGCAAATTTACACTGTTATACAAGATGTGAGGGGTGAACTCACTGTTGTGAGATACTGTATAAAGCTGTATGTGCTAAAATATAGGTTAGAGCAGAACAAAATTCCACTACACATGCCTCCTCTCTAGTGATATCACTTCTGCAAGATCCCTTACTAGCGCTGACATCTATGAAGGCTTCTTCTTTAGGGTTTTGCATTTTGGCTATCTTAAAGCGGAGTTCCGGCCTCGGGGTTCAAATTTAGCTAAAAAATACCCCCCGTACAATCAGGGCTAGTACATTCCATAATGGATAGCCTCTGAACTGTTCTGGGTCGCACTTACCTGTAAGAAGAAATACTTACCTTGAAAAGTTCTTCTCCAGCGCTGCCATCTCAGGTGTGGGCAGCTGAAGCCGCAGCGTCCCTCTTCGTGTCCTCTTCCGTGACGTCGTAGTCCCACAATGCACTGCACCGGCCCCGCTCGTCACTTCCGATGCAGGCGTGCCCAGAAGCTGTTTAGCAGGGAATGCCGCGCCTGCACCGGAAGTGACGAGCGGGGCCGGTGCAGGCACATTGACTCCTGGGAGCGATGACGTTTAGCTCCCAGGAGTCATCGCAAACCGGAAGAGACGGCGCGGGCTGCTGCCGCAGAGGGAGGAAGTGGAAGGAAGGTGAGTATATTTTCTTCTATAATAAGGTAAGTGACCAAAAAAAAAAAAAAAAATCGGCTGTATCCATTTCTTTTTCAGGCTGCACTCAGCAAGCGGATGGCCCAAAATCGATTTTTTCGATTTTGAGGCCAGAACTCCGCTTTAAGTACTTGACCTTTCCGAAGATTTAACCTCCTTTATGACCAGGCCATTTTTTGCGATACAGCTTTACTTTAGCTGAAAAAGAAGCGGTTGTGCAACAAATACCCAAATAAAATGTATGTAACTTTTTTCCCCACAAATAGAGCTTTCTTTCGGTGGTATTTGACCACCACTGCTTTTTTCTTCTTTTTTTTTATTTGCGCTATAAACAAAAAAAGACCGACAATTTTGAAAAAAAAAAAAATGATTCTCTTACTTTCTGCCATAGAACACATCCAATAAAAATATAAAAAAAAAATCAAATTTCTTCATAAATTTAGGCCAATAAGTATTCTGCGATATATTTTTGGTAAATAAAACCCCAATAAGTGTATATTGATTGGTTTATGGCTTTATGCAATCGTTATAGTGTCTACAAACTATGGGATATATTTATGGAATTTTCTTTTTTTATATACAGTACTAGTAATGGCA
This sequence comes from Pelophylax lessonae, assembly GCF_965119305.1. NCBI lineage: Eukaryota > Metazoa > Chordata > Amphibia > Anura > Ranidae > Pelophylax > Pelophylax lessonae. The sequence continues at coordinate 600,615,213 of NC_138768.1, read as the reverse complement.
GCGATCAGCGACTTATAGTGGGAGTGCAATATTGTGGTATTATTCTGACACTTTGTGTGGAGCTGGTGACACTAATATAGTGATCAATTCAAAAAAATATGCACTGTCACCGTACTAATGACTCTGGCTGGGAAGGGGTTACCATCTAGGGCGATCAAGAGGTTAACTGTGTGCCTAGTCAGTGTTTGTGTGTTAACTGTGTGCTGCTTTTACTAGGGGAAGTAAATGGATTTTAGTCCCTTTGCAGGAACACAGAATTCATTCCCTTCCCCCTGTCAGAACTTAGATATGCCTTGTTTACATAGACAAATCCCTGTTCTGTGTGTATTGTCGACAATCAGTCCCTGCTAAACCTGCCAAATTTCGATCCATCTACGACCAGCTTCGAGTAGACCTATAGGCAAATTATTTTTTTCCATTTTGGACAGAGCAAGGAGGGTTAGAACCTCTGTCAGGTTTTTATTTTCACCATCTGTGTCCCATAGATTTCCCTTCACTTCCAGTCCCATAGCCAAACAGGAAGTGAGAGGAGATGCCTGCAAATTAAGAGAATTCCTTGGGGACCCCCATAAGTGTCCCCATAGGAAGATATCCCCACTATTACTTTTCTGGGGACAACCCAAAATTTGTGATTTTCTTTTACTTTCACTTTAGAAAGTGAAACAGGACAAATTGAGAGGCTGAATCTCCTTAACTGTTTGCAGACTGCCCACTGTAGATATGCTGCAGCAGGGCGGCTTCTCTGCACTGGATCATGTACCTAGACCTTGGCTGTGCTGCGATTGGCTGCAGCACCAACCAATCAGCTGGTGCCGGCCACCGATTGGTCACCAAAACCCACTGATCGGCTCCTGACATTACTGAATGGGGCCCTGTGTAGCTAAACACACACAAGGCTCTCTTCTGATAGCAGCAATGTGCTGTTTTTTTTCTTCCTGAAAAAGGGAAGTAAAAAAACAGCACATTGCTTAGTAACACAGCACACACAGTAACACATGTTGGCCACACATTTATCCCCTTGATTGCTTCTGATGTTAACCCCTTCCTGCCAGTGTCATTACTAGTACAGTGACCGTGCATATTTTTAGCAATGGTCACTACATTGGTTTCACTGGTTTCCAAAAAAGTGTCAAAAGTGTCAGTTATTGCGGAAGCTAAATCAGGCACCTATCGCAGTCCCGCTATATGTCGTTGATCACCGCCAATACTAGTAAAAAATAAATAACAATGTAATAAATATATCCCATAATTTGTAGACACTATACCTTTTGTGCAAACCAATCAATATATGCTTATTGAAATTTTTTTTCTAAAAATAAGTAGCAGAATACATTGTTGAAGAAATTTGATTTTTTACATTTTCTATTGGATGTGTTTTATAGCAGAAAGTAAACTATATTGATTGTCGCTCTTTTTTTTGTTTATAGCGCAAAAAAAAAAGAAAGCAGAGGTAATCAAATACCACCAAAAGAAACCTCTATTTGTGGAAAAAAAGGACATACATTTTATTTGGGTACAGTGTCACATGGCCACGGAATATTCAGTTAAAGTAACGCAGTGCCGTATCGCAAAAAATGGCCTGGTCATGAAGGGGGGTAAATCTTCAGGAGCTGAAATGGGTAATGGGGGCACAAATAGCAATAAAAACAAAAATATACTCACTCCAATCCCTCTGCACTCTATCCAAAACTTAAAAAAAAAAAAAATTGCCTTTAGTTATACTTTAACCACTTCAGCTCCGGAAGGTTTTACCCCCTTCCTGACCAGGTCATTTTTTGGGATACGGAACTGCATTGCTTAAACTGACAATTGCGCAGTCATGCGACACTGTAACCAAAAAAATTGATGTTCTTTTTTCCCACAAATAGAGATTTCTTTTGGTGGTATTTGATCACCTTTGTGGTTTTTATTTTTTTGCGCTATAAACAAAGAACCACAATTTTGAAAAAAAAAAAACAAACAATACTTTACTTTACTTTCTGCTATAAAACATACCCAATAAAAAAAAAAATTTAATTACATTTTTTTTGACAGAACAGCTGTCTGCCTTGTTTACATGGGCAGATCACTGTTCTGTCATTCCTCCGAACAAACGGTGGGTCCCGGCGGCCATTGTTGCCATTGGACCAGTTGATTGGCTCCTGCTGTGTCCAATCACACGCGACCCCTTCATCTAATGCACAAAATGCATGAATGTGATTTTGTGCTGCCGGGCCACCCTGCCGCAGTATACAGTGCCTTGCGAAAGTATTCGGCCCCCTTGAACTTTATTGGATATTTCAAACTTTTTTAACAAATAAAAAACTGAAAAATTGGGCGTGCAGAATTATTCAGTCCCCTTAAGTTAATACTTTGTAGCGCCACCTTTTGCTGTGATTACAGCTGTAAGTCGCTTGGGGTATGTCTCTATCAGTTTTGTACATCGAGAGACTGAAATATTTTCCCATTCCTCATTGCAAAACAGCTCGAGCTCAGTGAGGTTGGATGGAGAGCGTTTGTGAACAGCAGTTTTCAGTTCTTTCCACAGATTCTCGATTGGATTCAGGTCTGGACTTTGACTTGGCCATTCTAACACCTGGATATGTTTATTTGTGAACCATTCCATTGAGAACCATTCCATTATGTTTTGGATCATTGTCTTGTTGGAAGACAAATCTCCGTCCCAGTCTCAGGTCTTTTGCAGACTCCATCAGGTTTTCTTCCAGAATGGTCCTGTATTTGGCTCCATCCATCTTCCCATCAATTTTAACCATCTTCCCTGTCCCTGCTGAAGAAAAGCAGGCCCAAACCACGATGCTGCCACCACCATGTTTGACAGTGGGAATGGTGTGTTCAGGGTGATGAGCTGTGCTGCTTTTACGCCAAACATAACGTTTTGCATTGTTGCCAAAAAGTTCGATTTTGGTTTCATCTGACCAGAGCACCTTCTTGCACATGTTTGGTGTGTCTCCCAGGTGGCTTGTAGCAAACTTCAAACGACACTTTTTATGGATATCTTTAACCGGTTGCCGACCGCCGCACGACTATATACTGCGGCGGTCAGCCCCGGCCAGGCAGAGTGACGTATCGGTACGTCACTCGCCTGTCACTGACTTGCGAGCCTATCGCGGGCGGGCGCGCGCCCGCCGAGGCGCGCGCCCGCCGCGGCTCGTTCACAGGCAAGTCAGTGCGTGTGACCGGCGGACTCGATGTCCGCCGGCCACACTACGATCGCTCCTGTGAAGGGAGAAAGACAGAGCAGCTTGTGTAAACAAGCTGCCTGTCAGTTCTCCCTGTGTAAAAGTGAAGATCTGACCGTTCTACTATGTAGAACGGTTGATCTTTGCTTTTACACCAATAGCCATGTCCCTACACAGTAGAAAGCACGCCCCTAGGACACACTTAACCCCTCCCTGTCCAATAAAGTTAACCCCTTCCCTGCCAGTGTCATTTTTGCAGTAACAGTGCATATGTATAGCACTGATTACTGCAGTAATGTCACTGGTAACCCCAAAAGTGTCAAAAATGTCAGTCAAGGGTCCGATCTGTCCGCCGCAATGTCGCAGTACCGAAAAAAAAATCGCAGATCGCCGCCATTATGCGTTAAAAAAAAAAACACCAAAAATGACAAAAATCTTTCTCTTTGTTAGTAAACGCGATAACTTTTGCGCAAACCAATCAAAATACGCTTTTTGCGATTTTTTTTACCAAACATAGGTAGCATAAAACAAATTGGCCGAAAAATGTTAAAAAATTTTGATTTTTACTTTTTTTTTTGGGGAATTTCATATAAAAAAATGTGAAAAATATTGTTATTTTTGCAAAATTTACGCTCTTTTTTTGTTTATAGCGCGTGATCAAAAAATCGCACAGGTGATCAAATACCACCAAAAGAAAGCTCTGTTTGTGGGAAAAAAAGGACGTCAAATTCGTTTAGGTACAGCGTCGCACGACCGCGCAATTGTCCGTTAAAGTCACGCAGTAAAAAATCGCAAAAAACCCCCTGGTCCTTTAGCAGCCAAATCCTCCGGGGCTTAAGTGGTTAAGAAATGGCTTTCTTCTTGCCACTCTTCCATAAAGGCCAGATTTTTGCAGTATAGGACAGATTGTTGTCCTATGGACAGAGTCTCCCACCTCAGCTGTAGATCTCTGCAGTTCATCCAGAGTGATCATGGGCCTCTTGGCTGCATCTCTGATCAGTCTTCTCCTTGTATGAGCTGAAAGTTTAGAGGGACGGCCAGGTCTTCGTAGATTTGCAGTGGTCTGATACTCCTTCCATTTCAATATTATCCTTTGCACAGTGCTCCTTGGGATGTTTAAAGCTTGGGAAATCTTTTTGTATCCAAATCCGGCTTTAAACTTCTCCACAACAGTATCTCGGACCTGCCTGGTGTGTTCCTTAGTCTTCATAATGCTCTCTGCGCTTTAAACGGACCTCTGAGACTATCACAGTGCAGGTGCATTTATAGGGAGACTTGATTACACACAGGTGGATTCTATTTATCATCATTAGTCATTTAGGTCAACATTGGATCATTCAGAGATCCTCACTGAACTTCTGGAGAGAGTTTGCTGCACTGAAAGTAAAGGGGCAGAATAATTTTGCACGCCCAATTTTCCAGTTTTTTATTTTTTAACAAAGTTTGAAATATCCAATAAATTTCGTTCCACTTCTCAAATGTGTCCCACTTGTTGTTGATTCTTCACAAAAAAAATACAGTTTTATATCTTTATGTTTGAAGCCTGAAATGTGGCAAAAGGTCGAAAAGTTCTAGGGGGCCGAATACTTTCACAAGGCACTGTATATGCGGTGTGTGGTCCGGGAACTGGTTAAGAAGCTTTCATTGTAGAAGAGACATTAGGAACTTCCCCTGCAAAAAAATCCTACCTGATGCCAAAGTTCTACTTTAAAAAATAAATTTGAACTTTAAATTATTCTTGCAGTGGGTCCGCCTGCACTGCAAGGGTTTAATGCGAATTTTTGGTTAGGGAAGCATTGAACAGCAGTGTTATTTACCATATCCCTCGCTCCCACAGGGCTTCTTTTTCCCTGTGCAACTGGTTCCCTAAAGTCTCTTCTCTTCGGTGCTCTGTCCCTCCGACGTCATTCTGCACAATGCACAATCAGCAGTCCTGATTTGTAAATGAAGACACAACTCAGGAGTAGCGAGGGATAAGATAAGCATCCTAAAGTGTTTTTTACCCCAAAAAAAAGGATCCTGTTCTTATAAAGCACTAATGACACAATCCTTGTGCTGTGTAATTTGGCCCTTTGTATCATCTAAAATATCTGGTTGATCCGGCCTGGTTCTGCCCTCATCCCTGTAAACTGATCACGGTTGATCATGGCTGCTGAGCCCTGACACTGTTGTCAGTTTACGTGCCTCCGTCATCCGCTGCTCTCCTCTGTCCTCCTCTCCCTCCCATCCCTGCCTGTCAGCTTGTGCCAATGCCCGCCCCCTCCACCTCCTGTTGCTGAAATAACTTTATCACTTCCAGGCAATCCCTAGTGTCAGATAATGCTATCCCTCCACTGTACATGGTTTATTAAAAAAATGATATTGCATACTTTATTTCAGGGGCCACTTGGCGTCCTCCTCCTCTCCTCCCAACTGATGTCAGCGGGGGATTCTCAGCCCTTCTGGCTGTAGCTGTCAGATCGGGAGAGGGAACAACGGGCGGTCACGTGTGCACCGAGCAGCACTCTGAAATAAGGTATACAACAGCATTTTTTATTAAAGCACATACAGTGGAGACATATAACATCCAAGTTAAAAATATAACACCAACATGTCACAAAAAGATAAAAAAATTCAAAAACAGAATCACTGAGTTGGAAAAAGGATCACCCTCTCATGTCAGTATTTTGTTAAATCACCTTTTGCTTTAATGTCTCTGATAACTTTTCAAATCTAGACTTTGCAATATTTGCCCGTTCTTCTTTGCAGAACTGCTCAAGTTCAGTTAAAGGAGTTTTAAAGTCAGATCTTCATGCATTTTAATGCACTAAGATAAAAAACCTTCTGTGTGCAGTGGCCCCCCTAACACTTACTTGAGGTCTCTCTCTGTCCAGCAAGGTCCATGAGTGTCTCAGCCGTCCGAGATTCTCCCTCCGGATTGGCTGAGACACAGCAGAGGCACCATTGGCTGCCGCTGCTGTCAAAGTCAGCTAGCCAATCAGGAGAGAGGAGAGGTGGGTCGGGGCTCCGTGTCTGAATGGACACAGGGAGCTGTGAATCGGTTCAGGTGCTGCCACAGCAAGCGGCTTGCTGCCAGGGCACTGAACAGAAGGGAGGAGCCAGGAGAGCAGAAGAGTGAGTCGGGAAAAGGAGAATCCAGGCTGCTTTGTGAAAATCCACTGCACAGAGCAGGTAAGTATAACATGTTTGTTATTTTTATCGGGAAAAAAGAGACTTTACAATCTCTTTAAATTTGATGGTGACCGTTTGTAGACTGCAGTCTTCCAGTCAATCCACAGTCATTCTGTTTGTGGACTGCAGTTTTCAAGTCAGACCGTAACACCTTTTTCCATGTGGCCCCAGAATCTTCAAGGTATGTTTAGGGTGATCAGATAAGGCTAAAATTGAACTCCAAATGATCTGTCTGGCGGCAATCCAATACAACTCACCATCTAAATAACACCATTCCTACAGTAAATCATGGAGCTGGTAACATCCTGTTATGGGGGTGTTTCTCTGTAGCAGGGACTGGAGCACTTGGCAGGATAGAAAAAAAAATGGATGGGGCAAAATACCATTATATTCTTGTGGAAAATATGTTGCCCTCTGCCAGAAAGTGGTCAATAGGAAGAAAGTTTACCTTCTAACATGACAATGACCCAAAGCACACCGCAAAAATTACCACACAGTGGCTGAAGGAGAAAAAGGTGAATGTTCTTGCATGGCCTAGTCAGAGTCCAGACTTAAACCCCATTGAAAATCTGTGAAATGACTTGAAGACTGCAATCCACAAAAATTTAACTGAACTTGAGCAGTTCTGCAAAAAAGAGTGGGCAAATATTGCAAAGTCTAGATATGCAAAGTTAGTAGAAACATTTCCAACTTGGTGATTCTGTTTGTGATTTTTTTTTTCTGACATGGTGTTATATCTTTCACTTGGATGTTATTTGTTGTACTAGAAAAATCCAGCTGGATAAAAAAAAAAAACTGGGTGTTTTCATTTCAGGCTGCAAAGCAACAAAATATGATTATTTTAAAGCGGGTGATTCTTTCCTCTACCCACTGTAGGTTCAATAACATTACTTACCCCTGCTGAAGTATATCCCATGTCCTGCTAATCCAAGTGTAAAAATGTTTCCTGCAGTAATGACATGTTACCTTTACAGCGCTAAACTTTTGTTCGGCAGACAGAAAAGTGCTTGTATAGTTTTCACAGAATGCAACACTTGTGAATTGAGAAGAGGATAATGTTACTAAATCTGTATTCTAGAATTTTTTTTTAAACTAGTCTCCAGGTTTAGCCCTTTTACTCCCACCAACATATAGCCCACACTCCAGTATCTGTGGCAGGGTGCTTTTATTTATGCTCCTGGCTGCTGTGCATTTAAACTTTTCAAGCTTACTGTCCGCTTTTCACTAAACCCCAGTACATTCAACCCTCATCATCCCCCCCACCCACATACACACTCATCATATAACCCCTACACCATGTTTTCTGTTCTCCGTCCTCCCACCTTATGGTGGTTGCTGATCTCTCCTAGTAAAAACATGAAAGCGACATTTTGTCAGTTACGGTTTCTGCTGTCATTTTCTTCAGCTGATATGGCTGAAGAAGTAGTTAATGGAGTGCAATCTGGGCCATATTAGCTTTGCATGAGTGCAGGGAAGACATTAGGAATGTAATATACTGTTTGGGGGTTTAAACAAATCTAAAGGCCTTTTTTTTTTATATTTCTGCAAAAAAATACAAAAACATCTTTGGCAGCAAACGGGTTAAATAGTTAAATTCCAGACTTAATACTTACTGGGTCATCCAACTCAAACATGTGTCTTGCCATGTTTCACCTGTAAAAAAAAACATGAAAAGCTATTAAAAAAACTGCTAATATTTTAAAAACGAATACAAATAAATTGAAAGAGTGTAGGAAAATGTGGAGACTGCATTGCATGGGATATCTACTTCTGTTCTCCTATAGCGGACACTGACAGAATTGGACAATGATTTGTGAGGTGGGTACTGTCTGAGAGCTGATGAAATGAAATGTAATGCAAGGAAATGTATAAACACAGAAGAATGAATGCTGGCACAGTCCTTGCAGGACTGAATAAATAAATAAAAAAAGTGTTAGGCCCCTTTCACACAGGCGGTCCGTTCAGATCCGCCTGTCCCGTTTTTTTGGCGGATCTGAACGGTCCCCTTATGCATCCCTATGGGGCATCGGATTTCAGCGGAGACATGTCCACTGACATCCGATCCGATCCGTCAAATCTGGACGGATGGAAACCCTATTTTCCATCCGTCCAGCGGATCGGATCGGATGACAATGGACCGATGGAATTAGTGAGACGCAACTCAGGAGGAATGAACATAGGAGGCAAAGCAGAAAGCAGCATTGTCAGTCTTGGAGGAGGAGGTGTTAAATGTATTAACAGATTTAGATGTACTAACAAACTGAAGCCAAACTCCAGCTCACTCTTTTATTCATTTTGTCATAAAGGTTTTACATGAATAAATAAAAGTATAAAACTAATTGTTTTAATCACCCCTGTCAGCACTAAGTGGTTTGTCTCATCCATGTAATCTGATACGTTTTGCTGCAGAGCTTGAGCTTTTGAAAAACAATAGACTAAAGCCAGGTACACACTATTTATTTAAACAAAAAAAACTGTTTAACAGGGGTTAAACAAAAAAAACTGTTAGCGCTGGTCGGAGCCGCTGTACCGACCATGCAAGGTTAGTTCAGTGATCTCCCCCGCTGAGCTGTTGTGTTCTGACAGGGGAACACTCCGATCAGTGCTCTCTGCCATTGGCTAAGAGCACTAAGCAGGAGTCGGTCGGATGCTGGTTTTCCAGCATGCTCGTCCGTCAGACCAACATACACACGGGCTGAATGTCAGCCATTTTGTTTTTAGCCGGCCGTTGTCTCCGGACATTCAGATTGTGTGTACCCAGCTTAAGTGGCCAAATCACCAAATGGAAGTAGAAGCCATCACATCTAAGAATCGGTATGCTGCAGTATAATAGTTTGCTTTTGGGTCTAATACTGCTTTAAGCCCAATATCCCTTTAACTGACACCAGTTTTTTTATTTTATTTGGAACACGTGCCTGCATTTTTAAAAACATGGATCATCTTCATAACTCCGAAGCAAGAAAAGCCTACAAAATAAAATCTGTTCTCCTCCACGTAATTATCGCAGTCAAGAGCTGTAGAAAGAACCTCATTCTCTGTTCTCCCCTATCTCATTTTGTGAAGCCAAAATAAAGCAAAATATATGAAAAGAAGACCCTCAGACAGGGAAACAGATGACATGTCTGGAAAATCTTGTCCTACTAGATTGATTTATTTTCTATTAATGAATAACAGGACTAAATTGTTACATTACTTAGGCCGGCCATACATGGATTCAGCAGGGACCAACCGAATTTCGAACCATGTATGAGCAGGCTGATTGTACCCAAGTTGATCTACTTGGGTACAACCAGCCTGTCAGATTTTTTGCATGCGATTACTGCCAGCGGCTATAACTGCTAGCAGTAATCATTGTGTTCTGCCGGAAGGGAAGGCTCCCCGCTGGCAGAACACAATTACGGCTAGCAGCTATAGCCGCTGGCAGTAATAGTATGCCAGAAATTTGACAGGCCGGTTGTACCCCAATCCCAACGGCAGAACACAAAATCTCTGCGGGTGGCATTCCCTCATTCAACAATGACTGTTTTGATGGGGGAATTTAGCCATTCTATGATACTGGAGTCCCTCTGCTTGTCATCCTTGAAAAAGCCAAGCAACTTTCAATGCTGCTTGGCCTTTTCTGGATTGGCTTTTCAAAACTGACAAGAACCCCATCTCGCCTACAAAAATTCTCCCCTTTCATAAGGAATAATTGTTAGAGATGTGGGAGGGCTGAAGGCTTTTTGCTCCACATATGGGGGTCCTGTGAATTACTCTAACCCTTTTGGAGAGAGGTCCATGATCTCATTGCACAAGCGACCACATTTACTCTGGACTTTCCCCCAGCACAAATTCTTTTACACCACATGACCCTATCCAAAAAACGCTACCACAAATCACTGGCTATGCATATGGTGAATGCAGCAAGACTCTTTGTTCCTGTACATTGGCGGTCTATACGCGTCCTGATGATTAGGGAATGGTTTGCCAGGCTCTCAGACGAGATAGAAGAACCTATTCGAATACAAAAATTCAAGAATACATGCTTCTGTTGGACTCACTTCAAAACTTCTGAACCCTTCCAATCCTACTGATTACCAAATGCATGTGCTATTAGCAGAAACCGTCCTATCAAGGGTGGACGAACAGGAATAGGGGAGCAGGTAAAGTCCCTGACTCACCTATACCCCAATCCTACTTTTCCCTTGAGACCCTTCTCTTCCTTCCTCCTCTGCTCCCCCCCCCCCATTTTTTCTTTCCCTTCTTTTTGGTCTTTAAACTTTTCTTGTCCCTGTACGCAGGCTTTCTTGAACCCTACAGAACACAAAATGTGGGGTTGAAATAACTGCTTAGGGATGCAGTTGTGCGATCAGATTTATCCTTGTTTGACATTTAATCTTACAGTATAATCTGAATTACTGTATCAATTCTTTTGGTATACTCCATAGCTTTATTGATATTTGTTACTTGGATTGCCTATGACTGTCATGGACCTTCAACCACTGTTTGAGATGTCTGTAATGTATTGGATCTTTTTTGCTCTTAATAAAAATTAAAAATAAAACCAAAAAAAGGAGGACAAGCCACTTAGGCTACACACACAAGGGTGATTGGGCCCATTATTGTCAAATCCAGAGAGGCACAAGTGCAACATCCAGCCCCGCTGCCAGCAGCCTGACAAAATCGATGCCAGGTTGAAATACGCAGTGGATGTGTTCAGGACATATGTCCTTGAATGCACACAGTCCTAAACACAAGTAATGCTTAGTGCAGTGTCTAGCCGCTGTGTATTTCAGTACGTCATAAATTTTGACAGTCTGATGGCAGCAGGGATTGATGCTGCACCATCCGAACTAGACCAATTATCGGCAAGGCCGATATATCGGGGGCCGATATGCACTTTCCCCGATATATCGCTATCGGCCCCGGAACTGGCCGATATTGCTGATATTTTTGTGACGTCATTCTGCCTTCTTAGGCCGCCTCCCTCGCCTTGGACAGCTTCATCTGGAGTCAGGACTAGTCTTGCGGGAGTGTATTACAGCCATACACCCACCCAAAGCAGCCCAGGGCCTGCCAGCCAGCCACCCACATCCACAGGCCCTGTACCAGCCAGCCACAAGCACTGTAACAGCAAGCCAGCCAGCCACCCACAGGCCCTGTACCAGCCAGCCACCCACAGGCCCTGTACCTGCCAGCCACAGGCCCTGTACCAGACAGCCAGCCACCCACAGGCACTGTACCAGCCAGCCACCCACAGGCCCTGTACCAGCCAGCCACCCACAACCCCTGTGCCAGCCAGCCACCCACCCACCACAGGGTGCCAGCCAGCCAGCCACCCACCACAGGGTGCCAGACAGCCAGCCACCCACAACAGGGTGCCAGCCAACCAGCCACCACAGAATGCCAGCAAGCCAGCCATTAAGCAATAAACCAAAATTACTATGTTCAGTACCATATTTGTGTCAAAAATTGTCTTTATTTTTTAAAACTTTAAATGTACAAAATATCGGACCATATCGGCCGATACCGATACGTTGTGCCAGCCACCCACAGGCACTGTACCAGCCAGCCACCCACAGGCCCTGTAACAGCCAACCACCCACATCCCTTGTGCCAGCCACCCACCCACCACAGGGTCCCAGACAGCCAGCCACCCACCACAGGGTGCAAGACAGCCATCCACAGACAGGGTGCCAGACAGCCAGCAGCTTACAGGCCCTGTACCAGCCAGCCACCCACAGGCACTGTACCAGCCAGCTGCCCACAGGCCCTGTACCATCCAGCCTCCCACAGCCCCTGTGCCAGCCACCCACCTACCACAGGGTGCCATACACCCAGCCACCCACCACAGGGTGCCAGCCAGCCATCCACCACAGGGTGCCAGCAAGCCAGCCACCCACCGCAGGGTGCCAGACAGCCACCCACCACAGGGTGCCAGCCAGACAGCCACCCACCACAGGGTGCCAGCAAGCCAGCCATTAAGCAATCAACAAAAATTAACATGTTCAGTACTAGATTTGTGTCAAAAATTGTCTTTATTTTTCAAAACTTTAAATGCACAAAATATCGGCCCATATCTGCCAATACCGATACGTTGTGACCAAAATATCGGTATCGGCCCTGAAAAAATCATATCAGTCTATCCCTAATCTGAACACCCGAAAACGTTGCGAATTGACGCTGATAGGCCAATGTATAAAGTCTTACTGGATTGAGCTTGATAAAAGTCTGAGAAACATTATGTGATAGTTCAGATAAAGAACTGATGAGAAAACATCAGTATTATTATTGAGTTTTAATAGCAGTAGCATATATGCCATCCTAGAGAACAGGAACCATTTACCTGGGTTGTTACTTCCTCATGTCATAAAAGCCCTGGGATTTATTCAAATTGGTTATTTGCGTATGCAAGATTTTTCACTCTAGTTTAATGTGACTCGTTGAAGTTGGCAGCTCTCATGATAAGAAAATCTCCTAAACCACAAAGTGAACTTATTGTTTAAGTCAGTTTTAAAAGACTAATATACCTGTATTAAACTAGAGGAATGGTAAGGCACAATCAGTATGCATCACTACTAAAAATATAACATAGTTTTTAGTGGAATCAGCAAATATGGCTGTCCCATGTACTGTACATACTATATATATATATAGTTGTAAAGAAAATACAAAGGCTTTTAAAACATCAACATTGATTAATTATATATCGTATATTATACATTAAATGTGTAATTTTAACCACTTGTTTCTTGCACCTGTATACCCTTTATGGACAAGATGAATTTTTACTCTTCTGCTATGGGCCTATTGATTCACCAATAAAATTGGAGATGATTCAGCAACAACACGGATATCATTACTTATGAGGCTCCATTCACACGAAGCGTTTATCTATGTGCATCATAGAAACGGAAATGCATAGGTGTACATTGTTGTCTATTGGGACACGCAGCCGCTGTGTCTGAATATTTTCATGCTGAGTGGAGCAGCAGCAGTTTCCTGAACTGTACTGTGCAGTAATACCGGGTGCTGAATGTGCACCAAACCTTTGGAAGTGTAATATTTTTTATTTTGGGCAATTTTAAATAAAAGGCATTACACAATTATATTTTTATGGGTCTGTGTCTCCTATGTACTATATTGCATATGAGAAGTGAATACTGATGGATGGCCAATCCTGTGTCCTTCTGAGGATGTCCATGCTTGGAGGAGGAAAACAATAGCTTGAGCGATGGTAGACCCACTTATTAAACATAAGGGATCAACTAAATCCGATGAGTGGGCACACTTAAAGGTGCACATATTGGCTTTGAAGGTGATAAATCCATAATCCTACCACTGTACAAAACTCTGGTTCGGACACACGTTGAGGATGCTGTTCAGTTCTGGTCTCCAGTCCGCAGAAGGGATGTGGTTGAACTAGAAAGAGTCCAGAGAAGAGCAACAAAACGAATAAGAGGGTTGGAGGATCTCAGTTATGAGGAATGTTTACAATCAATAAACTTATTCTCCCAGGAGAAGAGGCGCTTAAGAGGAAATATGATAGCGATATACAGATATCTTGATGGTGATTCTAGCATATGGTGGAAACTATTCAGTCTCAGGCCACTCAAGAAGATGCGGGGCAACTCGAAGTTGGAGGAGAAACGGTTTAACCTTAAATTGCATTAGGGGTTTTCCACTGTTAGAGTGGTAAGGATGTAGAACTTCTTTCCAAAATCAATGGTTTCAGCAGATAATGTTGTGGATTTAAAAAAAAATTCTTAGATGGGCATCTTATTGAACACAATACACAGGGATATGGGAAGTGGTAGAGACATAGTACACACCCCCCTACACCATACCCACAGGTTGAACTAGATGGACTGGTGTCTCTATTTAACCTTACCAACTATGTAACTATGGCGAGGAGATATTTGTCCATAGACTTTTAGTGTGACAGACTAGTCTATGTTTGTCGATTCACATTTTGGAGGATGAATTTGGACACCGGGCTCCAAATTTTTGAAGAAAATGAATCATGGGACTTTGTGTGCACATAATTAATTTGGTTTATTGAGAATGGGTCACAAATGCATTATAAGCATAAACAATTTGTGAGGGTCATTATATTGATTTGCACTTTGTATATTTTAAGTTGTACTTTTGTTTCATATATATATTTTTTTTAACTCTTCCACATTTTTTTAGAACTCTATTTGTACACTGAGTAACAATCAAGATTACAGGGTTTATAATTTTATTTGAGTCTTGATAAACACAGCTTTCTTTTCTCCAAATTTAGTAACGTTCATGCACTGCCCGGGCTACATGTGGTGAGATACATAGAACTGCACTTTTTCACTAACTGTAGTCACACGGCTATAATATCATAGACCCATAAGCGTGGGTATTCTGTAGAGCTGCACGATTAATCGTATGAAAATCGCGATCTGGATTCACCCCCCCTGACGATCTAAACCTGACATATGCTCGATTCTTTGCATAGCTGCATACCTGTCAGGAAGCAACAACAGCTGTGGAAAAAAAAAAAAAGCCTCCCGCAAACAAACGCCTATCAGCATTAAGGCCCCATTCACATTGCCGCGATCCGACTTGGGGGGGGCGACCTCCGAGATTGCGGTGCGAGCAGCGCGCCACGACCTCGGAGCGGCCGCCACGGACTTCATAACATTGAAGTCTATGGCGGTCGCCCCAAAGAAGCTCCGGACCCTTTTTCTAAGTCGGAGCGACTTGTGTCGCTCCTATTAGAACGGGTCCGCAGCTTCCCTATGGAAGGCGACCTACGGCGACCTGTGAGGCGACCAGGTCGCCTCACAGGTCGCCTTAGCCCCCGTTCACACTAAGGCGACCTGTGAGGCGACCTGGTCGCCTCACAGGTCGCCTTCCATAGGGAAGCTGCGGAACCGTTCTAATAAAAAGGGTCCGGAGCTTCTTTGGGGCGACCAGGAGGCGACCGCCATAGACTTCAATGATATGAAGTCCGTGGCGGCCGCTCCGAGGTCGCGGCGCGCTGCTCGCACCGCGATCTCGGAGGTCGCCCCGGGAAGTAGCGCCGCTCGTATGTGAACGGGCACTGAGTGTGAACGGGGACTAAGTCTCCCAGTAACTATAAACAAAATGATTACATTGTATCTTTTCCTTCCCTCTGCCAGGGAGAAAGGAAGTTTAACCTCTTAAAGACTAGACCTTTTTCTGACACTTGTTGCTTGCAAGTTAAAATCAGTTTTTTTTTTGCTAGAAAAGTACTTAGAACCCCCAAACATTTTATATATTTTTTTAGCAGAGACCCTACAGAATAAAATGGTGATTGTTGTAATATTTTATGTCACACTGTATTTGCGCAGCAGTCTTTCAAACGCAATTAATAGACTTTAATGAATAAAAAAAAAAAAAACGTAACAGTAAAGTTATCCCAATTTTTTTTTGTTACACAGAGAATCGTGAGAGAATCGTGATCTTTATTCCAAGCTAAAAAATCGTGATTCTCATTTTGGCCAGAATCCTGCAGCTCTAGTATTCTGTATATAATTCATAATATTTTATGGCCAATTTATGTGCATGAGGCCTAAAACCGGCCACACACAGACTATACATATTCTTGCATAAAAAGTATATAAAGTGTTGGTAGGTAATTGTCTTAACCTATGTTATCACTGTTATAGTTGAAAATGGGTAAAATTTCAAAAAACCTGAAAACCAAAATCGTTATCCTTCACATCATAGATCTCCTCATACTTTCTGCTGTGTCTCTAAGACAGGAATCAAAGGGAAAACACCATGATGGGATGAAGACAGAAAAAAAAATAAATCTTTGCAAAAAGTTGTGCTGCCAGTCAGCATGAACTGATGAAGTGGTCGGCACAGATAATCTCTGGGTGTCCCACCTTAAAATACATACTGCCTGCATGATAAATCAATTAAAAGAGAAGTATGGGCGAATGTACTTAGATGTATGCAGCATTGAATGCTGCATCCATTCCCGGCAGGCTCTGCACAGAGTGGTGAAACACCGCAATCACTCAGTTCTGTCAGTCACCACCTCTCTGCTCTGCCCCTCCAGTGCTCATTGGGGAACTGGGCTGTGGAGGAAGTGAGCTGCTGAGGCTCAGGCTCTCAGCGGATCGCTGAAGGACTGAATTAGCTGTCGATCCAGGCTTTGGGGCTGATCCTAACCATATTTTCGGGATCTTTTCAGAGTCTGGACCGGTTCTGTGATGTCAGCCAACAGAGGGCTTCAGCCTGCTCTTGGCTAAAAACAAGTCACAGGAGTGCAGAACTAACTGCACTCCTGTGGCTCATATGAGAAGTATAGCCAAAATGACTATAGCTCTCCTTTAATTTAAATGAAATACATAATTTCCAATTTTATTGGAAGTAATGTATTTTTACACCAGAATAGAGTTGTCCTTTAAATTAGGTACATACTTGTAACCCCATACGGTACTGTAGTAATAATGAAACCTGTGGGAGTTGCTGGTGAAACTTTAAACAGTGTTATATTTTGTTATGAGAAAAAATACATTTGTAAAACCAGATGTGTTTGGTGTACTGGAAAGCAACAATGTGGGTTACATGTAGCAAATGAGAACAAGAAATATGTGCAGAACATATAGTAACAACTGAATATAATTTTTCAGTTAACATTTCTCAAAATAGTCAAGAGAATTCTGATTTGGCCTAACTGGACTTAGTACTTTACTATAAAAATAAAGGTCAGAGTGCTTGTTTTCCATCTTTATTATTTATTTATTACTGGTACTTATATAGCACCAATTTATGCAGTGCTTTACATATATACTGTACAGTCACATCAGTCCCTGCCTTTATGGATCTTACTATCTAAGGTCCCTAACTCACATTCAGACATACACATATTAGAGCCAATTTAGACAGGAGCCAAATAACCTCCCAGCATGTCTCTGAAGTGTGGGAGTAACTGAAGTACCCAGAGGCACAGGAAGAACATACAAACTCTGGAAGAGAGGAAGTGCTAAACACTTAGCCACTGTGTTGCCCTATTATGGATTTATAATTTTGAGAAATGCTTACTGTAAAGTTAACTGAAAATATGGTTCTGGCCTTCTAACATCCTGCAATGTATAAAACGTTGTCAAACAAGCAATCTATGAAATATGAAAGTGTGTTCTCGCCAATCAGAACTAATCAGAATTTGATGATGCCTCCATGTCTCTTTGCACACTTTAGGCATATTTAAAAAGAGCAGAGTGCAGTAAACTTTAGTAACCTTTCACAGATCTAATAACTAGTAAATGCTTTTGTTTAATAACTAATATAAGTAATACATTATAGTCTAGTCTAATGTAGGTGATTCCCATTAGTGAACTTTAATGTGTAAACACTACTTAATGGCTCGTTTCCACTGAGCGGTACGGTAAGGTTCGGTACGCAATTTTTGCCGTTTCCATTGTGAATGGTACCCTAATTCCGAACTGTACCGTACCACTTTTTTGGGACCCTTTCGTTGGGGTACCAAGCACATTAGTACCGTACCAACAGGGTGGAGCTACACTCTGCAGAACTTTGATTGGTTGACAGAGAATAGTCTATCACTGCTTTCCGCCTACACCACGCCTATCATGAAAGGGTACTATTGGCGGTGGAAACGCAAGGTGTACTGTTCCGAAACCGTACCGTACTGAACCAAACCGTACCGTACCACTCAGTGGAAACGAGGCATAAGATTACAAAATACCTGAGCAGTACAAGCTCCATATTGCTGTGCATTATTGCTACACCACTGTATAGTCACAAAGACATCCTTACTTTTGGCAGTGGAGTATATGTTTCAAGAGCCCCAATACATTTCAGAAAACTCAGAATTAAAAATATACATTGCAGATTTTTCACTATTTTTTGTTTATGTGTCTGGCCACTACTCCTACCATAACTGATTGGAAAAACATGCTAATATCATTTTGTCTGATTGGTTGGCGTAAGCTCTACTTTGTGTGATCTGTATGTCAATAAACATAGCAGTGGAGGGATTTGTCCCTTATATATAAAAACAGGAACTTTTATGTGTACATGTGCTCCAGTTGGGTCCTGTCAGGGCTTCTCTATTGATGCAGGACTTTGACACATTTAAGGCACGCTTCCCATTTTAGCATTGTAAGAAATGTAAAAACAAACTGGGCACTTGAGACGAGTCAGTTGACATAACCTGAATGCCCGTGCACTGCATACAAAATGCACATTAAGGCTATAGGTGTGTAAAAATGCTGGTTTGAGATTCAACCCCATGTGCGAATTTACCTATAGACTTGGCAAATTACTCCACACACACATTCCAAGTTGGTGAATGGGGCTCAAGATAGAGAAGACACTGAACCTGAAATTATATAAACATCTAGAAGGCTCCATTACTGCCTTGATCCAGAAACTGGTGCCTAACAATCAACAGGTTTCTACAACGCAGATCCAAAAAACATCCACAGGCCCTCCTAGGTAATTACTGCAACACTTAAATGCTTTTGAACAAAGGAACACGTGCAAGCTGCTTGCAATCTAGAACCTGAGCTTTGAGTGGCATGCCTACAAAATCTCCACATACTTGGTACCAACAACTATCTAAAGAGAAGGAACCTCTGCCTTTAATGGACTATACTGCAGGCCAAAATTATGAAATATAGAAGCGGATACCCTTTTTAGCTAATCTTTTATCACTGTGACAAAACCTATTGAACACTGACCCAGGAAGAGAACCTATTCCTACTTTGTAATGTTAGGTCTTAATATCCTAATGGCTCATCTACCACAATTGGAACACCCCTTTGAAAACTGAAAAACCACACTGATTAACTTATAACAAATGAAAGAGCCCATCTCAATGCTCCTAGGCTCTGAAATGTCTCCGCTCTCATGTACTAAAGTGATTGTACATTTTTTTTTTTTTTTTAATAAACAAGTCATACCTACCTGTTCTGTGCAATGGTTTTGCACAGAACAGCCCCGATCCTCCTTTTCTCGGGTCCCCTGCTGGCACCCTGGGCTCCTCCTCTTCTCTGTGTGCCACCAAAGGAAGCCACTTCCTATGGTGGCACACGCTGCCGCTTGGCCCTGCCACCTGTTCCCTTTTCACTAGATGGATCGAGATTGGGCTTAGAGAATGCATTAAGGTAAGAAATCTTCAGCCATTACAACCATTTTAACCACTTCCCACCCAAGGCGACTTTGAGTGGGTATAACTGGCAATCAAAGACCATTTGTATTACCTCAACTTAAGCCTTCCATCCAGTCCTGTAGACCATCACTCTGTAGTTATTGCCCTGCTGTAGCACTCTCCAGACACATGACGCAAGTGCCCCCCATGATCACTATACCGCAAGGCAGTGATGACTATCATCCTGAATGTTGTTCCTGTTCTCTGCAGCTGGAATGCACGACACGGCCACCACCTACACAGTGTGGCTGCGCTCTGCGTTCCAGCCCTCATCGGGACCACAGACTCAGCCCGACATTCTCATCATGTGATGAACTTCAGCTTGAAGCATACAGTGATGATCCCAGCTCATGTCTTCACTACCCCAGGTGGCCTAAAAGGTGTATAACGTTACTCCTACTTCTGCTATAATTCTATAGACTGTGCCTGTTGGGAAGCTTTAGATGGATGACATTAAGCTCCCCCCCCCATACCTATTAGATAGCCTAGCATGAGGGAGGGCAGATCTCAACGGGGCCGATTTGTTGCTCAGGGCAGAGTATTTATTTCAAGCTCAGATGGTTAATATTCAGGTGTGATTACAATACATGTGTGTATGTATGTATTTATATATATATATATATATATATATATCCAAACATATCATAACATGTAATATAATGTGCCATCTAGAGAGTCTAACATGGGGGAGGGCAGATCTCTACACTGGCAACTTATATTCATTAGGATTTGTTATTTGGGGCATAACTCACATGGTTCATATTCAAGTGCGACCTAGTAAATATACTATATATATATATATATATATATATATATATATATATATATATATATATATAGTATATCTCCCCAAACGTAGCATATATAAAAAAAAAAAAGGAAATAAAAAGTAAAAAATGTAAATTAATAGGTTTTTCCATGTGCTTTTTAGTGCCCCTGAAGACTATTCATCCGGATGTTTAGTGCTTATCCATACACCCTCCCAATCTGCTATTTTATGGGTGGAGTAATCATCTCAAGACCTAAGTGAAGGAGATCATTCTTGTTGGCTACAGTGAGGTCCCACCTACACTGTTCCTAATATTAATAAAACATTGTTAGAAAATTATTAAATAATGTGAGGTATTGCAGCGAACATTAGAGTGAGGGTAACAATTCTAGCCCAATACCTTCTCTGTAACTCTAAACTAGTAACCTGTAAACATTTTTAAAGCGTTGCATATGGAGATTTTTAAGTACTGAAGTTTGGCACCATTCCACGTGTGCGCAATTTTAAAGCTTGACATGTTAGGTATCTATTTACTCGGCATAACGTCATCTTTCACATTATACAAAACTTTTGTGTTTTGTTTTTTTAATTCATGAAAAAAAACATGTTTGAAAAATTGCTGCGCAAATACCATGTGACTTAAAAAGTTGTAATGACCGCCATTTTATTCCCTAGGGTCTCTGCTAAAAAAAACATATATAATGTTTGGGGGTCTGAGTAATTTTCGAGCAAAAACAAATGTGATTTTTACATGTTGGAGAGGAGTGCCAGAATAGGAACAGTATGGAAGTGGTTAAAACCTGCTGGCAATAGGTGAAACTCATTCTCTTCTTCTCATACAAGCAAGAATTATACCTTTTTTACTCAGGTAATGGCAAATTATCAGCAACTTCTTGTTACTTTCTCTTTTATCCACAGGTTGCTGGTTTGTTTCTTGTTTCTGTAACCGATATGAGCCTGTTCTACCCCCCTGGGGAACATTACTGAGCCAGGATTAAAACTGGCCTAAGATTAAACGAAATTCGGCCGGTCCCTGCTGAACCGGCTGAATTGTGATCCATCTTTGGCTTTTCCGGCTCAAGAGAAGTCAGTATAATGATAGGCTTCTCTTAAACAGGAATGTTGGAAAATTTTCTTTCAATCAGCGTTGCAGTCAATGAGCTGTAACATTGATCAGTGTATTCTGACAGCAGAATACAATAGCACAGTGGGGAGGATTTCTCCAATCACCTTGAATATGTGGATCAGGGAATCCATTCTTTTTTTTTTTTATCAGCCCACTGGTCCATAGATTCATCTATGTCCAGTATTACACTATTAGCATGCAACCTCGATCTAAAAGAGGAGACCCTGGAGAATTAAATGGTGGCAGTTGCAATTTTTTATGTCATTTGACATTAGGGCATCTGTTTATCAAACCCATATTTTCAGTAAAACATACACTCTAATGTTAGTACACAGAAACACAATATAGCACCAAATATGAAAGATTGATGTCACTGCAATGTGCTGAATGTGATACCTAATGTGTGTGACACAATTGTCATTTGTGTTCAAATATGCATGTACATGGGGGCTTTTTTTTCTATTTTTTTTTTTTGTTTTATTAAACTTTAGTTTAAAAAAGCTAACTATATATCCCCCTCTATGCTACTCTTGAAGAGGAATTAAAAACGTTGTCTACATACTCTCTCTCCTGGTTGGGTAGGATAGCCATGTTAAAAATGACATTGCTGCCAAAAATCTAATATTTTCCCACACTGCCAACTCCTATCCCCTATGCACACCTTAAACGATTCCAATCCCTTATCTTTAAGTATATATGGAGTTTTGGTGGACTTATTGTAGCTAGTAAAACTTTATATGCTCCTAAATTTTTTAGAGTTCTAAGGGTTCCCCACCTTTTCAGATATTATGAAGGCGGCACAACTGATCAAGTTGTCACAGATTTATTCTACCAAGTGGGCTCACCTCTTCCGATAGACCTCCTTATGTGGATGCCTTCAAAAAAACCTTGTCCTACTCATTGCGTCTTTAGAATACTGTCTGTAATACGTTTGATTTTATGTCCCCACACACAACAGTTGCACTTCTTGGACCATAATGGAATCACATTGCCAGAGTACCTCCTTCAGAAACTCAGGGTGCCCACACACACCGCCCCCCCTACTAGAGTCATTTCTTATATATTATATATCAAATATCCCATTTCTTGACAGGTAGGCTATATAAAGGCAATACAAACAATATAATACATAAAGTCTAAAAGTTAAAATATTATGGACTAGGGCTTTCCCCATGATACATTCTGTAACCAGTGTAAATGTACCCAGAAATGCTAAAACAGAACTTTTGAGTGAATTGCCAGTGTATACTCCTAGACATACACAGATTCCTATAATTTATATTTTCTTGGTGGCCAAAATGACTATAGCAAGGATAAAGAAACCACCTGGAATTAACAAAATTTCATGGACATGAAAAACCAGTTAGCATTCTTCAGGACTTTTTCTTCTTACATCTTTTTCTCATTCTTTATCATCCCTTTTCTTTTCCTTATTTCCTTATTTTTCTCTTAATGTTTTTTAAGTTAAAAAATGTTATATATTTGAAGGGTAAAGGGTATATTACGAATGGAATGCATTTTTTTAATAAATAATGATCACTTGTTCATGAACTTATGTTTTTTTTTTTTTTTGACACGGAAACTTTAATTCAAAACGTTTGTTTTTTTTACCTAACTTTATTGCTCTCACAATGAGGTTTTACAGCTGTTTAAATTTCTTCAACTAGAAAGCTGCCTGCATAGGAAATTATAAAAAAAATCTCCTGACTGGAGTCTGTTTACATGGCGGTAAGAAAAGACGATCTCTGGTTGCTATACCCTTTATTTCCAATCAAAGGATTCTATCTGACATTTTGCCTTGACGGCACCTTCCTCATGCGCAAACGCTGGGAAACCTGCATTTCTGCTGGGTCCTGCAGTCTGTCAGAGCCCTTCAGCTAATCTGCATACACAACTGCAATTCTCACCTTGAATAAGAAAGGAAGAAAAATGTAAAAAAAGCAGTTAAAACATGGGGGTCTTTTGGGGGTGAAGGTCCACTTTAAATGTATTGCTTCTTGATGCTCAAGACCTGTTTTGTCAGGGGCTTGGAGGCAGATATTTCATTCATCCACCCATCTACTGATAACGAAACGCAATCCATTATGGGAACCTATAGTACAGGTGCTATGAATGGAGCAGGGGGCAGAAAAGGCAGGCATAGTTGGCACTTTTGACAAATCCCAATTAGAGAGGCCAAAGATAACATCACTAAGGCCTTCAATGCTATTTACTATGCACATTCCAAGAACATCCACACCCTCCTTCTCTCTACTAATACCAAAAAAGGCATACAACAGGGTAGGGCTGGGCGATAAATCGATTTAATCGATTTATCGATTTTTTAGTTTGAAACTATTTTTTTTTTTTAAACTCGAGTTTTTTTTACAATACTTTTTCCTGCCTTGTGTAGCCACCGAACTCCCCAGTAACGGACCTGCGGGGCGGGCGGTGCATCTGTACAGGCCGGGGCTGCGGCGCGCTGTGATAGGTAAAGTCTCCCTGGCCTGGATGTGACGTCAGCTGCCGGGAGAGGAAGCGGGCGGTGCGTCTGTACAGGCCAGGGGCTGTGATAGGATAGGTGCCTATCCTATCACAGCCCCTGGCCTGTACAGACGCACTGCCCGCTTCCTCTCCCGGCAGCTGACGTCACATCCAGGCCGGGGAGACTTTACCTATCACAGCGCGCCGCAGCCCCGATGTTCTAAAATTTTCTCGGACCCGTGAAAAAATCGGACCTCGTCACTTCCGGTGATGGGAGTTTCAAGTGCGCATGCGCACAAGACATTATCTTGGTTTGGTAAACTTATAACACATAGCGGGCAGTTGAATGAGAGGAGGCGGGGCTGAGGTGGGACTGAAGACACCGCCGCGTCATCTGCAGAGCTGAATAGAGGAGGCGGGACGGAGGTG
This sequence comes from Pelophylax lessonae, assembly GCF_965119305.1. Lineage (NCBI taxonomy): Eukaryota > Metazoa > Chordata > Amphibia > Anura > Ranidae > Pelophylax > Pelophylax lessonae. The sequence goes on along the minus strand of NC_138768.1, from coordinate 600,590,911 downwards.
CGGCCGTGTAATAAATGCAGGAATTAGCGACTCCTTTTTTTATTATTTTTAGTAATTATCGTATTATTTATCCTTAGGATTTCATAACATTTAGTATTTCTATAATACAAAATAAGAAATACTAAATGTAATGAAATCCTAAGGATAAATAATACGATAATTACTAAAGATAATAAAACAGAAGGAGTCGCTTAAGCCCTGCATTTATTACACGGCCGCACCTCCATCCCGCCTCCTCCGCCAGCTCTGCATATGTGCCTCCGTCCCTAATGTCTCGATGACGCGGCGGTGTCCTCCGTCGCACCTCAGCCCCACCTCCTCTCAATCAGCTGTCCGCTCTCTGTTATAATTTTTCCTGTTATAATTTTTCCAAACCTCGAAAAATGTCTTCTGCGCATGCGCACGGACGACTCCTATCAGCTGTTTTGTGATGCTCTGTCACCGGAAGTGACGAGGTCCGATTTTTTTTCACGGGTCCGACAAAATTTTACAACACCGGCCTGTACAGACGCACCGCCCGCCCCGCAGCTGACGTCACATACAGGCCGGGGAGACTGTACCTATCACAGCGCGCCGCAGCCCCGGCCTGTACAGAAGCACCGCCCGCCCCGCAGCTGACGTCACATCCAGGCGCGGCGGTGGTCCGTTACTGGGGAGTTCGGTGGCTGCACAAGGCAGAAAAAAGTATTGTAGAAAAAACTCGAGTTTGAAAAAAAAAATAGTTTCAAAGTCAAACTAAAAAAGGTGGCCGGTTGCTGTGGACTCGTTCTCTGGACTGTACCTATCACAGCGCAGCCCCTGTACAGACGCACCGCCCACAGCTGACGTCACATCCAGGCGCGGCGGTGGTCCGTCAGAGTCAGACACACATATACAGCGCTTCTCCTTCTCCTCAGTCCTCCCTCCAGACTCTGCAGTCATTTTTTAAGTGCATTGGAAAAAAAAACGAAAATCGAATCGAAACTCAAATTTTTCTTTAAAAATCGAAGATTTTTTTTTTTAGGCAAAATCGCCCAGCCCTACAACAGGGTTGATTGGTGTTTTATGAGAGCCATTATGAAATATATCAGGCTGGTAGTACATACGAGAGACTGTATCGACATAATATACTCGCTCCTGACAGCAGCGGTGAAAATTATAAAGTGTCACTAAACCTACAAAAAATAAAACTATCAATAAATGCTGTATTACATGCTGTTCATACTCACTATGTCACTGTGAGATTAGTTTTCTCTATTCTCCAAAAAACCTGGTTGATCCCGCTGTTCTCTACCTCCACCTTTTGTCCAAGTCCCCAATCTAGCTAGGGATTTTGAAGCTGTGGTGGCAACTCTGCACATGCTCAGTTTTCAGTGAGTTTCTATGCTGAGCATTTCCTCCCTATCACATCTGAGCAGCCCATGTGACTACAGAGTCACACATGTGGGTGTATACACTGTGCTAAATGACAGCCCACTCCCTTCCTACTTACCCATGTCCACTAACCAGCTAAACACAATGGGGGTGGGATATTACATGTAGATTAATGGAGGCTTCACCTCCCTCTTTTTCTAAGACAGGGGCTGGAGGGGCATGACACAGCCTGTGACTGGCAGAAATCCATCCACGCCATTTTATTTCCACAAAATAATAAAGATTTAATTCAAAATATATATTTGTATGACAACTTAAAACTGTTTTTTTTATTTTTTTTGAACATGTGACCAGTAGCAGAGGACCTGAAGACAGAGTGGGAGAGAGCTGGGTCATGTGACAGTTGTATATTGATTAGGAAAAAGGTACTTAGATTTTTCTTTTAATTAAAATAATCACAGAGCCATCATCCATAGACAGGAATAGAAGGGACAATGTCATTTAAACAGGGTATGTTTAGTATAACTTTAAAGTTCTTTTACCAACTGCCTACTGGGCATTGATACCCCCTTCCTGCCCAAGCCAATGCCCTGCCGCACTTTCAATGACAATTGCGTGGTCATGCAACACCTTACCCAAACCAAATTTTTATCATTTATTTCACACAAATAGAGTTTTCTTTTGGTGGTATTTAAAAAAAAAAAAAAAGGGCAAAGATTTTGAAAAAAAAATTTTTATTTTTATAGTTTGTTATAAAATTTAGCAAACAGGTAGTTTTCCTCCTTCACTGATGTGCGCTGATGAGGCTGCGCCGATGGGCACTGATAAGCTGCCCTGTTGGGCACTGATGTGGCTGCATTGATAGGTGGCACTGATAGGTGGTACTGATGGGCTCTGATAGGTGGCACTGAAGGGCACAAAGAGGTGGCACTGATAGGCAGCACTGGTAGGCTGCACTGATAGGCAGCACTTATAGGTGGTACTGGTTGACACTAATTAGCAACACTGATGGGCACTGTGTGGGACTGATGTCCTTGTAACAGAGGCCGTTTACCAGCCTTTCTAACAGCCTGAGGAGAAAAAAAGCAGATAACCGGCTTGTTTACTTTCATAATCAACTGTCATTGGCTGACAGCTGATCATGTGGTAAAGGGGTCACATGTCACTTTTGGATTTACACAGTCATATGATATATATTTATTTATATAGTTATTTAGCTGTTTCAATAATTGCGCAGCATTTTTTGGGTAGATTGTAAATGCACTTATGAGATAATGGAGTGCTCGTAGCAATTAACTTCACAAAAATCTGGTTGCTGGTGGGACTCTTTTTATTTTCTTTGTAGATTACAAATGTGCCTGTAAATGCCCAAAAGTGCATGGACACATAGGCTAACATAGAGTTGCTTCTACATGCTGAAAGAAAACACACCAAATGTCTGTATAAGTACTAACTAGATATAAATTATACAGCGCTAAAATACCCACTGTTAACACTGAAATTATGTTAGGGTGTTAAAAATCCCAATACACAAAAATGATGCATAAATATCCAATTAGACTATGTATCAAACATCACATGTGTGTAGTATCAGATGAAACAATCCCATTAAGGCCTCTTGCACACGCTACTCCTGTTTGAGCATCTCGTGGCTTGAAAATGCTCAGTACAGCTTTTTGAGCTAAAATACAGCCCATTAATTGTAATGTGTCTATGCACACAGGCGCGTAAACAAGCGCTGTGCATTCTTCAGTAAGAACAAAATAGAAAAATCTGCATTTTTGGTCAGTAATGCACGCGAAAACTCGAGAATACTCTCAAATACTCGCAAATACTCGCAAATACATACAAAAAAAAAAGGTCTGGAAAAAGTAGATGCTCAAACAGGAGTATTGTGTGCAAGAGGCCAAAAGGAAATGCTCAAACAGGAGTATCGTGTGCAAGAGGCCTAACCATCCACTAATAAAGTAAAAAACTAGGGAAGAACAAACAAATAAATAAATAAATCGTCCATGCATGAGTGTGACTGCTGGATCAAAAGTTGAAGAAACATCCAAAAACAGATGCAGTGCAGTGATTCTAACTCCCGATTAGTGTTAAAAAATACAAACAAGTGCTCCACTTCTCACTGGTGCTCAGGTGCTCCCCCCTCCAGGAGTAATCTCACCTGAAGTAGTGTGATCTCTTCAATGACGTGAGATCATTACAAGCCTTTCAGCCTCCCTGGGCTGTGAACAATATGGTCCTGACTTTCTTGCAGCGAAAGCCCATGGTGTTCAATATATGTAAAGGAAACAGCTATAGTGCTTATATCCTCCAAAAAAACGATCATATTAAGTATAGTATAGGTTACTCACATTTTTCTGGGACTCTGACAAGCATAAAAACAAATTCGTGTTTTGAAAATGCCGCTCTCCTCACACAAGCCTCACATAACAATCCGGCTACCAGCTCCACACTAGTGTGCAGATGTCTTCACTGCCCTGGCCCCTCCCCTACGAGTGTCGATACAGGGTCACGTGTCTTTCTCAGGGGGATTTTTATTGGATGTACGGGCTACTGATATATTCTCTATATATAACGGCAGGTGCCATCTTTCTGTAGTTCATGTATAAGTAGCATTCTTTACGCCCAGTGTGCATAAGGGCAAAAGATCAAAAGATGGGAACATAACATGTGATGCTGCAACATTCCATAAGACCATACTGCAGCCCAGGAAGCCAAGCAAAAAGACATAAAAATCTCACTTTCGCAACACAGGTTTACACATTGACCACAAGAAGTCAACTATTCAGGAAGCATGGTTAATCCAGCTGTAGTTCCCACGTTTACGGTTTTACATTAAAAACCAGCATACCTTTGGTCCTCGTACAGCAAAGACTACTTTATTTAATGGAAACTCACCTATGTCATCAGCAGTATTGGTAGAAATGTCAACTTTTTAAATGACATTAGTATGTTTGTGACTGCATGTTTGATGTTCCTAGAAATAAGTCGCCAAGGGCTCTTCACATGGGTGCCAAAAATGTCACATTTTTAAACATTCAAGCATTTTTCTACTGATCTGGATAAAACACATTGCTTTCAAGGAGCGTACATGTCAGTAAACTAGCACCTTGTTTAGATTGGTAAAAAAGTCATTTAGATACAAAAATCTGCATTTGCTGGACACTACCCTGTTCAAGGACTCATTCTCAGTTTATGGGAAGGTATAGAGTTTGTAAACATAACTTATACTACACTTGATCTTAGCCAAAAGGCCGAGAAGCGATGTAAACATAACTTATAATTATGTACTGGACTAAAATACAGTTTCTATTTTTTTTTTTGCTTTTTTTTTTTTTTTTAGGGAAATATCAAAATGTGCATGTAAATATTTTATATTAATTTTTTTTTTTTTATATCCATGAGTTCTAGACTCCTATTTACATTTGTATGGTAATCTATACTGCTTTGCTGGAAAAAAAAACTAGTGTTTACAGAGCTCAATAGCTGAAGCTATAACTACACACACAACTACATGCTCCCTATACATTGATTGCTTTGTATAACTGTTCAGAGTGTCTCAACTAGCCACAGTCTAAAAGGAAAAAGCTACTGAGGTGCTCTATCTTTATCAATCTAACAATAAATTATAAAACCAGAGTCAGATAAAGTTTATTTATAAAAAAAAATCAAGATTTTTTTGTTTTTCAACAAATAGTAAAAAAAAAAAGCTCTCTCAGTTTAAAAATTCTAAATTCAAGAGAAATGCCCCCAAAGCATTATAATTTTTCTTAACATACTGGTGTATGTTACACAAGGCTAAAGCAGGTACAAACATGCAGAATGTCACATCTGGCAATACTAATAAGTAACTAAAAGCTATATTTTATAAAAATCTGTCAATACAAAAGCAAAGCCTAAGGCCTACTGATATGAACCATTTGTTGCTCTTCCCAAATACACTAAAGCCATTAACACACGATCAGAAAATCGTACGAAAAATACTGCTTTTGAAGTGATTGTATGATAATGTAAACATTTAGTACACAGCTTTCGAGACCCGATGACGACAAATCTTTCAAAATTATCCAAAGGGATGAACACATTTTTTTCTTGTATGAACCAGATTATATGATTTTTGTTTAATCAGTACAGTTTTAGTCCAAAAGTACAATACAAATATATTACAGAATTTGTATTCTGTCGTACGATAATTTTGATAACTTTAGTACCTCTTAATTTTTTTTCGATATGGAGACTAGCATGCAAAAAAAACAGATGATCATTTGTCCCATAATCTCATTGTGTGTACCAGGGGTAAATATAAATAAGGGGTCTATTTATATTTAAAACAAATCGCTGGACAAATGTCACAAGCATTTGCATAGCCATCACAAATTATCCCTGTATTTTGTTGAATATGTTTATTTCCTTAGATCGTCTGCTTCATCTAGTGGCCATAATGCGGTAATTCTCTGATTGAGGTATTTCAGGAAAATACTGCATTACAACCACTAGATGGAGCTGATGATCACATGAGTTATACATATTAGGCAAATTATGGGGTAATTTGTTATGGCTGTGTGAATGTTTGTGACATTCATTAGGCAATTTTATCTATACATAGATCCCCATATTCAAAACAACCAGTTCTACAGAAATAAAGCAAAAACATATGCATGATTGTATGTTAAAGGTATCTTATTATATTATTGGATATGATAACTGTACAGTATGTACAGTTTATGCCTGCTACTAGTTACTGTGACTGCCACAACAGCTGTCATTAAATAACTGCATATTTTGATCTCCTTGCCCACAAATTTTAATATAGTATATAGAATTTACCAGTCAACGTGAAATGTAATTAAAGAGGAAGTAAAGTCTGTAGGGTTTTTTTTTTTATCTTACCTAGAAAGTAAAGTCATAATGTGCTAGTATGCATCACATACTAGCACATTATGTTACCTCCAAATGAAGACCTTGTCATTCCTGCTGGAGGCCACATCCATCTTCGCCTGTCTTCCTTCCGGGTCAGCCAACTCTGGCTGTGCTACTGGTCGGAGCCAAGTGATGTCACTCCTGTGCATGTGTGCGGGAGCCGCCGGTCACAGCACAGGGCTCTGAAGAAACAGCACAGGTGGCCGTTCTTTCAGAGTACATGTGCCGATGACGTCATCGGCGCAGTATACAGTAAATATCTCCTAAACAGTGCAAGTTTAGGAGATATTTACAGTACCTATAGGTAAGCCTTATTATAGGCTTTCCTATAGTTACAAACATTACAGGGGGGTTTATAACTCTTTTAACCTCCCTGGCGGTATGATTATTTCGGATTTTAGGTGCTGAAAGCGGTACCATTATTTTGCTAGTAATTCTTAAGGATGAGCAGCCCAAACCAACTATTTATATATGATTTTTTTTTTACTGTGCGTTCTTCTTTATAACATCTCAGGTATGATAAAGTTTGAAACACAAAATCATAAATTATAATATAATAAATAACTATAAAATAATAATATAATAAAAATACTTTTTATTCAATAAATTATAGTAAATAACGTAATCAAAAACACTGACATTTTTTTGGTCAAACAATGATGCAATATTAATGGTCATATTGCTTCAGTAAACGTCCTGGGTATGGAAAAATGTAAAACGGGGTACAGCACAAAGTCCAACGTCACAGTCAGGACAATAGTACCGTGTTTCTTTTCAGATTTTCCTTCCAGTGTCGTCACGTTTGGAGCAGCAAACCACACACTTCCTTGTGGGTGCAGGCTTCTTTTCCGTTGGTGGAATGTGGTCCATAAAGTGACGACCGGTCAGGCGTTCGGGGTTCACAACACCAGCAGCGCGGCGTCTGGATATACTTACGGCCTGTTGGTGTTTGGTGCCTGAGAAATATCAGTTCGGCAATTTTCCACACAAAGCCCGCATGAACCACAGGCTTGTCAATCTTCTTTTTTAGTCGAATGAATGCGTTCCACAAACACTGTTCAAGAAGATGCCTGAATATTTTTTTTGTTGTTTCCGCATTGCCGGATAAAAAGTCATGGCCTGGTCAGCTCTGTCCACACCTCCCATGGTGTTGTTGTAATCCATCACCAGTTGTGGTTTCATTATATCTTTTTCACCTTTTGTGTGTACCATGACAGTAGAGATGTTGTGGATGGTAGTCATCAGGCACACATCTTTTTTGTCGCACCATCTCAGTGCCATAATTTTTCCTTTTTGCCAGGCAACTATTTCTCCTGCCTTGAGCTTTTTGTTGGCAAAGGTTGGGGGCATGTAACGCCGGTTAGCTCTAACGGTCCCATACGCATCCGTCTTGTTTTGAAGAAGGAACTCATAGAGTTCTGGGGATGTGTAAAAATTGTCTGTGGTGACACAGTACCCCTGATTCAGCAATGGCTTAATCAGCGTAACAACTGAAGCGGTTGCCATTCCATAGCTGCTGAACCTTTCGTTGAATTTGGTTCCTTTCCCGGTGTATAGGACCGAATTCCAAATGTATCCAGAGCTGGGTTCACATAGCATAAATGACTTTATGCCAAAGCGTGCTCTCTTGGACGCAATATACTGTATCCAGCTGAGTCTTCCTTTATAGGCCATTAGACTTTCATCTATACAAATGTCTCTATCTGGCACATAGGACTGCTGGAAATTTTTCAAAATGATTTGATAAATGTCCCAAATCTTTTTGAGTTTTAGAGCTGGATGAGAAGTCTCGTCAAAATCGTCATTATTTGTAAAGTGCAAATACTTCATAATGAGCGAAAATTTGTATTCCGACATGACCGTGCCAAAAAAAAGGAGTGGCCAGTAATTTGTTGGTGGTCCAATACCACTTCTGCAGGGGTTTCCCCACCACTCCCTGCAGAATTAAACTTCCAGATGTCCTCTTTGGTCACTGGTTCCCACATCCTGCTCCTTGAAAACCGCTGATGCGCTGCAGCTTGTTGCTCCTGGTACCGATTGGTTTCCACGACAATCTTTTCAATAACCTCATCGGTCAAAAAGAGTTGGAGGTATGCCAAGGGTTTGTCATCCTCAACATCCACTTTGATACCAGGTGCTCCAGTAAACGGAACCTTGGGGGCGCAGCGTACTCCGTACCACAGTCGATCGAGCACCAAGTCCACACATCGCTGGGCACAGTCGTAGGATCATCGCTGATATCGCTTTCTGCGTCCGATGACGAACTTCCCCACGAATCGCTATCACTCCATTCTGCAAGCGATTCTGTATCGCTGTTCTCCAGCAGGTTATATACCGCTTTTGAGGTGGCGGCGCGCTTTTTTGATGCCATGGTCGCTCTGCAGTATCCAGACACAAGGTACAGAAAAAATGCAGGAAGGGCAATGGAGAAAGCACGGGGGGGGGGGGGGCAATCTAAGGTCAATTTATTTTATTTTAGTAATGTAATCCAATAGGATTACAGTGTATCAGTGTGTTTGTGCTTTTAACTTTTTGAATTTGCCGCCGGTTCCACCCCCCTGCGAACGTCACGTCGCAGGAGACGGAAGCCGGGCACACAGAGAATCGGGAGGAAGATCCGCCGCCGCACACTGCCCAGATACATCGCTGGATCCCGGGGGAAAAGGTAAGTAACCCCTGTTTCAGGATCCAGCGATGCTTCTGGCAGTACCCCGAGTGTGGCTCGGGGTTACCACTTTTGGCACTGAAATTTAACCCCGAGCCACACTCGGGAACACCGCTAGGAAGGTTAACCCAAATTGAATCCAAATACAGTAAATGGAAGACTTTATTTCTATTACCTTCATCCTGATATTATACCTGCTATAACATGTCCTAATATCATGGCTGTTATTACTCAGGGCAATATATATTTAAATTAAAAGGATACAATTTTTGAGTATTTAGTTTGTCATTTTACCAACAAAACCCAAATTCCAGGTTCTCAACCATATGATCTGTAGCAGCCTAGAACTCTGCAACTGCAAAACCTCTTTGCAAGCAACTGTTATCTACTTTTAGAACATAAATATTGGCTTGATAGTTCAAAACTCAAAGTTAGCTGGTAGGGGCAAAGCATGCAGCTCCCTAATGCCTATTAGCCCATCATTATAATTGACTGTCTTACTGGCCAACAGGCATGGGGGGGCGGGGGGGGGGGGTAAGAGTTGAATTTTACTCTCTCGATCAACATTAACTATTTGTAATGTATAAAATAGGATTCAAACTGCACTAATACAAAAAAGAAAAGCTGCCAGCACTTCAACCGACATAAAGTTGTCCAAACATTATATAAAAATATATAGTGCAGCGCTAAAAAACACAAATACAGTCCAGTGAAGAACATATATGAATAAAGTGAAAAAATATTGTATAATGGTTAGTCTCAAGTAATCAAAGGGTTAAACCGTGAAGGTGAACCATCCAAACTTATATAGGTGATCAAAGATGAAGAGGAGTCCCAACACCACCGAACTAGAAACTGAATGCGCTCACCAGAGGTTATGGACCCAAAACACTATACAGCAAATGGGTCACTCAAGCTGGATATTAGCCATAGGTCTCCCAACAGATAGCTGTATCACCGGATGTTCGGTATATTCTTGAACGAAGATGACTAGATCTCCCAATCAGGTATTCATATATGGAAGTAAGCCAAACAAGACAGACATAGTGTAATATTAAAAAAAGGGGGTCATATGAATTTATTAAAAAAAGGGGGTCATATGAACTTACAAAACATCCATATCCATGGAAACAGCACAAAACGTAGGAATGATGGTGAATAGCAAATACCGTGGTGCTGACGCATTTCGTCACATTTGACTTCCTCATAGGATGATACCAGCAAAAATGATCATTCCCACAGTATTTATAGTAAACTAAACTCAGTAAATTGCTCCTAGCTGGTCCAGGAGCGTTCGTGCTACTGAACACCGCCGCGTCATCCAAGACATAGTCGGCGTGCAGTTCAAGCCTCACTTTCGGACAGACCGAGCCTCGATGTGGCTGTCACTTCTGGGACTAAACCAGAAAGTTATACGTTAAACCAACTGCATGCGGCTCGAGTCTCATTGTGGGATAAGCCGAGCCTAAATTTGCATGAATCAGCTGCCCTTACTCAAGTGGCGGTTAGTTATATTTTATGGTTAGGGAATATTACATACTAGAGATAGGTGACTAAACACTAGGGCAGTCTTTTTCAACCAGGGTGCCCTGAGGTCTCTTCAGGTGTGCTTTGGCAAAATGCCTAAAAATGTATCAAAAATTGTATACAAGCCAGCAAGGGGATAAAGCCTGCCTTTTAGTTACATAAAGCCACGGGTTTTAACCGGTTGCCGACCACCGCGCGACGATATACGTTGGCAGTCAGCCCCAGCCAGGCAAAGTGATGTACCAGTACATCACTAGACTGTCACTTGCTTGGGAGCCAATATCCGGCTCGTTCCCCAGCAAGTCCGTGCGTGTGACCGGCGGACCCGATGTCCACCGGTCACTCGCCGATCGTCGATGCAGAGGGAGAAAGGCAGGCGGCTGATGTAAACAAGCCGCCTGTCATTCTCCCCTGTGTAGAAACAGTGATCATATGGTTCTACTATGTAGGACCGTTGATCATTGTTCCTACACTTCAAGCCACAGCCAATCACAGTAAGAATCACGCCTCTAGGGACACACACCACCCCTCCCTCTCAAATAAAGTTAACCCCTTCACTACCAGTGTCATTTTGCAGTAACAGTGCATATGTATAGCACTGATTACTGCAGTAATGTCACTGGTAACCCCAAAAGTGTCAAAAATGTCAGTCAAGGGTCCGATCTGTCCGCCGCAATGTCGCAGTACCGCAAAAAAAATCGCAGATCGCAGCCATTACGCGTTAAAAAAAAACACCAAAAATTAGAGAAATCTTTCCCTTAGTTAGTAAACGCAATAACTTTTGCGCAAACCAAAAAATGTATCAAAAATTGTATACAAGCCAGCAAGGGGATAAAGCCTGCCTTTTAGTTACATAAAGCCACGGGTTTTAACCGGTTGCCGACCACCGCGCGACGATATACGTTGGCAGTCAGCCCCAGCCAGGCAAAGTGATGTACCGGTACATCACTAGACTGTCACTTGCTTGGGAGCCAATATCCGGCTCGTTCCCCAGCAAGTCCGTGCGTGTGACCGGCGGACCCGATGTCCACCGGTCACTCGCCGATCGTCGATGCAGAGGGAGAAAGGCAGGCGGCTGATGTAAACAAGCCGCCTGTCATTCTCCCCTGTGTAGAAACAGTGATCATATGGTTCTACTATGTAGGACCGTTGATCATTGTTCCTACACTTCAAGCCACAGCCAATCACAGTAAGAATCACGCCTCTAGGGACACACACCACCCCTCCCTCTCAAATAAAGTTAACCCCTTCACTACCAGTGTCATTTTGCAGTAACAGTGCATATGTATAGCACTGATTACTGCAGTAATGTCACTGGTAACCCCAAAAGTGTCAAAAATGTCAGTCAAGGGTCCGATCTGTCCGCCGTAATGTCGCAGTACCGCAAAAAAAATCGCAGATCGCAGCCATTACGCGTTAAAAAAAAACACCAAAAATTAGAGAAATCTTTCCCTTAGTTAGTAAACGCAATAACTTTTGCGCAAACCAATCAAAATACGCTTTTTGCGATTTTTTTTAACCAAACATATGTAGCAGAAAACAAATTTGCCAAAAAGGTTAAAATAATTTTGAGTTTTACATTTTTTTTGGGGGAATTTCATATAAAAAATGTGAAAAATATTGTTGCTTTTGCAAAATTTACGCTCTTTTTTTGTTTATAGCGCAAAAAGTAAAAATCGCACAGGTGATCAAATACCAACAAAAGAAAGCTCTGTTTGTGGAAAAAAAAAGGACGTCAAATTCGTTTAGGTACAGCGTCGCACGACCGCGCAATTGTCCGTTAAAATCACGCAGTTAAAAAATCGCAAAAAAAACCCTGGTCAGGAAGGGGGTAAAATCTTCCGGAGCTTAAGTGGTTAATTATGCACCATTACAAATTTCTAGACGTTGGCATCCTAACAACCAATGACATCATCAGTTAATAAAGAGGATGTCTGTTGCCTCCACAGCATTCTTTTTTGACCTTCCTGTGCCCCTCTACCTCAGCACATTAGCTAACTGATGGAGAGAAATTGGGGGAGGAGAGAAACATTGTTGTACTAGTCAGTACCAGTGTGCAAAAGTGTATTTGCTTTGGAAGAATAAATTACCTCTAACATTTGGTGTCCTACATTTGGATGTTGCTGCATTGTGTATAGCTATTAGAATACTTTTTTTACATTTTAGAATTGGGTGCCTCAAGGCCGTTTATAATTTTAAATTGTGCCTTGACTGAAAAAAGGTTGAGAAACACTGCACTAGGGCATGGGGATGTTCTGTAAGATTACCATTTGTTTTAGTTTTGCCAACCTTGTAAATGTCCGATGTTTGGCTCAGACATAAAGAACATCTTGCCAGGGCTTGTGAGACCAGCATACAACTTGGTAAGACTTGAATTCATGATTTAGCTTTCACTGAACATTAACCAAAATGGTAGAATGGAAAACATAAACAAAGCGGTTTATGAATCTCATTAAATATAATGCCTGTGTTGCCTGAACTGGATACCATTCATAGTGGTGTAATGTATGCCAATTCACTGTACATGCATCATTAGCTAGTAGCCACATACATAAAATAATAAAAAAAGAATTATCACTATTTTTTTTTATTTTTTTTATGTTATTTAAAAGAGAAGTTTGGGATTTAAAAAAATAAACATTTATACTGGCCTAGGTGGATGCAGCAATGATCTGATGCTGCATCATTCCCCCACAGGCTTTGTAGGGAGAACTGAGCGATCAAACACTGCTGATCGCTCAGTTCTCCCCCTCCGCTCTGAGCAGAGAGCCCCTGATTGTTAGTCAGGGGCTCTCTGCTCTCCCCTCCAGCACTCACTGGAGCTCTGAGCTATGGAGGGGCTGGCTCAGGCTCTCAGCCAATTGCTGAGAGGCTGAGCCAGGTACAGATTCAGGCTTCTGGGTGAACATCGACCATATGGTCAGGATCTTTCCTGAGCCTGGTTCGGCTGAGTGACATCAGCTGACAAAGGGTCACAGGAGTTCAGAACGAAATGCACTTCTGTGATCCATAGGAGAAGTATGGCTAAAAAAGCTTTGGCCATACTTCTCATTAAATTCCTGATGGGACAAAAAACCCTGTCTCATATTCCTTGGTGCCCTATGCAAAAATCAACACGAGGTGAAGCTGACACACATTACCATCCTTGGCATTCCTCGTGCTGGTGCTTGCCTCGGGCAATTGCTGGGAACTTAGGACAGGCGCTATCAAAGCAGCCATCTCCTTGTTAGCTGAGGTGTTGGGAGGCAGTTTTGGGCTTAGGTCTAGTGGAACTATAGGAAAATAAATATCTATAGACAGCAAGATTAAATGTTTTCTTTTAAATATAATCCTAGTCCTATATCTTTTTAAATACAAGTTTGGAGAGGAACTTTAACTCCCAGCTTCTTCTCTTACATCATCAGGACTGGCTGTCTCTTCCAAGTTCTTGCAATAGCGAGACAGAAAGCCCTCCTCCTCCAGTGCTGTGTCTATGCCTATGATGCCTCCTGGGATGAAAAGCTCAGGAGGCTGTGGAAGCAGGATAACATCATTCTCGTCTAGGGAAAAATGCAGGCATGGGGCAGGCCAGACCATAAAAAAAAGATAAAAAATAAAAAATTACCAAAATAATAGGTTGGCTATTTCAGGTCAAAGCGGTGTTCCATCCTCCCCCTCAAAAAATTTAAAGTCAGCAGCTACACATACCGTAGCTGCTGACTTTTAATATTAGGACACTTACCTGTCCTGGAGTCCAGCAATGTCGGCACCGCAGCCGATGTTTCCATCGGTTGTTGGGTGCTGCCGCCGCCATTGCTGGTAAGGGAACCCGGCAGTGAAGCCTTGTGGCTTCATGGGCGGGTCCCTACTGCGCATGCACCCAAATAAAATCTATGTCCTTTTTTTTTCCACAAATAGAGATTTCTTTTGGTGGTATTTCACCTGTGCAATTTTTATTTTTTGCGCTATAAACAAAAAAAGAGCGATAATTCTGAAAAAAAACAAAACAATATTTTTCACTTTCTCCTATATAACGTTCCCAATAATAAAAAAAAATTAAAAATCAAATGTTTTCATCCTTTTAGGCCAATTTGTATTTTGCTAGATTACTTTGGTAAAAAAAAATCCCAATAAGCGCGTTTTGATTGGTTTGCGCAAAAGTTATCGTGTCTACTAACTACGGGAAATTTGTCATTTTTATTGTTTTTTTTTTTTTTTACTAGTAATAGCGGCAATCTGCAATTTTTTGCGGGACTGCGACATTGCGGCGGACAGATCGGACCCCTGACTGACATTTTTGACACTTTTGGGGGGACCAGTGACATTACCACAGTAATCAGTACTAAAAATATGCACTGTTACTGTAATGAGGACACTGGCAGGGAAGGGGTTAACACAGGGGTGATCAAAGGGTTAAATTTGAGCCTAGGGGAGTGTTTTCTAACTGTATGGTGAGGGACTTGTGAAATGACCACAGAGACCTGTGATCCTAAATAGGAGGATCACAGGCGCTCTATGATCATTTCAGAGAGAACAACAGTTTACAACAGCTGACCGCCCTTGCTTCGTCCTTCTGCCCGGTGGCATCCCTGCCTAAAAAATGTATTAAGATCCAAAAAAGCATACATTGTACTCATAAATGCATGATAATAGCACACATGTAAGGAAAATGGAACCAATCGACTCCAGGACTGCCAGGGTACTCCTATGATGCTGGATGACATAATGGCATCCGCATATGCCAGGCTGACGCGTTTCGAGGGAGAACGCTCTTCTTCAGAGCCAAAAGTGGCATTCCTGGAGGCGATTGGTTCCATTGTCCTTACATGTGTGCTATTATCACACCTTTGTGAGTACAATGTATGCTTTTTTGGATTTTAATACATTTTTTAAGTGGTAATGCACAAGGTCGGTGCACCCTTCTCTTGGGGTTTTTCAGTACTCTGGTTTCTTCCCACACATTTCAAAGACAATATAGTAGGCCAATTGGCTCCTACTATGTGAATGTATGAATGTAGGTTAGGAACCTTAGATTGTAAGCTCCATGAGGGAAGGGACTGATGTGATTTTACAACATACTGTATATATATGTAAAGCACTGCGTAAATTGTCATTGCTATATAAGTACCTGTAATAAATAAATAGGAGTGCGGTCGTGCAGGACTCTGGTATATATTTGTATATATACTTTGGTTCAGTTAAATAGTAATAATGAAGATTAAAGGGTAACCACTGTTTGTTTTGAGATGAATTTCATCGGGTAGTATAAGACAGGAATAGAAGTCAGGAATCAATGTAAAACAGGGGCAGTCAATGCCTATAATATAGAAAGCCTCACTATTAAGAATATGTAAATAATGAGCTGTCTGTATCCTGGCCACAGTTAACTCTAAATGACACATTTTAGTCAGTGTTTGTCTGACTTCCCTAATATAGACCATACAAGTTCCTGTGTAAATACCCATTTTACACCACACTGCAGCAATCAAGTTATTTTTCATTCTGAAATCCTCTTTTATGTAGCCACTTTCACTCTTATATTGTCATTGCTTATTACAGAACTCTCAATTGTGTCAACATAAAACAAACAAACAAAAAAGTACCACATCCATCAAAAGTACACGTGTACCTGTGGTCACAGGGCATGTCTTTTTTGTCAAAAGAATGGTAACAAAATAAATAGTATATGTTTATTTTTTACACATTGATGACATATGTCATACATTGTTACACAGAGTACTTTAGCACCAGTAGCAGCAGAATTTAAAGGGATTGTAAAGGAAGAAGGTTTCTTTTTTTTAAATCTTAATAAATTCTATGCATTAAGATAAAAAAACCTTCTGTGTACAGCAGCCCCCCCCCCCCCTCAGCCCCTCTAATACTTACCTGAGCTCGTCTTTATCCAGCAATGTTGCAGGAGTGTCTAAACTGCCTGGGACTCCCTTCCTCATTGACTGAGACAGCAGTGTGGCACGATTGGCTCCCACTGCTGTCAATTAAAATCATTCAGCCAATCAGGAGAGAGATGGGGAGGGGCTGGGTAGTAGCTCCATGTCTGAATGAACACAGGGAGCTGTGACTCGGCTCAGGTGCCCCCATAGCAAGCTGCTTGCTGTAGGGGCACTCAACAGCAGGGAGGGGCCAGGAGAGCCGAACAGGGACCCGAGAAGACGAGGATCTGGGCTGCTCTGTGCAAAACCACTGCATAGAGCAGGTAAGTATAACATGTTTGTTTTTTTTTTTAAAAAAACAAGACTTTACAATCACTTTAACTCCTTTACGACCGTCCGCCGCGGCAGGCAGCCGCCCCTGAGGGAATCGCCATACATGTACGGCGCTCACACTCGGGAGTCTAGGTGGCGAGCGTGTGATGCCGGTGGTGCACTCCGGCCCCCGCTCGTCAGCGGTGAAGCCGATGCGTGTGTCAGGTGGCTCTGATTGATTGTATACAATTTTGGTTGGTGGTGCGCTTCAGAAGTGAACATAAAGTAAAATAAAGTGAATGTATAAACTGACGTGGTTAAAAGTGTTCTAGTGATAAAAAGTGCTGTCGCTGGATAATACAAGGTGATCAAATTACTTCATATATAAATATCATATATAAATATCAATATAAGTAAACCATTCCAGTATATCTTCTATACAATAAAGTGCTGAGTGTTTAAACTTTCCTAAGAGATGTCAATAAATATGCCGTAGACAAGATAAAAATATAATTAAACTTCAAAAAAGATACAAAGTGCTATGTGCTATTTTTCTTCAATCAAAAATAAATAAATAAATTAGGTGCTGTGTTTATAGTGTCCATATATACAAAAATCCAGAATCAGGTGTATTCCCTTCGATATCATCAGATAAAACAAGGTGCTCTCATGCAAAATATGGGTGTTGTGACTCGTTGCCTCCACCAGGTGTCACATCTAGGTGCTCTATATTCTCACCTCAATAAGGTGTGTATTGCGCCTGTATACAAAACTTAGCCTCCGGGTATCATATAGGCTTTTACTTATTCCGGTATCTTGTTCCAACCTCCGAGTGTTTCCTGTCCTGTCCTGTTAGTATTTTGGGGTGCATAAACTTTACGTCCTTAACTCCTTATCGTGGCCTCGGGCTCAGTGAAAACAGAGGGCAATCATGGTGCAGTATGTCAAATCAGATTTATTATTAAAAACGTAGTTGCACTTACAATTTGTAGATCATTTGTTTGCAGATAAAATCTCAATACAACGTGGGGAGCGTTATCGCTCCGATCTTTAACGTCACTTCCGGTAATCTGGCGGCTCCTCCTACGCGTTACGTCACATCACGTGACTTCCTCAGGTTCCTCTGATTGATTGACACTCTCGGTCGCTCCCCGCTGAGAGAGAAGGACGGCCCGCTGTTGTAAACACAGCCGACCGTCCTTCTTCCTGGGATGATCACAGAGCTCATGTGATCCTTCTATATAGGATCACATGTCTCTATGGTCATCTCAGAAACCACGCCCCCCCCCAGTTAGAATCACTCCCCTAGGGTCACATTTAACCCCTTGATCACCTATACTGTTAACCCCTTCCCTGCCAGTGTCATTTTTACAGTAACAGTGCATATGTATAGCACTGATTACTGCAGTAATGTCACTGGTACCCCCAAAAGTGTCAAAAATGTCAGTCAAGGGTCCGATCTGTCCGCCACAATGTCGCAGTACCGCAAAAAAAAAAAACGCAGATCGCCGCCATTACTCGTTAAAAAAAAAAACACCAAAAATGACAGAAATCTTTCCCTTAGTTAGTAAACGCAATAACTTTTGCGCAAACCAATCAAAATACGCTTATTGCGATTTTTTTTTACCAAAAATATGTAGCAGAAAATAAATTGGCCTAAAATGATAAAAAATTTTGATTTTTTAATTTTTTTGAGGGGGAATTTCATATAAAAAATGTGAAAAATATTGTTCTTTTTTCAAAATTGTCGCTCTTTTTTTGTTTATAGCGCAAAAAGTAAAAATCGCACAGGTGATCAAATACCACCAAAAGAAAGCTCTGTTTGTGGGAAACAAAGGACATAATTTCGTTTGGGTACAGCGTCGCATGACCGCGCAATTGTCAGTTAAATTGGCACAGTGCCGAATCACAAAAAGTGGCCCAGACGTAAGACAGCAAAATCCTCCGGTGGTAAAGTGGTTAAGGAATAGTCCAGGAAACTGATTAGCATTCCAGGTGGTTTAGCAAGAAGAGACATTGCCTGACACAGCAGAGGTTTCAGGCTCAAATCCAGGCTTTGAAATGTGGTTGTGCCCCTTCCCTCCAATCAGCTGTCAGAGCTCACTTCACTGAGATCTGCAGAGTGTGACTTCAGCTCTCCGCCCCTTTTTTTGACAGCTCAGATAAGCTTTAAAAATTCAGCAGTTTGATCGGATGTAGAGAAGAGAAGATTGCAGATAAACAGGTACAAATTATGTAGGAGGATGTGTTAAATTTCTGTGTATCACCTGGGGTCAGTCACTTCAAGATTGATCGAACTTCAGACGGTTCAGTTTGGACCAGACAAATTTTGATCCATCTATGGCAGTTCCTATTCTACAGAAGTCGATCTATCAATGGATTTCTCTCAAGCTGGCTTACTGGAAAATTTGCCTTCGATCTGCGCTGCAGCCAATAGGAAGTCGATCTATCAATGGATTTCTCTCAAGCTGGCTTACTGGAAAATTTGCCTTCGATCTGCGCTGCAGCCAATAGGCTGCAGCGCTGATCAGTGTATTCTCACAGCGGAGAAGTACCCACTGTAAGAATACAATAACAAAGACGGGAGGGTTCCTCTATCCACCTCACTTGTGTGGATGGGGGGAATTCATTCAGGTTTTGTGTGGTCAGCCTGCTGGATAATGAAAAAAAAAAAATGATCCATGTATAGCCAGCTTTAATTCCAAAAAAATAAAACAAGACAACAATATAAAAAGCAAAACGTGAAAAGAGAAAGGTAACTAAAAATAAAAAAAAGCTATGGAAAAAAAATTATGGCCATTAGGCCACTTTATCACAGGGCAGATTCTGTTTTAATAAGCAGGGGATCAGAACAAATATCTCCTGCTGATTGGAGCAGAGCGGACCTGATCAGAACGGCCATGTTAAAGGGGCCTTACTTAGAAGGCCGGTCAACCAAAAAACAATATTACATTTTTTGGTGGGTACTTGAATGTTAAAGTAGTTATTAAGCCACTTATATAAAATCCCCTCTGTAATATAACAATACGTGTCCCTGTGTCTGTGTTATAAAAAAAATATGCCGATCTGCATCTAAATAAGAGCGGCTCCAGTGCTCAGCTGACTCCTCGGCTCTCTACTGTTGGGCGGGGCCGAGCATTGCCGCTGACATCAGCTGGAGGAGGGGAAGAGAGGAGAAAGAGAGCCGAGCGGTCACGTGATCCAGTAGCCAGGTTTTTTAGGTGTTACAGGGGGCAAAATGACACAGCAAAAGCACTGTGACAGGATCTGTTTGTTTGTATTTTTTTTTTTTTGTTTTTTAGGGTAACAGACACTAAGCGCCGGTTCACACTACCGCGACGCTACTTTAGGTGGCGACCTCCGAGGTCGCGGTGCGAGCAGCGCGCCGCGACCTCGGAGCGGCCGCCACGGACTTCATAACATTGAAGTCTATGGTGGTCGCCTCCTGGTCGCCCCAAAGAAGCCCTGGACCCTTTTTCTAGGTCGGAGCGACTTGTGTCGCTCCTATTAGAACGGGTCCGTAGCTTCCCTATGGGAGGCGACCTGCGGCGACCTGTGAGGCGACCAGGTCGCCTCACAGGTCGCCCTAGTGTGAACCGGCACTTAAAGCTGAAGTATGGTTAAGGTATTTTTGTATTTTTGCACAATAAAAGTGAGTTTGACTAAAGAAGTGTGCCTCCTCTCTGCCTGCTGTAGCGTTTAGTAAATCTTTTATTCAGCCCGCACTCCCTTTCAGGTGTGAATGTCCAAAGCTGAGACTTGTAATTCCAGCTGCAGTACAGATATCACAGGAGGTCGCACGCTGTGCACTTCATCTATTCAGAAAAAAATATATTTGATTTTTTTCACTGAATACAAGGCATTTTGTGATAGGAAGAGGGAGATTGTGACGTTCATCAGCATCTTCTCCAAACACAGAATGCCTTGCATTTAGGGAAAAGAATGAAAAGAAAGATTTTCTCTGAATGGATGATGTGCAGAGTATACGGCCTCCTGTGATATCTGTACTGCAGCTACAACTACATTTCTCAGTGCCTATGCTTGGTGCCCGCAGGGGCGGTGTGGGCTGAATAAAAGTTATAACATATGCTGCAGCAACCAGAGATGGGGCACACTTCATTTGCAGTAACTTATTTTAACTCATACTTCAGCTTTAAACCACCTAAGGGCATCATATGTCCTGCAAGGCATGCAGAATTGCTTGATAGGTTACAATGACTTCCACTCACCCAGCTGGTTTTTAAACGTATTTTGCAGAATGTTATGAAGACTATAAGATGTTTTAGAAAACACAATGCCTGTCAGCAACACTGTGGCAAGCCATTATCATAGTTGGGGGTACAAGCTTAAAGGGGGTGTTGTAAAGAAACTAAATGTGGAGCTGTTGCCCAATACAACCAAAGAGGGGCCACCTTTAAATAAATAAAAAATGAAAATGCAACAGTCCAAGCTTAAAGTGATTGTAAACTTCAGATATGTAATATGAACAAAGCATATCCCTCTATAGAGTGTACTTGTCTCAGTCCAGAGCACTGAGTGTAATTTCTGTCTGCTGCTTCATTCCTCTATCAGCATGATTTACTTCTGACAAGTTTTCCTGGCACCATGAGAAAAGTGGTGACAGGGGAGGGATCTCCAGCTGATTGACATCCTCGGCTCTGTTTCTGTGAGCTGTATGAAGGGGGGGGGGGGGGCTATTATCCCTTCCTTCAATCAGCTCTCAGACCTCTCCTCACTGAGCTCTGCAGAGTGTAACTTGAGCTTTCCGTCCCTTTATTTATTGATTTTTTTAACTGTTAGACAAGATTTCTAAATTAATAGAATAGAATAAATATAAAGGTAAAACTTATGTAGGAGAATTTTTTTTCATCTCTGTGTATTACCTGAGGCCAGTCCCTTCACTGGGTACATGGAAGGGTTTAAAACCACTTTAAGGTGCTTGTAAGCCCTCACATATACCCAGTGAAGTGAATAACTTGAGGTGATACACAGATGAAACAAATCCTCCCACATAAGTTTTACCTGTATATCTGCTGTCTTCCCCTTTCTACACCCTTTCAGAAGTGCAGATTGTGTTAAAAATCTCTCTTCATCTGCCAGCAGTACATAGGGAAGGGTGGAGAGACAGCACTTATATTGTGTAATAGCGGAGTTGAAGAATGAAGGAATATGCAGAGATGTATTCTGAATAGACAAGCTCTGCTTATCCCTCTCTAAGCTCCCTCCCTGACATAAATTTTAAGATCATGTTATCTCATGAGTCAGAGAACTTGTCAGAAGTGACTCATGCTGATAACAGAAGAAGGAAACACCAGAGAGAAACAACACATAGAGCTTTGGAGAGAGACAAGTAAACACTACATATATATGTGCTTAGTTCAAATTTCATGAATAGGGTTCACAACCACTTTACGTTAACATTTTCATAAATCAGCTCCTCTGCTTTAAGTGCAAGAACCAATTGAAACCAAACATTTTTCAAATTTCCAGGGGTTTTTTCTTGGCTAAGGTTCCTGCTAACTATTGTTCTTTTCCATCATTGAAATGTCATATGTACCATAATCATGTTACAAATTCTTGTAACTTTTATTATGCAAATCTACTTTTGTCAGTGACTTAAAACTTTCTTTGCAGAAAGAGATTTACAGAAAAATACCATAAGCTTGCACATCTTAAAGAGACCTTGACATCAACTTGCAGGTAAAAGAACTGACAAATCGTGTATTTTAAAAGCTTTCTTGCAGTGTTTTCCTTTCCATAAAAAATGTTTTTTGACTTGCAATGCACCTCCATATTTAGAGTGTTAAGCGGGCCATAAACGGTTCAAATCTCATTCGGTTCAGTGGGAACTGGCTGAGATTCGAACCATGTATGGGCAGGCTGAATGTACCCAAGTTAATCAATCGATCAACTTGAGTACAACCAGCCTGTTGCATTTTACATGCCATTATTTCTAGCGGCTGTTATAGCAATAATCAGGGTGTCCTCCCGCCAGGAGAACACAATAGCTCAGTGGTGGACTGACTGTGTTGATGGGGGAATCAAGTGATTTTCTTTCCTGCAACCACATGGCCAGCTTTACATGAAATGTGGTCAAAGTCCACAGCCCCTCACCCACTGCCTCTTCCTACATACAGAATCTGGGGGTCCTTCTACCGGCTGGCTCCTATCATACTTGAATTTGGAGCCACACCTGCATCATTCATTCACAGAGATCTGTAAATGAGGAAAAAAAACACAAGTCTCATCTGCCACCACAGCAGAGGGACTGTGATTCCCAATGGAGCACAAGTGAGGTGACCACTGTATATAAAGTAAAAAAAAAAAAATTATCCATTTTTGGAAATGGGGTGCTCCAAAGTGATCTAATTTTTGCCAAAATTTATGGAAATGAAAACACATGCTTGTACTGGGGGGACTCAATCATGGAGTTTGGTAATTGTGCAGTAAATATATTATTGTATTGGTCATACACAGAGGTAGGAGGATGGAGATGAAGAGGTTAAAGAGGAACATCACCCCTGTAATATTTGCACTTATTTAGACTCTTTAGATCGGATTTGATCAAACTGTGTTGATTAGCCAGGGTAGAAAATTATCAATTGTTTTGATCAGCAGCACTGAGATGATTTGGTCATGAATCCGAAAATACAATCAATAACTTCCAATTATCGATTGCAATCCTCTTCTCTGAGTGTGGCATATCAATCAATCGTGTTGTCAACTGTCGTACGATTATTCCCATGGCAAGAAACGATTGATGACTAATAATTGTATCTTCCAACTATTGATTGCAATCCACTTCCCAGCATGTGGCATATCGATCGAGTGTGTCGATGACTTTTAAATGATAATTATTTTTGGAAGATGCAGTCAATAATTTGCAATCATATCTGCCAACTATCAATTATCTTTCAATGATATCTTCCGACTATCGATAGAAATACACTTCCCAGTGAGTGGTATATCAATCATGTTGTCGACTATTGATTGAATATCCCTATCAGAAGACAAAATTGATTAACTAAATTGGTATCTTCCAACTATCATTTGAAATACACTTTCCAGTGTTCAGCATATTGATCGATTGTGTTGTCGACTATAGACTATTCTATCAAGAGATTTAATCAATGGCTTACAATTCTATCTTCCAACTATCAACTAAAATACACTTGCCAGAGTGTGGCATATCAGTCGATTGTGTTGTCACCTATTGATTAGTTCTATCAGGAGAGACTGACTGTACAAGAAATGGATCATTTATCAAACTGAGAAATTGTACAATCAGATTGCACAGTGTGTGAATTATAATTCTGTGCTGTCACAATACAGATACGATCTGATGAGTTACGTTTATATCTTCCAATTATTAACTGAAATACTCTTCCCAGTGTGTGGCATATTGGTTGATTGCGTTGTCAACAATTGATGGATTATTACTATCAGAAGATAGGATTGATTATTTACAATTATATCTTCCCACTATCGATTGCAATCCACTTCCTAGGATATGGATCGATCGACTGGGTTGTTGACTGTAGATTGATAAATAGAGATAGAATTCCTAATGTGAGATGTGACTGATTACTTATGGTAATATCTTCCAATTATCAATTGAAATACACTTCCCAGTGTGTAGCATATTGATTCACTGGGTTGTCTATTATAGATTGATTATTCCTATTGGGAGATACAATTGATGACTTATGATCGTATCTTCCAATTATCGACTGAAATGCTGCATGCTGGGAAGTGGATTTCAGTCAATAATTGGAAGATACGATCATAAGTCATCAATCGTATCTCCCAATAGGAATATACGATCTATATTTGATAATCCAGTTGATTGAAATGCTGCATGCTGGGAAGTGGATTTCAATCAACTGGATTAGACAATTTAGATCGTATATTCCTATTGGGAGATACGATTGATGACCCATGATCGTATCTTCCAATCTTTAAATCCACTTCCCATATTATGTTTTTGTATGACGTGCAGTCATTCTAAGCCTGTAGAAAGGAATATGTTCTTGATGACAGCTCTTAGATACAGCCTATTGGATGTGTATACTCTCTGCTACCAAAATGAACAATTAGTAAATGACCCCCCTTCCCAACATGTGGCATATCGGTCCATTGGGTTGTTGACTATAGATGGATAATTCCAGTTGGAAAAGAAACTGATGATATACTGAAGTAGGTATGGCCACCATAGAAGAGATAATACAATCAGATTGTCCAGTCTGTGAATTTTAATTCTGTGCTGTCACAAGAGAAGATACAGGAGATACAATCAATGACTTATGTTTGTCACTTCCAATTATTGATTGAAATACGCTTCACAGTGTGCAGCATTTCTGGCATTTGTATTGTCAACTACTGATTGATTATCTCTATCAGAAGATATGATTGATGACTTACAATTGTATCTTCCAACTATTGATTGCAATCCACTTCCGTCAACTATACATGGATTATTCCTATTGGGAGATATGATTGATGACTCATGATCCCTTCTATGAGTAGTGTCTTTAAAATATTGATTGGAATCTACTTTCCAACATAAAGCATATCCACTTCCTGTGTTATGTTTTTGTGTGACACGTGCATACATTCTAAGTCTGTGTAAAATAATATGTTCTTAAAGACAGCTCTCAGATACAACCTGTTGAATGTGTCTTCAATGTACCTTTTGCATGTATGTACACTGTCGGTTCTCAGCACCTATTCCCTGCGCTCTGAGTGGTGCAATCCTCTATCCAGCTCAACTTGTAGATGAGAACAGATAACTCGGCAACCTTCTAATGCTTCAGCCTTGCAGCCCCTTACTAGACCAGGGTGGTCTGGGAACACTGTGAAACGACAAACAAACACAAGGGCGCACCGACCTAGTGCATTATCCTTTAAGCAGATTTATTAAAATAATGAATTAAAAATACTCACAGAGGAGTTCTTGATAAAAAGGCACATCAAACAAAGTATAAAATCCTCAGCATCGAGATCGGGATAGAATCGTCCCCCGAAGCTGTACAGGCCTGAAGAAGAGGCGCTGCCTCGAAACGTGTAAGCCTGTACAGCTTCGAGGGACGATTTTATCCCGATCTCGATGCTGAGGATTTTATACTTTGTTTGATGTGCCTTTTTATCAAGAACTCCTTTGTGAGTATTTTTAATTCATTATTTTAATAAATCTGCTTAAAGGATAATGCACTAGGCCAGTGCGCCCTTGTGTTTGTTTGTCGTTTCATACCTTTTGCATGCTGGTACTGAAATAAACAGGTGATAAATGGCAAATCGATTGACTGGGTTATCGACTATAGATGGAATATTCCTATTGGGAGATCTGATTGATGACTTATGATCGTATCTTCTATTATTAATTGAAATCCACTTCCTATATTACATTTTTGTATAAGACTGTAGAAACTAATATGTTTTTGATGACAGCTCCTAGATACAGCCTATTGGATGTGTTTACACTCTACCTTTTGCATGCTGCTACCAAAATGAACATTTCATACATGTCATATCTTCCAATCATCGACTAAAATACACTTTCCAGCATGTGGCATACCGATTGCCAGGCTTATCAACTACAGACTGATAATACCTTCTGGGAGATACAATTGATGACTTATGATCATATCTTCCAATTATTGATTGAAATCCACTTCCCAGCATGTAGCATATCGGTCACTGGGGTTATCAGCTATAGACTGATTATTCCTATTGGGAGATATGATTGATGACTTATCATCCTATCTTCCAATTATTGATTAAAATCCACTTCCCAGTGTGTTGCAAATTGATCGACTGGCTTATCGACTATAGACTGATTATTCCTATTGGGAGATACGATTGATGACTTATCATCCTATCTTCCAATTACTGATTGAAATCCACTTCCCAGTGTGTAGCAAATTGATCGACTGGCTTATCGGCTACAGACTGATTATTCCTATTGGGAGATATGATTGATGAATTATCATTCTATCTTCCAATTATTGATTGAAATCCACTTCCCAGCATGTGGCATATCGATTGACTGTCTTATCGACTATAGATTGATTATTCCTAATCGGAGATACAATTGATGACTTATGATCATATCATCCGATTATTGATTGAAAGCCACTTCCCAGTATGTGGCATATCAATCGATTGGGTTAACAACTATAGATTGATTATTCCTATTGGTAGATATGATTAATGGCTTATGATCGTATCTTCCTATTATTGATTGAAAACCACTTCCCAGTATGTGGCATATCAATGGACTGGGTTATTGAATATAGATTGATTTTTCCTAATGAGGGATATGATTGGCGACTTATGATCCCTTCTATGAGCCCTTTTAACCCTCCTGTATTGAATTGTATTGGAACTCTACTGTCTGCCCTCATGTTGTGCAAACTGTTGGCACTATATAAATCCTGTATCCATAATAATAATGACTATATCTTCCAATTAATAAATAAAATCCACTTCCCAGCATGTGGCACATCGACCGACTGGATTATGGACTATAGATTGATTATTCCCATGGGGAAAGCATTTGATGATTTATTGAAGTAGTTATGACCACCATAGAAGAGACAGTACAATCTGATTGGACAGTGTGAGTTCCAACCACAATCTGATTGGACAGTGTGTGAGCAGATTGTAGGTGGTTCAGCCCCCTGGTCCCCATTTCCTGTGTAGTGTGTGTCAGGGGTGTCATGCTGTCACATGTGCTCTGTGTATGAAGAAGTCTTATTGTACAGCTGTCATGGAGTGTATGAAATAAAGTTTCTATAATAAAAGCTGACACCCTAATAGTAAGTATGGGGCGTCCTGTGCTCTCACCTGGTGTTCCTGGTGAAGGTATAGCAGTGTGTCCCCTCCAGGCAGTGATGGCGCTGGTAACACTCACTCCTCTCTCTTCTTCTTCTAAGGCTCCATAGTGACCAGTGCAGGCTGAGTTGAGCCCCGGTGTCGCCTGTTCCTCTTTCAGTTTCCTTGTTTTCTCTGGCTCCTGGGCGGGTTTTGGGGTGAGCTCATTACACAGCACAGAGGTCCTCCTCCCTCCTCCTCCTCCTCCCAGGCTGGAGGTGTGTGCGGCTTGTGTGCTGCTACTAAACTCTTCTCTCACTTCCTGACTGGAAATTCCCATGTCAGTGACTGGAGGAGGCCGGCCAGCCTATCACACGGCACCTCACAGCACGTCATGGGGATTTTGGATGGCACCGAGTGATGCTGAGGTGTTCACAAGAAAGTCTTTTCTCTGAAAATGTCCCCTCACCAAATAATAACAATCATATCAGAACGGCGCATGTCAGGACAATAAACAAACATGCAGTGACTCACCTCATTCCTCTCACCTTTCACTATGTACTCAGTGTAACACATTGCAGTGTATCCATCACACTGAGGTGCTTTTCAAGCGCTGTGGTTCTAAAAAAATAAAATAAAGCGCCTGAAAAGCTCATGAAAACCTATTCCCAATAAAATCAATGCTTTCACACTGGGGCGCTGCGCTGGCAGGGCGGTGAAACAAATCCTGCAAGCAGCGTCTTTGGAGCATGTTTAGAGTCCTATAAAAGCGCCTCAAAAATACCCCTCTAGATTTAAATGAATGGGAAAGCCTCAAAAGCACCTCAAAACGGTTCTTGAATCAGTTTTTGAGTCACATGTCCTTAACCGCTTGCCGACTGCCGCACGACTATTTACTGTGGCGGTCACCCCCTCACAGGCAAAGCGACATATGTCTACGTCGCTAGCCTGTGAGGCTCTAGGGAGCAAGTGCGCGCCGCCGGAGGCGCGCTCCCGCTCGCTCACGGACCCCCCCCCCCGTGCGTTTCCCCGGCGGACCCGATGTCCGCGGGTACCTCACAATCATCCATTACACCGGAAGAAAGGCAGGCGGCTAATGTAAACAAAGCCGCCTGTCAGTCTCCCCTGTGTAAGAATGGAGATCATACAGTTCTACTATGTAGGACCGTTGATCTCTGTTCTTACACTAGTAGCCACAGCTAATCACAGTTAGAAACACGCCCCTAGGGACACACTTAACACCCCCCCCTCTCAAAAAAAGTTAACCCCTTCACTGCCAGTGTCATTTTTACAGTAACAGTGCATATGTATAGCGCTGATTACTGTAGTAATGTCACTGGTACCCCCAAAAGTGTCAAAAATGTCAGTCAAGGGTCCGAGCTGTCCGCCGCAATGTCGCAGTACCGCAAAAAAATCGCAGATCGCCGCCATTACTCATTAAAAAAAAAAACAACAAAAATGACAAAAATCTTTCCCTTAGTTAGTAAACGCGATAACTTTTGCGTAAACCAATCAAAATACGTTTTTTGCGATTTTTTTTTTTTTTTTTAAATATGTAGCATAAAACAAATTGGCCTAAAATGTTAAAAAAATTAGATTTTTACATTTTTTTTTGGGGGGGGGGGGGGATTTCATATAAAAAAATGTGAAAAATATTGTTATTTTTGCAAAATTGTCGCTCTTTGTTTGTTTATAGCGCATGATCAAAATATCGCACAGGTGATCAAATACCACCAAAAAAAAGCTCTGTTTGTAGGAAAAAAAGGACGCCAAATTCGTTTAGATACAGCGTCGCACGACCGCGCAATTGTCCGTTAAAGTCACGCAGTGCTGAATCGCAAAATAGGTAGTTGTCAGGAAGGGGGTAAAATCTTCCGGGGCTTAAGTGGTTAAAGGGGAGTTCCACCCAAAAGTGGAACTTCCGCTTTAACCAGTTCCAGACCACCCGCCGCATTTTTACTGTGGCAGGGTGGCTCGTACAGGCAGAACAACTTAGACCTACGTCGTTCGCCTGAGGGGAACTGGGGGGCAAGCGCGTGCCAGCCCCCGATCGTCAGCAGGGAAGCCGACGAGTGGCTCCGATTGCCGCCTGACACTCTCGATCGCTCCCCGCTGAGAGAGAAGGACGGTCGGCTGTTGTAAACACAGCCGACCGTTCTTCTCCCTGGGATGATCGCAGATCTCATGTGATCCTTCTGTATAGGATCACATGTCTCTATGGTCGTCTCAGAAGCCACGCCCCCCACAAAACAATAAAAAATGACATAATTCTTTCCCGTAGTTAATAGACGCGATAACTTTTGCGCAAACCAATCAAAATACACTTATTGGGTTTTTTTTTTACCAAAAATATGTAGCAAAATAAAAATTGGCCTAAAATTATGATTTTTAATTTTTTTTTTTTATTGGGAATGTTATATAGCAGAAAATGAAAAATATAGGTTCTTTTTCAGAATCGTTGCTATTTTTTTGTTTATAAGGTAAAAAAATAAAAATCGCACAGGTGATCAAATACCACCAAAAGAAAGCTCTATTTGTGGGAAAGAAAGGACATCAATTTTATTTGGGTACAGTGTCGCACGACCGCGCAATTGTCAGTTACAATTATGCAGTGCCGAATCGCAAGAAATGGCCTGGTCATTAAGGGGGAAGCTCAGTAAATGAGGTAACGCTTCACTTTGTAAAGAATATCCAATCACATACACGGAAAATAAAAAATAAACAAACAGCATTTGTGCTTGCACATGATTGGATGATGGAAGTCAGCAGAGCTTCTGCTCATTTACTAAGCTCTGGAGAAACTGCACTTTGCAAAGTGCACAGTCTATTTGCCTTTAGTAAATTAGCCTCTAAGTGACACTGATGCTCATTTAAAAAATGTTTTTTTTTTGTTTTGTTTTTTTTTTTAGGCCTGGTTCACTCTAGTGTGATTTTAGTCACTTAAGTCGCACAGAATCGCATGACAAGGTAAACCACTTTATTTTCAAAGGTGGCTATTCACATTAAAGCGAAAAGTGCGGTGCAATTTTGGAAAAGGTTCTTGTACTACTTTGGTGTTATTTGGCCCCATAGACTATGCAAACCACATCCAAATCGCAACCAAGTCGCAACAACGTTGCACTAAAAATTGGATTAAAATCAGTTTGCAGTAGTGTGAACCTAGCCTACCTAAAATACACTGACCCTCAACTTTCACCCCAAACTTTGACCCTAAACATGATCTTTAACACTAATCCTAACACTGACCTAGAACATAAAGCTGTTTTATATATATATATATATATATATATTTTTTTTTTTTTTTTACACAAGTAGAAAAAGATTCTAGGGGGATTGACTTACTAAAACTGGAGAGTTCAAAGTATGGTGCAGCTCTGCATAGAAACCAATCATCTTCCAGGTTGTGGACCTCCCTGATGTGAATGGGAGGCTCGCATGGGGGTGATTTGACACGTCAAATCACATGCCAAATCGCAGCCTATTGCCAGCAACAGCACCCTCCAAATAGGTGTGACGCTGACTTTGCAGCTCTGCACCGATTTCCAAAAGTAGTTTCTGCTTTGGCGACTTCGGAGGCAATTTTAATAGACATCTGTGCATGAGCCCATGTAGCTTTACTGCTACAGGGTGGTCGCTCTGCGCAGAGTCATATAAATATATATATATATATATATATATATATATATATATATATGTATGTGATTCTGTATTTCCAAGTAGGGTGCGCAAGCATGTGATTTGTCACAGAAAATGTCTATTACAGGGTCCCGCCCAGTGATTGACCGCCGGCACCCGGCGATTGGGTCTGAAAGCTCTGTGAGTG
This sequence comes from Pelophylax lessonae, assembly GCF_965119305.1. Lineage (NCBI taxonomy): Eukaryota > Metazoa > Chordata > Amphibia > Anura > Ranidae > Pelophylax > Pelophylax lessonae. The sequence goes on along the minus strand of NC_138768.1, from coordinate 600,559,623 downwards.
TAAATAGCACAGAGCTCTTTTCAGTAACAAGAGATCTAGTTGGTTTTCATTCCCTGAAAACCACTATATCCCTAGTAAAAGCAGCACACAGTACACACACAAACATATGTTAGACACATATTTAACCCCTTGATCGCCCTAGATGTTAACCTCTTCCTGCCCAGTGTCATTAGTACAGTGACAGTGCAGATTATTAGCACTGATCACTGTAATAATGGCACTGTTGATGTCAGTGCCAGTTAGTTAGTTCCCATAAAGTGTCAGTTAGTGTCACATTGACCGCCGCACTATCACAGTCCCATTTTAAGTCACTGATCGCTGCCATTACCAGCATAAAAAAATAAATAAATAAAAAATTCCAGGATATGACCTATAGTTTGTGGGTGCTATAAATTTCACCCAAATCAATCAATATACACTTATTGAATTTTTTTTTTCCCCAGACATTTTTTTACCAGACATGTAGTAGAATACATTTTGGCCAAAATTTATTAAGACATTTGATTTTTTTTTTTCTTTATATGTTTTATTGCAGCAAGTCAATTATATATATATATATATATATATATATATATTTTTTTTTTTTTTTTTGTGGTGATCAAATACCATCAAAAGAAAGCTCTATTTATGTGAAAGAAAAGATATCATTTGTTTGGGTACATGATCGCACAATTGTCAATTAATTTAGCACAGCACCACATAGCAAAAAAAAATGGCCTGGTCATAAAGGGGGTATATCTTCCGGAGGGCAAGTAGTTAATACGATCCCAGAGCCCTCCATGACAGCTCGGTTTCTGTGCTGAGAGGGCACTGAGCAGCACACTCTAAGCACAAACACAGTAGCACAAATTCACGGCCCCACACAGAGAAATAACCACTTCTGCAGAGCAAATAGGGGCCACATATGTATGTGTACACTCGTCAGGAAGGGGTTAAAGTGGAAGAAAACCCTAACTATAAGTTTTCCTAAACATATTTCCTCCCTCCTCCCTCCTTCTCCATATCCTGCCTACCCTGTATAAAAAAGATCAAAGTACTTACCTATATTTAATCTGCTCTGGTTAGGTTACATAATACTGCACTTTTTGTGTAACAGTTCTGGAAGCCCCATGACCTAGCCATTGCCATTTGCTCCCTCCTCTCCCCTGCAGCTGCTTACTGACATAGGGAAGCAGGAGCTATGGGATCCTGTGACCAAGACTCAATGCAAAAATGTAAAAAAATGACTATTTTTATTACTTAGTAAATAGATAGGAAAGTATATCACATTTACTTGTTTTACATTTTTTTTTTAACATTCTTCAGTTACTTTCTGGTTTCCAGGCCCAAGGCAAATTATTTCATCCTAGGAGTCTTCGGGAGGGAGGAGGGGTTTTCTCAGCTAAGCACACCCTGCATGCCTGAGCTAAGGGCAGATGGATTCCAGGAAGTAAATGCTACATGAATCATCTGCCCTTACTCAAGATGGCCACGTCCATAAATGCTTGGGGGTGTTTTTCAGAGGGATTTCTCAGCAAAATAAAGCATGGAGACATACACAGGTCGCCCCAGTGTGAACATGGGCTCAAGGCGATGGTTGGCTTTCTGTTACAATGCACCACACTGTTTACTTTTTATTTTATTTATTTATTTTTTTTGTTGAAGTGTCCCAAAATTATACTTCATTGAAGTCTATGCAACGTACCATAAAAATGCAGACTTGCCTCATTTTTTTACAGCGCACTGCACCTCAGTGCTGCCTTATGGTGTAAATCAGGCACATAGAAAACAATCATTTTATATCTGCCCTTGTTTAAGCCTGTGTTGATCGATGCAGCTCAATGGATATGATGGGCACAAGCCCTAAGGCCTCATGTACACAGGACGTTAAAAAAACGCCAGTAGTGTGAGCTGTAGAACAGGGACGTGCGGTGAGGTCAGTGGCTGGTGAGGCACTGGCTAGTATCAGAGCCAGATACAACCCCCACATTATTTAGTGAATAAACACCACATCACCATTTAGTGAATAAACCCCCGCATCACCATTTAGTGAATAAACCCCACATCAACATTTAGTGAATAAACCCCCGCATCACCATTTAGTGAATAAACCCCTACATCACCAATTAGTGAATAACCCCCACATCACCAATTAGTGAATAACCCCCACATCACCAATTAGTGAATAACCCCCACATCACCATTTAGTGAATAAACCCACATCACCATTTAATGAATAAACCCCCGCATCACCATTTAGTAAATAAACCCCCATATCACCATTTAGTGAATAAACCCCCATATCACCATTTAGTAAATAAACCCCCATATCACCATTTAGTGAATAAACCCCCATATCACCATTTAGTGAATAAACCCCTGCATCACCATTTAGTAAATAAACCCCCATATCACCATTTAGTGAATAAACCCCCATATCACCATTTAGTGAATAAACCCCCATATCACCATTTAGTGAATAAACCCCCATATGACCATTTAGTGAATAAACTCCTGCATCACCATTTAGTAAATAAACCCCCATATCACCATTTAGTGAATAAACCCCCACATCACCATTTAGTGAATAAACCCCCATATCACCATTTAGTGAATAAACCCCCATATCACCATTTAGTGAATAAACCCCTGCATCACCATTTAGTAAATAAACCCCCATATCACCATTTAGTAAATAAACCCCCATATCACCATTTAGTGAATAAACCCCCATATCACCATTTAGTGAATAAACTCCCATATCACCATTTAGTAAATAAACCCCCATATCACCATTTAGTGAATAAACCCCCACATCACCATTTAGTGAATAAACCCCCGCATCACCATTTAGTGAATAAACCCCCATATCACCATTTAGTGAAACCCCATATCACCATTTAGTGAATAAACCCCTGCATCACCATTTAGTGAATAAACCCCTGCATCACCATTTAGTAAATAAACCCCCATATCACCATTTAGTGAATAAACCCCCATATCACCATTTAGTGAATAAACACCACATCACCATTTAGTGAATAAACCCCCGCATCACCATTTAGTGAATAAACCCCCATATCACCATTTAGTGAATAAACTCCTGCATCACCATTTAGTAAATAAACCCCCATATCACCATTTAGTGAATAAACCCCCACATCACCATTTAGTGAATAAACCCCCATATCACCATTTAGTGAATAAACCCCCATATCACCATTTAGTGAATAAACCCCTACATCACCAATTAGTGAATAAACCCCCATATCACCATTTAGTGAATAAACCCCCACATCACCATTTAGTGAATAAACCCCCATATCACCATTTAGTGAATAAACCCCCATATCACCATTTAGTGAATAAACCCCTACATCACCATTTAGTGAATAAACCCCCACATCACCATTTAGTGAATAAACCCCCATATCACCATTTAGTGAATAAACCCCTGCATCACCATTTAGTAAATAAACCCCCATATCACCATTTAGTGAATAAACCCCCACATCACCATTTAGTGAATAAACCCCTGCATCACCATTTAGTGAATAAACCCCCATATCACCATTTAGTGAATAAACCCCCATATCACCATTTAGTGAATAAACACCCATATCACCATTTAGTGAATAAACCCCTGCATCACCATTTAGTAAATAAACCCCCATATCACCATTTAGTGAATAAACCCCCACATCACCATTTAGTGAATAAACCCCTGCATCACCATTTAGTGAATAAACCCCCATATCACCATTTAGTGAATAAACCCCCATATCACCATTTAGTGAATAAACCCCCATATCACCATTTAGTGAATAAACCCCTGCATCACCATTTAGTAAATAAACCCCCATATCACCATTTAGTGAATAAACCCCCACATCACCATTTAGTGAATAAACCCCTGCATCACCATTTAGTGAATAAACCCCCATATCACCATTTAGTGAATAAACCCCCATATCACCATTTAGTGAATAAACCCCCATATCACCATTTAGTGAATAAACACCCATATCACCATTTAGTGAATAAACCCCCATATCACCATTTAGTGAATAAACCCCCATATCACCATTTAGTGAATAAACACCACATCACCATTTAGTGAATAAACACCCATATCACCATTTAGTGAATAAACCCCCATATCACCATTTAGTGAATAAACCCCCACATCACCATTTAGTGAATAAACCCCCATATCACCATTTAGTGAATAAACCCCCATATCACCATTTAGTGAATAAACCCCTGCATCACCATTTAGTAAATAAACCCCCATATCACCATTTAGTGAATAAACCCCCATATCACCATTTAGTGAATAAACCCCCATATCACCATTTAGTGAATAAACCCCCATATGACCATTTAGTGAATAAACTCCTGCATCACCATTTAGTAAATAAACCCCCATATCACCATTTAGTGAATAAACCCCCACATCACCATTTAGTGAATAAACCCCCATATCACCATTTAGTGAATAAACCCCCATATCACCATTTAGTGAATAAACCCCTGCATCACCATTTAGTAAATAAACCCCCATATCACCATTTAGTAAATAAACCCCCATATCACCATTTAGTGAATAAACCCCCATATCACCATTTAGTGAATAAACCCCCATATCACCATTTAGTGAATAAACCCCTGCATCACCATTTAGTAAATAAACCCCCATATCACCATTTAGTAAATAAACCCCCACATCACCATTTAGTGAATAAACCCCCATATCACCATTTAGTGAATAAACCCCCATATCACCATTTAGTGAATAAACTCCCATATCACCATTTAGTAAATAAACCCCCATATCACCATTTAGTGAATAAACCCCCACATCACCATTTAGTGAATAAACCCCCGCATCACCATTTAGTGAATAAACCCCCATATCACCATTTAGTGAAACCCCATATCACCATTTAGTGAATAAACCCCTGCATCACCATTTAGTGAATAAACCCCTGCATCACCATTTAGTAAATAAACCCCCATATCACCATTTAGTGAATAAACACCACATCACCATTTAGTGAATAAACCCCCGCATCACCATTTAGTGAATAAACCCCCATATCACCATTTAGTGAATAAACTCCTGCATCACCATTTAGTAAATAAACCCCCATATCACCATTTAGTGAATAAACCCCCACATCACCATTTAGTGAATAAACCCCCATATCACCATTTAGTGAATAAACCCCCATATCACCATTTAGTGAATAAACCCCTACATCACCAATTAGTGAATAAACCCCCACATCACCATTTAGTGAATAAACCCCCATATCACCATTTAGTGAATAAACCCCTACATCACCATTTAGTGAATAAACCCCCACATCACCATTTAGTGAATAAACCCCCATATCACCATTTAGTGAATAAACCCCTGCATCACCATTTAGTAAATAAACCCCCATATCACCATTTAGTGAATAAACCCCCACATCACCATTTAGTGAATAAACCCCTGCATCACCATTTAGTGAATAAACCCCCATATCACCATTTAGTGAATAAACCCCCATATCACCATTTAGTGAATAAACCCCCATATGACCATTTAGTGAATAAACTCCTGCATCACCATTTAGTAAATAAACCCCCATATCACCATTTAGTGAATAAACCCCCACATCACCATTTAGTGAATAAACCCCCATATCACCATTTAGTGAATAAACCCCCATATCACCATTTAGTGAATAAACCCCTGCATCACCATTTAGTAAATAAACCCCCATATCACCATTTAGTAAATAAACCCCCATATCACCATTTAGTGAATAAACCCCCATATCACCATTTAGTGAATAAACTCCCATATCACCATTTAGTAAATAAACCCCCATATCACCATTTAGTGAATAAACCCCCACATCACCATTTAGTGAATAAACCCCCGCATCACCATTTAGTGAATAAACCCCCATATCACCATTTAGTGAATAAACCCCTGCATCACCATTTAGTGAATAAACCCCTGCATCACCATTTAGTAAATAAACCCCCATATCACCATTTAGTGAATAAACCCCCATATCACCATTTAGTGAATAAACACCACATCACCATTTAGTGAATAAACCCCCGCATCACCATTTAGTGAATAAACCCCCATATCACCATTTAGTGAATAAACTCCTGCATCACCATTTAGTAAATAAACCCCCATATCACCATTTAGTGAATAAACCCCCACATCACCATTTAGTGAATAAACCCCCATATCACCATTTAGTGAATAAACCCCCATATCACCATTTAGTGAATAAACCCCTACATCACCAATTAGTGAATAAACCCCCATATCACCATTTAGTGAATAAACCCCCACATCACCATTTAGTGAATAAACCCCCATATCACCATTTAGTGAATAAACCCCCATATCACCATTTAGTGAATAACCCCCCACATCACCATTTAGTGAATAAACCCCCATATCACCATTTAGTGAATAAACCCCTGCATCACCATTTAGTAAATAAACCCCCATATCACCATTTAGTGAATAAACCCCCACATCACCATTTAGTGAATAAACCCCTGCATCACCATTTAGTGAATAAACCCCCATATCACCATTTAGTGAATAAACCCCCATATCACCATTTAGTGAATAAACACCCATATCACCATTTAGTGAATAAACCCCCATATCACCATTTAGTGAATAAACCCCCATATCACCATTTAGTGAATAAACACCACATCACCATTTAGTGAATAAACACCCATATCACCATTTAGTGAATAAACCCCCATATCACCATTTAGTGAATAAACCCCCACATCACCATTTAGTGAATAAACCCCCATATCACCATTTAGTGAATAAACCCCCATATCACCATTTAGTGAATAAACCCCTGCATCACCATTTAGTAAATAAACCCCCATATCACCATTTAGTGAATAAACCCCCATATCACCATTTAGTGAATAAACCCCCATATCACCATTTAGTGAATAAACCCCCATATGACTATTTAGTGAATAAACTCCTGCATCACCATTTAGTAAATAAACCCCCATATCACCATTTAGTGAATAAACCCCCACATCACCATTTAGTGAATAAACCCCCATATCACCATTTAGTGAATAAACCCCCATATCACCATTTAGTGAATAAACCCCTGCATCACCATTTAGTAAATAAACCCCCATATCACCATTTAGTAAATAAACCCCCATATCACCATTTAGTGAATAAACCCCCATATCACCATTTAGTGAATAAACTCCCATATCACCATTTAGTAAATAAACCCCCATATCACCATTTAGTGAATAAACACCACATCACCATTTAGTGAATAAACCCCCGCATCACCATTTAGTGAATAAACCCCCATATCACCATTTAGTGAATAAACTCCTGCATCACCATTTAGTAAATAAACCCCCATATCACCATTTAGTGAATAAACCCCCACATCACCATTTAGTGAATAAACCCCCATATCACCATTTAGTGAATAAACCCCCATATCACCATTTAGTGAATAAACCCCTACATCACCAATTAGTGAATAAACCCCCACATCACCATTTAGTGAATAAACCCCCACATCACCATTTAGTGAATAAACCCCCATATCACCATTTAGTGAATAAACCCCCATATCACCATTTAGTGAATAAACCCCCATATCACCATTTAGTGAATAAACCCCTACATCACCATTTAGTGAATAAACCCCCACATCACCATTTAGTGAATAAACCCCCATATCACCATTTAGTGAATAAACCCCTGCATCACCATTTAGTAAATAAACCCCCATATCACCATTTAGTGAATAAACCCCCACATCACCATTTAGTGAATAAACCCCTGCATCACCATTTAGTGAATAAACCCCCATATCACCATTTAGTGAATAAACCCCCATATGACCATTTAGTGAATAAACTCCTGCATCACCATTTAGTAAATAAACCCCCATATCACCATTTAGTGAATAAACCCCCACATCACCATTTAGTGAATAAACCCCCATATCACCATTTAGTGAATAAACCCCCATATCACCATTTAGTGAATAAACCCCTGCATCACCATTTAGTAAATAAACCCCCATATCACCATTTAGTAAATAAACCCCCATATCACCATTTAGTGAATAAACCCCCATATCACCATTTAGTGAATAAACTCCCATATCACCATTTAGTAAATAAACCCCCACATCACCATTTAGTGAATAAACCCCCGCATCACCATTTAGTGAATAAACCCCCACATCACCATTTAGTGAATAAACCCCCGCATCACCATTTAGTGAATAAACCCCCATATCACCATTTAGTGAAACCCCATATCACCATTTAGTGAATAAACCCCTGCATCACCATTTAGTGAATAAACCCCCATATCACCATTTAGTGAATAAACCCCCATATCACCATTTAGTGAATAAACACCACATCACCATTTAGTGAATAAACCCCCGCATCACCATTTAGTGAATAAACCCCCATATCACCATTTAGTGAATAAACTCCTGCATCACCATTTAGTAAATAAACCCCCATATCACCATTTAGTGAATAAACCCCCACATCACCATTTAGTGAATAAACCCCCATATCACCATTTAGTGAATAAACCCCCATATCACCATTTAGTGAATAAACCCCTACATCACCAATTAGTGAATAAACCCCCATATCACCATTTAGTGAATAAACCCCCACATCACCATTTAGTGAATAAACCCCCATATCACCATTTAGTGAATAAACCCCCATATCACCATTTAGTGAATAAACCCCTACATCACCATTTAGTGAATAAACCCCCACATCACCATTTAGTGAATAAACCCCCATATCACCATTTAGTGAATAAACCCCTGCATCACCATTTAGTAAATAAACCCCCATATCACCATTTAGTGAATAAACCCCCACATCACCATTTAGTGAATAAACACCCATATCACCATTTAGTGAATAAACCCCCATATCACCATTTAGTGAATAAACCCCCATATCACCATTTAGTGAATAAACACCACATCACCATTTAGTGAATAAACACCCATATCACCATTTAGTGAATAAACCCCCATATCACCATTTAGTGAATAAACCCCCATATCACCATTTAGTGAATAAACACCACATCACCATTTAGTGAATAAACTCCCGCATCACCATTTAGTAAATAAACCCCCATATCACCATTTAGTGAATAAACCCCTGCATCACCATTTAGTAAATAAACCCCCATATCACCATTTAGTGAATAAACCCCCACATCACCATTTAGTGAATAAACCCCCACATCACCATTTAGTGAATAAACCCCCGCATCACCATTTAGTAAATAAACCCCCATATCACCATTTAGTGAATAAACCCCCATATCACCATTTAGTGAAACCCCATATCACCATTTAGTGAATAAACCCCCACATCACCATTTAGTGAATAAACACCACATCACCATTTAGTGAATAAACCCCCGCATCACCATTTAGTAAATAAACTCCCACAGCGTAGCTGAGCGCTGTGAGATGAAAGATTTCATCTTCATCTTCAGCCAATTGGCTTACGCTTAAAAACCCACGTGTCAGGACGCAGGCAGTCAATAAAGAGATTATTCTCCCACTCTACAAGGCTCTGGTCCGGCCACATCTGGAGTATTCCGTCCAGTTCTGGGCACCGGTCCTCAGGAAGGATGTGCTGGAACTGGAAAGAGTCCAGAGAAGGGCAACAAAAATAATTAGGGGAATGGAGGACATCAGCTATGAGGAAAGACTACAAGCACTGAACTTATTCTCTCTGGAGAAGAGACGATTGAGGGGGGATATGATATCAATGTACAAATACTGTACTGGCGACCCTAGCATACGGAACAAACTATTCAGAGAAAGGGAATACAATAAGACACGTGGCCACTCACTAAAACTAGAGGAAAGGCGGTTTAACCTTAAACTGCGAAAGGGGTTCTTTACTGTCAGAGCAGTAAGGATGTGGAATTCTCTTCCACAAGCAGTAGTATCAGCAGGGAGCATTGATAGTTTCAAAAAACTATTAGATGGGCACCTTAGAGACCACAACATACAGGGGTATACAATGTACGGTTAGCAGCAAACACAAACACATCATAGGTTGAACTGGATGGACTGATGTCTTTTTTCAACCTCACTAACTATGTAACTATGTAATTTAACCAGCATAAGGACTTTAGCATGTGTAAAGGGTGTTCAAACCACACATGTGAGGTATCGCCAGAAACGTTAGAGCGAGAGCAATAATTCTAGCACTAGATCTCCTCTGTAAAACATGTAACCTGTAAAAAGGTTAAAGCCTATGGAGATTTTTAAGTACTGAAGTTTGGCGCCATTCCACAAGTGTGCCCAATTTTAAAGCGGGGCATGTTAGGTATCTATTTACTCGGCGTAACATCATCTTTCACATTATACAAAAAAATCAGGCTAACTTTACGTTTAAAAAAAAAATTGCATTTAAAAAATGACTGCGCAAATACCGTGTGACATATAAAGTTGCAACGGCCACCATTTTATTCCCTAGGGTGTCTGCTAAAAAAAAAAAAAAAAAATATGTAGCACTACTTGCTGCTGAATACGTGTTCCCCTGGGTTACCATTAGCGACAGCAGCACAGTTCGACATTTTCAGAGTGATTTTGGCTCAGTCAGGAAACAGTCTAGGAGCTTTGGTTTTTGTGTTTTTATTGAGAACTTGGATGGGAGAAGGGAATGAGTGGGATACTCCAACTTGTATAACTATGCACAATTGGCTGGGACAACTGAGTAATGCTGAGTAACGCTGAGTAGCACTGTATAATGATAGTCACGGCTAGGCCGCTGCTTCACCTTGTCATAAGTAGTGAAATAGAATTGAGTGAACTTCCTGAGGTAAACTCTACTGTACTGCAGAACAATCTTCAGGGCCCTTCCTGGCACCACCTTTGTTTCTTTTCTTCAGGGTCAACTACACGGCACCCCCTTTACTGTTACACTTCCTGTGTGAGCTAGCTCCTTGATCCCCTGAATTCTCTGGAATGGTCCCCTTTCCTAGGCAGACCCTTTGGCAAATCTCCTGGTACTCACGGACACACACGGTGATCCTCTGCGGCTCAGCTCCACACACGGTTCACTAGGCTGACTGCCTGAACCACTTTCCTCACACCTGCAGGAGGAGAGACCAGTCATCTGCCTCCTCCTGGGACTCTTCTTCCCGCCAAAAGATGCCCTGTCACATGTCCCCTCAGTATTTATGGGCAATTCCAGGAAGCATTGCAGTAATGCCCTCCCACTGGGACTGCCACAAAACACAAAGTGTCACTGGCTGGGTTTTCTTGTCCAACAAGCTCCCTCATTGGATGCAGTGGGACCAAACACTCCCTCAGACCCAGTGAATCACACCTGGAGACATGCAACAGGCAACCTAATAGATTAAGCTCCCCTCATAAGCAGCAGGAGCAACAGATGCTTTTACCTAGCACCTATCCTATCAAATGTTTGGGGGATCTGAATAATTTTCTAGAAAAAAATGATGATTTTTACATGTAGGAGAGAAGTGTTAGAATTGGCCTGGGTGGCAAGTGGTTAATTACCGTAAGTAAGTAATATACAAATAAATATTATATATTGTTTTTGAGGTAATTTACTATATTTTAAAAAAAACTGTACTGAAGTTTGAAGTTATAACCTCAAACCAGTAATTTCACAGTAAATAGATAAATAATAAATTATTTTGTTACAACATATAGCAGTGGCGGCAGGTTCGTTCGGGGCTCAGGGGCGCCGCCCCCTCATCCATGCGTCCGGCCCCCTAATCTGCATGCAGGGGCGCCGGACGCATGGAGCTTAATGGGGATCTTTTTTTTTTTTACATCACCTGATTAGAGGCAGAGGCTTTTATAGGGCGATGCAAAGGGTGGGCTTGGGGCGCAGAGCAGTGCGTCCCGAGCCCACCCATTGTGTGACAATAGCGAATGAAAATTCGCTTTTGCCACACCGATCCTCCTCCTGGCCAATCAGGAAGCGCATCCGATACGCGCTTCCTGATTGGCTACAAGGCAAACCTCATGCCATTGGCCGAGGAGGAGGCGGGAGGACTGCAGGAGACGCGCCCAGGGACAGAGTGAGGAGAAGCCGCCACCGCCGCCGGGACTGAAGAGAAGCCGCCGCCAGTTAAGTGCATTGGTCTCGGGGGGGGGAGCCCACACTGCATTGAAGGGGGCACACACGCTGGTCTCTGCATTGATGGGGACATTGCTGTGGTGCTCTTCATTGATTGGGGGGCATGCTGTGGCGCTCTGCAATGATTGAGGACAATGCTGTGGCGCTCTGCAATGATTGGGGACAATGCTGTGGCACGCTGCAATGATTGGGGACAATGCTGTGGCACTCTGCAATGATTGGGGGCAATGCTGTGGCACTCTGCAATTATTGGGGGCACGCTGTGGTGCTCTGCATTGATTGGGGACAATGCTGTGGCACTCTGCAATGATTGGGGGCACGCTGTGGCGCTCTGCATTGATTGGGGGGCATGCTGTGGCACTCTGCATTGATTGGGGGCATGCTGTGGCACTCTGCATTGATTGGGGGCACGCTGTGGCATTCTGCATTGATTGGGGGGCATGCTGTGGCACTCTGCATTGATTGGGGGCATGCTGTGGCACTCTGCATTGATTGGAGGGCACGCTGTGGCATTCTGCATTGATTGGGGGGCATGCTGTGGCACTCTGCAGTGATTGGGGGCACGCTGTGGCATTCTGCATTGATTGGGAGGCACGCTGTGGCATTATGCATTGATTTGGGGGCATGCTGCGGCACTCTGCATTGATTGGGGGGGCGCGCTTTGGCATTCTGCCTTGATGGGGGCATGCTGTGGCACTCTGCATTGATTGGGGGCACGCTGTGGCACTCTGCATTGATTGGGGGCACGCTGGTCACTCATTTTTCTGTTTGCGCCCCCCCAAAAATTTTGAGCACCAGCCGCCACTGACATATAGCATAATAATATAATATTTTGCTTAATTAAAAAAGTACCTTCTTAGCAGTAGCAGATTCTCCCTCCTAAGTGTGTGAGAAAAGCATGGGTTTATGTGTAAACCTTATGCCCATAAACCCTTGTTTTTTCCTTGTAGTTGAAGAGGTTGTAAACCTCAGAATTAAAAAAAAAAAAAAACGAACACCTGAAAGACAAACACATAATGAGCTAGTATGCATCGCATACTAGCTCATTATGAAATACTTACCTTAGAACGAAGCCTCGCAGTTCCGACCGCTCACCTGTCTCACGGGTGACCTGTTTGGTCGCCCTTCTTCCGTGTTTGCAGCATCCGGCCTTCTGATTGGCTGGAGCCACGGTGACGTCACTCCCACGCATGCGCGCGGGAGCCGACGGTCACGGCACCGGGCTCTGAAGGAACGGCACAAGCGGCCATTACTTCAGAGTGCATGCGCCAGTGATGTCACTGGCTGCATGCAAAGTAAATATATCCTAAACAGTACATGTTTAGGAGATATTTACAGTACCTATAGGTAATCCTTATCATAGGCTTACCTATAGGTACAAGTTACAGAGGAGGGTTTTCTTCCTCTTTAAGAGGGCTGGGCTGGAAGGGAACATTTTGTCTTTTAGACACATGCCCCCTTCGATGACACTGCAGTGAGAGGAGAGCCTCCACTGCAGCATTTTTATTGGACAACTTGGATCAATGGTACTTTACCGTTGGTCCAAGGCTCCAAGCTGTTCATTGAGCTATGACAAGAAGTCAGAGGCACTGTGAGCTCATCCTCTCAGTCTGCTGCAAACAGTTTATGACAGGCTGCGCAAGGTACCCTGTATCTCCGGAACCATAGGTGCTAGGAGCCCCAAATTTTGACCAGTGGTGGGGTGGGATTTCAGGTACCCCCCCCCCCCTCCAGCCAGCAAAACTATACTCCCACAAAAGCTTATGGCTCAATAACGCTGATAAATGCTGAATAGCTGTGTTTTCAGTGTTTTTTTTTAGCATTTTATGGCCCCCATGCACACTGGACGTTACTAAAATGACAGTAGCGTTAGCTGTAGAAAGCTGTAGCTGTAGAATGAGTATTGCAGTATTGTTTTTCAGTGTTTTTTTTAGCTGTAGGGTTTTTTCAGCTCTTGCGTTTTTTTAATTTATTTAACAAAACTATTCTCCCTCAAAAGCTTATGGCTCAAAAACGCTGAGAAACGCCGAATAGCTAGTGATGAGATGAACACCCCCCTGTTCAGTTCGCACCAGAACACCACGAACGAGGAAAAGTCAGTTCCAATAATCAAACTCCATTGAAGTCTATGGGACTCGAACGTCAAAAATCAAAAAATCCTAATTTTAAAGGCTTAAATGCCAGTTATTGCCCAAAAAAAGTGTATGGGGGTCCGGGTACTGTCCTGAGGGACATGTACCAATGCAAATTTTTTTTCTAAAAATGATCGTTTTTAAAGGAGCAGTGATTTACTGATTTTAATGATGTTTAAAGTGAAACAATAAAAATGAAAAATTCCTTTTAATATTGTGAAACAAAAAAAATGAAAAATTCCTTTAAATATCGTGCCAGGACAAGCGTGCCCCGCCTGCAGAGGATGCACCGTGTCCGTGGCCACCACTTTTCACTGTGGTCACAGAGGCTGCTTGCCCTCTTTTAGTGGCCTGTGAGCGTCTTCCTCTCCTTTTTGGTCTTTCGGACATGATGTGGATTTTGGGGTGGTTTTTATAACGGATGAATATTATAGAATGTGTGATGGAAATATGATGCTTGGGTACAATATTGTGCTTGGTGAACTATAAACTGTTTTATTATTGTGTTTTATTTTTTGGGGGGGATTTTGATAACTTTCTTGTGTTGAGTGTGAAAAGGGAATATGGTGCTTGGGTGCAAAACTTTTGTGCTTGGTGCACTATAAACCGTTTTATTCTAGTTTTTTTTATTAATAAAGCAAAAATTAATAAAGCCCAAAAAAAGAAAACCTCTGCTGAGGCAGAAGGAAGAACGCCTGAGATGCACAAGGGGGTACAACAATTATGCCCTTAATATTATTGTTGCTGGTTCACCACCCTCCAAAAAACACCCACGTCTGGAGCAGAAAGAAGAGCGCCTGAGATGCACAAGGGGGTACAGCAATTATTGCCCTAATATTATTGTTGCTGGTTCACCACCCTCCAAAAAACACCCACGTCTGGAGCAGAAGGAAGAGCGCCTGAGATGCACAAGGGGGTACAGCAATTATTGCCCTAATATTATTGGTGTTGGTTCACCACCCTCCAAAAAACACCCACGTCTGGAGCAGAAGGAAGAGCGCCTGAGATGCACAAGGGGGTACAGCAATTATTGCCCTAATATTGTTGCTGGTTCGCCACCCACCAAAAAACACCCACGTCTGGAGCAGAAGGAAGAGCGCTTGAAATGCACAAGGGGGTACAGCGATTATGTTCCTAATATTATTGTTGCTGGTTCACCACCAACCAAAGAACACCCACGTCTTGATCAGAATGAATAGCGCCTGAGATGCACAAGTGGGTACAGTGATTATGACCTCAGAATTATTGTTGCTGGTTCACCACCCACCAAAAAACACTCATGTCTGGAGCAGAAGGAAGGCTCCATGCACACAGGGCGTTATAAAAACGTGCTCAAAAGCTGTTTACTTGACGCCGGGAAAAAGCGGCGTCAAAAACGCGCGTCAAGCCGCGTTTTGCATTGGCGTTTAGGCGCGTTTAGGCGCGTTTAGGCGCGTCAGCGCTAACAAGCGTTTTTTAAAGTAAACACAACTTTTTACATAAATTCACTCACATATTACCCAGAATTCCATAAAATATGATAAATATCACATGACTATGCCATTTTGTGAGGAGAAACTGAGGAGAGAGCATTTGTTTTGAGGAAAATGGATCCTGTGATTCAAAAAATCGATGAGGCAATCCTTCTGATTGCTCTGCATAGGATGCGGCGGAGGAGACAGATGGAGGAGGAGAGAAGCAGCAGACGGCGTAGATTCTGGGTACATCCCATTGTATCCCAGCGTCCTACGTTGGGGTACTTTCAGAGCATGTACACCCATCTTCGCATGCATCCTGAAAAATTCTTCAACTTTACAAGAATGTCAGTATCTGTCTTCGATGACCTGCTGGGGATGCTCAGGCCAAGGTTAGAAAGGATGGACACCAGGATGAGAAGCAGTGTGTCACCAGAGGAACGACTGCTCGTGACACTCCGGTAAGTGATATTTGCTTTGAAAGGGGGGTTAGTGCCTGTTCACACATATGCAATGTCACACATTGCATGACATTGCATGCATGCAATTTGTACCGAACTGCTATGCAAATCGCATGCGATGTCTGTTCATTGCGATTTCTTGCAAACCGATTGCATAGCTTATGTCGCATTGCATGTGTACAAAATGTATTGCGTTGTATTGTTTTGACACTCCCAATTTTGATCTTTTTTAGGTTCCTTGCTACAGGATCGAGTTTCGTGTCCTTACACCACCACTTTCTTCTTGGTGTCTCGACGATTGGCAAGATAGTCCGAGAAAGCTGTATGACAATATGGGAGGAGCTTAATCAAGTCGTAATGCCGGAGCCAACTGAAGACCTCTGGGAAGCAGTGGTTGATGAATTTTGGGAAAAAACTCAGTTTCCCAATTGTCTGGGCGCACTGGATGGCAAACATATCAGGGTCAAGAAGCCTCCTCACTCAGGTTCGTCATATTTTAACTATAAAAAATACTTTTCGGTGGTCCTGCTGGCATTAGCTGATGCGAATCTGCGTTTCATTGTGGTTGACGTTGGAGCATATGGCAGCCAGAGTGATGCCCGCATTTTTCGTGAGTCAGCGTTTGGACGTCGGCTAAACGAAGGAAGGTTCAACATTCCAGAAAGAAGGCCTCTACCTTGTACCGAGGAACCAAGCTTACCATTGGTCATGGTAGCGGACGAGGCCTTCGGACTTAGTGAAAATATAATGAGGCCATACAGTGGCAATTGTCTCAGCGACAGCCAAAAAATATTTAATTATCGTCTCAGCCGTGCACGCCGCGTTGTTGAATGTGCCTTTGGAGTCCTGACAGCAAAATGGAGAGTGTTACTCACCTGCATGCAGCTTGATGTGGAAAATGCCATTAGGGTGGTCCTGGCATGCTGTGTTCTCCACAACTTCCTGCGGGAGAAGGAGAGGAGCACCGTTGAACCGGAACCCCGAAACCAAAATCAACGAGTGCAATATTTGGACTTGAGGTCAACGGCACGGGTGATAGGCATTCGTAACCAGTTTGCCGATTTCTTCTTATCACCTGATGGAGAAGTTTCGTGGCAAAATGATTTTATTTAAAAAAAATGTTGTATCTTTCTAAGCTCTGCCTTCTTGTTTTTTTTAGAAATAAAGCAATTTAAAATTTGGCAGTTCTTTTCATGTCTCCCATTTCTTCAGTTCAGCTGTGCCTTGTACCTTGTTGGGCAGAAGAAAAAGAGTCCTTTTCTTCTGCTTGAGGCAAGCGTACGATATCCCTTGTTGGGCTGCACTTACGCTTGCCCCAGGCAGAAGAAAAAGAGTCCTTTTCTTCTGCTTGAGGCAAGCGTACGATATCCCTTGTTGGGCTGCACTTACGCTTGCCCCAGGCAGAAGAAAAAGAGTCCTTTTCTTCTGCTTGAGGCAAGCGTATGATATCCCTTGTTGGGCTGCACTTACGCTTGCCCCAGGCAGAAGAAAAAGAGTCCTTTTCTTCTGCTTGAGGCAAGCGTACGATATCCCTTGTTGGGCTGCACTTACGCTTGCCCCAGGCAGAAGAAAAAGAGTCCTTTTCTTCTGCTTGAGGCAAGCGTATGATACCCCTTTTTGGGCTGCACTTACGCTTGCCCTAGGCAGAAGAAAAAGAGTCCTCTTCTTCTGCTTGAGGCAAGCGTATGATATCCCTTGTTGGGCTGCACTTACGCTTGCCCCAGGCAGAAGAAAAAGAGTCCTTTTCTTCTGCTTGAGGCAAGCGTACGATATCCCTTGTTGGGCTGCACTTACGCTTGCCCCAGGCAGAAGAAAAAGAGTCCTTTTCTTCTGCTTGAGGCAAGCGTACGATATCCCTTGTTGGGCTGCACTTACGCTTGCCCCAGGCAGAAGAAAAAGAGTCCTTTTCTTCTGCTTGAGGCAAGCGTACGATATCCCTTGTTGGGCTGCACTTACGCTTGCCCCAGGCAGAAGAAAAAGAGTCCTTTTCTTCTGCTTGAGGCAAGCGTACGATATCCCTTGTTGGGCTGCACTTACGCTTGCCCCAGGCAGAAGAAAAAGAGTCCTTTTCTTCTGCTTGAGGCAAGCGTACGATATCCCTTGTTGGGCTGCACTTACGCTTGCCCCAGGCAGAAGAAAAAGAGTCCTTTTCTTCTGCTTGAGGCAAGCGTATGATACCCGTATGCTAACATACTGCTGAAGTGTACCTTAACCCCAAAAAAAAAACATACAAATTCTTGTTTAAAGATTTATTGAACAAGCTGGAGTAACAAAACAAAAAAGAAAACTGGAGTAACAAAACCAAAAAAGCTCAAGTTTATAACTGCTGATATTGAGCAGATTGGTCAGCAGGGCTCAGATGAGGTGATTGGGGACGGGGGACAGTGGATTCAGGGTGGGAATGGGTAGGTTGGGGCAGGCGCTCATTCCCAAAGTCCTGGGGATGGTAGGGTCCTTGGAAGGCAGGGGGTATGGCAAAATTGGAGCATGTTGCATGTCCTGGAGGAGGGGGAGGAGTAAATTCCGTGGGGAAATGTGGGGAGTAATAGGAATTGCCAGATGGTGGCTGCCATCTAGGCTGCTGATATGAGGGGGGTGGTAGCATTGCTACAGTCCTGGAGGACATTGATAGATCCTGAAGAGCACTGGATGGATCGCTAGGTGGTCGCCCACCACTTAATTTTGATGTACGATATTGCATAGCAAAAACGTACATGCGATCCATACAGTGCCTCTCCTCGGGTCCACCAATCTCCTCCAGGACGTGGTACAGGTTCCGCAAGAATGAGGCGCGCGCATTCAAAGGATCCAAAAATGGGTCTACGACGCGCCTCTCCTGCCTCACTTCCTGCAGCAAGGCTACCACCCTATCCTCTGTTTCAGGGGCGAACATGCCACCCCTCTGGCGCTGATTGCGGCCTCTGCCACGGGTACTGCCATTGCCACGGCCACGAACTTCCACCTGGTATTCAGGTTCCTGGCGGATGCTGCTGGCAGGTGTAACCTGGCTCGTAGATTCCTGTGAACAAAAATGGGCATGTTCAGATTGGTACATAGACTGACAGACAGAAGAGACATAATGGACAGATAATTACCTGTGCTGGTGATGGGCTTTGGGAAATGGAGAGATTGGGGGATAGCACCTCCGCTTCTGTTACACTCCCACTTTCTATACAAGCTGCATCTGGAGCATCCACCTCCTCCTCGATAGGATCCCTGTTGTCTGAAATGTTTGATGTTGTTCTATAGAGAATTAAAATGTGAATGTACATTTTTTAATTTTTGTTAGGGTATATGTGACATAAAAAAAAAAAAATTAACTTACTCTCTTGCATTTTGCAGCATTGATCGGCGCAGGAACGCTAGGTTGTTATGAAATAAATATTGTTTTCTGGGTGGAGCTGCTGCTCCACTCCGCTGAGATTTTTCTATTTCTGTTAAATCTCTCCTTACTCTGTCCCGTATTGATTTCCAGCGCCGTTGTAATGCTTTGGCTATGGAAAATTGAAAAAAGGGTTAATATGCTTTCTAATAAACATAGCAAAGGAATTAAAAAAAAAAAAAAAAAAACTTACTTCGTTCTTGTTTTGATGAATTGCTCAGCCGGGCCCAGTCTGGTATGAGAGCATTTGAAATTTCCGTCCAGATCTTTGTTTTACGTATTCTGTCATTATATGATGGGTGGGATAAATCCCAGAGCTCTGGATTAACTTCAATTGCTGAAATCAGCTCTGCCTGTTGAATGTTAGTAGCCATGCTTCTTTACACACTATCCACTCTTCTCAACAGGGGCAAAGGTCTCTTGGGTAATGTGGGCATGTATTTGCTGTTTTCCATGTGATTACAGTCACCAATCACATTTTTTCTGTATTTCCTGGTTTCCAGGTCATTACAATGACCAATCACAGTTAAAAAAAAAAAAAAAAAAAAAAAACGCTTGACGCTGCTTGACGCGCGTCGTGCCGCGTTTAGCCGCGTTTAGCCGCGTTTAGGCGCGTTTAGTAGCGTCAGGCGTTTTTTGCAGCTTGACGCTGGAGCTCCTGAACCCACAGTTTCTGGGTTTTTTTTGGAGCTGTAAAACGCCTATGCCACTTGGAGCTCCTAAAAGCTCTATGTGTGCATGAGTCCATAGAATAACATGGATGGGCGTTCTGCAGCTGCAAAAAAAAACGTCTGACGCTGCTAACAGCAGCTCCAAAAACGTCCAGTGTGCATGAGGCCGAAGAGCGTCTAAGATGCACAAGGGGGTACAGCGATTATGGCCCTAATATTATTGTTGCTGATTCACCACCATTTAAAAAACACCCACGTCTGAAGCAGAAGGACAAGCGCCTGAGATGCACAAGGGGGTACAGCAATTATGCCCCAAATATTATTGGTGCTGGTTCACCACAAACCAAAAAACACCCACATCTGGAGGAGAAGGATGAGCGCCTAAGATGCACAAGGGGGTAAAGCAATTATGGCCCTAATATAAATGTTGCTGGTTCACCACCCACCATAAGACACCCACGTCTGGAGCAGAAGGAAGAGCGCCTGAGATGCACAAGGGGGTACAGCGATTATGGCCCTAATATTGTTGGTGAGGGTTCACCACCAAAAAAAAACACCCACTTCTGGAGCTGAAGGAAGAGCGTCTGAGATGCACAACAGGAGCAGTAATTATGCCCTTAATATTATTAAAGCTGCTGTGCAAAAAAAAACAAGAATAAAAAACGCTGCTGATGCAGAAGGACACAATGCCACCTGCGACAAACAGGGGGCAGTACTAATACTGCAGCAACAGAACCTGATGCTGCTATAAAAAAAAAAATGAATTGAAAAGAAAAAATATATACAGTGGGTACGGAAAGTATTCAGACCCCCTTAAATTTTTCACTCTTTGTTATATTGCAGCCATTTGCTAAAATCATTTAGGTTCATTCTTCTTCCTCGTGAATGTACACATAGCACCCCATACTGACAGAAAAACACAGAATTGTTGACATTGTTGCAGATTTATTAAAAAAGAAAAACTGAAATATCACATGGTCCTAAGTATTCAGACCCTTTGCTGTGACACTCATATATTTAACTCAGGTGCTTTCCATTTCTTTTGATCATCCTTGAGATGGTTCTACACCTTCATTTGAGTCCAGCTGTGTTTGATTATACTGATTGGACTTGATTAGGAAAGCCACACACCTGTCTATATAAGACCTTCCAGATCACAATGCATGTCAGAGCAAATGAGAATCATGAGGTCAAAGGAACTGCCTGAAGAGCTCACAGACAGAATTGTGGCAAGGCACAGATCTGGCCAAGGTTACAAAAAGATTTCTGCTGCACTTAAGGTTCCTAAGAGCACAGTGGCCTCCATAATCCTCAAATGGAAGACGTTTGGGACGACCAGAACCCTTCCTAGAGCTGGCCGTCCGGCCAAACTGAGCTATCGGGGGAGAAGATCCTTGGTGAGAGAGGTAAAGAAGAACCCAAAGATCACTGTGGCTGAGCTCCAGAGATGCAGTCAGGAGATGGGAGAAAGTTGTAGAAAGTCAACCATCACTGCAGCCCTCCACCAGTCCGGGCTTTATGGCAGAGTGGCCAGACGGAAGCCTCTCCTCAGTGTAAGACATGAAAGCCCGCATGGAGTTTGCTAAAAAAACACCTGAAGGACTTCAAGATGGTGAGAAATAAGATTCTCTGGTCTGATGAGACCAAAATAAAACTTTTTGGCCTTAATTCTAAGCGGTATGTGTGGAGAAAACCAGGCACTGCTCATCACCTGTCCAATACAGTCCCAACAGTGAAGCATGGTGGTGGCAGCATCATGCTGTGGGGGTGTTTTTCAGCTGCAGGGACAGGAAGACTGGTTGCAATCGAGGGAAAGATGAATGCGGCCAAGTACAGGGATATCCTGGACAAAAACCTTCTCCAGAGTGCTCTGGACCTCAGACTGGGCCGAAGGTTTACCTTCCAACAAGACAATGACCCTAAGCACACAGCTAAAATAACGAAGGAGTGGCTTCACAACAACTCCGTGACTGTTCTTGAATGGCCCAGCCAGAGCCCTGACTTAAACCCAATTGAGCATCTCTGGAGAGACCTAAAAATGGCTGTCCACCAACGTTTACCATCCAACCCGACAGAACTGGAGAGGATCTGCAAGGAGGAATGGCAGAGGATCCCCAAATCCAGGTGTGAAAGACTTGTTGCATCTTTCCCAAAAAGACTCCTGGCTGTATTCGATCAAAAGGGGGCTTCTACTAAATACTGAGCAAAGGGTCTGAATATTTAGGACCATGTGATATTTCAGTTTTTCTTTTTTAATAAATCTGCAACAATGTCAACAATTCTGTGTTTTTCTGTCAGTATGGGGTGCTATGTGTACATTCATGAGGAAGAAGAATGAACATAAATGATTTTAGCAAATGGCTGCAATATAACAAAGAGTGAAAAATTTAAGGGGGTCTGAATACTTTCCGTACCCACTGTATATCAATGAAAAAAAAGGGGATCAGTGAGGTGACACAGACGTGTTGTATATGTTACATTTAATGGCCCCACTACAATCACAGCACAGCACTAAACTGACTGCATGCAGTACACTGTGTAACATAAGAAACAGCCCTACAACACACTGCAATGGCTGATATATATATATATATATATATATATATATATATATATATATATATATATTCCACTATCTCCTGAAATAGCTGATAAATATATGGATCTACTACACTGGCCTAATCTATTTAGCTATAAATTGCACACTCCACTAACTATCCTGCCTAATCTCCACTCCTAACACACTGCACGCGGCTGCCGTTTAAGCAGCCTTTAGCTAGTGTGGGGCGTGCGTGGACTTAGCCCCTGAGCCGTGATTGGCTAAAGGCACCTTTGTGCTGTGATTGGCCAAAGCATACAGGTCAAGGTGCATGCTTTGGCCAATTACAAGCATTGTATTATGGCATGTATTTTGGTGGGCGAATTTCCCGCTAACAGCCAAGTTTGTTCTACGAACAAACAAACAGCCCATTTTTCGAAACTCAAAGCTTATCTCTACGAATAGCCACGCTTTCAGCGTTTTTTGCGTTTTTCACCCATTTTTTTGCCTCATACACACTGGACATTAGTAAAACGTTAGTAGTAGCGTTAGCTGTAGAAAACTGTAGCTTTAGAATTAATTTTTCAGCATTTTAAAAAGACCTCAGATCTCACATCTACACTTAAAAAACAGAAAAATAACGGAAAAAAATGGGCCCTTTAAGGCCGTTGGGAGGAAGTGACGTATGAAGATGCTTCAGTCCCCCAAGGTAAAAGAGGGGAGTGGGGGCCATCTTGCTCTCAGTCGATTTCCTGCCTAGGACTTCATTGGATCGGATTGTTTTCCCCGTTCCTGACGGCTCCGGTAAGCTGGTTAAATGACCAGGAAGCGGGAGGAGGGGACACCTCTCCCGCCACACATAAAAGTGATCCCATGGTGAATCCCCTACTGGGACCACTTTTATGTCAAAGTGGACCGCCCGCTGTTTAAAAAAATACCTGGTTTATGGCAGTAACCCCGGTATTCAACGTCAAAGTACCGACATAAAACTGCGGCGGGCAGTCCATAAGTGGTTAATGCATAGAATACATTAAGATAAAAAACCTTCTGACTTTACAACTCCTTTAACCGCTTGCCGACCGCCGCACGACTATTTACTGCGGCGGTCAGCCCCTCACAGGCAGAGCAACGTAGTACTACGTCGCTAGCCTGTGAGGGTCTAGGGAGCGAGTGCGCGCCCCCGGAGGCGCGCTCCCACACGGTCACGGACCCCCCCGCGCGTGTGACCGGCAGACCCGATGTCCGCCGGTCACTCGGCGATTGTCGGTGCAGAGGGAGAAAGGCAGGCGGCTGGCCGCCTGTCATTCTCCCCTGTGTAGGAATAGTGATCATACGGTTCTACTATGTAGAACCGTTGATCACTGTTCCTACACCTCAAGCCACAGCCAATCACAGTTAGAATCACGCCCCTAGGGACACACATAACCCCTCCCTCTCAAAAAAAGTTAACCCCTTCACTGCCAGTGTAATTTTACAATAACAGTGCATATGTATAGCACTGATTACTGTAGAAATGTCACTGGTAACCCCAAAAGTGTCAAAAAATGTCAGTCAAGGGTCCGATCTGTCCGCCGCAATGTCGCAGTACCGCAAAAAAAAATAGCAGATCGCCGCCATTACGCGTTAAAAAAAAAACAACAAAAATGACAAAAATCTTTCCCTTTGTTAGTAAACGCGATAACTTTTGCGCAAACCAATAAACAAATTGGCCGAAAATGTTAAAAATTTTTGATTTTTACATTTTTTTGGGGGGGAATTTCATATAAAAAAATGTGAAAAATATTGTTATTTTTGCAAAATTGACGCTCTTTTTTTGTTTATAGCGCATGATCAAAAAATCGCACAGGTGGTCAAATACCACCAAAAGAAAGCTCTGTTTGTGGGAAAAAAGGACGTCAAATTCGTTTAGGTACAGCGTCGCATGACCGCGCAATTGTCAGTTAAAGTCACGCAGTGCCGAATCGCAAAATAGGCCCTGGTCAGGAAGGGGGTAAAATCTTCCGGGGCTTAAGTGGTTAAGAAGTATCTGCTTTCCAATGAATGAGCCCTTTGAGATACAGCAGTCATCTGTACCTTATTATGTCCTTGGTGTGTCAATAGATTCAATAAAAATCTCCTAAACAGTTTTAGTTTTATGTTAGCTCGCCATTCACAATTGTTCATCAAAGTGTTTTTTGCTTTCAGTTCAGTAGGTTGTTCATTGTCCTTTCCGGATAAACTGTAATCTGTGAAGTGCTGCCATCTCCTGGCATTCTATATATTCCTAGTTGTAATCTCTCAAATTTTTTGGCATACTTCTGCTGTGTTTTTACATTTTAAAATCATTCATAATTTCTTTTTTTTTTGTTTATTAAAGGGGAGCTATAGCCGTTTTAAATTATGTTTTTTTAATATGTGAAAAATGATTTCCTGAAAACATCTTATCATTGTGTGTTAGGCCTCATTCACACTAGCTTTGATATCTGAAGAGTGATCTAGCTTGCGGAGTTGCCCCCTTCAGTTGAATGGATCACGTATGACAGGCGCTATGCACGATAAAAGCAATAGGAGGGGACAATTCCTGCCACGGCCACAAGGTGGTGCCATGTGTATACTCTAAGTTGCTGCCTCTGAAACTAAAAGGGGTAGCGGTTGGGGAGCAGTAAAAAAGCGGCTCAACTGTGGGGTTTTACCACTTCCCAAACTCACAAGTGAACCAGCCCTTAGTATAAAATCCACTTGTGACATATGCATGGCTCCCAACTGTCCCTGATTTGGAGGGACTGTCCCTGATTTGGAACAAAGTCTCGCTGTCCCTCTTTCAACCATTTTGGTCTGATCTATATAGTTGTATATAAAATGCATTATTTATCTATCAAAAAAGTGTTTCACAGAGCTAAACCTTTCATCCAATTTCTAAATTGCTGCATTTGTATATTCCGAAAGCCAATATAAAGGAATAGTAGTGGTAAAAAAAAAAAGCACTTGTGGGGTTAACTAATAATTTATTTATTATATTTCTCCTTTAAGGGGGTGTGGCAGGGGTGTGTCCTATGCCTACATACATACTCTTGCTAATAGATGTCCCTCATTCCCATCTCAAAAAGTTGGGAGGTATGCATATGCCCATAAATGCTTAATTTAATTACCTTGAATATACCTTGTACATCCAGCGCTAGCTCCTCCTCTTCCCCATCTCCATTTTATTCTATTTGCAGATTGCATTGATACACAAGGTGTAACAATGTTATTATGATAGTGCACTTAAAGTGACATTAAAGGTTAATTTAAAAAACCTCCAAAAAACAATATACTTACCTGCTATGTGCAATGGTTTTGCACTGGGCATCCCCGATCCTCCTCTTTTCAGTTCCCCTGCCGCCGCTCCTGGCTCCTCCTCTTCAGTCAGTGCTCCCGAATCCCACTCTATGCATTGAAACGACAAATAGAGATGTGACTCGGACCCACCCCCCTCCTCATTGGCTCACTGGCTGTGATTGACAGTAGCAGGAGCCAATGGCTCCTGCTGATGTCTCAGTCAATGAGGAATGAGAGACCGGGGAGAAGCTCAGCTCTCGTGCACATCGCTGGATCAAGAGATGGCTCAGGTGACTATTAGTGAAGGTAAAAAAACTTGGGCCTTTACAACCACTTTAAACAAATAATTTTATGTGCAGGTGAAAAGACATTGTTTAGTAGCGAAGTAACTTCACAAATAAAAAAAAAAGCATGATTGTTGAATAAGTTTAAATATGGCAGTTTTTCCCGCCTATCAGTATGTATGTGCCTTACTTGTGGGTTCCCTGTGGAAACTGAAGATTACTGCAGTAGGTACCGCTATTACAGCTCCCAAGTCCTGGGCCAAGCACTGTCCTGCTGCATTGTGAATAAAGGAAGTCGCTCACTCGGGACAAGCGCCATTCAGAGATCACTTTACATTTTCTCAGTGAATGCAAAGCGTTCATTGGACTAGGTAAAGAGGGGGCAGTGATGTCACCATCTCAACTTCATCCAATAAGAGAACACTTTGCATTCATTGAGAAAATGCAAAGTTTCCTTTAACCACTTAAGCCCCGGAAGATCGGACCCTTGACTGACATTTTTGACACTTTTGGGGTTACCAGTGACATTACTACAGTAATCAGTGCTATACATATGCACTGTTACTGTAAAATGACACTGGCAGTGAAGGGGTTAACTTTTTTTTTGAGTGGGAGGGGTTGTGTGTGTCCCTAGGGGCGTTATTCTAACTGTGATTGGCTGTGGCTTGAGGTGTAGGAACAGTGATCAACGGTCCTACATAGTAGAACCGTATGATCACTATTCCTACACAGGGGAGAATGACAGGCGGCTTTGTTTACATCAGCCGCCTGCCTTTCTCCCGCTCTAACGGACGATCGCGAGTGCCCGGCGGACATCGGGTCCGCCGGGCACAAGTGCGGGGGGGGGGGGTCCGTGACCGAGCGGGAGCATGCCTCCGGCGGCGCGCGCTCGCTCCCCAGAGCCTCACAGGCTAGTGACGTACCCATACGACACTTTGCCTGTGAGGGGCTGACTGCCGCAGTATATGTACTTGCGGCGGTCGGCAAGTGGTTAAAGCTGGGTACACACTGGCCGAAACCAACCGGTTGACCTCCTGTGTTTAATAAGCAGCAGGGCAGCCACTCAGCACAGGACCTGGAAGCAAGTGGAGATCATTGTAATAGTGGTTTTCAGCTTCCACGGGGATCCCACAGGTATGGCACATTCTATATATACTTACAGTGGGGTACATAAATATTTGATTCCCTGCAGATTTTGATCAGTCCCTACAGTCAAGCACAGAGGTGGAAACATTATGCTTAGGGGCTGTTTGCCTTAATGAGGGGCCAATGGATAGGGCAATGTATTGTAAAAATCTTGGATGAGAACCTTCTTCCCTCAGCCAGAACACTGAAGATGGGTCATGGATGGGTTTTCTAGCATGATAATGACCCAAAACATACCAAGGTAGCAAAGAAGTGGCTCAAGAGGAAGCACATTCAGTCTCCAGACCTTAATCCTATAGAAAATGTATGGAGGGAGCTGAAACTTCAAGTTACCAAGCGACAGCCAAGAAACCTTAAGGATTTAGAGAAGATCTGTAAAGGAGAGTGGACCAAAATCCCTCCTGAGATGTGTGCAAACCTGGTAACCAACTACAAGAAACGTCTTAGCTCTGTGCTTACCAGCAAGGGTTTCTCCACAAAGTGCTAAGTCATGTTTTGCTTGGGGATCAAATACTTATTTTACTCACTGATCTGCAACTCTATTTATAACATTTGTATCACGTGCTTTTTTTTCTGGATTTTTAGTTGATTTTCTGTCTCTATCATTTAAAATACACCTATGATAAAAATGATACACCCTTCATTTCTTTGAGTTAACTTATTCCTCCACTTCTCCTGCCAGGTATAATTTTTAGCTTTTTTTTTTTTTTTACTATTCATTTGTAATATTTTTTTTTGCTTTCATTTGGCTCAACAGCTTTTTTAAATTGGTGGCCACAAATAGGTACTTTCCAATGCCCGACTGATTCATGTGGGTTTTAATGACAGGTACACTTTGAAATAAAATATGTGAAGCCTATTAAAAAGTCAGCCAATACATTGTTTACCTTGGCATAGGAAACAAAAGTATATTAAGAAAGCAAGCCGACTTTGTACTGATTTCAGGCCCAGGCATAAGGAAGCAAAGGTGAGTACTTATATTTCATATGCCTCAGATGTTTCTTATAGCTAATGGCAAGCAAGGTCCATGAATTCAGGACCTGTAAATCAGCCTGAGTGCCAGTTCACAAATATGCGTTGACAGACATCGCATGTGATTCGCAGCATACTGCTCTGCAAATCACATACGATGTCTGTGCGAGCCATACAGATTCGGACACAACTCGCACAGGACCCTTTTTTGGGTCCGCACCAGAATCGGATAGCATGGGCGTTCACAACTATGTGATCCGATTTATGTCCGAACTGACAGTTCGCACTGCGATATGCAAACTGATCTGGGGGTGTCGTTAACTTTGTATTGACACCCCCAGCGATTTGCATATGGCAGTGTGAACTGCCTGCGAGTTGAATGCGATGTGGGAACCCGCAGTGGATTCGCAGGGTTCCCGCATCGCATATGTGTGAACCGGGACTGAGGTTGAAAGCAGTAATAAATTGCAGCGTACTAATCATTATATGTGGTGGCTATACTAGTTTATTTTATTTTTTTTTTAGGTTTTTTTTATCCCATTACTTTTACTTCACTGGATGAAGAAGTGCAGGGGGCACATTTGGACATTGTCAGTTTGGGAAGTGTTAGATGTACTAGCAGATTTAAATACACTAAAAATTGGAGCCAAACTCCAGCTCACTCTTTATAATCAGTTACAGCAAACCTCTTTTATTCCTTTTGGGATAAAGGTTTTACATAAATAAATAAAAACTGATTATTGTAAGCACCCCTGTCAGTGTTGAATGGTTTGTCTTATCCCTGTAACTGACACATCTGTAAAGGCGCTTTTCCACTGCATGGAACCGAACGGTTCGGCTCGCTTTTGTGCTTTTCCACTGCATGGTACCACATGGTACGGTGTTGGTACGGTTTGGTACGGTACGGCGGCTCTTTTCTACTACATGGAGCCGAACGGTAAGGGTTGCTTAACCACTTTACCTCCGCTCACATGGAGGCTACTGCGGCAAAGTGCCGCAATCCCGTCCAGCGACGTAGACCTACGTCGCTGGACTCCGCCCCTTGTGGGCGGCGCTCGCACGCCGCCGGAGGCTCGCTCCCGCTGTGTTCATTCACAGCGGGAGTCGGGCCAGCGGAGGAGCAGCGGCGAGTCTGGAGATCCGCCCGCTGTGTGTAAACACAGCGGGCGGATCTCCATAGTGACAGGGACTGACAGATCGGAGTGTTCAGCATAGCTGGACATCCGATCTGTCCCTGTGTCACACAGTCACCTCCCCCCCCACACGTCAGTAAGCACCAGGCATACATTAACCCCTCCCTCTCCAATAAAATTAACCCCTTCCCTGCCAGTGTCATTTTTACAGTAACAGTGCATATTTATAGCACTGATTACTGCAGTAATGTCACTGGTACCCCCAAAAGTGTCAAAAATGTCAGTCAAGGGTCCGATCTGTCCGCCGCAATGTCGCAGTCCTGCAAAAAAAATCGCAGATCACCGCCATTACGCGTTAAAAAAAAAACACCAAAAATGACAGAAATCTTTCCCTTAGTTAGTAAATGCAATAACTTTTGCGCAAACCAATCAAAATACGCTTATTGCAATTTTTTTTACTAAACATAGGTAGCAGAAAACAAATTGGCCAAAAATTTTAAAAAAATTTGATTTTTACATTTTTTTTGGGGGGAATTTCATATAAAAAAATGTGAAAATTATTGTTATTTTTTCAAAATAAACGCTCTTTTTTTGTTTATAGCGCAAAAAGTAAAAATCGCACAAATTTCGTTTGGGCACGGCGTCGCACGACCGCGCAATTGTCAGTTAAAGTCGCACAGCGCCGAATCGCAAAAAGTGGCCTGGACGGAAGACAGCAAAATCCTCCGGTGGTAAAGTGGTTAAACAGTACCACCTCGGTTGTGGTTCCAAGAGGGCCCGCATCCTCCACCAAAAAAAAAAAAGAGGGCCGTACCGGTACTATATCCCACAATTCTTTGCATGCAGCCTTTACTGTTTGTCACTACTAGCCACTGATTGGTCAGAGAATTGTTGTTATCCCACCCACTTACTATTAGTGGAAAAGAAAACCGTACCAAACCGTACCGAACCGTTCCAACACTGTATCATGCGGTACCATGCAGTGGAAAACCAAACCGAGCCAAGCAGGGCCGAGTGGAGCCGAGCCGGTACTTGCAGTGGAAAAGTGCCATAAGAGAACTTGAAATTCAACAGACCTAATGGCCAGATCACCAGGTGAAAATAGAAGAAATGAAGTCTAAAAAAAGATAACAAATGCAGCTATCACATCAAAGAAAAGGTAAGCTGTGATACAATAAATGTTTGCTTTTGGGTTTATTACAGCTTGAAGGCTCACCCTTGTGGGAAAGTCAAGATTGTTTGAAAACTGCGATTGTAAACTGAAAATAAGAAGCGAAAACAGCACATGTTGGGCTTTCCAGAAACACACAAAGTATTTATGCTATGTGTGATAGGAATGTAAGGTACTTTCCTTCAGGTCTACAAGGAATTGTATCCATACAGAGGTATAAATGACATCATATACACACTTGTCCTTTAAAGCGGTAGTATACTCCGCTTTTTAATTTTTACCTACAGGTAAGCCTATAATAAGGCTTACCTGTAGGTAAAATTATTATCTCCTAAACCTGCATGGTTTAGGAGATATTCACCCTGCATGCAGCCGCTGATAGCAGCGGCGCATGCGCGGGAGTGACGTCATCGCGGCTCTGGCCACTCACAGCACCGGAGCCGCCGAACCCGCCGAACCCGGAAGAGACTCAGAGGGAACATGTCAGCGCCCTCAGCGGTGTCCAGGCGACCGAGTGGGGGCTCCGTTCTAAGGTAAGTATTTTATAATGTGCTAGTTTGCGATGCATACTAGCACATTATGCCATTGTCCTGCAGAGTTTTTTTTTTTTTTTTTTTACACAGGGGATACAACCACTTTAAAGCAATTTACATAGTATACTATCAACAGGAAATCTATGGTTATTTTGTAACCAGAAGTAGCTTCCTGCTGTTACTGAAATCAACATACACAGTTGTCCATGAAGCCTCATTCACATATTGATTGTATAAATAAGAGTTTGATAGGAAGTTATGATCCCTACCAGGCACCTCCTAAATATTAGAGCTAATTTAGATTTAGTTCAGTATACATGTGAATGGTAGCGAGGTGGAGTGTCTGCCCAAATGTTGTCTGCTACATTCAGTGCATGGCTGAGCCAATCAATTGCTTGGTTTCCCCTGTTGAGCACCAATACCAGTGAGCAGTTATAATGCAGTGGGTCTGATATGCCAACAACAATCGAGCTGGAGGATCTCTGAAGGTCGTTGTAAACCTCAGACAGGAAATATGAACAAAGCATATCAATCTATAGTGTATACTTGACTCAGTTAAAAGCACTAAATGTCATTTCTGTCCGCTTTCATTCCCCTGCTATCAGCATCAATTACTTCTGACAAGTTTTCGTGACACCAAGAGAAAAATGGTGACAGGGGAGGGATCTCAGCTGATTGACAGCCTCATCTCTGTTCCTGTGTACTGTGTGAAGCAGAGATGTGTCCGTTCCCTCCAATCAGCACTCAGACCTCTCCTCACTAAGCTCTGCAGAGTGCAAATTCAGCTCTCTGCCACCTTTTTTTCTGAACCCCCAGACACGCTTATACAGTATCTCACAAAAGTGAGTACACCCCTCACATTTTTGTAAATATTTTATTATATCTTTTCATGTGACAACCCTGAAGAAATGACACTTTGCTACAATGTAAAGTAGTGAGTGTACAGCTTGTATAACAGTGTAAATTTGATGTCTCCTCAAAATAACCCAACCCACAGCCATTAATGTCTAAACCGCTGGCAACCAAAGTGAGTACAACCCTAAGTGAAAATGTCCAAATTGGGCCCAAAGTGTCAATATTTTTTGTGGCCACCATTATTTTCTAGCACAGCCTTAACACTCTTGGGCATGGAGTTCACCAGAGCTTCACAGGTTGCCACTGGAGTCCTCTTCCACTCCTCCATGACGACATCACGGAGCTGGTGGATGTTAGAGACCACCTTCTATTTGAGGATGCCCCACATATGCTCAATAGGGTTTAGGTCTGGAGACATGCTTGGCCAGTCCATCACCTTTACCCTTAGCTTCTTGAGCAAGGCAGTGGTCCTCTTGGACATGTGTTTGGGGTCATTATCATGTTGAAATACTGCCCTGCGGCCCAGTCTCAGAAGGGAGGGGATTATGCTCTGCTTCAGTATGTCACAGTAGGCATGCATGGTTCTCTCAATAAACTGTAGCTCCCCAGTGCTGGAAGCACTCATGCAGCCCCAGACCATGACACTCCCACCACAATGCTTGACTGTAGGCAAGACACACTTGTCTTTGTACTCCTCACCTGGTTGCTGCCACACACGCTTGATACCATCTGAACCAAATAAGTTTGTCTAGGTTTTATCAGACCACAGGACATTGTTCCAGTAATCCATATCATTAGTCTTCTTGTCTTCAGCAATCTGTTTGCGGGCTTTGCTGTGCATCATCTTTAGAAAAGGCTTCCTTCTGGGACGACAGCCATTCAGACCAATTTGATGCAGTGTGCGGCGTATGGTTTGAGCACTGACAGGCTGACCCCCCATCCCTTCAACCTCTGCAGCAATGCTGGCAGCACTCATACGTATGTTTCCCAAAGACAACATCTGGATATGATGCTGAGCACGTGCACTCAACCTCTTTGGTCGACCATGGCGAGGCCTGTTCTGAGTGGAACCTGTCCTGTTAAACCGCTGTATGGTCTTGGCCACCGTGCTGCAGCTCAGTTTCAGTGTTTTGACAATCTTCTTATAGCCTAGGCTATCTTTATGTAGAGCAACAATTCTTTTTTTCAGATCCTCCGAGAGTTCTTTGCCATGAGGAGCCATGTTGAACTTCCAGTGACCAGTATGAGAGAGTGAGAGCGATAACACCAAATTTAACACACCTGCTCCCCATTCACACCTGAGACCTTGTAACACAAACAGGTCGCATGACACTGGGGAGGGAAAATGGCTAATTGGGCCCAATTTAGACTATTTCACTTAGGGGTGTACTCACTTTTGTTGCCAGCGGTTTAGACATTAATGGATGTGTGCTAAGTTATTTTGAGGGGACAGCAAATTTACACTGTTATACAAGCTGCACACTCTCTACTTTACATTGTAGCAAAGTGTCATTTCTTCAGTGTTGTCACATAAAAAGATATAATAAAATATTTACAAAAATGTGAGGGGTGTACTCACTTTTATGACATACAGTAAATTCAGCACTTTGAACGAATGTAGAGATGAGAAGACTGCAGATGAACAGGTACAACTTATGTAAGAGGATTTGTTTTATCTCTGTGTATCACCTGGGGATAGTCCCATCACTTGGTATACTGTATGTAGGGTTTACAACCACTTTGGTATTAACCTCCCTGGCGGTATGATTCTGTCAGGAATTACATACCAAAAGCGGTACAATTCTTTTCATGGAAATTTGGCGTTATGTATTATAGGCCTACAATTCTTAGTAATTACTGACTTAAACCTGACCAAAACAAGACTCTAGTAGACATCCCAGATGTGATAAATTTGAAACACAAACGCATGAATTATAATCGAATCAATAATATAATTTTATTATATAATATATATAATAAAATTATATTATTGATTAGATTATAATTCATGCGTTATATATTATATATATATGTGTGTGTATATATATATATATATATATATATATATATATATATATATATATATATATCCCACATATATATATGTGTGTGTGTGTGTGTATATATATATATATATATATATATAACGCATGAATTATGATTGAATCAATAATATAATTTTATATATATATATATATATATATATATATATATATATATGTGTATATAGGTATATATATATATATATATATGTGTGTGTGTGCATATATATATACATATATGCATATAATATATATAATATAAAATGTGTTTTGTGTTTTGTGCAGCTTTTTTTTTTTTTTTTTTTAATTTCCCTCCCTAGTTCCGCTCCCATGCAGCATTGCTGCTGCAGGGAACGGAACTAGGAAGTGATCAGAGCGACAGAGACCGACGGAGGGCGGCGGGGATCTCGGCTGGCGGTCACAGCAATGAGAGATCATCGCTGGATCGCCAGGATAAGGTAAGAGAACACCGCTGCGCTCTCTGCACATCCACCCCGAGCGTGACTCGGGGTTACCGCTCCTGATATGAAAAATCCACCCCGAGTCACGCTCGGGATTACCGCCAGGGAGGTTAAAACCAAAGCTACAAATGTGATATATTGCAGCTTACCAATCATTAGATGTGGTGGCTGTGTTAGTTTTCTTTTTTATCCTTTTCCCCTCAGTGACCTGTCCAGTAACACGCCTCCTGTATTAGAGTGCCCCCACTCTGCACGAAGGAGCACAGGGGGCACAGCAGACAGCAGCTATGTCAGTTTGGGGAGGGGATAATTAGATACATTTGCAGATTTAGATACACTAAGAAATTGAAGCCAAACTCTAGCTAACACCTTATAAGCAGTTACAGCAAACAGTTTTGTTTTACATAAATAATAAATAAATAAAAGCTAATCATTATAAGCACCCCTGTCAGTGATAAATGTTTTTTCTCATCCCTGTAATTGATACATTTGCAAGAGAGCTTGTTCCTTTGAAAAAGAACAGACTTACTGACCAGATCACCAGATGAAAATAGCAGAAAGAAAGCCTAAATAATAAAACGAATGTAGCTATCACATCTAAGAATTTGTAAACTGCAATATGATAAATGTTTGCTATGGCTTTAACACCAATGCTCATGTAAATCCAGATTAAACTTGAGCATGTTGTATTTAAGGTATTACCAGATCATTGTCATTGTGATTAGCGCCGTAATCTTCCTTTCATTTTTCCTAATTTCTCTGCTAGATTCCAAGCACTCATATTGTGCTATTTCTGATCTGGTGCGAGGAGGAGAAATAATGCAGAAAACATATTGTGTACACCTGCTTTTTCTTCAATGTTCAGAAGAGAAGAAAACGAAGAGGGACCAAGAGCTGAGGCTTGTTGCCTACACCCTTCCTAGACTGATTTACCATATTTTCCGGCGTATAAGACGACTGGGCGTATAAGACGACCCCCCTAATTTTCAAGTTAAAACATAGGTTTTGGGCTATTCTCGCTGTATAAGACTACCCCCCTTCCGAAGCAAGGCAACACCATTGAAAAACATCAGATTTCTCATAGATCTCCAAGGTACCCCAAGTACTGTAATACATGTAATCTCTCATAATATCTCCAAGGTGCCCTAAGTATAAGTATTACCAGTAGATGTAATCTCAAGACGCTGGCTGTGTGGGGAATCCTGTACCGGTATACCGGATGTACCGTAGCTTTGGCTACATACAGTATACCGCGCTGAGCCAATTACAGTGAGCCATGTATTCTATTATTGAATGCAAAGCCTGCTCGGATTGGCAGAGTCAGAGAGGCGGTCTTATGTTACTCCGCCAATCCGAGCAGGCTTTGCATTCAATAATAGAATACATCGCTCTCCCTGATTGGCTCAACGCGGTACATTGTATGAAGCCGAAGCTATGGTACATACGGTATACCGGTACAGAATTCCCACACAGCCAGCATCATGAGAGATTACATCTACCGGTAATACTTATACTTTGGTTACCTTGGAGATATTATACTCAGCGTATAAGACGACCCCCCATTTTTGGGGGATTTTTTTGAGGTTCAAAAGTAGTCTTATATGCCAGAAAATACAGTACATAAGATATGACGGGTCATGACAAGAATGACTCTCCCTTTAGCCATAAATCTTCATAGCTTTCTGTGATCATCAGTGACCATCCAGTGTTCAAGTCAGCAAAGAAAAACGTCAAAGCGGAAGTAACCTCTTTAATATTTTTGCTGGAGGGAAGCAAACAACACTTGTTTTCTCCTTATTTAAAATACAGGGTTATTGGTGAACACTCCCCCAACCAGAAGTTCGGGGAAGTGCACAAGTCAAACTGGCGGATCAGAAATAGCAAATTTGTAGGTCATTTTGGCTTTTTTTTTTTTTTACTATACTCAACTGGGCAAAGCATGTGTTATTAGGATAAAAAAATGTGCGGCTTTAGTTCTTGGCTAAAACCGCCCCAATTCCAGGCCCTGGGGTTTAATGCAAGGTGTGCCTATGTAGGCAGTGGTGTATTTAGATTTGTGCTGTCCTAGGCCTGACTAAACGTTTGCACCCCCTAATGTAAATATGACCCACCCCTTCCTGTCAAGGTCACGCCCCTTCCCATTTAAGACCCGCCCTGCCATCTGTAAACCACAACCCTTCCTCTTTAGGCTTCAACTTTTGTAACATGCACGATGAGCCTTAAAATGGGCATATTCTATAATCTGATTGCACAATCTCCTTTTGAGCTACCATCAAATGTGTGGTACAAGGGCCTGCCTGATTGGATAC
The DNA here is from genome assembly GCF_965119305.1 of Pelophylax lessonae. Lineage (NCBI taxonomy): Eukaryota > Metazoa > Chordata > Amphibia > Anura > Ranidae > Pelophylax > Pelophylax lessonae. The sequence goes on along the minus strand of NC_138768.1, from coordinate 600,522,586 downwards.
AGATGTATGTTTAGCTGTGTCCTTATATTACATGGTTTTGGTAAATATAAAGGAGAATGTCCAATTTGATTTTTTTTTTTTTTTTTTAGTGTTGGGTCAGCTTTATAGAGATGTTTGGAGAAAGGGAAGAAGGGATGGATGGATAGAGGAATTAATGAATGGATGGAAGTAGGGGTGAATGAATGGAAGGATGGACAGATATTATGGATGGAGGAATGAATGGAAGGAGGAAGGGTGGATATGGGGATAGATGTATGGAGGGATGTATGGAGTGAAGGTAGCTGTCACACACTGACCTGGTTTTCTCTGGACTGGCTTCTTCCCCCCACTGCAGAAGTGTACTTTATTGAACACCCCTGGACATACCTCTCGCACAGGGATCGGTTGTCCTTGCTGGGGTCTTCTGCGTCTCTTTGGAGGTACATACTTGGTCACTGTTGGATTCCCTTGCCTGTCTCTTCTGTCAGATTAGAGAGCTGGCTATAGCCGCAGCCATAGTCGGTGTGGGGAAGGCTGCAGGTGTGCTGAGTCCTCCCTATACTCTTCTCTAGAATAATGGAGGGCAGAGGGATCAGGACTTTCCCATCACTCCCAATTCTGGAACATCCCAACAGATCACCATAGGCGGAAAGACATCCTGGAACATCCAGGAGAGAGGGGTCGGTCACAGGGTATTATTCCTGGGAGGCAGAGGAGAGCCCATGTAATATGGCAGCACATCCCTGAGCACATCCCTGAGCCAGGCATCCTACATACTTCTCCCATATTGGGGGGGGGACACATCCTGGGTCACCCAGATAGGAACCCCCCTGAGATAAATATCAGCAGTGTCAATGTCAGTTGAGGAGGACTGATGGTCCCAGGTAGGGAGCAGTGAGGATCGTGCACTGTGTACACAGCACAGCCCTCCCTTCCTCTGCTGTCCTTGGATATCAGCATTACATTAACCACTTAAGCCCCGTAAGATTTTACCCCCTTCCTGACCAGGGGGTATTTTGCGATTCAGCACTGCGTGACTTTAACGTGCGACGCTGTACCTAAACGAATTTGACGTCCTTTTTTTCCCACAAACAGAGCTTTCTTTTGGTGGTATTTGATCACCTGTGCGATTTTTTGATCATGCGCTATAAACAAAAAAAGAGCGTCAATTTTTCAAAAATAGCAATATTTTTCACATTTTTTTTAATGAAATTCCCCCCAAAAAAATGTAAAAACCAAAATTTTTTAACATTTTCGGGCCAATTTGTTTTATGCTGCATATGTTTGGTAAAAAAAAATCGCAAAAATTGTATTTTGATTGGTTTGCACAAAAGTTATCGCGTTTACTAACAAAGGGAAAGATTTTTGTCATTTTTGTTGTTTTTTTTTTAACTCGTAATGGCGGCGATCTGCGATTTTTTTTGCAGGACTGCGACATTGGGGCGGACAGATCGGACCCTTGACTGACATTTTTGACACTTTTGGGGTTACCAGTGACATTTCTACAGTAATCAGTGCTATACATATGCACTGTTACTGTAAAATTACACTGGCAGTGAAGGGGTTAACTTTTTTTGAGAGGGAGGGGCTGTGTGTGTCCCTAGGGGCGTGATTCTAACTGTGATTGGCTGTGGCTTGGGCTGTAGGAACAATGATCAACGGTCCTACATAGTAGAACCGTGTGATCAGTGTTTCTACACAGGGGAGAATGACAAGCGGCTTGTTTACACTAGCCGCCTGACTTTCTCCCTCTGCAGCGGCGATCGCAGAGCGACCGGCGGACATCGGGTCCGCCGGTCACACGCGCGGGGGGGTCCGTGACCACGCGGGAGTGGGAGCGCGCCTCTGGGGGCGCGCACTCGCTCCCTAGACCCTCACAGGCTAGCGACGTAGATCTACGTCACTTTGCCTGTGAGGGGCTGGCTGCCGACGTAAATCGTCGTTAGGCAGTCGGCAAGTGGTTAAAGCGTAAGTTCACTGGACACCCTCCCTTTTCCCACCAGTCAACCTGTTCCAATGGCCTGCGATCCCCCGCTTTCAGGATGCCGCTTCACAAGTCCAAGGATTTGAAAACCCTGCAGCATAACCAACATCTGAAACTCTCAGCAGAAGACGCATTCCGAATGGTCAGCATCATCACATGGACGGCACTGGCCAATCAGATTCCGTCTAGCCTGTTCTGTCAAAATGCGGACGGCCCCTTCACCCTACAACCAGTGGTAAGGACATGCGGCCCAGCGGACGGGTGTCACCCCTCTGGTGGGTGTCACACAGGTGCGGCACGCTATAGGGGTGCTATAACACCCCTATAGCAAGGCCACTGCTGGCAGGGTCTGTTTTAGTTTGGGAGCAGGCTGTTTTTTTGTGCAGGGGAGCTTTTTTGCAGCTCCCCTGCAAAGTGCCGCCCTAGGCCTAGGCCTAGTCAGCCTAGGCCAAGACACAGCGTTGTATGTAGTCAGAACTGTATGGAGGGAGGCCAAACAGCAGACATGTGTCATTTACTTCTGTGTGTAAACTTCAGCTTGAACTATTCAGCTCTGTAAACCACAACCAGGAAAACATGAAAATGAACCCATCTGCTAGCAGAGTAAAAAGATACTAAATATTCATATTTACTGCAACAAGAAGAAACATTTGTAACATAATAATTTTTAGTTTTGATGATAAAAAGCAACTAAAATCATCTAGGGACAAAAGTAACAATTAAAGTAGAACTATAGACAAAACATTTTTTTTTTTTTTCATTTTGGATAGAGCAAGGGAAGGTTATAACTGCTGTCAGATTTTTTTTTCACCATCTGTGTCCTATTACAAAGATTTCCCTTCACTTCCTATTCCATAGCCAAACAGAAAGTGAGCGGAAATCCCTGCAAATTAAGGGAATTCCTTGGGGACCCCCAGGTCACCAGAACTAGTGTCCTCATTGGAAGGTTTCTTCTCTATCACTTTTCTGGGGACAACCCAAAATTTAGGATTTACTTTCATTTCACATTTAATGATAATGATAAACAGGACAAATAGAGAGGGTGGATCTCTCTAACGAAGGCACAGGCAGCAATAAAAACTAACAGCATTCTAATTCCTCTACACTCTATTGAAAACTAAAAAAAAAAAAAAGTTTTGTCTTTATTTATACTTTAAACAAACCATAGTTCAGACAGCAAATTAACAGAATGACATGCGTTTCAGTTTCCTTACAATTTTACATCTTCTTTTGCAGGACACACTGATTTATTATGCTGTTAAGGGAACCTTTGTTTACTTCACACGTTTAATCACCTGTAGGGGATTTTAGAGGCAAGGACCTTTTCCTATATGTGGCTGGATGTTTTAATTTGGGTTCACTTTACCTCACCTCACTTTACACTTTATTAAATCAGATCCATTGTGTAAGCATAATTAGGACTATAATGCCTAGGGGTACAGTCCATTTATTTCATAAAGTAAGGTTTGAGTTCTGTCTTAAGGTCCCGTTCACACCAAAACACGGTGCAAGTATGTAGGCAGGTTGCCTACAAGGTTATTGCTAGTTAAAATAGCATGGCTGCCCAGGCTGGGGGAGAGGAAGGGTTTTGTTCTACTGCTCAAATTTCGCTGGCTTTTGGGGTAAAGCCTCCTGTCCTGTGAAATATAAAAGGCAGAGGTTCAGATTTCAAGGGTTGGGCTGGGTTGGATCAGCGACAAGAGATCAGCACCGTGCTAGAACTTCTCCTATGGAGCACCGGTTTTTGGAATTCGCCCAAGCTTGAACTTCTCCCATTGAGACATGGCAGCTATAGACTTCACCCACAAGGACTTTACTTGCACAGGTACTCCGGGGCAGCCACTATTAACCTTCTTAGCGGTATTCCCGAGCGTGGCTCGGGGTTAAATTTCAGAGCCAAAAGCAGTAACCCCGAGCCACACTCGGGGTACCGCCAGAAACATCGCTGGATCCTGTAAGCAGGGTTACTTACCTTGTCACTGGGATCCAGCGATGTATCCCGGCGGTGTCTAGCGGCGGATCTTCCTCCCGATCCTCTCCGTGCCCCGGCTTCTGTCTCCTGCGACGTGACGTTCGCAGGGGGGTGGAACCGGCGGCAAATTCAAATGTAAAACACACCAAACACACTGATACAATTCAAAATAAAATAAATTCACATTAGATTGCCCCCCAGTGCCCTTTCCTGCAGTTTTACTGTACTTTTTATGTGTGTATATATATATATATATATATATATATATATATGTATATACATATATATATATATACATATACAGTGTATATATATATATATATATACAGTGTATATATATATATATATATATATATATATATACATACGTATATTTCTAGATTGTAAGCTCTAACGAGCAGGGCCCTCTAGTTCCTCCTGTTTTGAATTGTTTTGTAACTGTATTGTCTTCCCTCACATTGTAAAGCACTGCGCAAACTGTTGGCGCTATAGAAATCCTGTATAATAATAATAATATATATATATATATGTATATATATATATATATACGTATATATATATATATATACACCTATATATATATATATATATATATATATATATATACATACATACGTATATATATACAGTGGGTACGGAAAGTATTCAGACCCCCTTAAATTTTTCACTCTTTGTTATATTGCAGCCATTTGCTAAAATCATTTAGGTTCATTCTTCTTCCTCATGAATGTACACATAGCACCCCATACTGACAGAAAAACACAGAATTGTTGACATTGTTGCAGATTTATTAAAAAAGAAAAACTGAAATATCACATGGTCCTAAATATTCAGACCCTTTGCTCAGTATTTAGTAGAAGCCCCCTTTTGATCTAATACAGCCAGGAGTCTTTTTGGGAAAGATACAACAAGTCTTTCACACCTGGATTTGGGGATCCTCTGCCATTCCTCCTTGCAGATCCTCTCCAGTTCTGTCAGGTTGGATGGTAAACGTTGGTGGACAGCCATTTTTAGGTCTCTCCAGAGATGTTCAATTGGGTTTAAGTCAGGGCTCTGGCTGGGCCATTCAAGAACAGTCACGGAGTTGTTGTGAAGCCACTCCTTCGTTATTTTAGCTGTGTGCTTAGGGTCATTGTCTTGTTGGAAGGTAAACCTTCGGCCCAGTCTGAGGTCCAGAGCACTCTGGAGAAGGTTTTTGTCCAGGATATCCCTGTACTTGGCCGCATTCATCTTTCCCTCGATTGCAACCAGTCGTCCTGTCCCTGCAGCTGAAAAACACCCCCACAGCATGATGCTGCCACCACCATGCTTCACTGTTGGGACTGTATTGGACAGGTGATGAGCAGTGCCTGGTTTTCTCCACACATACCGCTTAGAATTAAGGCCAAAAAGTTCTATTTTGGTCTCATCAGACCAGAGAATCTTATTTCTCACCATCTTGGAGTCCTTCAGGTGTTTTTTAGCAAACTCCATGCGGGCTTTCATGTGTCTTACACTGAGGAGAGGCTTCCGTCGGGCCACTCTGCCATAAAGCCCCGACTGGTGGAGGGCTGCAGTGATGGTTGACTTTCTACAACTTTCTCCCATCTCCTGACTGCATCTCTGGAGCTCAGCCACAGTGATCTTTGGGTTCTTCTTTACCTCTCTCACCAAGGCTCTTCTCCCCCGATAGCTCAGTTTGGCCAGACGGCCAGCTCTAGGAAGGGTTCTGGTCGTCCCAAACGTCTTCCATTTGAGGATTATGGAGGCCACTGTGCTCTTAGGAACCTTAAGTGCAGCAGAAATCTTTTTGTAACCTTGGCCAGATCTGTGCCTTGCCACAATTCTGTCTCTGAGCTCTTCAGGCAGTTCCTTTGACCTCATGATTCTCATTTGCTCTGACATGCATTGTGATCTGGAAGGTCTTATATAGACAGGTGTGTGGCTTTCCTAATCAAGTCCAATCAGTATAATCAAACAGAGCTGGACTCAAATGAAGGCGTAGAACCATCTCAAGGATGATCAGAAGAAATTGAAAGCACCTGAGTTAAATATATGAGTGTCACAGCAAAGGGTCTGAATACTTAGGACCATGTGATATTTCAGTTTTTCTTTTTTTAATAAATCTGCAACAATGTCAACAATTCTGTGTTTTTCTGTCAGTATGGGGTGCTATGTGTACATTCATGAGGAAGAAGAATGAACTTAAATGATTTTAGCAAATGGCTGCAATATAACAAAGAGTGAAAAATTTAAGGGGGTCTGAATACTTTCCGTACCCACTGTATATATATATATATACACACACACATATATATATATATATATATATATATATATATACATATATATATATATATATATACATATACAGTGTATATATATATATATATATATACAGTGTATATATATATATATATATATATATATATATATATACATACGTATATTTCTAGATTGTAAGCTCTAACGAGCAGGGCCCTCTAGTTCCTCCTGTTTTGAATTGTTTTGTAACTGTATTGTCTTCCCTCACATTGTAAAGCACTGCGCAAACTGTTGGCGCTATAGAAATCCTGTATAATAATAATAATATATGTATATATACAGTATATATATATATGTATACATATATACATACTTTAACTTATTTATAGTTTTTTTATTATATTATAATTTATGATTTTGTGTTTCAAACTTTATCATACCCAAGATGTTATAAAGAAGAACGCACAGTAAAAAAAAAAATAATATGTAAATAGTTGGCTTGGGCTACTCATTCTTAAGAATTACGTGCAAAATAATGGTACCACTTTCAGCACCTAAAATCCGAAAGAATCATACCGCCAGGGAGGTTAACATTAGCTAGGGAAGGTTTTGTTAAAGTTATTAACTGCAATAAGCCTGGTCTGAAGTTATTCAAGGGGTGCACACAGAGTCTTGGCACACACACACACAAAGGTCTGAATCTGCAATAGCCTGTGGCAGCATACAAAAGGTTTTTATCACATTTCAGCAAAAAAGGGGTAACTGCAACCACTCATTGTGTTACCTGGTAGGGTGACGGCTTCTCCCTAGCTGTTTGTTTTCGTCTGTCTCCAGGAGTGGGTTAGCGTCATGGAGAGTCACAGCTTGGTCACTTGGTACGGAGCGTAAAGGGTTAAGTGAGCACACATGAGGTTCGCGCTATGTGCTCAGTGGGACCCCATTCTGCTATTGGGAGTGAGGTGACAGAGTGTGCTGACTAGTGGAGTGGGCATAGGCTCTGCTTATTCCTCCTAATGCATCACATTTACCTGTACAAGTGTATAATATACAAGACCAAGTCCTCGGAGGGGATCCCACATAGCACTGCACATAAGCGGCTGGTCTTTGAGTGGGAGGACTTCAGAAGACTTCAGCCCTTGCCAGGTCCCGGCAGTGTTACAACACACGATCCTTCTGGTCACCTTGTGTACTCCAAAATAATCCACCCTGGGGTAGGCCTCCTGTATGACCCGCACTTGGCACCCAACGAGTTGATGGGGTACACTTGGAGGAAAAGTCAACTGTCCATCACAAGACACGCACCCTACCCTTACAAGTAAGATGCGTTCTGTGCATGTATCCTGCACCGCAGTTGGATACGCTGCCCTGGTGAGACATATGCGGGTGCCAAGTAATTGTTATTGGCACCCCATACGCATTTTTGTTTGGTGCACTGCAATCTGGAAAAGTAAAGCTTGAACTACATTTTCTGCATTCCAGTGCATTTTACAGCTAATTCAAATGAATGGGCTGTCAAAACTGGACCACATGGGAAGGCACCCACGTGGTCCAATGTGAAATGGCCCTAAATCTGAACTCCAGAAAAATGAATACACAAACTACATATATGAAAATGGTTTCACCTGTCAAAGGATCTGTAATTCTGTGATCTGGCACAGACTGATCCAGAACCTGTATGTAGTCTAAACTGCAGTTGTCAATGCGGCTTGATTTAGTAACAGCCCCAGCCTGTGACTGAAGAGTGAAAGATCAGCAGTCCGTTATGAGGCGATGACTTTGCTTCCTTTCAGGAAACTTCCATTTTTGTATGACATTTTGTAAAAAAACAACAGCAAAAGAGTAATTTTAAAAATCTAGCTCTGTTTTTGAACAGAGCTTAGGTCCGCTTTGGTGACCCCTGCAAAGGTTACCACTGCACAGGGAATTCCTTTTTTGAGAAATTTTTAGAGAAAGAGCTAGTTTGCACTAGTGTTGATGAGTGATCCATATATCTCTCTCCAGAGGCCATTTAACAAGCCTTGAGGAGGCATCATATCACCTCCACACTACCCGTTTTAACCCCTTAAACACTTTATTAGTGTAGCAATATTTCCAGGCATTGGGCCTGATGTGGGTCTGCCATTGTTACCGGGAACACTTCCAACACATTTAAGTGTGAGAACTGAGATAATGACCATTCCAACATCTTTGGTTTGTGTTGTTTATTTATAATGGGGATGGGAGAAGGGAATGAGTGGGATACTCCTCTGGCTCAACTAGATTTAACTGGGACACTTTGTAGAAAATGCCGGTTTGCGCTGTCCTGACGCCAGCTGAATGCCGACCAAAGCTTCCTGGTGCTTTAAATACTTTTCTGCTGAAAGTGCTGAAACTTTAATTTTAACTCCTTGGTTAACTCAGAAGATCCAGGACTGTAATGATACTTGACTCTTGACACTCTGTCTAGCTCAAAAGTCCTGTGTATGACTCCCTCCTGCCCTTCACTGGCTGAGGTAGCTCCTTGTAACTGCTTGCACTGCTGCAACTCCGAACACTGCACACTTGACTCTTCAGGGCCCAATCGCTGGTGCCCCCTCTACACTTTCAGGGTCCTCTCACTAGGCAACCCCCTTGACACTTCAGGGTCCTTTCACTAGGCAACCCCCTTGACACTTCAGGGTCCTTTCACTAGGCAACCCCCTTGACACTTTAGGGTCCTTTCACTAGGCAACCCTCTTGACACTTGCAGGCTCCAGGGTCCCTGGGACCTTCACCGGAGTGGTCCCCTCTACACTAGGCAGACCCCAGGGGCAGTTCACAGTACTCACAACCTTGGAAGGCTTTCCTGGAACGGAACCCCTCTTTCTCCACTGGTCCTCGGCACACCGGATCCTCTCTGCAGCGCAGCTCTCCCTTCTGAATACTCAGGCAGCCACCCAAGACACCCGATCCTTCTGACAGGAGGAGAGACAGCCGTACTCTCCCTCCTGGGACTCTGCTTCCCACCAAAGACACCAAAGACACTGCGTCATGCGTTCCCCTCAAACTTATACCCACTCCCAGAATCCTCTGCAGCAGAATCTGCCTTCCGGGGTAGATACAGGCCTGAATGGGCCACTGATTGGGTTTCCTCCACTGCCCAATGAGATTCCTCTCATGGGACCAGTGGGGAGACTCCCCTCTCAGCAGCCACACCTGGGAGACATGACAGTCCAGCTGAAAATCATGGCCCTGCTGTTAGGCAGCCAAAGCCCATTATGCTTTCACCTAGCACCTACCTTTTAGGGTGCTTCATCAGCATGCCAATACTGCTTGCAATGCACATTGCAAGGTGCCCAAGTTCAACTGAATAGGTTGCATCACACTTGTATAAAATACTCAAAACCCATACTTGAGTAAAAGTACAAGTGCTCGATCAAAAAGTGACTTGAGTAGAAGTGGAAGTGCTCTATCAAAAAGTGAATTGAGTAGAAGTACTAAAGTATTCAACATTTTTTGTACTTAAGTATTGCAAGTAGTTTTTTTTTTAATTTTGTTACTGAAATACTGAAAGTAAAAGTACCAGTAGTTTTTTAAAAAAATGTGCTACTCAAGTACTGAAAGTAAAAGTACAAGTACTGTCTTATGTAGTTATTAAAGAAAGAAGTCAAAAGTTTGAACATCATATTGTTTTTTATTATTTCAAATGATTAACCTAAAGGACAATCGCAATTCCTTTGGCTGTAACTTTTTGTAAACAAAAACAGATAAAGTTTGTCCCTCCCTTTCCCCTTTAAAGCATCCCTCCTTCTCTTCCCTGCATGTTTTTTTTTTCCCCACAGCTTATTGGTGCGCAAAATCATATATAAACCAATGTGATATACAACAATATATTCCAATAATAAAATAAAGGAAGAGTGTATGAAATCAAAGTCAATAAAAAGTCCATATATATAATGCCATAATACCATATACAGTGGGTACGGAAAGTATTCAGACCCCCTTAAATTTTTCACTCTTTGTTATATTGCAGCCATTTGCTAAAATCATTTAAGTTCATTCTTCTTCCTCATGAATGTACACATAGCACCCCATACTGACAGAAAAACACAGAATTGTTGACATTGTTGCAGATTTATTAAAAAAGAAAAACTGAAACATCACATGGTCCTAAGTATTCAGACCCTTTGCTGTGACACTCATATATTTAACTCAGGTGCTTTCCATTTCTTCTGATCATCCTTGAGATGGTTCTACACCTTCATTTGAGTCCAGCTGTGTTTGATTATACTGATTGGACTTGATTAGGAAAGCCACACACCTGTCTATATAAGACCTTCCAGATCACAATGCATGTCAGAGCAAATGAGAATCATGAGGTCAAAGGAACTGCCTGAAGAGCTCAGAGACAGAATTGTGGCAAGGCACAGATCTGGCCAAGGTTACAAAAAGATTTCTGCTGCACTTAAGGTTCCTAAGAGCACAGTGGCCTCAAATGGAAGACATTTGGGATGACCAGAACCCTTCCTAGAGCTGGCCGTCCAGCCAAACTGAGCTATCGGGGGAGAAGAGCCTTGGTGAGAGAGGTAAAGAAGAACCCAAAGATCACTGTGGCTGAGCTCCAGAGATGCAGTCAGGAGATGGGAGAAAGTTGTAGAAAGTCAACCAACACTACAGCCCTCCACCAGTCGGGGCTTTATGGCAGAGTGGCCCGACGGAAGCCTCTCCTCAGTGTAAGACACATTAAAGCCCGCATGGAGTTTGCTAAAAAACACCTGAAGGACTCCAAGATGGTGAGAAATAAGATTCTCTGGTCTGATGAGACCAAAATAGAACTTTTTGGCCTTAATTCTAAGCGGTATGTGTGGAGAAAACCAGGCACTGCTCATCACCTGTCCAATACAGTCCCAACAGTGAAGCATGGGGGTGGCAGCATCATGCTGTGGGGGTGTTTTTTAGCTGCAGGGACAGGACGACTGGTTGCAATCGAGGGAAAGATGAATGCGGCCAAGTACAGGGATATCCTGGACAAAAACCTTCTCCAGAGTGCTCTGGACCTCAGACGGGGCCGAAGGTTTACCTTCCAACAAGACAATGACCCTAAGCACACAGCTAAAATAACGAAGGAGTGGCTTCACAACAACTCCGTGACTGTTCTTGAATGGCCCAGCCAGAGCCCTGACTTAAACCCAATTGAGCATCTCTGGAGAGACCTAAAAAGGGCTGTCCACCAACGTTTACCATCCAACCTGACAGAACTGGAGAGGATCTGCAAGGAGGAATGGCAGAGGATCCCCAAATCCAGGTGTGAAAGACTTGTTGTATCTTTCCCAAAAAGACTCCTGGCTGTATTAGATCAAAAGGGGGCTTCTACTAATTACTGAGCAAAGGGTCTGAATACTTAGGACCATGTGATATTTCAGTTTTTCTTTTTTAATAAATCTGCAACAATGTCAACAATTCTGTGTTTTTCTGTCAGTATGGGGTGCTATGTGTACATTCATGAGGAAGAAGAATGAACTTAAATGATTTTAGCAAATGGCTGCAATATAACAAAGAGTGAAAAATTTAAGGGGGTCTGAATACTTTCCGTACCCACTGTATATGTGACAAAACAAGATGAATATATTTTCAAAGGTGCAGGAATCAAACAGGTGTTATTCCAAATAATAGGTGCAGACTCCCACCACCTTGTGGATTTCCCCCTTACCCAGCGGATGAAGGTAAGTGCAAAATAATATCCAAATAGACTCTTCCAGTGAAACAGAACTGCAAAACCTGTGCTCTCAACTTCCAGTGAAAAAAGCAAAATCAGCCTCTTACCAGAAAAAAGGTCTATGTATGCTTGTGACTCTCCTTGGTGGGGGAGGTTCTCTTTCCCCTTAACAGCAGATATGTAGACCATTTTATTTATACATACAGGTACAGTAGCATTTATTTTCATATGCGCTGATTTACACATGACATTATACACATTTTTTTGAGCTTCATGAAACCTGCCATCTACTGTTCTGGCAGTGGTAATTTTTATAATTGTAACGAGTAACTATGCAGCACAAAAAAAAATATTGGAGTAGAAGTATTGAAATCATCGAAAAAATGTAGTGAAGTTAAAGTGGAAGTAGGAGAAAAAAATTAAACTCCAGGAAAGTACAGATACCGCTTTTCGGTACTTAAGTACAGTAGTGAAGTAGTTCTACTTAGTTACTATACATCTCTGGGTTGCATTCAGCAAGAGGTACTGCCTGCTGATTGTGACAGCAGGGATAATTTTTGTTATGCCACAAAAAGGAGTTTTTATATTTGGTGTGGCTCATCTCAGGGGTGAGTGTCCTTTTCTCCATCTCTACTGTGTGAAGATTTTCATTCTTTGCTATTCACCTCTACCCAGTTGCTGGATGGTCTTCAATGCACCTTCTTTTCCTATATTTGGTAAGGTGTATTTACTTAGGATGTAATACAAGCACTGCTGTGTTTTTACATTTTGCCCTTTTTCACTTTTTCACCTGTTGTGGAGGTGTTTCCACTATTTTTAATCTATTCCATTTAAATTTTGGAGTGCACTTGTTCTTCATCACATTTTTTTGGGGTTTTATGCTATGGCGTTTCTTGTCATTTCATGTTAATCACCCCATATGACCATCACACCTTCATTTGAGTGACCTTGACGTCATCACCATACCACATCAAGAGTTCTATATAGGATTTCTTTCCGGTATCTAGACCATTCATGGGTTCATCATACGTGGCGGAAAGTGATCAATATTTATGCAATATATTCACCTAATTCTGGTAAGCAGAATGCCCATCAGTTGTGGATTATTTTGTTCAAATCACTTGATTGATTCACTATTTGCACACTGGAATTTATGAACTCTTAATTTCTGTTTTGGACTTTTATTCACATTTTGATACATTTATTTGTATATTTTTTATCACTCAGCGCGACTTGTTTATATTATTTGATTTTGGGGTGTTGTCACACTTGAAGTTGCAGCTTATTTCCTTATATTTATAATATTATTCGTCATATTTTTTTTCACATTAGCGTGGTTACACATCCATTCTTATCATTCATTTTTAATACCAAGACATCCTGGTGCTGGATTTTTACTCTCTTCGTAAAATCAATTATACACCTTTCCCCAGATGGTGAATGTCAAAAGATAGCCCAGGCTTAGTGACTGTGTTAGTTTTATTACACATTTTGTATTATACATACAGTCAATATTAAGATGGATTTTCCATTGAAAAATGGGAAGTCAAGATGTATACTTTTTTATTTAATGCAAACTATGACAAAAAACTCCTAGATTGCAGCAAATAAGTGGTATATGAACAGTGCTCTAATTATACTGTGCTAGTAAGTTTTGTGCATGTAAACTGGGCAGCATAAAGGTATTTATAGCTTTGACCCCCACTGTTATACATTCTTATTGTTTTTATTTTAACATTAATATGTCTGCTCAAATGTAAAAACATTCTCCTAAGCATGTAGAGTTGTAGAATCTGTTTGGGCCTATTCACATTTTTTTGTTTTGTATTGTATTTTCATGTAAGCTGAAGATATTCTTCCATTGAAGGTATTTTACTTTCTGCTGAATTAATTTAGTTGGGGGGAGGGGCGCAGGCAGGCACTTGCCCCCCAGCCAGCACAAAAAAATGTTGTGTTGGTAGCCTTAAGTGGCATTTAGAACTTAATCAGAGTGGGACCCCATGAGTTTCCTCTGGGTACTCTGGTTTCCTCCCACACTCCAAAGAACTGACCCCCTGTCAGAACAAAATAGCACAGCAGGGGATATTTACTAACATCAGATAGTTAGTACAGTGGCTCCTCCTGAGCTGTCAGTTTTTTTTGTTCAGCCCTGCTGGGTTGAACGAAAAAGAAAAAAACTACTAGTGTGTACTAGGCTTTATAGACAAGCTGGGCATCCAGCGGTTTTATGCAGCCAGAGAAAAATAGGGATTGTGGTCCTCCTTTACCCCTGGTCATAATAAGTGAGAATTTCCTTGCCAAATGGGGGTATTTTCTCATCCAGCACTTTGTTAGGCGCCTGTCTACTATTTGATAGATATGCAGTTTCTGAGACATGAGTGATACCTGTATCCAACATACAATATTTGTTGGACTTCAAGGTGCATCTCTATAAGTATAAAGCATATGAACATACAAGTCTACTCTCTAAAATAAAGTGAAATAAACACACACTCTGAAAGGTGTGGACATGCTTAGGCAGTGGCGTAGCGTGGGTTGTCAGCACCCGGGGCAAGGCAAGTAATTTGTGCCCCCTAACCCACGGGATTTTAGCACTCAAGTCTCTTCCACTAGATTAGTTAAAGAAACCCTTACCCCCTAAGCACATGTATTGTTTGTTATGAAAATACTGATGTAATTAAAGTAAAATGCATCTAAATACAAGTTTGAATGACCAGCGTGCCCCCTTTCAATTCAGAGAGACCAGCGTGCCCCCTTTCAATGCAGAATGACCAGCGTGCCCCCTTTCAATGCAGAGAGACCAGCGTGCCCCCTTTCAATGCAGAATGACCAGCGTGCCCCCTTTCAATGCAGAGAGACCAGCGTGCCCCCTTTCAATGCAGCAGTGTTAATTTTGGCAGCAAATTTCAATTTAGTTTTAGTCTTAGTCTTAGGACTAAAATGGCATTTTAGTTTTAGTCCTATTTTAGTCTTCTGCAAGTGTTTTAGTTTTAGTCGTATTTAGTCGACTAAAACTCCTGTATATTTTAGTCGACTAAAACGCCCTACATTTTAGTCGACTAAAACTCATTTTAGTCATCTATAATCAAATGGGTGTAGTTCAATTGTAATTTGTGATGCATTATTTAAGCATTTCTCTACAATTTCCAAACTCATTATATACTACTGCTGGTCCTGGAGTGAAAAATCTAATATGTTATTATTTATGCTTTGAGCATGCACCAGTGTTAATTTTTGGCAGCAAATTTCGTTTAAGTTTTAGTTATAGTCTTTTGACTAAAATGCCATTTTAGTTTTAGTCGTATTTTAGTCTTAAGACTAAAATGCCATTTTAGTTTTAGTCGTATTTTAGTCATCTGAATTGTGTTAGTCGACGAAAACGTTTTAGTCGGTTTTAGTCGACGAAATTAACACTGCAATGCAGAATGACCAGTGTGCCCCCATTCAATGCAGAGAGACCAGCGTGCCTCCTTTCAATGCAGAATGACCAGCGTGCCCCCTTTCAATGCAGAGAGACCAGCGTGCCCCCTTTCAATGCAGAGAGACCAGCGTGCCCCCTTTCAATGCAGAATGACCAGCGTGCCCCCCTTCAATGCAGACAGACCAGCATGCCCCCTTCAATGCAGAGAGACTTACCTGCAGCGACAGCTTCTTCTCAGTTCCCTGCGTCTCCTCGAGTCCTTTCGCCTCCTCCTCGGCCAATGGCATGCGTTCGCCTTTCGGCCAATCAGGAAGCGGGTCTCGGACCCGCTTCCTGATTGACCAGGAGGAGGATCCGTGTGACAATAGCGAATTTTCATTTGCTATTGTCACACAATGGGTGGGCTCGGGGCGCACTGCTCTGCGCCCCGGGTCCACCCTTTTTTAAAGCCTATTAGAGCCTCTGGCTCTAATCAGGTGATTAAAAAAAAACCCACTCTGTAACAGCGCCAGGCTGCTGACTCACTCGCTGATAAACTGACTGAGCAGTGAAGAGAGGCGGCATAGGCGGGGCTTGGCTTGCAACACCACCCCACCCTACACCAATGCACAGGTGAGGCACAGTCCAGCCCCGCCATTTTCAGCCATAGGGCGGCCGTGCTGGACATCTCATAGCCTAAAGATGGAGGCAGCCACAGACAGTGTGTGAACTGTGTATGTCAGAGTCAGACAGACAGAGTGACACTGAGGATGCGCACCCCCAGATTTTGCGCCCGGTGCGGCCGGCCCCCCGTGCACCCCCCACGCTACGCCACTGTGCTTAGGAGGGATGCATGTCAAGTCCATTATCCCCTAGGTGATAGTAAATGAAAAAAAGGTGTTAAATATAAATGGTATACCCAAGCACTTAAAAAAACAAAAAGAAACATTTTGAGCCCCCCTTATATAATCTTACATAAGCTTTAACTGAGGGTGGTACTGATATAAAGGTCCCTGTTTTGGCACTTTATGTAATAGAGTGACAATTCTCTTCCAGTCTGTAAATCACCCTGTTACATGCTCTTCCAAAGGAAGAAATACGTTTCTGTGCTGAAGTAATATGGGCCTTTAAAAAATTTGCACCCAGCAACAGTTATGGCACTTTTCCACTGCAAGTACCGGCTTGGCTCCACTCGGCCCTGCTTGGCTCTGTTTGGTTTTCCACTGCATGGTACCGCATGGTATGGTGTTGGAACGGTTCGGTACGGTTTGGTACGGTTTGCTTTTCCCTGAAAGTAAAGTGGGTGGGAAAACAACGATTCTCTTACCAATCATTGGCTAGTAGTGACAAACAGTCAATCCTGCATGCAAAGGATTGTGGGATATGGTACCGGTACGGCCCTCTTGGAACCACAACCAAGGTGGTACTGTTTAAGCGAGCCGTACCGTTGGTTCCATGTAGTGGAAAAGCGCAGCCATACCGTAGCGTACCGTACCGAACTGTTCCAACACCGTACCATGCGGTACCATTCAGTGGAAAAGCGCAAAAGCGAGCCGAACCGTTCGGTTCCATGCAGTGGAAAAACGCCTTTAGAATATACAATATGCCCCTGTTCAAAAACAAATGCAGCTGGTTATTAGTGTAGTATATTTTGACAGAGACAGGCTGCGAAAGAAATCAATTACAGCCAGTAACAATTATTATACATTATCTATCTACAGGGATGCTGGTGCTTTAGGAATTTGTAGTTGGCACCATCCATTAAAAAATTTTGGAATCTAACAATTATTAAAGTGATATTAAATTCTTTTTTTTTTTTTAACCTAAAAGGAATTTTTCTTTTTATACTTATCTGCTCTGTGCAAAGCGCACCCCCTTACCTTCTCTTCTGGGGTTCCTTGCTGGTGCTGTCTTCTCTTCCTCTTTTCTTACTGCCCCCATAGCAAACCTCTTCCTATGGGGGAAGACGTGAAGGCTTGATCCTGAGTGTGTCCATAGACACACATAGTGCGGCACACCCCTGCCCCCGCTCTCTGCCTTACGGGATTTGACTGACAGCAGCAAGTGCTGATGTCTCCCACTGTTTTCAGCCAAGCCTGTAAGAGAGGGGAGAGCGCTGGATTGAGAATGCACTCAGATAAGTTTAAGGGGGGCTAGGGGGGAGCTACTATTGAAAGTTTTTTTTTTTTTTTTTTTACCTTAATGCAGAGAAAGCATTAAGGTCAAAATCCTTTTGCCTTTAGAACCACTTTAAATATGCCTTGTGAAAAAAATCACTTGCAGAGGGTTATCAATGAAGTGCATGTAAACAGAGACAGGCTGTGCACAGAATCAATTGCAGCCAGAAAAAAGAGGAAATATGCCCTATGAAAAACACATGCAGTCCACTATGACCGTAGTGCATATGGAGCAGTAGAGACAGACTGAAAAAATAAATTGCACCCAGCAAAAATTAGGAAACATACACTGTGAAAAACCAAAACAATGCAGCCTGCTATGACTGTAGCGCAAGTTGACTGGGAGAAGCTTTAAAAAAATCTGCAGGACATCAAAAGCATTAAAGTGTATCTATAATTAAAACTTTAAATCATATATTTTTAATACACATTGAATTTTAATTATTTCTGGCCTACTCCTAATATTCTGAACAATCTTTGAAACATGTTTTTTTATGAATCCCACACATTTATTTTATTGTATTTTACAGAGTCTTTCTTCTGATCTACAGAGTTGCTGAGAGTAATTGCAGACAGCAAGGTTCCACGGGATATGTAGTCCTTAAAAATTGAAAGTAAACCAATTCCAGGGATTTGTTGAAAGAGATGGCCAGCAGCATTCGCAATATCGAAAGAGATTTTTCAATTATTCCTATATTGATTTTAAAAATAAAGTATCGTTAGTATTACTATTACAATGCTTATGTAGAAAATGGAAGCGTATGCTCTGATTTGGGATCTCCTTTAAGATATAAAGACCCTTCCTTCTCCACACCCAAAATACAAACCCAGGATATATAGCATTTTGCTACCTAAAGGACTTTTAGTAAGGGTCCATATCTACTTTAGGAGACCAGCACCTACACACTACTCTAATGGCGCTTTTCCACTGCATGGAACCGAACGGTTCGGCTCGCTTTTGTGCTTTTCCACTGCTGGTACCGCATGGCATGGTGTAGGAACGGTTTAGTACGGTACGGCGGCGCTTTTCCACTGCATGGAACCGAACGGTACGGCTCTCCAAAACAGTACCACCTCGATTGCGGTTCCAAGAGGTACCATACCCGGTACCATATCCCACAATCCTTTGCATGCAGTCACTACTAGCCACTGATTGGTCAGAGAATCGTTGTTATCCCACCCACTTAACTTTAGTACTACTTTAGTGGAAAAGCAAACCATACCGTACCGTACCGAACCGTTCCAACACCGTACCATGCGGTACCAGCAGTGGAAAAGCAAAGCCAAGCAGGGCCAAGCATTGCCGAGTAGAGCCGAGCCGGTACTTGCAGTGGAAAAGTGCTATAATAGGCCCCTTGCACTATATCCACAACACTTTCTACCTCTCTCTATCACAGCTAAGCACGTGTTCTAAAAGCTGCTGGGAATGGATGCCATGGTGTGTATGGCTGCATTAGTTTTTCATTTCCATTAACTGTGAATGGGTTGGGTTTGCCCCAAAAAGCTTGCTCAACCTGAACCTCATCTCTAGTGGGCACTTTTTTGAGCGCACAGGAAACCTACCATGTCCTTACCATTAAAGGGCCAGTTGGTTGTGTTTCCTTCCAAATTCCCCAGTCTTCCTCTGCCAGTGTGTTTTCCAAAGTACAGTGTATTTTTTGTGTGAGTGTTTAATGCCCATGCCATGCAGCCTTAGACAGAACAGAAAAAGATTGTCCTGTTTCATGTTTGTTTTGTCTCTTTCTTCAGAGGCTTCAGACACAGCAGAGAGATCTGTACAGGTTAATGTGAGATGAAGGTTCCACCACTGACAAATCACATGGACCTATTCATTTGGAAGCTCAGATGAATCATAGAGTATAAAGAGTGGTCCCAGGTTGTCTACCACATTTTGTGGTATTGACCAGATTCTTCTGGTAGAAAGGCATTTTTATGCAAGGTCCATTCAAAAATGCATAGTCTTTTTATTATTTTTTTATCTATTTTTATTTATTTATTTATCAGTGAATGTTTGACTGTTTATGAACAGAGTCATTTTGATAATGGGTGCAGATTTCTCTTTAACCACATTCTGACGGTTTAGGGTAGTTTCTGATTGTGACCTTCTTAACCACCTTGGCGGTAATCCCGAGCGTGACTCGGGGTGGATTTTTCATTGCAGGATCGGTAACCCCGAGTCACGCTCGGGGTGGATTGCAGAGAGCGCAGCGGTGTTCTCTTACCTTCTCCTGGCGATCTGGATCTCTCATTGCTGAGATCGCCAGCTGAGAGTCCCGCCGCTCCTCCATCCTCCGTCGGTCTGATCACTTCCTAGTTCCGTTCCCTGCAGCACGCCTCAACATTTTTTTGCTTCAACATTCGTAGCTCAGAATTTTTAAACTGGAGGGAATCCAAAAAATGTTTTTGACAAAATCAAAATGTATTGAACAGAGAGGGGATTATTTAGCCAGTCTTTGTCTATGTATTTATTACTTACTTCATAATGGCTTTCATAGAATGGTCAAGTTTCAGGCTATTTGCAATATGAAATATTAAATGAGGATCATGGCTTGACCATTTGCTCTAGCATGTAGGAGAGACTTGGATATGCATTTTCATAACTAAAAAATGCGTCTGGTGCTGTTCATATTTATCTTCCCACACAGTTGAGTTTAAGAAGTGCCTTCATTCCACGTGCTGCCACCTCTGCTGAAGAAGTGCTTGGGACACACACTCATGATACAGCTTGCAAAAGACTTATGTATATGACAGCTGACAGGGAACGGGAAGCATACATTACACTTTACAAATAGAGAGTGTGGGCTTGTAATGTGTCTTATTTGACTATTAGCTCATTGGCAAGCATAACAATCCACTACTATGTAATCCACTGCGGTTTTTGCAGACCTGTGGGTTGTGTCTGGGTGGTAGTTATTCTTTTGTTGATAAAGTAACAAGAATCAACATGAAGTAGCAGAAAAAAATAAGGTTAGCTGAATAACGGTATTCTGAATTAACAGACACACAGAAATTACTCAGCTAAAGTTATGTTCCAAAAAGGCCTGAGGTAAACTCAGCAAATACATACAGTATTTCCTATTAGTCTTATCCACTGAACCTTAATAAAATTACATTAGCAAAGCTGTTTACAATGCACGCACATACAGTACATCTCTCCCAACTTCCTGAGATGAGAATGAGAGAAACCCATGTAACATGGTTAAAGTGGAAGAAAAGACTAACTAACTATTCTCAAAAAATGTTCCCTCCCCCCCTCCCTCCTCCTTCCTATCCTACCTACCCTGTAAAAAAAAAAAAATCAGTGTACTTACCTGTTTTTACTTCATACCAGTCTGGGCATAAGATTGTAAACACTTTGCTCCACTATGCAAAGGCGCGTTTGACAATGGCTCTGAATTCCGGTACCCATGATGTTAACCATATGCTCCCATGTCCCAGCCATTGTCAACTCTCCTCCTCTCCCCTGCAGCAGCTACTTACCGACCCAGGGCAGCTGGAACTGCAGGATCATGAGCCTGGACCAATGCAGATGAAAAAAAAGGTAAGTACACCAATTTTTTTTACACTGGGTAGACAGGATAGGTAGGAGGAGGGAACATTTTTAAAAGAAAATTATGGTCATTTTAAAAAAAAAAAATCACGCTAACCTAGGTGGATGCAGCATCAGTCCGATGCTGCATCTGTTCTCAGCCGGCTCTAAGAGTGAGAACCAAGCAATCAAACACTGCTAATTGTACGGTTCTCAGTGCTCTGATCTCTGCCTCCCCCCACTCACTCACTGGAGTGCTGGGCAGTGTAGGGGGTGGGAGCTGCCGACTCAGCCTCTCAGCAGCTTGCTGAGAGGTGTTGAGCTGGGTGCCGGTCCAGGCATGTGGTGTAAACCAACAGCGGGCTTCAGCCCACTGTCTGCTGAAAACGGTCGCAGGAGTGCAAAATAGAAGTACAGTCAAAAGAGCTTTGGCTGTACTTCTCCTTTAGAATAATTAGAGTTAAGCTTTTATTCTACACCATGGCTAAGAGCCATGAACATGTGAAAGTGTGGAAACCTGTAAGAAGTTGACTGCTGTAATATCCTCCAAACAACATATGCAAAACTGCACCTAGTTCACTGGTGCGTGGTTAAATGCACAGGAAACCAAACAAAAATGCATGATAAGGTCTGCACTTTTATTATCAATAGCACTGTTCACATCTTTGCATCTTCATTTGGTGAATTTTTGAAAGATCTTGTAATTAGCAATTTTCTGCATTTTGGCAATAATGAATCTGTTATAAAGATACATTTTACTACATGACAAAATGCACAATACATATTTTACAAACAATATAGGGCTACACTGTATGGCTACAGTCAAAAGTATATGTAGACATCCAGAAAATTTATTTATTTTTTAGGTGTTTCCAGTCATGGGTGAGACAATTAAACTTCCAGATCCCACTACTGTGATGAGATTATGGCGTATTATACACTCTATCGCAACCTACACAGAGAGTTTGCAACTGGGACAACAATGTAAGCACTAGTAAACTGAGAGCAGTCAACATTTGGGCAGGGTATACTGTGCAGTTACTTTTTACACGAACACGGTAGCTACCGCAAGAAACACGCACTAGTCACAGCATCTGCTGTTGCAATTCTGACAACTAAAGTGTCTGTTTTACTCATTGCCATGCCCCGAGACAGGAAAGTCACAGAGGCAAAAGGTATTTTAACGTCCATTTAAGAGAAAGTGCTCTTATCTTGTTTACCTCTTTAAGGTGACCTAACAGATCCCACCCCTCCCATCTCCAGAGATGCATACTTAACTCAATCGCATGGCCACAGCCTCCAGGTATTGTTTACATCCCATGACACAAATCCTTTATCTGCTGGCCACACCTGCGTAGTAGATTCCCATAGAAGTCGGCTTGTGGGAAGGTCCCCCATAGCTGCTGGACTGTGGCCAAACTCTGTAACTGGAGCCTCACCTGTAAACAGGACTATTCAGGGAACACAGTGTATTTCGTAACTTTTCAAATCTACAAAGACGTAATTGTGTGCAACACCTGCATGGATGATGGTTCACCCTATGTTTCTTAACAACCCAAAGTCCATAACAACCCCACATACTCGGAGCACCTCTCACACAGGGCCCTGCAATTTGTTGTGGTCCAGATTAGGGCACAGGGAGTCCAACCAAACACCTGGGGTCCATGGAACATGGGAGCCTAGATAACCTGATACATTTTCTATGAGGGGGTTCTCGCCGCTAGAAGAGCGTCTTCTTTCCCCTAACCACCACCTGCCTGCGATAAGCTTTGCACAAACGTTCATGGTTACTCTTCTCCCCAGGTGTTGGCTGTGCACACTAATACACAATTCTAATCTCTTTCAGTACATGGGTACTCCTTCTTGCATTTTAATCTTCTTTACCTGAAACAAATGTACACATACCACAATAGTAGGCATAACACAGTTCCAGATTACAGGTATTTATTTATTACAGTCCATGTAAATATTAGCATTCTAAAAAAGAGTATTTAATGTTTCTTATGTCCAGCAAAGTAGGGGGAAGAAATTGTGTGGTGCTCATGGTCAAATACACAACCCCTCTTGTCCTGATGGCCCATTTAAGGGTTACCTGCCCTCACTTCCTAGCCAGGTCTATGGAAGATAGAACGCAAGATACATCTATTTTTCTGTAGACCTGTCCTCATCCTCTAAACCCCTTTCACCCTTTAAGAATTTCAAATACCATACTCTCTTCCTCCAGGGCAGGTTTGCAGTTAAATAAAAAGAAACCCATGCCTACAAGCTTCAGTCTAAAATAGGTAACTATCCCCAGTCTACCAGATGTGTATTACTCAAATATTCTCCAGATGGTTTATGCCCTTACCATTTACAGCTGGGCTGCATTAGAAGCCTTTTGAATAAGGAGACCAGATTTTGAATGAAATCCGGGGACATATTTGTTTTTTTTATTGGCAAATGGTAAACTATTTTATAGGCATATTTCCCTCAAATTATATATGCAGTGTATGTGGTATGTGTTTATGGAATAATTGTATGGTATATACGTTATTTCTCACATTTCACCATGGGATAAAAAAAATAAATAAATAACCACCTTAGAATTTTTGGGATATGACTACCAAATGTTAAGAAGATAAGATAAAGAGAAAACTTTTCAATGCATATCTCTAAATACTGTCTTTCCCTCTCACTAAATGCTGTATCTCTCTTTCTCTATTTACTGTATTTCCCTCTCTCTATATACTGTATTTCCTTTTCCCTATGTAGCACGACCCCCATGGGGGCTGCTTGGTAATAGCACTTCCTCTGCACTCCCTAGACCCTGAGACATCTCCGACCCGCTGGGCACTACAGGTTCAGACATAGTAGAATAGTGATACTCTTGACACATATTCCAGTGTAACTGTTTACTGGATTAATTTTAAAGCAATAGATACAGGATCAACACAACAAATATGCAATCAGGAATTAAGAAGAGTTTGATCTCCCAAGTCCCAATAATGGCTGTGGGACTTGAGACACAAACTCCAATTCAAATCAGATAATTAACAATATACATATTGTATCATATATATGTAATAAGGGAGAGTGACTATGATGCAATAATGTATTATTCGCTATTAAACACTTGAACGCAATACACTCAGAAATAACTGTTATGTCATCTAGGTCAAAAACATTCAATAAACACTCTGAAATCTGGGGGCCCCCTTTAAGGATTAATAAATAGAGTCACTACCCTAGCAAGGTCTTGCGGTTCTTCGCCGGCAGTTGGCGCTCTAATCACTTAGTTAAGTGATATTTGTAATCCACAAAAGGGGTGTAGGTGATATCCAGATCCTAATGTAAATGTATGCTGTATGCAGATATAGATATACTTGCGAGTTTCCACAGATCACCAGGCACTTTACTGTAGTGACAGTGTCCAGCAGTGATCGTCACAGCCCTTCACAGGATTCTCTCTCTCCCTGATGCTGCGTCACAGGCAATCTCAGCACTCTCAGTGTGTAGGCCTCTCTCTACCTCCGCACCGCTCTCTGTCCTTTCAATCCCCCGCACTGGACTGGTCACCTCACCATGACTTCCACCATCCTTCTCTCTCAGGATGCGCTCTCTCCGTAAGCTAGGCCTCATCCTCCGGCCTCTCTCCCGATCAGTCCGCTCGGCTCCTCTCCTCCGCACACCCGCTCCCCTGAGTCTTCCGAAGAAAGAGAGCGTGCGCCCCCAATTTATCTCTACTTCCATGATCCTCCGCGGATCTCTCAAGGCTCCCTGGGAGTGGGGTCCAGTCAATCCATCAATGCATGGTCTCCTCCTTCTTTCAAGCTACATCCCCCATAATCCAGTTCACCGCTCCCCGGGAGAGACCCATCTTCTTTTCCACAGTTCTTAAAGGAGTCCCCCAACCCAGGCCACACCTCTAAACTGTCTGAGATACAGGGGAAGGGTGGAGTGACAATCCCCACCCTGCGTTTACCGTGACCAATTTCACTATCGTTGGAGCTCTGATTGATTGTGGGACACTCAACTGGCTCCTTCACTGAGGTCCCCTGAAGTTTTCCGCCTTCTTTGCAAAGAACTTCTGCAGGGCTTTCAACAACTCTTCTAACACTTCAGGACTCAAGCCTTGCTTTGGACATTTAGCTCGGAAATGTCCCATTTTCCCACATTCAAAACACCCTCTTTCTCGAAGAGGAGGGGGGATTCAGTCCCTTAAAGTTCCTTTTTGGCTCCGAAATCTTCCCTTAGGCTTCCATGACTTCCATCAAAGTCTGAGTCTGAGTTTGAGCCTACGCCACTTGGAGCATTAGGTCTGTGGGATTTGTGTTTTCTTCGGATTTCTTCTTTTCCCCCGGCATCCTCATGATGACCCAAATCAATCTCCATCTCACTTTCATCATCTGAGAGGCTATTCTCAACTCGGACCAAACGGGCTACAGCCCTTTCCTTCCGGCCTTCGTTCAGTAGTTCCTTAACTCCTTGACTCTTCTCTTCAAGGAGAGATTCCTCTTCTCTCACTTCCCTCATGAGCTTAGGATACGTAGGGGTGTTCCAAACGCCCTTCAGCAGCAACTTCAGAACGATGGGGTGGCTGCAACACCCTATGTAACCATACCCGATCAGCATCCTTAGGGTCAATACCCTTCTTCAACAGGATTTGATGCAGCATCTTGTCTACTCGGGAGATATATTCTGAGAGTCTTTCCCCCCGTTGCTGATGGGTATGGTTGAACTTATACAATAAATCTGTGGGTTTCTCCACTCATCAAAACGTCAAACAGAGCATCCAAATAGTCTCAAGCAATACAGTTCTTATTGCCCATTCACAAATTTCTGATTACTTCAGCTGAAGGGCCCCTTAAACTCTCACTGAGCCTCTGCCTCTTCACTGCTTCAGGTACACTCCATTCATCAACTGCCTGGGTGGCTTGGCTCATCCAGCTCTCAAAGTCTTCCTCCCCCAACGGGGTGGGCAGCTGGCCTGAGAAGAACCATAATCTCTGATAGCTCTGTCCAGCACCATTGGATCCATTTTGCAGCAGGCTGTAAACAATCGGTTCATACCCGCATAGAATAAAGCAGGGGGGAGCTCCCACCCCATCAACATTCCTTTTCGCAGAGCTGAGACTAACTGGCAGTGATGGTGATCCTCCATCAACTACTTCTTTCTTCTCCAGTGGGAAGAACACCCAAGCTGGGATTTTCCCATCCAACATTATATCATTCACCTGGAAGTATAAAGGCACACTTTCCCACCATTCAACGAGCACTTGGACAACATCCAACTCATAATCAGCACGGGCGTCCAGTAGGTAGGCCTTCTGGTCAGGAGCTAAGGCTTACACCCATCTTCGAATCTCCGTCTCAGTACACTTACTTCCAGTGACTTCTAGTGCAATGCTCCGGTCTAGTTGGGCTCCTTGGAAGCGGCCCCAAGCTCTGGCGAGGGTCAGGTTCATAGCCCTCCCAGGGACTGGCTCAGAGGGGGGTATGCTCAGGGCTGGAGTGGCACAGAGGATCCCGGATGAGCCCCCAAATGTAGCATGGGGGCTCCCCATGGGGGCTGCTTGGTAATAGCACCTCCTCTGCACTCCCTAGACCCAGCAGTGTCCAACAGTGATTGTCACAGCCCTTCACAGGATTCTCTCTCTCTCCCTGATGCTGTGTCATAGGCAACTTCAGCACTCTGTGTGTAGGCCTCTCTCTACCTCTGCACCGCTCTCTGTCCTTTCAATCCCCCACACTGGACTGGTCACCTCACCATGACTTCCACCATTCTTCTCTCTCAGGATGCGCTCTCTCTGTAAGCTAGGCCTCGGCCTCTCTCCCGATCAGTCCTCTCAGCTCCTCTCCTCCGCACACCCGCTCCCCACAAGTCTTCCGAAGCAAGAGAGCGTGCATCTGGCCCCGCCCCCAATTTATCTCTCCTCCCATGATCCTCTGCGGATCTCTCAAGGCTCCCTGGGAGTGTGGTCCATTCAATCCATCAATGCATGGTCTCCGCCTTCTTTCAAACTACATCCCCCATAATCCAGTTCAACGCTCCCCGAGAGAGACCCATCTTCTTTTCCACAGTTCTTAAAGGAGTAACTGATCCAAGCTTAAATCGCAAGTCAATACTATAACACCATATTTCAACCTGGCTACACCTATATACTGTATTTCCCTCTCTCTATATACTGTATTTCCCTCTCTTTATATACTGCATTTCCGTCTCTTTAAATACTATGTGGTTGATTTACTAAAACTGCAGAGTGCAAAATGTGGTGCAACTCTGCAGAAAAAACAATCAGCTTCCAGCTTTTATTGTCAACGCTTAATGAACCAAACTAAAGTTAGAAGCTGATTGGTTTCTATGCAGAGCTGCACCAGATTTTGCACTCTCTACTTTTAGTAAATCAAGCCCTATATCTCCCTTTCTCTATATGCTGTATTCTCTCTGTATAAACTGTATCTCCCTTGCTCTATATACTGTATCTCCCTCTCTCTATGTACTGTATTTCCCTCGCTTTATATACTGTATCTCCCTCTTTCTATATACTGTATTTCCCTCTCTATATACTATATCTCCCTCTCTCTATATACTTTATCTCCCTCTCTCTATATACTGTATTTTCCTCTCTCTTTATACACTATCTCCCTCTCCATATACTGTATCTCTCTTTCTCTATATAGTATATTTCCCTCTCTATATATACACTATATTTCCCTCTCTCTATATACTGAATCTCCCTCTCTATATACTGTATTTTCCTCTCTCTATATACAGTATCTCCCTCTCTATATATTGCATCGCTCTTTCTCTATATACTATTTCCCTCTCTCTCTGTATTGTATGTCCCTCTGTCTATATAATGTATGTCCCTCTCTCTATATACTGTATTTCCCTCTATATATATATATATACAGTATATATATATATATATATATATATATATATACTGTATCCCACTCTCTATATACTGTATTTCCATCTCTCTATATACTGAATCTCCCGCTCTTTATATACTGTATCTCCCTCTCTATATACTGTATTTCCCTCTCTCTATATACTGTATCTCCCTCTCTATATATGCTGTATTTCCCTCTCTATATATACTGTATCCCTCTCTCTATATATTGTATTTCCCTCTCTCTCTATACTGTATATCCCTCTCTCTATATACTGTATCTCCCTCTCTATATATACCGTATCCCTCTCTCTATATACTGTATCTCCCTCTCTCTATATACTGTATTTCCCTCTCTCTATATACTGCATTTCCCTCTCTCTATATACTGTATTTCCCTCTTTCTATATACTGTATTTCTCTCTCTTTATATACTGAATCTCCATCTCTTTATATACTATATCTCCCTCTCTTTATACTGTATTTCCCTCTCTCTATACACGGTATCTCTCTCTATATACTGCATTTCCTTCCCTCTATATACTGTATATCCCTCTCTCTTCATATATTGTATTGCCCTCTCTCTATATACTATATCTCCCTCTCTATATACTGTATCTCTCTTTCTCCATATACTATATCTCCCTCTCTCTATATACTGTATCTCCCTCTCTCTATATACTGTATTTCACCCTCTCTATATACTGTATTTTCCTCTCTTTATGTACTGTATTTGATTCCCTCTCTCTATACGGCATCTCCCTCTCGATATACTGTATTTTCCTCACTCTACATACTGTATCCCTCTGTCTATATACTGTATTTCCCTCTCTATATACTTTATCCCTCTCTCTATATACTGTATTTCCCTCGCTCTATATACTGTATCTCCCTCTCTATCTATGTTGTATCCCCCTCTCTATATATTGTATTTCCCTCTCTATATACTGTATCTCCCTCTCTCTAAATAATGTATAGATATATACTATATAGCTATATAGCTGTTATAGCTGCAAAGGATGGGCCAACTCATTTTTGAACTCTACAGACTAAGACTAGGATGCCATTAACCACTTCTGGACAGGAAGGTTTTACCCCCTAATTGACCAGGCCATATTTTGTTTTTTATTTTTTGCGAGGTTTTTAATTTTTGCGATATAAACAAACAAAGAGTGACAATTCTGAAAAAAAAAAAAAACAATATTTTTTACTTTCTGCTCTAAAACACAGCCAATAAAAAAAATTAAAAAATCTAATTTTTTCATCATTTTAGGCCAATATGTATTCTGCTACATATTTTTGGTAAACAAAATCCCAATAAGTGTATATTGATTGGTTTGCGCAAAAAGTTATCACGTCTACAAACTAGGGGATAGATTTATGTCATTTTTATTTATTTATTAAGTTTTAATAGTAATGGCGTCAATTATCGATTTTTAGCGGGACTGCGACATTGCGGCGGACAGATCGGAAACCTAACTGACCTAACTGCGTTTTTACATGCAGCCGTTTTTTAAATTTGCCGCCTTTTGCAGCACAGTAACCCGGAAGTGACGTCATGGACGCCGCCTCTGGGTTACGTCATCGGATACCCAATCGAAGCCGTTTCCGGCTTTGATCGGGACTTCATCCAGCCGGCGGACTTGCCGGCTGGGCGCTCGGGTCTCCCGGTGGGACGGGAGGCCCGTTCAAAGTCACGGAAGGCGGCGGGAGGGGGGGGAACGTCCCCTCCCGCTCACCCGGGTAACGATCGAGCGGCTCCCGAGCCGCATTGGTCGTTACTGACGGAAAGCCGACCGTCGGCTGTAAACCACGGTACCGGGATGGTGCCTCTAGCTAGAGGCATCATCCCGGTATAACACCACAAAGTTTGCAGACGTAGTCCTACGTCACTCTGCGGTAAGTGGTTAAAACAAATAACTGCAGAATACAAGCAGCTAGAGAAGTAAGTGAGATCTTGTTTCAAACTTATTTTACTATTTGTTAAGAATATGCAAATACAGTAATGTCAGTAGTCTGGGTATAGGTGCACTTTAAGTTCTTTCAAAGGAAGACATGCATTGTTATGACTGACATATGAAGTACTAGAAGAAGAACTCCTCTCCCCACCTCACATCCTTGTCAATGAAAAGAAGGCACAGAAGACAGCTATTGCCAGAAGTTAATCACTTCATGGGCAGTTAAAAAAATGCTTAGGCTGGCCATACATGTTCAATTTTCTTGTACAATTTTCTGTTAGATTTACCACAAACCACATAATATGAGGTTAAAGCTAAACAACACTTTCACTTGTATCCAATTAGGCAGGCCTTTGTACTACATAGTTGAAGGTAAATTTCATGAAAATTGTACAGACAATTGTAAGAAAATTGTATTATATATGGTCAGCCTTAGAAACGAAATGTAAAAGCCAATTAAGCAACCAATGTGGATTAAGTATTTTTCCTTTAAAGGCGCCAACATCTGGTACAACAGTCTGAATCTTCAATCAAACTGGTATCTCCCCTCTCCTTCCCTAACTGTATTGGGGTAATGTCACCCTATAGAAGTGGGCGGACACAGTTTATGATGGTATCTGGTGGTTGGTAAAGTTACTTGGTGCTCAAGTCCTAAAAGACTGAGTGGGGTAATGTTGCCCCTCAGGTGTGGGTGGACAATATTTATGGTGGTACCTGGTGGTTGGTACAGTTACTTGGTGCTCCAGTCCTTAAAGTTTTAATTATGATATTGATCTGTGTGGTTAGTGTTAAAGGTATGGTACAACGGGGGTTAAAGGAGATTTACAGCCAAAGCTTGTTTGGCTGTACTTCTCCTATGGATAACAGGAGTGCAGGTCGTTCTGCAATCCTGTGACCCGTTTTCAGCAGAGAGCGGTCTGAAGTCTGCTCAATGCTGACATCACAGTTGTCTGTCCAAGCACCACGTCATCACGACCATGGAGTCGGATCCGCTAAGTGCCTGGACCGACACCCGGCTCAGCCTCTCAGCGAGCCGCTGAGAGCCTGAGCTGGCTGCTCCCCAACCCTTCACAGCTCAGCACTCCAATGAGTGAGGAGGGGGCAAAGCAGAGAGCTGTGTTTAATCGCTCGGTTCTCAGTGTAGAGGCGCCGGGGGACAGATACAGCATCAGACTGATGCTGCATCCACCTAGGTAAGCATAAATATGCAATAACCCCAAACCCCATACTTCTCTTTGAAAGGCTATCATATTTGTTTTAAAACTCAAAATTTTCCACACTTCAGTTTCATGTTTTTCTTTACTATCATGACTGATCAGATGGTGTTGGTGAGGTGGAATTAGGGTGGTTTTTGTGAGGTTGTACAGTCCCATGGTGTTTGTGAGCAGAGTATTCTTTGTTCCTGATTGTGATGACATGCTGATTCCTATGTTGTTCTTTAACAAAATAAAATACACATTTATAAATACTAGCATTAGGTCATTCATCTTTCCACTTTAATCTTGGTAATAAAACATTTGTATTCCTTGGATTGTTATAAAGCTTGTAATGGCAGAGCTTTAGAAACATGCCTCAGCCTGTCGTTATGAAGAATATCAAAAGAAGAGTGCCGTTTCACACCCATGCAGCTTTTCTTCTTTCCATGTCTTAAACAGAACAATACAAAGTACATACAACTGAAACCTAAAAAACGACCTTCAAAACTCCAGAAATGGAAAACTATTCAGCTTTTTATTTTTCTGGTAATTAATATGGCACATGGCACCTCAAGTTACGTATGAGAAAGTGAAAGACACACCAATGAATGTTTAAATTATATTTTGTTTCAAAATACATACTGTAGTACAATTGTTATAATTGGTGTAAAAACATACAGAGAAATAGATCAATTTGACGGTACAGTAGGCAGAACATATAAAACAACATAAATAACATACTGGACTCAAAGAACATGTGGATGCAATAGGCCGCGGCCATTTTATTATAGGTATTAATATACATTTATTAAATCAATACACTGTAAAACCATTTAAAATTTAACCAACCACACATCTAGCTCAGCTATTAAAGCTTGAGCTAAAATTACTAAACTTAAAGTCCCATAGGCCATGCTCATGCACAATGAGCATGGCACCCCACCTGGCCCATGACCAATTCCACACACGTCTGCAAGTTCAGGTTAAAATCGTCAATTGAAATATCTGATAAGTGAATTTGTTCAGGCCGATAAATACCATGTAATCCACCCTCTAAATCCACATGCCGGAAAGACAGACCTTGTAACTATGGCATAAATTTTGCTACAGCTCTATTAACATGTTTGCAAATTTTCTCAAAATGCTTGTACTTAGAGCTAAGTCAGAGTAAACGAGGTATGAACTCCGAAAAAAACAAGGACACAATCCTGCAAAATAGTATTAAACCATTGCAAATCAGCTTTATACCTCGAAATTACGTCCAAAGTCCTCCCAAGACCAATATTGTTTCCTGATAAATTAAAAATAATGAATTGTGGGGTAGGCCATTTGACATACAATAAAGAAAAAAACGTAGGCAAATCAGTCCATGTCATACCACGGCGACCATACCAATAAACAGTATAACGAGAAGGCGGCAATCCTAAAGTGGGGCCGTAACTTCTACATTCAGCTCTTCTATGTGCCCAAAAGACATATGAATGTCTGATGATCCAAATAACCTTCGAAGACTTTGAAATTCAAAGGCAAACATTAGGGCAAACATAGGATCTATAACATTTTGACTTTCACCCACCAATATTTTTAATGACAGGTTCAGAAAAACCTAGTTTAGCAGCCTCGGTAGCAGCACCTATACTGAAAGAATGGGAAGAGATGGGAAGATGGACAAGCTTCAGAAATGACAAACATTTTTTTAACATTAACATTTTTAACATTTAATTCAATTGATAAATTGTTAACGGGAATCCACCAGCATGAATAAAAAATAGTTTGTCAGCTGCTGGCCGATACAATAAATATAGCCGAGCTAATGAAACTGAACAAATAGAAGACTCTAAATTGCGTTGGAGGCTGATCCAACGACCATGACCAAATTGATCGGTTTTGCTTTTTCGAAGTAATATAAGGACCTCTTGGTGTAGAATCACATCCGAAAACAGCAGGCCAGAAGGGGCTCTGACATTGCGAGGCAGCAACTCAAATTCTAAAAACCCCAAAAAAACAAAAACAAAAAGTAATTTTAAATAATAGTGCTTCATATGCTGAAAAGCATACCGATGCAGTTGTAGCACATAAACATTTTGACAGGTCTGCGGAAATAGCAAGTCTATTATCTGCAACTGCATGTACTTTGCGGTAACCCTTTAAAGCATGTTTAACAGAAAAAAAAAAGAAACTAATGCAAGAAGGAGCCCCTTGCAAAGGCATGAAAAAAGACTCTCCTGCTAAAGTTTTCAAAATATATGACTATGAATATTGAAAACGTATTAAATGGTTCAAAAATGACAAGACCTTCATTAAACAAAGAACCTGGTACATTGTGTTGAGTAAAAAAAAACACCACAATGCCCACGCGGCTCTGTAACCCGCCCACGTGGAAGGAGCCAAAGAACCTTGAATAGCCATCGTTACTGGAACCATATCAGTTTCCATAAATGTGGAGGACATAATAGGCCTACAGGATCTGTGTCCGGAACCATCATCCAAAATTTCTCCATCTGTAAACGAGATAAGGAGTCGGCTATGAGGTTGGAAACACCCCGAACATATTTAACCTTAAGCTAGATTTAAGATCCAAACATTTAAAAACCAGATGACGCAGTATTGTAATAACAGGAAAAGATTTAGATTAAAATTTATTGCAAAAACGACACCTTTGTTATCAGAATGAATGAGAATCCTCTTATCACGAAAATGTGAATCCCACAATTCTATAGCAACGAGGACTGGAAACAACTCTAGAAGAACAATGTTAGAAGTGAAACCCTTTGCTATCCTAGCAGAGGATGCCGGTGAATGCAGAGCTGATAACTGAGGTCAGTTGATATATTGGAGACACATAAGGAAACCCCCTGGATGATACTATTTTGTGACTCACGTAGATAGCTGTGCATTGCTGGGAACCAACCACATTAACATTAGGCATATCCATTTTCTGTTCTCCAAGGCAAGAAAAGTCTTCTGGCAGTGTAGCTGCTCTAGTAGGTAATATTAAAGATCATCAGTAGGATTATCAGGCTGATAACATGTTCTTTTCCTTCAGATGTGGATCTTTTCCCATGTTCATTTTCTTTTGGACGGGATGGGGATTCGAACCGGCGAGGCCTCTTGCAAGTTCTTTTCTGATGAATCATTTGCGGAACTGAGCATGCTCCAGAAACAGGGGCCAGAGAAAGGTTGTGATGACGTTGGATATCATCAGAGAAAGCCAGAATTACAGGGTCAATAGGCGGTTCCCAATCTTGAGGAGGAAGTGGCGTCAGCCCGGGAAGTCCTGGAAGCAGCGGTGGGCAGTCAGTGTGCTGCGACCCAGGAATGAACGGGGGGGGGGGGGGGAAACTGATCGGAGGCAGGAGGAGGATCAGAGCCTGATGAGGAGGAAGCCATGGAGAATGAAAGGCAGTGCTGTATCCACTCTTCACCACCAGATGGGAGTGGTGGCCCTCTCCATGAGTCTGCGCAATAATGACTCCAAGACACTGCAGCTGCAGATGTGTCTTCTCTTCAGATCCCTGCTGACTGCCTCACAAGTGATGTTGTTTATTTTCTTTTATAGGGAACTCCTTGTGCCAAACAACCGTTAACAACAGGAACAACAATCACAGGTAAGTATTTGTAACTGACACATTTTTTTCAGCCTTAACTAACTGCCACAGTCCCATATGTGGTGGTTGGGGACATTTTATGCCCCTCCCCACATTTCCATGAAAGAGGGTAAAGGTCTACTTTAATAAGTGCAGAGGGCTTTGCTATAAATAAAAAAGAAGGGCAATGCCCATATTTTTCCCTGTCCACCTCCTGGGATATTATCTTATATGCCAATGATCAGCCTGAATGTGACACTTTACTACCCACATATGACACTGATCTGCTTGTGTATATTGCTCACCAATCAATTTATATCACTGATCTGCCAGTATATACCACTAGGCTTTTATAGTGTCATATTATTGTCATTGTTAAACCACGCCACTTACAAACACCAATACTTACTGTAAACTCTGACTTTAATCCCCTTGCACTTTTAAGTGCAATTTGGCCACACCCCCCATTCAGCAAGGTGCCTGTCCACCGGAGGTGTATCTAGAAACTTCAGGGCCTGGTGCAAGAAACCATGAAGAGCCCCTTTGGTCCCTGACCGGGGGCCCTTCCCACTGATCCTGGGGCTCTTTACTCCAAATTGTGAGACCCTTTATTACGGTCTTGCAGCAGGCCACCTTCCTGCAATCTTGGGGTCCCCCCACAGTGACGGAATGCCAGAGCCCAGTCACAAGTGTGACTTTTGTGACCCTGGTAGTTCCGCCACTGGTGTCAGTATTTTTTTTTTTATCCTTGTTGTTTTATTATTTTTTTTACAATTTTATTATATTTTTTACAATTTTATATTTTATTATTTTTTACATGTTTCTTGGGACCCCTTTTGGGGGGCTTTGGGGAAATATCAGGGGTCTTAAGCGACCCCTGATTTCTCACTTTTAAAACAGAGAAAGAGGCTGAGGACAGATTCATCAGTCCTAGTCTCTGCAGCCTAGGCTGCACAAAATGAATAAACAGGAATAGCTCTGTACAGAGCTTCCCATTCATTCAGAAACTGAAGAATAGTAAATTTACTATGCCTCAGCTATGAATGAATAAAAAAAAAAAAACTGAGTCGGTGCTCAATACACATTTACCAGCCTCTTCCCTATTCTCCATCCTGGTGCAGCAGGACAGCGTTAGGGAGGTGGCAGGAGCAGCATGAAGAGGAATTGATGCCCTCCATTTCTCTCCTGCAGCCACTGAATATCTATGAGGGGAGAGGAGGGGAAGAGGGCATTCAGCAGCTACATGGAGGGATCGGTTCCTCTTCATGCCGCCACCACCGCCCCTCTCCTATCCAGCTACACAAGGGGGCTGCATGGGGCCCCTGAAGCATGGGGCTGGGTCATGATGGTAAGCCCTGCGACTCCTGTACGTATGCCCCTGCTGCTTACCATTTAGTCCCCTACCCACCTCCAGTCTCTGGAATTACGATATTCAAAAGTTCCCAGGTTTAACAACCACCACTTCCTTCAATCAGACTGCTCAGAGTTTTAGTCCCCAGTTTAGTTTTAGTTTAGTGTCAATGAGCGAATACATGCAAGCGGCCATGAAGAGCTGTGGGAGCGGTCAGCTTCCTATTGTTTTCAATGGGGCTTCTGCTCACAGCTATTAGCAGGGAACCCCCGCAGGGTCTCCTGCATCTAACCGAAAATGATCCCATTCACAAGTGCGAATGAAGCCTTACAAGTCAGGACTTTGCTGGGGAAAAATTATGATTTTTTTTTTTTTAAGAAACTGCTCATTATCACCTGCTAGGTCCTCTTCTAAACAGTGCAAACTTTGTTTGAGTTTTACATTGCCAGACATGCAACTAATAATGGGCTAAATGCTCTATATTTTACTATTTTCTATGTTTCTTTATATTAGCTCATAAAATATAATCTTATAAAAGGATCTCTTCCATCATCTCCCCTCAATGAATTCACAACTGCCTAGAAATGTGGACACAATTAAAGCACCACAGATACGCGAATCTAACAATTTTTAAATCACAATTTTTTTAGAGCAGAACAAGTGTTGTTAGGATTTAATGAATATGCCCTTAGTGGTGCATAGGTATATTTTTATACACGCTACGGGTTTTTCCTTTGTTTGAAAGAGATTACACTAAAAACAGGATGCATTGTGGTGTGTCTTCGGAGATTACTCACTGACACTTATTGTGGTTTCTAGGTATAATCAAAGGTAGCGTTATCTAAAAATAAATCACACAGAAATACTTATGAATAATTGTGAACTGTTTAAAACTTTGAAATGTGTTTATATTAAAGCAAACATTCTACTTTAGTGGCAAGGTTAGCCTATTCTCCCCTCCCCTGCATAAAATTACCATTTGGGGCGATAATTAAACAATTTACCCACCTTTATCTGCCTTCTGTAGTTAAAGAGGTAATATCATTCTCTTGCCAACAAGATCAATGGGAATGCTATGTAGCCCAATTCTCTGAAAATATGTTTGAAACTGTAAGTGAGCTCTTTGCTGCTGTCTTCCACGTGTCAATTGTTACTTCTGCTTGGCCAAATGATAATAGTGTCACCTTCCTTGGTCTCTGTGTACCTTTACTTCATCTTTGGTACCAATTAACTGGCTCCACCTACAACTTGGCGTAGTTCGGCATGAGATGCAAACATCGGCTGGCACAGAGGGAGGTCTAGGGACCACTATGACACCCTTAGGATCGCCCTTAACAATATTCCCAAGGTTCAACGGATCCAATGTCTTACTGACAGAGTGGGAAGAAAGACTGAAAAATGCAGTATGTCTCTACCAGGTGTCCACCAAGCTGATTCCAGAATTTTCTATTAACTCCCTGGAGGATGATGGCCATCAAGCTATCATGGGACTGCCGGAGGAGGAGCACACTAGCTTGGAATAAATAGACTAGAAGGCCTGTTCAGGGAAAATGTTACCCTGACTAAGCTGAGATGCAGATTCTTTATTTGCAGGGAACAAGAGGGTGAGAGCCATACTTACTTCTTAGTAGCCCTACAAAAATATAGAAAGGCTGGAAAAAAGCTCTAAAGGGGTGTGCTGATTTAGGCACTCCAGATAAGCTATTATGGGATTAATTCATAGGAGGGGTGAGTGCTGGCACCGTCCAGAGGGCCCCAAAAGAACAGGTTAGGTCCCAACCTTCCTTCACCTTCATTGACATGGTGGTGGGAGCAGCAGACATGGGAATAAGTCATACATGTGCAAGTCACAAGCAAGTCTTAACCATCAAGTCTCAAGCAAGTCCCAAGTTACTGTGGCGAAAAGCAAGCAAGTCAAGTCGAGCCCCTGCTAGAAGTCAAGCAAGTCAAGTCAAGTGATTTATTTTGGTCAAGTCACAAATCAAGTAAAAACACTGATCTACCCCAATTTTCACTTTTAAATCAGTTAAAAGTCAGTGGTCAGGAAAGGTTTTGTTTTATTTTCAACATTTACAAAACTGCTTAGTGCTTTTTTCTTGGCATAATAAAGAAATACTTTGAATTCCTAAACAGCTCAAAATCCTTTGTCCGGTCATGTTTCAACACAACAGTCACTAAAAACATGTTAAGTATTTCCATTGTTAAACAGCCAGTGTCCTAAAAATCAGAACACACTGAGGTGTTTTAGTGACTGTGGTGTCAGAAACATAACCGGCACATCAATTTTGCTTTAACACATCTTGAGAAAATGCAAATATTTAATAACTTAAAAAAGTAAAGTAATTTCGAGTCATATGTCTCAAGCCAAAGTCAAGTCTCAAGTCATGAATACCAAGTCAAAGTCAAGTCGAGTCTTTTATTAATTTTAGTCAAGCAAGTCTCAAGTCCTCAAACTGACTCGAGTCACCCACCTCTGGGGAGCAGTGACATGGGAACAGGAGGACGCGGAAGCCATTATTGTGGTGTCAAAGTAAAGTGAGCCAATGTACTTTAGGGAGGAGGTTTTGACGATGTCCCTCTTGTCTACTCTGCAGACAGCCATATGGGAGCTGATGCAGAATATGGCCTCCATGTGGCAAGAGATGATTACAATCCAGAAAGAGTTGGCTCAGTTTTCCAAAGGTGGGTATTCCTTATTTAGGAGTTCTGATAAAGAGCAGAGGGGTTTGGGGTGTGGGTGCTATGTGCACCTTACCAGAAATTGTGGCTTCTTTAAGAATAAGGGGGCCTCTCGTCAACCACTAAACTAGAGGTTCCTCGGGGTTAAGGGATGATCTCCAGGCACTCCTCATAAATGTCTCATGATGCAGGAGTCAATGGTTCCCCTAAGCTCTTGACCCGCCGTTGAGGCCCTCTATGCCCCTCAACAAGCCATCATGTCCTCATTTGATGATACAAACAGCTGTTTAGGCAGTTGGCCATCCCCTTTCTAGATTATCTGCTGTCCCAGATGCGCTTACTCTACCAGCTGCTGGAAAACACATACAGGTTTTCACTGCTAGTCTGTCAGGGTGCCAGGAAAGCAGACCACATGAAGATGCAAGTAATATAAAGCAGTTTATTAAAGCAACAACAATAAACACACAGCAAAAGGGAAGAGTGAAATCAGGAAAAACTTGGGTCAAGTCCAGAGCGGGATGTCACCTAAGCGGGGATTGAGTCTAGAAGCGGGTAGTCATCCAAATAGGGGTCGAGTCCAGAGGCGGGTAGTCTGCTGATGCTGGGTTGTCTGCTGATGCCGGGTCATCTGCCAATGCAGAATCGAGAGCCAGGAAAGTCGTCAGCCAAGCCAGGTCATGCACGGAGGAACACGGAGAACAGAAGACTGCTAGCAGTGATGCACCTTGGATCACAAACACAAGGACAAAGGACTGCAAGCCAACAGGTGCTATACAGTATCTCACAAAAGTTAGTACACCCCACACATTTTTGTAAATATTTTATTATATCTTTTCATGTGACAACACTGAAGAAATGACTCTTTGCTACAATGTAAAGTAGTGAGTGCACAGCTTGTATAACTGTAAATGTGTTGTCCCCTCAAAATAACTCAACACACAGCCATTAATGTCTAAACCTCTGGCAACAAAAGTGAGTACACCCCTAAGGTAAAATGTCCAAATTGGTCCCAAAGTGTTAATATTTTGTTTGGCCACCCTGATTTTCCAGCACTGCCTTAACCCTCTTGGGCATGAAGTTAATCAGAGCTTCACAGGTTGCCATTGGAGTCCTCTACCACTCACGCATAAGGACATCACATTGCTGGTGGATGTTAGACCTTGAGCTCCTCCACCTTCCATTTGAGGAGGCCCCACAGATGCTCAATAGGGTTTAGGTCTGGAGACATGCTTGGCCAGTCCATACCCTTTACCCTCAGCTTCCTTAGCAAGGCAGTGGTCGTCTTGGAGGTGTGTTTTGGGTCGTTATCACGTTGGAATACTGCCTTGCAGCTCAGTCTCTGAAGGGAGGGGATCATGCTCTACTTCAGTATCTCACAGTACATGTTGGTATTTATAATTCCCTCAATGAACTGTAGCTCCCCAGTGGTGGCAGCACTCATGCAGCCCCAGACCATGACACTCCAAGCACCATGCTTGACTGTAGGCAAGACACACTTGTCTTTGTACTCCTCACCTGGTTGCCGCCGCACACGCTTGACACCATCGGAACCAAATAAGTTTATCTTGGACTCATTAGACCACAGGACATGGTTCCAGTAATCCATGTCCTTAGTCTGCTTGTCCTAGCAAACTGTTTGTGGGCTTCCTTGTGCATCATCTTTAGAAGAGACTTCATTCTGGGACGACAGTCATGCAGACCAATTTGATGCAGTGTGCGGCGTATGGTCTGAGCACTGACAGGCTGACCCCCCCACCCCTTCAACCTCTGCAGCAATGCTGGCAGCACTCATGCATCTATTTCCCAAAGACAACCTTTGGATATGATGCTGAGCACGTGCACTCAACTTCTTTGGTCGACCATGGCGAGGCTTGTTCTGAGTGGAACCCGTCCTGTTAAACTGTTACATGGTCTGGGCCACAGTGCTGCAGCTCAGTTTTAGGGTCTTGGCAGTCTTCTTATAGCCTAGGCCATCTTTATGTACAGAAGAAATTATTTTTTCAGATCCTCAGAGAGTTCTTTGCCATGAGGTGCCATGTTGAACTTCCAGTGACCAGTATGAGAGAATGAGAGCGATAACACCAAATTTAACACAGCTGCTCCCCATTCATACCTGAGACCTTGTAACACTAACGAGTCACATGACACAGAGGAGGGAAAATGGCTAATTGGGCCCAATTTGGACATGTTCACTTAGGAGTGTACTCACTTTTGTTGCCAGTGGTTTAGACATTAATGGCTGTGTGTTGAGTTATTTTGAGAGGACAGTAAATTTACACGGTTATACAAGCGGTACACTCACTACTTTACATTGTAGTAAAGTGTCATTTCTTCAGTGTTGTCACATGAAAAGATATAATAAAATATTTGCAAAAGTGTGAGGGGTGTACTCACTTTTGTGAGATACTGTATATAGTCAGGTGTACAACATCATCACTGAGCGACGCCTAGGCAACAGGCAAGTGATGATACAAACAGAGTTTATAAAAGACAGCAGTCTGCACATGTCCAAGAGGGCTGCCAACAGGAAGGCAATCCTGACATAATCCTGAGGACATGAGTGTACCGAAGCCATTGATTAGCCCATCCTTACAGGGGATGTTTCACCCATTCAGGAGCCATACTGGCACATACCACCTGCTCTGTCTCAAGAAGTCAAGGACCTTATTTGCAATATGCTGCAAAGTGGAATAATCAAGGAGCGCCGCAGCCCCTGGGCCATTCCTTTTTTTTTTAGTGTGAAAAACGGACAGCTGCTTGCAGTTCTGTGAGGACTATCCCAATCTCAATGCCAGTACCCATCGGGATTCTTACCCACTGGGTAGAGGAATTTGAGATAAGTACAGTAACCTAAATTCTAACACATATAAAAATGACCATGTGCAGTGTTTCTATTTATTTCATCCTTACAGTTCATAATTAATTATGCAATTTGTGCAAACGATCCCAGCCAATCCATGGTGCTTTCTTTTATACCTTTTGTGGTTTATATATATATTTGATGTGGCTAGTAATTCAAACACACATAAGGGTGTACTTCTATACTTTTATTGGTATATAATGCACGCTCCCTGGGCTTACCTTGTATCCCTGTAATGGGCCAATGCGACCTTACCTTCTATTAGAGGTCCTCAACATGTTCACATTAGTATCATATTGTCATAAAAGACGGGTCTGCAGTATGGTACGTGACCCTCGCTGAAGAAGTCCCGCCTACTTTTACGGACGCAATGCGTACGGGGGACGTCACGTGACCCGCGGCCGCCTCTCACTCTTCCGGGTTGGTGGACCTGATGCACGCCTGCTTGCAAACTCTGCAGATATGCGCTGTTATTTTCTTCAAAAATGTGAGTTGTTTACTTATATGGATTAAAGAGTGCTTGATTGCATACAGAGAGCATTAGATCGTTCTTTCTTTTCTCCTACACATATTGGTAACATTGTTTGAGGAGCTGACAGTGCATCGGAGGTGTAATCATTTACTACGCTTAAGGAAGAAAGTGTGAGGATGCTTTGATTTTGAGATGACATGCTGGTTGACCCTGTAG
This sequence comes from Pelophylax lessonae, assembly GCF_965119305.1. NCBI lineage: Eukaryota > Metazoa > Chordata > Amphibia > Anura > Ranidae > Pelophylax > Pelophylax lessonae. The sequence continues at coordinate 600,480,433 of NC_138768.1, read as the reverse complement.
GGTCTCTTTGTTAAGGTGAGCGGCAGTGTGAACAGGTGGTGGGATTGCATGAGCACTCGTGGAGACACGCACCTTATGGAATTGCCCTAGGACCACTTTACACTGGAGACTTTTATCTGTTTATATGGACACCTATTAACTTTGGGACTCTGCATGATTATATGATTTATTAATTTACCACTAGGATTGCGCTGCACTATTTTTCTATTATGTATTCAGAAGGTGTTTTGGAGATATTTCCCTTGAGTGCTTAGCTGCTGGTCCATTTATTAGTGGTGTGTACAAGAGTCCAGCGCTGAATATTTTTCTTTATTTGATAGCAAACACATTTACCTCTATTAAGAGTGTAATAGGCTGTGTTAGAGCTGGTCTATTTAGTTTTTGGTTATATATATTTTCCCTATTTTTCAATATTCCTTATTTAAAGTTTCTATTTTTCTAAATTACCTACCTTTAAACATCCCCAATTTTTTGACTCCTTTTTACTCCCTTTTTTTTTTCGTTACTAAGTCCAGTTATACCATCTTGTTTTGCAGTCTGGTAACGCTGGGGTTAAAATAGTCCAACATACTTTTTCTATGAAGTTTACACATTCTATTGCTCTGCATTGTATTATGTACATTATTTGGTTTGTTTTTATTGCTTTACTGCCATTTTGTCATGTTATGCAGTTATTCTGGACTCTGTAGTACCACAGGCGCTTGTAACGCTCCTGCGTTTTTAGTATAGGCTGGATTTGCAGCTGCAAAATCTCCACTCAGTAGTCATGTAGAGATGTGTTGAATACCAGATCCAACTCTCCAGGACTCATCACCGTGGGCCTGTCAGCTTCAACATACAGATATATACACACTCAATGAAATGTTCCTGGAGTGATAGGATGTATATGATAGTATGAAGGTGATGTGCTGAAGGGACAGGTGTGAACAGTGACAAGGATGGTAATCACTTGATAGGTTTGTATAGGAGAGTTCAAGATGGTATTTAGGAATGCAGATAGGTTAGTATCGAGTATGCTAACAGGTGGTGAGGACAGCAGATGACAAATACAGGATAGAGTAACCCGGTGCAAGGATAGATAGTAGTAGACAGGAGAGCTAGCAATCTATGCAGCAGTGCAGATGATAGATGGTAGTAGGCTGAAGAGCTAGCAATCTATGTAACAGTGCAGATGATAGGATAGTATAGATAGGTAGTAACAGTCCTTAATGTGCATAGGTAGATAGTGCAATAAGGTTATGGAGGGTTCCCCTGCGGGGTACTTATCACTTGTAATGTTAGTAGGTTAGAGAGGTCCAGTAGATAAGGAATGATCCGGTAGTGAGATACAGGGATCAGCAGCGAGGTTCCGGTCTGCTCCGGGTAAAGGGAATGGCTGGAGGTTTCCGATCGAGAGACAGGCTTGAAAGCATGTGGATAGCAAGGCAGGAAAGCAGGGTGAGATAGCTATAAGTAGAAGCAGTATTCCAAGAGTGATCGGGTAGCGAGATACAAGATCAGTGAGATACATGAGCGAGTAACATCAGGTATGGCTGCTTCAGGCATGGCTTGATCGAACCAACCATGCGGTTGAACGAACAATGTGAGTGAGACCGCCGGTGGTTGAAATAGCCGCTCTGCGGCGCTCAGCAGTGACATCATCGTTCTTAAAGGTATATGCGTACCACCTGAAGAGAAAGGTGGGACGCATTACAGAGGAAAGTGGTGATTAAGGGTACCGGAGGTACCAGAATCTTACAGTACCCCCCCCTTAAGGCCGGCTCCGGAAGGCCTATAGGACAGGTTTCTCTGGGTGTTTCGAGTGAAAGTTCCGTATAAGTCTAGGCACATGAATATCAGAGGTATCTAGCCAGGTGTCGTCTTGGGGTCCATAGTTCTTCCATCTTATGAGATACTGGAGTCTTCCTCTATGGATGCGAGAATCCAAAATTTCCTTGATCTCATACTCTTCTCCGCCTTCAACTTGTATTGGAGGTGGAGGCAAGATGGTAGGCCTTATTCCTTGGTTAGGAACATGGGGCTTCAGTAGCGACACATGGAAGATGGGATGGATCTTGAGATCTGCTGGTAGGGTGAGCTGTATTGCATCTTTTCCGATAAGTTTTTTTAATTGGGAAGGGTCCCAAAAATAAAGGTCCAAGCTTCTTGCTAGGGATTTTTAATCTTAAGTTCTTTGTCGATAGCCAAACAAGGTCCCCAATAGCATACTGAGGAGAAGGTCTTCTACGAAGGTCGTAGTACTTTTTTTGTTGACTGTGAGCGTGTGATATAGTGGTATTGAGTAAGCCCAAAGAGTCTTTTATTTGGGTAAGGTAATCCGAGGCTACTGGGTTACTCGATGGCAGGATGCGTGGTGGAAGAAGAGTGGGATGAAACCCATAGTTCAAGTAGAACGGACTTTGCTTCGTGGTACTGTGGGTTGCGTTGTTGTAAGCAAATTCTGCTAGAGGAAGGAGATCCTCCCAATCATCCTGCAAGTATGATGTGTAGCAACGTAGATATTGCTCAATGCACTGGTTGACTCTTTCAGTCTGTCCGTTGGTCTGAGGATGGTAGGGAGAAGTGAGCTTTCGCTCAATGCGTAAAATTTGACAAAGTGCTTGCCAAAATTTAGAGATGAATTGTGAACCACGGTCGGACAAAAGAGTTTTTGGAATTCCATGCAATTTAAACACATGTTTCATCAGTAGTTCTGCTGTTTGTTTAGATGAAGGTAGTCTACGGATAGCAATGAAATGTGCCATCTTTGTCAAGTGGTCCACTGACACTAGGATGGTATTAAATCCTTTAGAGGGTGGTAGTTCTACTATGAAATCTAAGGATACAACTTCCCATGGAACCTGGGGTATTGGTAGACTACAAAGTAGTCCAGATGGTTTTGTAGTGTCAATTTTGGACCTTGCACAGATGTCACATGAAGAAACAAATTTTTGTACAGACATCTTCATATCAGGCCACCAAAACTGCCTGGTGAGCAAATTAAAGGTTTTCGTTATACCCATATGTCCTGCCATGGGCACATCATGCGATAACTCCAAAATCTTGGTGCGCATAGTAGGGGGTATGTAGAGTTTGTCATTGTAATAGAGGAAGCCTTCTGCATCAGTACTTAGTTGTGGTGGAGGTGAATCCATTCTTATACTGTGCAAAATCTCTTCCTTCAAGGAACGGACAACACCAATAATGCGTTCATAGGGTATTATGGGAATGGAAGGGATTTCGGCGCAGTTATCTTCGGTTAATCGTGATAGAGCATCCGCTTTTCTATTTTTGTCTGCAGGCGTGTAGGTCACTAGGAAATTAAATCTTAAAAAGAATAATGACCATCGTACCTGCCGATGGGAGAGAGTCTTTTTAGTCTGGAGGTATTGAAGGTTTTTATGATCTGTATATATGAGTATTGGTAACTGGGTACCTTCGAGCAGATGTCGCCAATTCTCCAGTGCCAGTTTTATGGCAAGCAACTCCTTTTCACCCACTGGGTAATTCACCTCTGGGCTGCTTAGTGATTTTGAAAAGAAAGCAACTGGGTGGAGTGATGAAGTGTTTGTTGGTCGTTGGGAGAGAACTGCTCCTACTGCCATATTTGACGCATCTACCTCTAGAATATATTGGAGGGATGGGTCTGGATGGCGTAGTATGGGAGCAGAAGTAAAGCTTGATTTTAAAAAGCAGAAAGCTTGATTTGCTTCTTCTGACCATTTGAATGGTTTTTTTATACTTGTCAGTTGTGTGAGAGGTCTCACAATAGCGGAAAAGTTCTTGATGAACTTCCTATAGAAGTTGGAGAATCCAAGGAATCGCTGTAGGGCCTTACGAGTTGTTGGTATAGGCCAGTCTAGAATACAGGATATCTTACTCATATCCATCTTAATTCCAGTTTTGGATATGAAGTATCCTAGAAATAATATTTCTTCTTTATGAAATAGACATTTTTTTAATTTCACATATAGTCTGTGTGAGAGCAGTCTGGACAACACAAGTCTTACATGTTTTATGTGTTCAGGCATAGATCGAGAATAAATAAGTATATCGTCTAGGTATACTACAACACAGACATCAAGTAAGTCTCTAAAGATGTCGTTTATGAATCTTTGGAAAGCTGCGGGAGCATTACATAGCCCGAATGGCATCACAAGGTATTCGAATAGTCCGTATCTGGTTCTGAATGCTGTTTTCCACTCATCCCCGTCACGGATTCGGATTAGGTTGTATGCCCCTTTCAGGTCTAATTTGGTGAAATAAGTAGCCCCACGTACCTGTTCAATAAGTTCAGGGATGAGCGGCAAAGGATAGCGATCCTTTATCGTAATCGTGTTTAATTGCCTATAATCGATAATAGGCCTGAGACTGGAATCCTTATTGCGGACAAAGAAAAGTCCTGCAGCAGTGGAAGAAGTAGAGGGTCTAATGAACCCTTTTGTCAAATTCTCATCCAAGTATTCCTTGAGATGAGAAAGTTCATCCTGTGAAAGGGGATAAACATGACCGAAAGGCAATTTGCTGTTAGGGAGTAGATCGATAGTGCAATCGTAATCCCTATGGGGAGGCAACACTTGAGCATTTTTCTCAAGGAACACTTCGGACAGATCCTGATAGCATAGTGGTGCAATTTCATCTGACACAACAGACAGAATCTTCCCATAAGATGGGAGGTTACACGTATTCTCACAATAGTGAGAAGGGAAAACCAAAGTCTGTTTTTTTCCAATCTATGATTGGTTGGTGTGTGTGTAACCAGGGAAGTCTCAAAATAATAGGAAAATGAGGTGAGGATAGTATGTCAAAGGTGATGGTCTCCACATGTGATTCGTTGGTAGTGGCAAGGAGTGCCTGAGTCTGGTTGGTGATTGGACCAGAAGACAGTGGAATACCATTAATGAAACTAACAGAAACAGGCTTAGATTTTGAAATAATAGGTATTTTATTTAAGGTAACAAAGCATGTATCAATATAGTTTCCACAAGATCCAGTGTCGACCATAGCCTTGGTGGTGATCCTAGTTTGGTCCCACTGTAATATTAAATGAACAAAAAGATAGGGGTTAGAGAAGGAAGTCGTTAATCCTCCCAGCAAGACATGTGAACACTCACCCTCTTTTTTGCGGACAAGGGGACAGGTGTTTATCAAATGATCCGAGGATGCGCAGTACATGCAGAGATTTCTGGATGTTCTTCTAGCTCGTTCAGTAGTCGTTAAAGGTGGGCGTATGGTTCCTACATCCATGGGAGTAGGGTCAACGGCCGAAATCTGAGAAGGACTAGACAATGGCATTCCCATCTTTTTAGCCCTTCTTTCTCGCAGTCGTCTGTCGATGTTGATACTAAGTTGTATCAAGGCCTCCAAGGTACCAGGTAAATCCGCTCGGGCGAGCTCGTCTTTAACAGCTTCCGATAACCCGAGTCTGAATTGAGTTCGCAAAGATGTGTCATTCCACCCTGAATCAAGGGTCCATCTTTTGAACTCAGATACAAAGTCTTCTACAGGTCTCCTTCCTTGTTTTAAGGCCCTCAACTGAATATCAGCAGTACTCTGCCTATTGGGGTCATCGTATAAACTAGCGAGTTCCGCTAGGAATAAAGAATAGGTGTTGAGAATCTGATCATTACTCTCAAAGAGAGAGTCTGCCCAGGCCCGTGGATCACCCGTCAGGTATGAAATAACGGTACAGAATTTTATTTGATCAGTGGGGTATGTACGAGGTTTTAACAAAAAAAGCAATTGACATGCGTTTTTGAATTCACAAAATTTTTTTCGATCACCTGTAAACACTAGAGGAGGGTTTATTTTAGGTTCAGGAGGCTGAATAGCAGTAAGCCGTGAGAGCTGGGTTACCTGCTGTGTCAGAGTCAGATTCTTTTCTTGTACGTCAGTCAGAGCAAGTATTAACGCTTTTACTTGTTGTGTTAATTGTGTCACTTGAGTGGGTAATTCTGCTGAATCCATTTTTATGGTTCGTTCAATCTGTAACGCTCCTGCGTTTTTAGTATAGGCTGGATTTGCAGCTGCAAAATCTCCACTCAGCAGTCATGTAGAGATGTGTTGAATACCAGATCCAACTCTCCAGGACTCATCACCGTGGGCCTGTCAGCTTCAACATACAGATATATACACACTCAATGAGATGTTCCTGGAGTGATAGGATGTATATGATAGTATGAAGGTGATGTGCTGAAGGGACAGGTGTGAACAGTGACAAGGATGGTAATCACTTGATAGGTTTGTATAGGAGAGTTCAAAATGGTATTTAGGAATGCAGAAAGGTTAGTATCGAGTATGCTAACAGGTGGTGAGGACAGCAGATGACAAATACAGGATAGAGTAACCCAGTGCAAGGATAGATAGTAGTAGACAGGAGAGCTAGCAATCTATGCAGCAGTGCAGATGATAGATGGTAGTAGGCTGAAGAGCTAGCAATCTATGTAACAGTGCAGATGATAGGATAGTATAGATAGGTAGTAACAGTCCTTAATGTGCATAGGTAGATAGTGCAATAAGGTTATGGAGGGTTCCCCTGCGGGGTACTTATCACTTGTAATGTTAGTAGGTTAGAGAGGTCCAGTAGATAAGGAATGATCCGGTAGTGAGATACAGGGATCAGTAGCGAGGTTCCGGTCTGCTCCAGGTAAAGGGAATGGCTGGAGGTTCCGATCGAGAGACAGGCTTGAAAGCATGTGGATAGCAAGGCAGGAAAGCAGGGTGAGATAGCCATAAGTAGAAGCAGTATTCCAAGAGTGATCGGGTAGCGAGATACAAGATCAGTGAGTGAAACAAGTCCAGGTAGCGAGATACATGAGCGAGTAACATCAGGTATGGCTGCTTCAGGCATGGCTTGATCGAACCAACCATGCGGTTGAACGAACAATGTGAGTGAGAAATAGCCGCTCTGCGGCGCTCAGCAGTGACATCATCGTTCTTAAAGGTATATGCGTACCACCTGAAGAGAAAGGTGGGACGCATTACAGAGGAAAGTGGTGATTAAGGGTACCGGAGGTACCAGAATCTTACAGCGCTCAACATTATAAATTCCTTACTTTCGCCTTCATCTCTATGGCTTAAAAAAGGAGCTTGACACAAAAAAATGGGTAGCCACGCCCCTGCTGTTGTTCCTCCCTGATGTAACGTACCTTCCGTGTCTGTGAAGTCCGTGCATTCCAAGGTGGTTAATGTCCTTCTGGTTTCAGTCTCCAGCACTCCATAACCCAGCCAGCGGCTGTATGAGTGGCTCCACCAGTTAAGCACCATTCCTAGTACCCAAAAATAATGGAGGTCATTTAGAGATGAGCGAGTTATTTACTGCTACAGTGAGTTGCCAATTGTCCTTTTTTAAAATAAATATACTAAATACTACTATACTCAGTTGGCACCCCGCTTGTCCTTTCTATTGCCTTGGGAAGAAGAATCAATCATGACACTAGGGCAAGCTTGTTATTTCTTCACAGTGGACCTGGCTCATGGCTCCTGGCAAATTGCTGTATGGGAGTAAGATTGGGAAAAAAATGCTTTGATAACACCACTGGGACTCTACAAATTTAGTTGCATGCCATTTGGGCTAACTATTACCTCCAGTTTTTGCAGAGGCTGATGGAATGATGTCTGGTGATAATATTATCATCTTTTCTAAAACTTTTAAAGATCACATTCAGCATCTGGACCAGGTGTTTACTCGCCTCTCACAGTATAGGTTGAAACTGAAGCCTAGCAAGTGTCACTTGATGCGGAAGAATATCCAATACTTGGGACATGTCATTGAAGCGGGAGGGGTATCATTCAAGGGCTAACAATCAAGCTGTGCAAGTTTGGAATGCCCCAAAGACACTGACTGAACTTGAGACTGGTAGGGTACTACAGGTGTTTTATCCCTCAATTCGCTCACATTGTGGCACCTTTTACTCAGTTCCTGAGCGGGCAACCTCCTCAGCAAAAGGGGTGGTCTTTACCTTCCATCCAGGCTCAATGGCGTGAGCCACAACAACAAGCTTTTGATACCTTAAAACAAAGACTGATGTCAGTCCCTTTCTCTGATCTCTGCTGACTATATTAATCTCTTCCTGGTTTTTACTGATGGAAGCCTGCAAGGGTTGGGTGCTGTATTAGAGCAAGAACAGGACAGATGTGAACGAGTTACAGTCTCCGACCCTTGGAGCGAAACCCCCATAACTATATCTCCTTCAAATTGGAGCTTTAATCCCTGGTGTGGGCCATCACAGAGAAATTTGCAGAATATCTCACAGGCAGGGCTGCTGTTAGAAATCGTGGGGCCCCGTACAGACTACCTGGCAGAGCCCCCCCAAGAAAATATTAAAGATATATTTAGCTAAAGTTACAACAAAATCACTATTAGCAGAAACAAATATAAAATAACTCGTATAATTCCTGCTAAATCTAAAAAAAAAAAAACTATGTTAAATAAAAAAGAAGATGAGATGATAAATATATACAGGCTGGGCAGTTGGAGCTCAGTGATCAGGGAGACAGAGAGAGAGAAACAAAGTTACAATTTACAAATAAACTCCTTAGCAGAGATGAGTGCTGGGAGGGGGGGCCCACACAAGGGAGGGGGATTAGTGAGGGACAACTGTCTCTTTCTCAATAGATAAAAGCTGATAGCAGGGAGAGAGACAGATCAGATTCAGGTGCTGGAGGAAGATTTCTGTATTTGTTGTCTATCACTAATCCCCTCTCTGTGTGGGCCCCCCTGTGTGCTCGGGCCCCCTACAAGAGGGCTGGTGGTCCTCTCCTATCAGCGGCCCTGCTCACAGGGGCCCAGATTGAAGTTTACATAGACAATAACAATCCCCTAGCCTACTTAGAGTCTGCCAAATGTGGGGCTTTGGAGCAGAGATGGGTCACTCGACTAGTTTGTTTCAATTATACAATACACTACAAGCCATGGTGGCTCAATGGCCATGCTGATGCAAAAGGACCATGACATTTTCCACATACAGCAAAAGAATGTCAGGAATTGCCCAATGTGTACTGAAATGGCAGTGGGACCAATTGGGGATTTCAGATAATGTACTATATCATCACATTTACATACCTACCGAGCCAGTCGCATATCTTAAAGATCTGCCAGTTATGGAGGAACTCAAAGGAAGTGCTGGTGGTGTGGCTGCTTTGAACATATAGACAAGAACTGTGACCGGCCAGAATCCAAAAGTACATATAGGCACCCTTAAACTCTCCCGAGGCAGAGGGATAACCCTTGGGACTTTCAGCAAAAGTTCCCAGCAAACCAGAGTCCATGGTCGCACCAAGTCCGGTAGTGACAGCCCTCGTTAATGGACAAGAGGTCCCATGTCTGATTGACAGGTTCTGAGGTCACTCTCATGGAATATGACTTCTACGCCCATCGGTTCGTGGCACAAAACCAGCTGGACCCTTCTTGGCTAACCCCTTAAGGAGGCCAAGAACCTGCTCATCCTAGTAGAAGGTATCACCTGGGTTAAGTTTCAGATAGACGACCAGGCGGTAGAGTGAGTAGGGGGTAGTAGTAACTTGTGGCTCAGTAAGTTCATAGTACCTATTGGACATGAACGTGGTGAAAGACTTGGACCTACCCTGCTTGCTGGCCAAATTTGAGCATTCAGGCCAGCATGTTGGAGGCTTTGGTCTGCAAGCTGTTTGGCTCAATGTGATAGGGACTTATGAGGCCCATCAGAGGGCAGCAAAGAAACAGCCTAAACAGATGGGGGTTGTCCGCAAGCCTGCCAAGCAAAAATTACTCCTGGCCGCTGGGTAAAGGCTCCGGAGACCAGAAAACGCCCTCAACCTAGTAAGAACAAAGCAGTGAAATGTACTACATCATTTCCACTTTCTCTGGCTGCTGTGGCTGTAGAAGAAGCTCAAGGAGTACGAGCTACACCCCACTAACTTCAATAGATGGCAGGTGAGACATTGAGGTCTAAAAGACATTTTGTGCCTTAAAGTGGTTCTAAACGCTAAAGATTTAGGAACAGATTTTCAAAAAATCATTTGAGTACTAAAAATAAAAGTTTCACATCACTGTAATTTAGGGGTCTATTTTTTAGGTTCAATTTATGAAAAACTTGTATGCTTTCCTCAAAGGCACCACATTGTCAGTTCATCAAATATCATTCCTGCTGACCTGGGGATAAAAGAAGGAATGGAGCACTGCTGCTAGAGGTCATCCCAACCCACAGATGGCATCAGGAATGGGGCTGGAGGGCATCACTGTTTTACATCAGGCTTGGTGTCCATTAACTTTGGGATGCCATCAAGAAAAGGGCATTGCTATAGGAGGACATTGTTACATCATGGTTGAAGCCTGCTGATCTGGGGATGGCATCATGAAGGGTATACAGCTGTCAGGTAAATATCTGGGTATTGCACCATGCTTGGTACCTACTAGTCCTGGATTGGATTTGTTTCTGCTTTGAAGCAATGGCATACAATTTTTCCATCTTGCACAATTTCCGTTCTCATAATGTTTCTGTTGCAGATTCTAAAAGAAATTATATCACGATTGCCAAAGTTTTACACATTTCAGGTTAAATAAACGGTTATGTTGTAATATTGCAAAACAAAAACATAAAAAAATTAGATGGGGAACAGTGAAAATACTATGCTAGCTAAGAAATCAATCAGCTAACTTATTATACAACTGACCATTGACCTGAAATCGATGTATTTGTATTAATGTGAAGATGCAACATTGCAAACATTTTACTAGTTACATTTACATTAGATAGAGCTCTCAGCTGCTTTTTAAATGCTCTGGATTCCAGAGAGTGTGTGAATTGTATGCAGCCAGCTGGTGGAGCTCTCTGCTCCTTTTTACAAACTTCACAAAAAACACATTTTAGAAAGATCTAAATAGTGCAAGCTGAAATTTACATACAAAAGTCAGGAATAAGTCTGTGCAATTACTCATTATATACCTCCTTTTTATGTGGCTGTTCAAAGTTTCAAATCATTGTTAAACGCAGGGTCTGAATTGTACTTCATACAACCACAAAACTTCTTGGTCAAGTATTTTATTGGTTAGGTAAAAAAGGCAGTAATACAGGCAGGTTTTGGTCCATACGTACATGACTAGATACAAAAAAAAAGGGAAAAGAAGGGGAGGACACAAGGGAATAAGTACCGGTATGTAGCACAACAACAGTAGTAGACAAGATGTTGAACATAAAAGAGGTTACTTATAAGTAAAGGCTTGAGTTATATAATAAACATTGGACGGAACATTCTAGAGTCTAGCCATCAAGAGTGTGTGGAGAGTGTCCCGACTGTATTGGGAATCATTAACAAGTTAGTTGGGCGTGCAAGCCTGATATAAAAATTGAGCGCTTAATGCAGTGTTGTAGTATGTTCTAGAATGTTGGCTACTTAGAGAGAGAGAGAGAGAACATAGCAGGAGAAAAGTAGGAGAGTAAGAGTTTAGGGTTGAGGGCATAGGGGTGATAGAGAAGGGGGAAAGCTAAGACTAAGGGGGGGGGCTCCAGGTACCCTGAGGCTGAAGTGAATAACTGCGCAAAAGCTGCAAGGTGGCATTGTCTATCATGGGAGCAAGAGGGATTCATCTAAATAGGGTGGGAGAAAGTGTGCCACCCATGGGGACCAAAGGGCTTCATATTTGTCTACTCTATCCAAGATAACTGCTTCTATTTTAGTGTGAATCATGCCTTGTGTGACCCTATTCTTGACTGTATGGACACAAAGGGTAGGGGTTGTCCATGATTTGGCAATAGTTTGTTTAGCCGCGGTGGTAATTTGTAGGAAGAGTTTAAATTGGCATTGCGTTAGAGCCGTCGGTTTTAAATTTAACAATGCAACAGGTGGGTCAGGTGGTAGGGATACATTAAATAGTGTACAGAGCATGTTGAACAGACTGGACCAAGAGGTCTGTGCTACTGGGCATGTCCATCAGATATGCAAAAAGGATTCTTGTGCTGCGCAGCCCCTGAAGCAGGTAGAGGGATATTGAGGCACGTATTTAGAGATCCTGGCGGGGACCAAGTACCAGCGAGTTACTTCCTTGTAGTTAGTTTCAAGTGCTACAATATTCTGTGAAGATGATTTTGTTGCCTGCCAGGTATGGTTCCAATCTGCGGTGTCGAGCATGATTGCAAGATCACTTTCCCATTTAGAGGTGTAGGAGGGAGTAATGGGGGATCCAGAGGTGATAAGATGGGAGTAAAGGGCTGAGATGAGGCCTCATCTATGTGGGTCGCCCTTACATGTTTGTTCGAAAATAGATATGGTAGTAATAGAGGTGTCTTAAAGGAGTAGGGGTGTAAGGAAATGTTTGATTTGGAGTTATCTAAAGATTTTGGCCGAGGGAATGTTATGTGACTCCCTAAGAACGGGGAATGGTCTTATTCCAAAAGGGGTCAAAAACGAATAAGCTCTAAAAAGGTTTGCCGAAGACAAAGCATAGAAAGAGGAGGGTGAGGTCCAGGCTGGGTAAAATGCAGAGTTGCAGAGAAATGAGAGCATAGGGTTGTGGGGCGATTTGAGTGAGTGTTTGATTTTGAGGCGATCCCAAAGAGAGAGAAAGTGATGAGTCACTGGGTTGAGAATGGATTCGGTGGTCTGAAGGGCGAAGCCATAGGAGGTTAGCGACTGAGAGAGGGTCACATTCAACTGATTCTATAGCCACCCAGAGGGGTATTTCAGTAGTTGCGTGGTACTTGGGCAGTTGGGCCAGATAGGCAGCTTGGAAATATCTTGCAAAGTTAGGAAGTCCCAGGCCGCCTCTCTGTTTGGGTAAGTACAGAGTGTTTCAGGGTATACGATGTTTGACCGTGCCCCATACGTAGGAGATTATACGTCGCTGTAATAGGCGAAGAAAGTAACTTGGGACTGGGATTGGTAATACCCGGAAGAGATACAGTATTTTTGGGAGAATGGACATCTTGGCTACTGTGATCCTACCCATCCATGCAAGCGGTAGAGTGGACCATTTGGACATAAGGTTAGTGAGATGAGTAAGCAAAGAAGGATAGTTGGTGGAGAAGAGGTCAGATATGTTAGCTGTCAATTTAATGCCGAGGTATGAGATGGAACAGGGAGACCAAGTGAATGGCAGGGCGGACTGCAATTGGGTTAGTTCATTGGGGGGGGGGGGGGATGGAGATGTTCATTGCTGTGGATTTGAGCGGGTTAACTTTAAAACCTGAGATATCGCCAAAATCTGTCAATACTTTAAGGAGGTTGGGTGCAGAGGTCAATGGAGATGTCAGAAAGATTAGGACGTCGTCTACGAATAAGCATAGTTTGTGATGATGACCACCAATTTCTAACCCCTTAATGTTGAAATCTTGGCGAATTAAGTGTGCTAGGGGCTCAATAGCTAGGGCAAAAAGGAGGGGTGAAAAAGGACAACCTTGACGCATGCCTCTGCTGATTGGAAAAGATTCAGATCTATGGCCTATATAGCACACAGAGGCAGAGGGTGTAACGTAAAGAGCTGTGATCCAGGCAAGAAAATGTGTACCGAACCACCATCGCCTAAGTATGTATTGTAGATAGGACCAAGAGACTGAATTGAAGGCCTTTTTTATATCTAAGGAAAGCAGGCTTAACAGGATTTTGCGAGTACGGGCTATGTGGGTTAAGAAGACTGTGCTTCGAATATTGTCTTCTGCTTGTCGGGTGGGGATAAAGCCTACTTGATCCTTATGTACAAGGGCTCCAATAATAGGATTAATTCGAGTAGCTAATGATTCGGCTAGTAATTTGATGTCGAGGTTGAGAAGGGATATGGGCCTGTAGTTCGTCCAAGATGAGTCATCGGTCTGAGGTTTTGGGAGCATCGTGATGGTCGCCGCCAATGTTTCAGGGTAAAACGTATGGCCTTTAAGAATGGCGTTGTAGGCTCTGGTTAACATGGGGGCTAGTGGATTAACAAACTTTTTATAATATGTGGCTGAGAACCCATCAGGTCCAGGGCGTTTATGCGTTTTAATATGTTTGATGGCCAATATGACCTCCTCAGGTTATATGGGTTTCCCTAGGCTATCTCGTTGAGATGTGCATAGGGAGGGTAAGTCAGTGTACAGGAACAGGGTTTCTGCTTGGGTTTGGTCAAGGGTGTTGTTTCCTGAGTGTAGCCGGGATAGGACTACCAATATATATATATAGACTTATCGTTGTTGTTGGAATTGTTCTTGTGCCCCTTTAAGACTGCTCTCGGGGGAGATTGTGATCTTACAAGAGTGGAAGAATGGGATTGTGGGAGATGTCGTTTCTGACAGAGCGCTGATCATTGTCTGGATTGATGGGGGAACTATCTTCCCATGAAGCAATGGGGGAGCGGAGGATTATGGGGGAAGATATAAAACTATCTGCTCCACGTCTTGAGGACTCTCTTGCTCCCATTACCCATTGAGTGCACATGAGCCTGCTGAGTGTGCGTGACTTGCAGTTCCGGCCTAGTGCATGAGACCTGACCCGCTCACGGAACACAGCCTCAGTGGAGTGGAGGCTGATCGCTGTACTGTGGATGCTTGCACAGTATTGCTGACGGGGAGAGAGTGGAGGTCGGTCGGACATCCTAGGGTGGCAGAGTGCAGCCTGTTCCCAGATGCCGGAGTGTGAGAGATCACATCGTCTATCCTATAGGGCCCAAACGGACATCCAAGAGTGGAAGAGGGTGCCTGTGTCGAGCTCAGAATGCAAGTATAACCTTTCATTTTCACGCTGACTGCAGACACTGCAATAGACATCAATTCCCTTAGGATTACAATTCAACATCTGATCCTTCTGCTATTTTACACCACAGTGGAAAGTGTTTATGAGCTCCAACTGCCGGTGAAGAAAATTAGCAAGGCCTTGCTAAGCGAGGGATATTGAGATACATATTAGTTCTTAAAGGGGACACGTCCTTTTTCATTGCAGTACTAGTGAGGGCAGTGACGTTATAGAGTGTCATAGAGTTCTTCTTTAATCTGAATATTGTCTCATTTCCATAGAGAATATTCATAACAATTTCAGATTATAGAACGTTGTCTTCAATATTGTTCTTTGATATTTAAATTATTGTTCCTTTTGTTTTGTTGTGTCAGTTTTGCTGAACCCTGATGGTTTAGGCAGGATTCGGCTGACTGACATAATTTCATCCGTTTATTCAACGGTAAAAAGTAAAATTAATTTATATTGTGTCAGTGTGTTCTTAAAGGTATATGCACAATGTCAGAACCTAGAGTGTCAGGGGGGCTGGACGGTTTACAGGGTCATAGTAGTGCTGAGGAACACCCAGCAACCCCCGAGGGGGTAGTGCTACATGTGGGGGCTTGTCCAGGATATCCTCTGCTGCTACACTCCCTATTCAGCCCCTGAGCCAATGACAGGAAAGGCGATGAGCTTGGCTGCAGCCACCGCTTGGGGAGGAGCCCAAGGAGCTCGGTTGGAGCAAAGTACTGTTCTGGAGGTTCCAGGAAATAAATGCACAGAGAAGGAGATCCGGCAGTGGGTGAGGGCCTTGGTGCCAGAACAGAGGGCCTACCGATTGTATGTGAGGGTAGATTATGAAGTGGACTTTGTGGAAGTGTTATTGGAGTGGCAAGAAGATGTGCCATTGGTTCAAATCTTACCTAACTCACCGCACCTTCAGTGTCACTTACAATTCCACTTACTCCCCTGCAACTCCTCTTACCATTGGGGTCCCCCAAGGTTCTGTCCTTGGACCGCCACTATTCTTAATCTATACCTCCTCCCTGGGTCAGCTAATAGCCTCCTATGGCTTCCACTACCATTTCTATGCTGATGACACCCAAATCTACCTCTCTACCCCTCAGCTCACCCCATCAGTCTCCTCCCGCATCACTGATCTACTAACAGACAAATCAGCTTGGATGTAACACCACTTCCTCAAACTGAATCTATCTAAAACTGAGCTCATAATATTTCCTCCTCCAGGTGCCACTTCCCCTGAATTCTCTGTCAAGATCAATGGAACAACTATCAGTCCTTCCACACATGCCAGAGTGCTAGGGGTAAGCCTGGACTCTGCACTGTCCTTTCAGGCTCACGTCCAAGCCCTGTCCAAATAATGCCGCCTTAACCTCCGCAACATCGCTAGAATACGGCCCTTTTTAACCAACGACACCACCAAGCTTTTAATTCACACCCTGGTTATCTCTCGCCTCGACTATTGCAAATCCCTCCTCATTGGATTACCTTTACATAGATTATCCCCCCTTCAATCCATAATGAATGCTGCTGCAAGACTTATCCACCTTACCAACTATTCAGTGTCCTCCACCCCTCTCTGCCAATCCCTTCACTGGCTTCCACTCACCCAACTAATAAAATTCAAAGTGCTAACAATAGTTTACAATGCCATCCACAACTCTGCTCCCAGCTACATCACTAACCTGATCTCAAAATATCAACCAAGCCGCTCTCTTTGGTCCTCCCAATACCTCCTGCTCTCTAGCTCCCTTGTCCCCTCTTCCCATGCTCGCCTCCAGGATTTCTCCAGAGCTTCTCCCATTCTTTGGAACTCTCTACCCCAATCTGTCTGACTGTCCCCTAATCTATCCATCTTTAGACGATCCCTGAAAACCCTTCTCTTTAAAGAAGCCTATCCGGCTACTAACTAATACACTGTTTCACTTTCTTCATCAGCTCATCCCCCACAGCTATTACCTTTTGTATCAATTGACCCTCTCTTTTAGATTGTAAGCTCTAACGAGCACGGCCCTCTCATTCCTCTTGTTCCAAATTGTATTGTAACTGTAATGTCTGCCTTAATTTTGTTAAGCGCTGGGCAAACTGTTGGCAATATATAAATCCTGTATAATAATAATATTCTTCCAGGAAGAGGAGGTGACCCTGACGGAGGGGGTCAGGGCCTGGAGAAGGAGGTGACACCAGAAGAAGGACCATTGCCTTTGCAAGCTAGTACTGGGCCAGTGAGTACTGATTCCAATGGATCTGGTGTACCTTCTGCCTCATTCTACACTGACATGAGCCGATTAGTCGAGAGTCTGGGGAAGAATGGTTCCAGTAGTGCGGGACAATGCTATAGAAGGCTTCGGTTCTTTTCCAGCCAGCTACCGACTCCAACGGGAGAAGAGGATTTTGAAAGTTGGATGAGTCAAGCCACTCAGGCAGTAGAGGAGTGGAGTGTACCAGAGACTGTGAAGAGGCAGCGGCTTAGCGAGAGCCTGAGGGGCCCAGCAGCTGTGATTCGGAATATGAGAATGGGCAAGAAAGATTGTGTAGCCATGGACTATATTGATGTCCTGCATGCTGTTTTCGGAAGAGTAGAGAGAACTCCAGACTTGCTATACAAATTCAACCATACCCATCAGCAACGAGGGGAGAGATTGTCCGACTACATCTCTCAAGTGGACAAGATGTTACATCAGATCATCTTGAAGAGGGGCATAGACCCCAAGGATGCCGATCAAGTAGGATTGGATAGAGTGTTGCAAGGGGCTCATCCAAACCACCCCATTGTCTTGAAGTTGCTGTTGGAAGGAGCTTGAGCTACCCCTACTTACCTGGAATTCATGAGAGAAGTGAGGGAAGAGGAAGCTCTGCTAGAAGAAAAGAGTCAAGGGGCCAGAGAGCTGCTGGTGGGAGAGGTAAAGAGAGAGAAAGCTTCTGCCGACCTTGGTCATGTGGAACCTAGTCTCTCAGATGAAGAGAGTGAAGCAGACCTGGACCTAGGCCGACGCGAAAGTTCAGACAGTAAGAAGCAAGATGACAACTCAAACTCAGCCGATCTGATGATTCAAGTAGCGCAGGTTAAAGCTCAAATGTGTTGGTCATTGATGCAAGTAATGGAGGCCCAGGGGAAAATATTCAGGAGCCAGGAGGCAGTCCTAGAGGATCAGGACCCCCTCCTTTCAGTGATAGAGGCTATTTTGAATGTGGAGAAGTCGGGCATTTCCGGGCCAAATGTCCCAAGAGGTGGGCTAGCCCTGAACTATTTGAAGAAGTGCTGAAGGCTTTACAGAAGATCTTTTTCCCAAAAGAATGCAGAAAACTTCAGGGGACCTTAGTGAAGGAGCCAATTGAGTGTCCCGAGACTAAACAGTACTAGTAAAATCTCAAAAAGATGGCAGAGGACAGGGCCCTCTATACGGTCCCCTCCTTCTACGCCTTGTAAAAAGAAAGAGTCGCCCGGGTCTGGGGGAAAGACACAGGGGGTCAATGTATCTTCTCCTCCAAGAAAGAAAAAGAGGATCTGGTTACCAATCATGAAGTCAGTCAAGGTACAGACAGTTGAATCCCCAGATAGGAGTACATCCGAGCAACGAGTGGAGATGATCCCATCCTCACGGTCGAGTATTGGGACACCAGTGAAGAACAGTGCAAGTGTGGAGGAAGAAAGTGGTGGCCCGGGACATAGGGATTGGTGTGTCGGGGGTCGTGTTTGTACATGCACTATAAAGAAAAATGTTGATTGTGCAATTCATGACAGCGGGACAGTTTTCCTGAATAGTGTGGAGAGTTATATCTATGCATATACTGCAAAGAAAAATGTTGACCGTGCACTTCATGACAGCGGGACAGTTTTCCAAAACAGTATGGAAAGTTATGTTTGTACATGTGCTGTAAAGAAAAATGTTGGCTGTGCAATGTCTGACAGTGGAACAATTTTCCAAAACAGTAAGGGAGATCAGTTGGCTTGGCAGGATGGAAGTGCAACTGAGGCCCAGGTACAGATAGTAATGCGTGTGGATTGGGGAACAAGATCTGCCGTACAGTGATCTTCATGCTGGCTGTATTGAGTTGGAGTGGAAGAGGTTACTGTACTGCACGGGAAAGCGCGGGCTGATGAGATCTGGCTAACAGGAGGAGCCACCGCCAGAGAGCCAGCTAATCTGGAGTTGTGGGCGGAGTTGCCGCCCACAAGCTGCCAATCCAAATGGAGGAAGGGAGCCAAGACATCACTTCTGCCTTTGGGTGTAGTTGAGAGGGAGACACGTGTGTGGAGGAGCAAGATGGCAGGTGCCGCAGTGAGCCGGAACACAGGGGCTATCCCATGTGTTGGCAGTGTACCTGAATGGTTGGAAGAGTCACCGGAGTCGGTCCTGTGGGACACCGGAGTGAGGTTGGTGCCCAAGGGAGGACTGGTGCTGTGCAGCGGGAAGGACAAGGAGCCCTTGGGACTGGTATGTGGTCGGTGCTTGAACATGTCTATGCGGCTGCAGGACTGGAGTCCATGCAGACACTGTGGTGACCTGCTTGTGCAGGCTGTGAATAGTGACTGTCAGCCCAGAAAGCTGTGTGTGATGTGGGAGACGGGAGTCACTTGGGAAGTGCTAATGCCCATGAGGATCCCTGTAGGCAGAGGAAGAGCGGTGCTGCGAGTGCTGGTGGAGCCGGGGCAAGGAGTGCAGACTTAAACTGCCGTATGCTGGACCAGGGAGACTCACACCTCGGAGGTGAAGTGCACCCAGGTGTTTCAGGCCGAGTCGCGGCCGGGAGAAGGGCCAGCTAATCCTGCATCGGCAGAACAAAATCCAATCAAAGCAGAGGGGAATCAATGGGCTCCTGGGAAGAGGGTCTCCAGTGTGACAAGTGAAGAGGAGGTCAGATTCATTGATGTAGGGTCCTCCAGCTTTCAACATCGGTATGGATTCTTGAAGGAAGGAATAGATGTTTGGAAGTCGGAGGAGAAAACAGAGTGGAACTGGGGAACGGATGAGAGGAGCAGTTCAGCCAGTCCTAGCTTGCCTGATGAGGAGACAAGGGATTAGGTGGTAAGCATGAAGTGTGCCAGGAATTTGGGGTTCTATGAGGCCTACACTACAAGGGTCCCAGACCTATCCTCACCTTGTACCTACACCCAGGCTGGGGATCAAAACGAGGCCTATGCTAAACTCATCAGGAGACCCTATATTGCCAACCTGGAAGAGGAAACAGGCAGACCCTCCCCAGGTTCTCAAGGTGTCAACGTTTTATTCAGAGAAGGTGGCCTTGGAATACGGGTACGATTACACCAATGCTCCTCGGGAGATAATACTGTAGATTGAGGCCAAGAGGGAAGAATGGTGCAACGATTCAATCTGGGAGCTCCTGTGCATTTCTAGACTGTATCGGAACAAGGAGAGGCCTGATCTATGGGACACCTTCTGTTCTGTAAAAACAAATTAGAACTTGGGATGGGCTGATTACATAGACCGCGTGGAGGTCCATCGCCCAAAAGAATCTGGCCAACCCTGGTCTGTCCATGTCAAGGACCCTGGTAGGAAAACCACCCAGATCCCTTATCCAGACTATTACTGCGGCTGAGGATGCAGGATTTCACCTTTACAGAGTCACAGTGTTAAGGCTGGCTAGCCTAAGAATTTCTTGAAGAAGAAGAGGGGCTGGAGAGCCCGAAGTTATAGTTAAAGTTAAAATTCAAAGTTCAAGTTGTTGCTGTTAGGGGCAAAGCCCTGTTCCCAATACCCCTTTCCTTTCTATCCTTGCAATAGGGATCGGGAAATCAACAGAACTGCTATCAGTGGGTAGTATCACCAAGAGAGGGCTGACCCTCTAACTTTAAAAGAGACTCTTTGTTCAAAAGATTTCAGTAGTAGCGCAGATCTATTGTTCAGCTGCTACAGGAAGGTATTCCTTCTGAACATTCTTTGGAGATCCTTTGGGCCATCTACCTCAAAAGTTAAAAGGGACATTCTACAAAGAAACTTGGGCCATCAGGCCATAAGAGGAAGTACATTGCTTAAAGGACACTTTGCGAAGATCCTGTTGGGCCGTTGGGCCAGTTGGAGGAACTTTATGTAAGTAACTACCTCAGGAGAGCAGGTAGTGGCTTAAAGTCTCTTCGGAGAATAGGATGCCAGGATGTGAGGGATCCCTTGAAGAGACCTGTAATACTCACAGGTTGGACAAGCTTGCTCAGGCTCCAGCAAAATAGCTTGTCACAAAAAGATGCCTCGGTGCTACAGGAGGAGAGGACACTGTGAGCATCGGTCGGGTGGACTCCGCATCTCTTCACTCTGAACTTGTGAGTTTGACTGTGATAGGAGGAGAGTCAATGCCCTAGTGTTGGAAGAGGGACTGTGCCTATCATCCAGTCACCAAGAATGGTGTGTAAAGTCTATATAGATAGATAGCTTGGCAGGGTTCCTTTGTTACCTGACCCAGGAGTAAGAGAGTGAAGCGGGTTGGAAGTGACTCCTACATGAATGTATAGTTGAAAAGTATGTGGTGAGAAGGTCGCCTCCGAGGAGAGGACAGTATCGCCTCCGAGGAGAGGATACATACTGGGATGTATAAAAAAGGGGATTCACTCCAGAAATAAAGAGATTATTCTTCCACTCTACAAGACTCTGGTCCGGCCACATCTGGAGTATGCTGTCCAGTTCTGGGCACCGGTCCTCAGGAAGGATGTGCTGGAACTGAAGAAAGTCCAGAGAAGGGCAACAAAAATAATTAGGGGAATGGAGGACATCAGCTATGAGGAAAGACTGCAAGCACTGAACTTATTCTCTCTGGAGAAGAGACGATTGAGGGGGGATATGATATCAATGTACAAATACTGTACTGGCAACCCTAGCATATGGAAAAACCTATTTAGAGAAAGGAAATACAATAAGACACGTGGCCACTCACTAAACCTAGAGGAAAGGCGGTTTAACCTTAAAATACGCAGGGGGTTCTTCACTGTAAGAGCAGTAAGGATGTGGAATTCTCTTCCGCAAACAGTCGTATCAGCAGGGAGCATTGATACTTTCAAAAAACTATTAGATGGGCACCTTAACCACTTAAGCCCCGGAGGATTTGGCTGCTAAAGGACCAGGGGTTTTTTTGCGATTTTTTACTGCGTGACTTTAACGGACAATTGCGCGGTCGTGCGACGCTGTACCTAAACGAATTTGACGTCCTTTTTTTCCCACAAACAGAGCTTTCTTTTGGTGGTATTTGATCACCTGTGCGATTTTTTGATCACGCGCTATAAACAAAAAAAGAGCGTAAATTTTGCAAAAATAACAATATTTTTCACATTTTTTTATATGAAATTCCCCCCCAAAAAAAGTAAAAATCAAAATTTTTTAACATTTTTCGGCCAATTTGTTTTATGCTACCTATGTTTGGTAAAAAAAATCGCAAAAAGCGTATTTTGATTGGTTTGCGCAAAAGTTATCGCGTTTACTAACAAAGAGAAAGATTTTTGTCATTTTTGGTGTTTTTTTTTTTAACGCGTAATGGCGGCGATCTGCGATTTTTTTTTCGGTACTGCGACATTGCGGCGGACAGATCGGACCCTTGACTGACATTTTTGACACTTTTGGGGTTACCAGTGACATTACTGCAGTAATCAGTGCTATACATATGCACTGTTACTGCAAAAATGACACTGGCAGGGAAGGGGTTAACTTTATTGGACAGGGAGGGGTTAAGTGTGTCCTAGGGGCGTGCTTTCTACTGTGTAGGGACATTCCTATTGGTGTAAAAGCAAAGATCAACCGTTCTACATAGTAGAACGGACAGATCTTCACTTTTACACAGGGAGAACTGACAGGCAGCTTGTTTACACAAGCTGCTCTGTCTTTCTCCCTTCACAGGAGCGATCGCAGTGTGACTGGCGGACATCGAGTCCGCCGGTCACACGCACTGACTTGCCTGTGAACGAGCCGCGGCGGGCGCGCGCCTCGGCGGGCGCGCGCCCGCCCGCGATAGGCTCGCAAGTCAGTGACAGGCGAGTGACGTACCGATACGTCACTCTGCCTGGCCGGGGCTGACCGCCGCAGTATATAGTCGTGCGGCGGTCGGCAACCGGTTAAAGACCACAACATACAGGTGTATACAATGTGCGGTTAACAGTAAACACACACACACACACATCATAGGTTGAACTGGATGGACTGATGTCTTTTTTCAACCTCACTAACTATGTAACTATGGTTCAAATAGCCATGCTTAATACATTTCTAATTTACATTTCCTTTGCAGGCTTGCTCTGGATTTCCGGGTCTGGCTAGGCCCTTCACCATTTGTACAATGTAAATTTTATATTTAATTAGTCAGATAGGATGTTACTTTTACCTGTCTAGGCAGATTTTTGTTTGGCGGGGGGTGCATTGATTTAAATGCACCTATTGTGTGTGGATAACCTTGTGAATATTTATATATATATATATATATATATATATGTATATATTTTATCACAAAATGTATTATGTCTATTGACTGTGTATATTTGTTATTTTCCTTTTCCCCCTTTCCAGGCTTGTGGGATACTCCGTAAGAAATTTTTGGGAAAGAATTTTTGTAGGGGAGGCTGCCCTGAGCCAGTGAGGACATGGCTCATTTGGCGGGGGGGGGGGGGGGGGTGAGTGTAGCACCCTCCTAGGTAGGTGCTAGAGAGTGATTATAGTTTTAGGCTCTGTCTGCCAATCAGAGGAACAGCAGGCAAATTCAATATTGCTTTCTGCGTAACAGAGATCAGGATCTGTGAGTTAGGTCTACTCATGGTGCTCAGTGTGTAATTTATCTGGTCTAGGGAGTGTTTCACACTGGTTCAATAGGGAGGCATATTGGACAGTGGAGCAAACCAGGCCAATGGGTACACAGGTTTTGATACAGCCTCAGTGATTGGCACGGACTGGTTGTCTCGGTGCATTCTGGGGTGTGGTATAAAAGCTAGGAGCACATGTCGGGGTCTTAGGCTGGTGAGCAGAGTCCCGGAAGGAGGGTGGCGGCTGCCTCCTCCTCTGTAGCTGTTGGTGTGTGGTCGCAGGCGGTCGGCATGGAGGACAAGAAGGAAGGAGATGAACCGAGAGGTCCAGGAGAACTGACTGGAGGGGTTGAGACACTGGGATCGGGTCTAGGGGCCTAACCTGAGAGGGGGCCACCCCGGAGTAGTATAGTCAGAGGACGGGTGTCAGCTGGTGGAGTGAAAGGGGGTGCTAGGAAAGTACCCTGAAGATAGTTACTAAATCAAGTCATCTACTCAGAGACTTAATCCTAAAGTTCATCTAGTGGCAAGGTGAATCAGCAGCCTGGCTGCACCTACAGACAGGAGTCCTCATCTATTGTGAATAGTTCAATTCTGGAGTATCCCACTCTTCCCTTCTCCTATCCCTATTTAAAATAAAAACACAAAAACAACTACAACCTCTAGACTGTTTATTAACTGAGCCAAGAAGAAAAGGGTTAAATTGTGCATGCTGCAGTTGCTAACGGTAACCCAGGGGGACCTAAAGTGTAATATCCAGCAGTCCTCATGGGGGCAGTGCTACATGAAGAAACGGTGGTAAGGCGTTTTTACGGAACACCTGAAGAATTTTGATTGGGTTGCTAGTGTAGTTATTTGGAGACGTCCTCAGTCAAATCGGTTTAGGAGTGTGATCTAGTCGTCAGAGAAAGAGAGCCAGAAAAGTAGTAGGTTTGTTCGCCTTGGTATAAAATCTGTGTCTTGAACATAGAAACATAGAAACATAGAATGTGTCGGCAGATAAGAACCATTTGGCCCATCTAGTCTGCCCAATATATCTGAATCCTATGAATAGTCCCTGGTCCTATCTTATATGAAGGATAGCCTTATGCCATGAACGCCATGAAACTTTTTCGGCTGTCTGTTAAGAAGAGGTCGAGCTCTAGTCTGGCTTTTTCTAGGACCTGCCTATTTGATAGGGTGGGGTCTGTTTGGAATGCTGTGTGTGTTGTCTCGAACATGGTCTCTAGACGCTGATGGGTGAGGCGTTTTTCTTTGTTGAGGTAAGACGCCTGACTTATGCAGGCTCATCTCATGACTGGCTTGTGGGCTTCCCAAAGTAGGAGGGGAGAAATGTCTGGGGTATTGTTGGTGGAAAGGTAGTCTTTGAGCGCCTTTTCTATCACAAGATGGTGGGAAGGATGGGTTAGGAGATTATCATTAATTATCAACGTGGGGTCTTTAGTAGAAGGGACTAAGGAAGCCAAAGTGGTAACAATGGCACTATGGTTGGACCAAGAAACTGCGAGAATGGTTGAAGAGAGAAGTTGAAGGGTAGTGCCAATAGTGAGTAATATGTGATCTACACACGAGAATGTATTATTCGGATATGAGTAAAATGTGTATTGATGTCGGGTGGGGTTAAAGGGTAACTCCACTTTCGTGGGGAAAAAAAAATAGCAAATAAATAAAAACAATATAGCGTATACAATTGCGACACAAATCATATTGTAATTGAATGTTATTAAAAATGACCTTTCCTTTTCAATCTGCAGCTGTTGTAATTTTCTGAAAATGAAATCCAATATGGCTACCTGGATCTGTTGTGTACACAGAATGTGTACTGACCACACCCCAGAAACATAATTTCCTGCTTGTGTGATTGGCTCACCAATTTTCCCAGAAGTCTGCCTAAGATACAAGTCCGATTTCTGGCATCCCCTGCAACAAAAATATTATTTTTGGTGAGATACTCCCAATAGGAACACATCTAAAGGGATGCAGGCCCAGCAGCTTTCCTCATTAGAGCTCTGTAGCTGCACAGCTGACAAATAATTATGAAAACCACTCCGCACAGAGGCACAGAGGAACAAACAATGATTTCTTCAGAATAACAAAAGGTAGGAATCTGCAACAAAGTTTGTTATAATCCTTGTAATGTACAGAGATCACCCAGAGGGGAATGTTTTTTTCTCAACAAAAGTGGAGCTACGCTTTAAATTCATGCCAGGAATCAACTAATTAGTGGCGTTGCAGGAGTCGTTGGAAGGTATGTTTTCGCGCAACCAGATAGGGAAGTCTGTGGGGATTTGTCTAAGAAAGGGTAAATGGTATGATTCGAGTCTCCGCAAAGAAGGAGGGTACCTCGTTTGTGTGAGTCGACTACAGCCAATAAGTGGGAAAGGAATGGTAGAGGTGTAGAGTTTGGTGCATAATACGACACTGCGGTCACTTCTGTATCTAGTAGGAGGCCTGACAGAATTAGGTAGCGACCCTCATGGTCCTTGATCTCCGCCAGGGGGGTAAAGGGTGTAGAGAAATGGAAAGCGTTTCGTATCAGCTGATGCTGTGTATACTTGAGGATATGCCAAATTAAAATACTTAGGGGTGGAGTGAGAGGTGAAGTAAGTTTCCTGTAGACACACAATGTGTGCCTTGAATGAAATGAACGTCTTGAAGGCTTTGGTCCTTTTATGTGGTGTACCTGGAAGGGACAAAGATAGAGAGGAAAAAGAAATCAAAAGTGGGGAAGACGTTGAATGCCGCTAGGTGTAGAGGGACTTGCAAAAAGCATTTTAGGTAGAAACATATTTTGAAAAGCACAGAGTGTGTCCCTGAGACTGGTGGAACGTCATGAGTCTCAGGGACAGGAAGACTTCCATGGAATAGCTCTAATGAGAGATCCATGGACTAGGTGGAGGTGCAGTGACAAGCGATGGGGTGAGGAGCAGCCTAATAAATATTTTTCAAGCAACAACCATGAAGAACATGGGTGGTGTAAACATTGGGACAACCAGTATAACAGTGGCATCAGAGACTCAACAATATGGAATAATAAGAGGGAAGAAGGAAGAAGGGAAGAAGAGGAGGGGAAAACAAAAATATATCCTCCATCTCCCCTCCCCCCCAAAGTTTGAGGGGCGTGAAGCTGGAATTTCCGAAGTTCTGAGGTCTATTAACTTGCATATATATTGTACTATTCATCCAAACAGCGTGGGAAGGGAAGGGCTAACGGGCAGTGCCCCTGACGGAAACACCCCAAAAACTGCAACAGGCAGGAAAGGGAGAACTCACAAATGGAAGGGCTGGAATCAGTCCATAGTGTCCAGGTGTCGTGAAGTGGGTGAAGTGAAGCGTCCGCGTTTATACGATGCAGCCTGATCAGTGCCCATCAATGCAGCCTCACCAGTGTCCATCAGCTCCCCCTCATCAGTGCCTATCAGTGCAACCTCATCAGTGCCCATCAGTGCAGCCTGATCCATGCCCATTACTGCAGTGTCACTAGTGCCCACCAGTGCAGCCTCATTAATGCCTATCAATGCAGCCTCGTGCCCATCAATGCAGTCTCACCAGTGCCCATCAATGCAGCCTCACCAGTGTCCATCAGCTCACCCTCATCAGTACCTATCAGTGCAGCCTCATCAGTGTTCATCAGTGCAGCCTGATCCATGCCCATCAATGCAGTGTCAACAGTGCCCACCAGTGCAGCCTCATCAGTGCCCATCAATGTAGCCTGAGCAATGCCCATCAATGCAGCCTCAGCAATGCCCATCAGCTCAGCCTCATCAGTGCCCATTAGTGCAGCCTAATCAGTGCCCATCAATTCAGCCTCACCAGTGCCCAACAGCTCAGCCTCACCAGTGCCCATAAGTACAGTGCAATCAGTGCCAATTAATTCAGCCTAATCAGTGTCCATCAATGCAGCCTCACCAGTGCCCATCAATGCAGCCTCATCAGTGCAGCCTCACCAGTGTCCATCAATTCAGCCTGATCAGTGCCTATCAATGCCGCCTTCCCAGTGCCCATCAATGTAGCCTCATCAGTGTCAATCAACTCACCCTCATCAGTGCCTATCAATACAGCCTCCTTAGTGCCCATCTTGCAGCCTGATCCATGCCCATCAATGCAGCCTCAGCAGTGCCCATCAACTCAGCCTCATTGGTGCCCATTAGTGCAGCCTGATCAGTGCCAATAAATGCAGCCTGATCAGTGGCCATTAATGCAGTCTCACCAGTGCCCATCAATGCAGCCTCATCAGTGCCCATCAGTGCAGCCTCACCAGTGTCCGTCAATGAAGTCTGATCATTGCCCATTAGCTCAGCCTCACCAGTGCCCATCAACACAGCCTGTTCAGTGCCCATCAATGCAACCTGATCAATGCCCACCAATGCAGTGTCACCAGTGACCATCAGTGCAGCCTCATCAGTGCCTATTAATGCAGCCTCTTCAGTGTCCATCAATGAAGCCTGATCAGTGCTCATCAATGTAGCCTCACCAGTGCTCATCAGCTCAACCTCATCAGTGCCCATCAGCGCCACCTCACCAGTGTCCATTAATGCAACCTGATTAGTGCCCGTAAATGTAGACTCACCAGTGCCCATCAATGTAGTCTGATCAGTGCCCATCAGCTCAGCCTCACCAGTGTCCATCAATGCAGTCTGATCAGTGCCCATCAATGCAGCCTGGTCAGTGCCCATAAATGCAGCCTCACCATTGCCCATCAATGCAGCCTGATCAATGCCCATCAGTCCAGCCTCACCAGTGCCCATTATTGCAACCTCACCAGTGTCCTTCAATGCAACCTGATCAGTGCCCATCAATGCAGCCTCACCGTTGCCCATGAATGCAGCCTGATCAGTGCCCATCAGATCAGCCTCATAAGTGGCCATCAATGCAGCCTCACCAGTGCCCATGAATGTAGCCTCACCAGAGCTCATCAATGCAGCCTGATCATTGCCCATCAATGCAGTGTCACCAGTGCCCTTTAGTGCAGCCTCATCAGTGCAGCCCAATCCATGCCCATCAATGCAGCCTCAGCAGTGTCCATCAGCTCAGCCTCATCAGTGCCCATTAGTGCAGCCCGAACAGTGAAAATGAATGCAGCCTGATCAGTGCCCATCAATGCAGCCTCACCAGTGTCTATTAATGCAGCCTCATCAGTGCCCATCAGTGCAGCCTCACCAGTGTCCATCAATGCAGCCTGATCAGTGCCCATCAATGCAGCCTCACCAGTGTCCATCAGTGAAGCCTGATCATTGCCCATTAGCTCAGCCTCATCAGTGCCCATCAGCTCAGCCTCACCAGTGCCCATCAATGCAGCCTGTTCAGTGCCCAGCAATGCAGCCTGATCAGTGCCCATCAATGCAGTGTCATCAGTGCCCATCAGTGCAGCTTCATCAGTGCCTATCAATGCAGCCTCATCAGTGCCCCTCAATGCAACCTGATCAGTGCTCATAAATGCAGTCTCACTAGTGTCCATCAGCTCAACCTCATCAGTGCCCATCAGCGCCGCCTCACCAGTATTCATCAATGCAACCTGATAAGTGCCCATCAGTGCAGACTCACCAGTGCCCATCAATGCAGTCTGATCAGTGCCCATCAGCTCAGCCTCACCAGTGGCCATCAGTGTAGCTTCACCAATGTCCATCAATGCAGCCTCACCAGTGTCCATCAATGCAGCCTCACCAGTGTCCATCAATGCAGTCTGATCAATGCCCATCAGCTAAGCCTGATCAGTGCCCATCAATGCAGACTGGTCACTGGCCATCAGTGCAGCCTCACCAGTACCCATTATTGCAGCCTCACCAGTGCCCATCAATGCAGCCTGATCAGTGCTCATGAATGCAGCCTCACCAGTGCACATCAGCTCAGCCTCATCAGTGCCCACAAGCCCTGCCTCACCAGTGTCCTTTAATGCAACCTGATCAGTGCCCATCAATGCAGCCTGATCAGTGCCCATCAGCTCAGCCTCATAAGTGGCCATCAATGCAGCCTCACCAGTGCCCATCAATGCAGCCTGGTCAGTGCCCATCAATGCAGTGTCACCAGTGCCCATAAGCTCAGCCTCATCAGTACCCATCAGCGCCGCCTCATCAGTGTCCTTCATTGAAACCTGATCAGTGTCCATCAAAGCAGCCTCACTAGTGCCCATCAATACAGCCTGATCAGTGCCCATCAGCTCAGCCTCACCAGTGGCCATCAATGCAGCCTTGCCAGTGTCCATAAATGCAGCTTCACCAGTGTCCATCAATGCAGCCTGATCACTGCCCATCAGCTCAGCCTCATCAGTGCCCATCAATGCAACCTGTTCCGTGCATGGGGATTAGAGAGAGGAGACCCGGCGGCCGTTGTCATATGAAGTCCTGTCTCCTGGACCGGCTCCTATGATAGATGTCACCAATGTGCTGTCAATCATAGGGGCAGGTCCAGGAGGCAGATTTTCATATGACAGTGGCCACCGGGTAAGCAGGAGATCCCCTCTCTGTGTAACCTGGTGGCACTCGCCCCCCTTCCCCTCTGAGCCAGCTCAATGGGCCCAGCAGGACCCATGATAGGATCGGCCCTGAGCACCCCCCCCCCCCCACTGCTTACATCTCCCAGAATGCAACACAGTTAGTTGGTGGCAGCTGCGGCCATGCCCCCGGCCCCGACTTCCTTCCTCCATAAGAAAAAAAAATTGACAGCGGGCGTTTTGAATATAAGTTAGGGCGGCCTAGGGGCCACCCGTCCCAGCCCTTCCCTTGCTCTTAAACGCTCTACCTCAATCTCTCCAGCTGTCTCCTGTTCTGTCTACCCTTAGGCAATCCCTAAAAATTCATCTCTTTAGGAAAGCGACTTGCCTCTACCTAAAAATGTTTTAGAGAACTTTTACCTGCTCTATCAACTCATCCCCCCCACTTTTACCAACTTTTGTATCACTTGCTTCTCCTTTAGATTAAAACATTTTAAAATGAAGGAACACTATCATTGTTTAAATATTACAAAGAATATAACAGAATAAGTAAAAAGAAAATCAAGGATGCAAAATTCAAAACAAACTGCAGAATGCAAAAGATAGTAGGACAAACCCCCCAAAATTCTTTAAATATATTAATAGTAAATAGGTCAGGTATGAGCATGTAGGCCTTTTACTAAATAATCTAGAGTGAGTGACTGGGGACAAAGAGAAGGCATATATATTACATACCTTCTTCAGCTCTGTATATACAAATGAGAATGGGGGAGCTCATGTCCATAATGAGGATGGTATTGACACAGCCCCAAATGATCCACAATGGCTCAAAAGTGAAATGGTCCAGAAATATTTAGACAGAATAAATGTGGATAAAGCACCTGGACCAGATGACATACACCCACAGGTCCTAAAAGAATTGAGCTCTGTCATGACTGGATTAGTACCACTAGATTAGCGTAAGACCAACGTGGTGCCTATATTTACAGTAAAAAGGGATCAAAGTCTTTACCAAGTAACTATAGACCTGTTAGCTTAACTTCTATAGTCGGGAAGATACTGGAGAGTTTAATAAAAGACCTCATAGATGAATTCTTGCTGGAAAAAGTATTTTAAGCAAAAGACAGCATGCACCTTTGATAGACAGAGGTTGTCAAACAAACCTGATATGTTTTTATGAGGAGGACAGAGGGGTGTCTGTGGATGTCTCGATACTTGGATTTTGCAATAACGTCTGACACTTCCCCACACATGGCTAATGTATAAGGTTAAGTCTACAGATCTGGAAAAATCTGTTTGTAAATGAATAGAAAACTCGCTAAAAGACCGTATTCAGAGAGTATTGGTTAATGATTCTTACTCTGAGTGGTCTAAGGTTATCAGTGATGTACCCCAAGGTTCAGTGTTGGGACCCTTACTTTTTATTATCTTTATAAATTATATAGGGTCTGGGATTAAAAGTACCATTTCAGTCTTTGCAGATGACACCAAGCTATGGAGTGGAATAACGTCCTTACAAGATGTCTCCAACTTACAAGCCAACCTCAATGCACTGTTTAACCAATTGCCAACCAGCCGCTGTAGTTTTACGGCAGCAGGTTGGTTTTGTCATGCGAAACGGTGTACCTGTACGTTGCTTTGTGTAAAAGATAGTGGGGGCATAGGCGCGCCGCCAGAGGCATGTACACATGCCAATTGGCTGGAGGGGGAGCCAACCAGGGGGTCCGGGGTATGCGATGTCCACCAGCCACCCGCGATTGCTCCCCATGAAGACAGAACAGCGGTCTGCAGATGTAAACAAGGCCGAGCGCTGTTCTGTCAGTGATGAACACAGGGAGCCTGTGTTCCTCCTATTTAGAAACACAGGTCACTGTGTTACATCCCCCACACAGTTAGAAAGCATCCCCTAGGGACACACTTAACCTTTTGATCGCCCCTGGGGTTAACCCCTTCCCTGCCAGTGTCATTAGTACAGTAACAGTGCATATTTTTAGCACTGCTTATTGTAGTAATGTCACTGGTCCCCTCAAAAGTGTCAGTTAGGTGTCCGATCTGTCCACCACTATGTTGCAGTCCTGCTAAAAATCGCTGATTGCCGCAATTACTAGTAAAAAAAATTAAATAAATAAAAATGACCTAAATCTATCCCTTAGTTTGTAGACGCGATAACTTTTGCGCAAACCAATCAATATACATTTATTGGGATTTTTTTACCAAAAATATGTGGCAGAATACATATTGGCCTAAATTGATTGGAATTGGGAATGTTTTATAACAGAAAGTAAAAAAAAAAAATATATATATATTTTTTCAGAATTGAAAATTGTTTATAGTGCAAAAAATAAAAAAACCGCAGAGGTGATCAAATATCACCAAAAGAAAGCTCTATTTGTGGGAAAAAAAGGACATCAATTTTTTTTGGGTATAGCATTGCAAGTTCACGCAATTGTCAGTAAAAGTAACTCAGTGCCATATCGCAATAAATGGCCTGGTCATTATAAGGGGGTAAAACCTTCCAGTCCTTAAAGTGGATTTCCACCCATTTTTAATAAATTGGATTACATAGATGTATGTAATCCCCTTTAAAACGACTTTTACCAATGGAAAGTTTTTTTTTTTTTTTGCTAGTAAATACCTTATTTTCTGCTTTATTTATCCTCTTCTCACTTCCGGGTCCGGTCGGCGATTACGTCATTCGGCGATTCGCAGTGTGTGCTGGGATGGCATGAAATCTTGCATTATTAAACAGGAGATGAGCTGCACTGCATGCTCTGCCCCGCCTCTGCCCCGCCTCATCTCAGTGAGCTGTATGTATGTAGTGTATTGAGGCTTTGCTCCGCCCCACCTCCTCTCAGTGAACTGTATGTATGTAGTGTATTGAGGCTGTGCTCCGCCCCGCCTCCTCTCAGTGAGCTCAGTGAGGATATAATGCTTTCAGTCCTTGCTCACTGAGAGGAGGCGGGGCGGAGCACGGCCTCAATACACTACATACATACAGCTCACTGAGAGGAGGCAGGGCGGAGCAGAACACGCAGTACAGTTCATCTCCTGTGTAATAATGCGAGATGTCATGCCCTGAGATACATCCCAGCACACACTGCGAATCGCCGAATGACGTAATCGCAGACCGGACCCGTAAGTGAGAAGAGGATAAATAAAGCAGAAAATAAGGTATTTACTAGCAACAACAAAAAAAAAAACTTTCCATTGGTAAAAGTCGTTTTAAAGGGGATTGCATACATCTAAAGTGACTAAAATGGGTGGAACTCCACTTTAAGTGGTTAATTGGGCAACTATGTGGCAAATTAGGTTTAATGTTGATAAATGTAAAGTTATGCACTTGGGGGTAAGAATATGCATGCAGCATACAGTAACTGGATACTAACATTTTTAGGTAAAGTTGATCCAGGGAATATCTGATTGTCTTTCGGGGGATCAAGAAGGAATTTCTTTTGCCTTTCTCTGGATCAACTGTGGGTATAGGATTGTGTATATGGGATTATATGATTTTTTTTCCCCTTATATTGGTTGAACTAGATGGACATGTGTCTTTTTTAAACCTGACTAACTATGTAACTATGTCGATTGTAAGCACTCACAAGCAGAAACTTTAAAGTGGAAAAAGGTTCTATAATATTGCACTGCATGACACACTGGAGAATTATAGGATTATGTTTTGGGGTACATTTTTGAACTTGTGCTTCTATGTCAGCATTACTGGGAAAAATCCAGGTAATATAAACTTTTCGTATATCATATTTAAAATAAATATATTCTTTAAATAGGCTATCAAATTAAAGCTCAATCTAGCCTGAAAAAATGTAAAATGTTGTAGGTATAGCACTACTCCCTTTGGAGCCTCTGGTCAGAATGGGTCCCTTGTTCTTTGCCTCAACTTCCTCAAGAACCTCTGGCACACTATGATGAATGTATAATCATACACTGGCACTGTCAGGAAGGCACTACCCATAGAACAGCTGAAGCCTCTAGATGTGCGCAGGCACAGATGTGTGGGTGCCCTTCTTTATGTGCATGAATGTGCATGCGCGGTTGTGCACCCACCCGCTAATTTTGACATCAATGGCACTTTTTAAACTGCAGCAGTTCTTTTACCTGGTGCTGCCTGATCTACAGCAGTTACTGTATCTGTTCCTGTATTGACTTCTGTTATTGACCTGGTTTTCCCTGACCTTGCTTGAACTCTACCTGCCTTGACCTTGGCCTGTCTTTGGATTTGCTCTGCCTCCTGTTTATCTGCCTGACACGACATTGCTGATCTTTGTTTGTATCCTTACCATTCTCTGCCTACCGTCCTTGCCTGTATCTAACCATCTGTTGCTGACATGGCTCGTCTGACCTTGCATCCTGTTATCCACCTGTTCTACTCGGCATACTACCTGGTTCCTGCTGGTTCTTCATCTGCTGAGTGACACCAGTCCTTCTGCACCTGCTACCTGCCAGCTGCCTATTAAGCACCTGCTGGCTGCTGTCTGCCCTGTCCTGGGTCTGCTGTCTTTGCTGTTATCTGCTGTACCAGCAATCCAACCTGTCTCTGGTGATGAACCTGCTATCTATCACTGCGGCTGATGGAACATCTTACAGGCACTCATACCTCGTTGTGCTCTAGTGGCCGCTGTTGCAACATCAGTGGTCTCAGAGCCGAGGCTACTGTATACAAGAGGCCTCTCTCTACAGGTCAGGCTCTGCCACAAGTTACGTGATAGGGACTGAAAATCACTGAAAGTAGCTCTTTCCACTCAGCAGTAATACCTACTCAAAGAAACAGGCACTATGCAAGTCAGTAAAAGCAAACTTAATATATTGTTACTAAATAAAGTAGTAACAAACAAGCATATGGTTGAACCAGCAATAATAGTAACATCCTTAGTAGAAGTCTTGAGGCGTGCTAAAGACTAAGCATAAAATGGCATCTTGCCTTCAGATCAGCATAAACAGTAGCAAGGCCACCTTAGGCGCAGCAATGAGCAGTAATAGAACTTACACTACCAAATACAGCTACTATATTGCTGAGTGCATTTATAGAGGTAATGCTAGGCCTAAACTGACTGGTATACACGGTCTGTGGGAAAGTGGTTTCAACAAAGGAGGAACAAAGGGGCGTGTGGGGTGATTTAATGGGGAGGATATTCCTTTAGGTTGTTCAATGGTGTCGTATTCAAGGGGGCGGTATAGGTACAGGTAAGGTTGTAAGATGGTGTCGCGCTAGTCCATATCAAACAATGCTGGTAAAAAAGGCTGATATAAGAGTAAGTCCCAAATGTGCTGGCAGAGTCCACATCCACTGCAATTATGAGGAAATGTGAAACAGGAAAGACCACCACCAAGCGATATAACAGGGTACTCTTACCGACTGTATAGACCCCTTCGGGTCAAAACAAGCCCAGAATATGTTGCTGATACTGGCAGGAAGGGACCAAACAGTTTCCAGAAGCCTCCTTTCAATAATATTATGGCTGGGTTCCCCCAACTTCTCCTTCAGGCACTCGGGAAATATAAAAACAGAATCCCCTCATGGTGTAGCATGTCAACATAATTTTTATTGTGTAAAGATAAAAAGCAGCTTACATTTCCATAGATGTATAGTAGCGGTTCGACAGCGTGGGTTTCAAACCGATAAAATGGCCGCCGCGTCCCTCGTCTGCGCATGCGTCTCGGCGCCAGCCAATCCCAACGCGTTTCATCATAGAGTGACGTCGTCAGGGGTGTTGCTTGGCCCGAGACACTAGCCAATATATAGCAGAGGGAGGCGGGATGATCAGGCATAGTCCGGAAGTACGCCCATCATAGGCGCCTTATGGAAACCGGACGTGACTCATAGCCCGGAAGTATACGCCCATCATAGGCACTATAGAGACCGGACATCGCTCATAGCTGTCTGCAATTGCTGTCCACCCACGAAAGGCAGACAAATACGAGCAAATGTAAGAAAACCCGATGAAAACAATTCAGCATACAACGGGCCTCTTAGATAATCAAAACTAATCCCAAATTGAATTAAGAATAGTTCTATGCAAAAAGGCACAAACTGGGAAGCAGCTCCATCTTGTGGCAGGAAAACCCATTACATCGCTATCCCGAAAAAGACCAAATATACACATTTCGCATTAAAAGTTATCATATTATAAAATTATAAAAATGACATCCCAATGGCTTGGGCCCTTTAGATGATATATGTTTAAACGGCTAAATGACTAACAAAATCAATGGCCGTGATGTCATGATTAAAATGTTCAACTCAAATAACACGGAAAAAATAATAATACATGAAACAATAATAAATAAGAAACAAGAATAAGGAGGTGCCAGGGGATAAATCAAGGGAGTGGAGTATACTAAGAGTTATTAATAAAAGCATTTAGGTCCCAGTCGATATTCAAACCGAAAGGGACATAACATTTCATCCTGTAGATCCAGGAGGTTTCAAGCTTAGAAACACCCCTAGTCTTGTACAGGTAAGAAACAAATGCAATATGGGATGTCATGTGCTTAATGTCCTGCTATCAGTGCAAATGATGAGCGATGAGCTCTCTCACCAGTCCCTCGATATAGCTACGCTCTTGCTGTAGAAGAGGCTCCCCGCTCTATCTCTCCCTGAGGTGTCAAGTAATATGTTGGAGTGCTGTGCATATAAATGATTAAAGGTGCTGGGAAATCAATATTATTGTATAAAGTGTGTAATTCGCAACAAATAATGTGAAAATAATATTATAAATCAAAATTAGTTGTGCCATGTGTAGTGAGTGTGACGTGAGCCATAAATGTGCAATGAAAACCAATATAAAATTTGCCTCAATATACTAAATCAATAAATATATCAATCAATATTTGTAACCCAATCTGTATAAAACCAATTATAAAGTGCTAAATGGAATAATTGTGCCGTGAGTCCTATATATACAAATACATCCACTGTTGTGATTAAAACATTGTTCCACATATTGTGTCTCTTCTAATATAGAATCAATTTTGCAATGTGAAGGTTCACAAATATATGTCGAGTCCATGGTGTTGATGAAACTCAATCCCCCTTGCTCAATTAATTCTCCCCTGGATGGTCACAGATGGAAACAGATACAGTATAAGGATATTGATGTTCCTTCCTTTAATATTTCCCCCTAAGGGTATGTGCTTACCTCAAGGGATAAATCAGTGCGCTTAGATTATTACAATGCTGTCCTGGAATGCCACCCTTCACTGCTGGATAATTATCGCCCAGATAGATATATTTCCGATTAATCATCCTGATGCCCAGCCATCCACGTGGGGGACAAAATTAAATAGATGCAGGAATAATTTTATTAAAAAGTTGAAATCCACTCACGTGATACTGGTGCTACAGCGCACCAGTCTATACAGACGATTTACAAAAAACATGAACGTTTAAATTTGCCGCCGTTGCTGTATGCATCAAATGTGATCTCTCTCTGTTCACCGACAACTGCCTAGCCCCTCCCCCAGCTGTCTGTGAAGTTCAGTTATAAGAAGCTGAGGGTGAGAGGACACTCCAGTCTCTCTGCGCCAATAGTGCTGCTCAATCACTGTGGTCTGTGCTGTGCAGCAAGGTTGTCTCTTTTCTTTCTGTGCCTCCCACTCACTTTCTCCCGTTCTGCCTATCCGCGGTCTGACCCTGGCTGCAGATGTGCACTCCCCAAGTCCATAGTGCCAAGCAGGGCAGCCATCCGAAATTTTGGGTCCCCTTACACAGCTTTAGGCCTGGGCCCCTCAGAGCCTGACCACCAACATTCCACAGTGCCCGCCCTCTGGCCGTCCCACCGAATTAGCCCACTGGCCATCCAACCGTTTCCTTCGGTGCACCCGCTTCTATTTTAACACTCTTACAACTTAATAAATGAAAATGAATCCAATCCATCAAAGAGATATCCCCACATATTCAGCAAAGAGACATCCCAATCCAACAAAGAGACGGCCTCATATATTCAGCAAAGAGATATCCCAATCCAGCAAAGAGACAGCACAATCCAGCAAAGAGACAGCGCAATCCAGCAAAGAGACAGCGCAATCCAGCAAAGAGACATCCATTTAGCGGCATCGGCTTACTCTGCAGCCACCATGCATTAGCAATTGCTAGTTACTACAGCTGCAACAACTCGGTCTCCTTGGTTGGGGCCTGGGCAGCTGGGCCCCTCGGAACACCTAGGTCCCTTACATGTGTATGGGCTGTCCCCCCTTGATTGCTGCCCTGGTGCCAAGAGTGCTTAGTGTGGATAGTCTAACATCAGTCCTGCCTAAAGAGGTGATATTGATACAGATCATTCTTCTGAGTTATATAATCATATTCTATGGCCCCTTTCACACTGGTATGTCAGTGTTCTAAATTCAAATTCAGTTGAGCCTCATTTTTAACTTACCTCAGCCACTAGTCCAAGCCAAGCAATGGCCACTGGACAGCCCCATACACATTGTCGCAGCAACAAAGCTGTGTTTCACAGAGCGGCAAAAAAATCATGAATGTCACATTCGGCAGGCAATTCTGCCTGGCACTGTGCCCATAGATGTAAAAGGTTGTTGTGACGCAAATGTGATGCAACCATATCCAATGGAAAGGAGATTTCAGTGCTAAATCCTTCTTCAAACAGAAGGCCTGCTAACTGTGGGCCAGCCATTTAAAGGAAGCCTTGTATTCATTGATAAAAATGCAAGGATTCCTGTGATCGGCTAAGAAACACTTAGCCCAAATCGATTTTGCTCCAGCAGCAGATGAAAAGTCCCTATACCACTGCCAGAACACAGCGCTGCATACTGTATGCAGCTGATACTACATACAATTTATACAGCCCTGACAGAATCCACAGCAATTAGCAAAGTAGCTTGGCCCAAACCAACAATTTAAAGTGAAAGGAAAGATGGAGTCAGTGCTGGATTATCAAATAGGCAAAGTAGACACCAGTCTATGGGCCCTATGTAATTTTAGGTGCTGGTTCACACATATACGATGTCAGACATTGCATGTAATTCGGAGCGCACTGCTCTGTAAATCACATGCGATGTCTGTGCGTTACGAATTCAGCCATACAGACTGTATGGCTGAATTTGCATCGCATTCGGAGCAAAGTCTCATAGGACACTTTATTTGGTCCGCACCAGAATCAGATTGTATGGGCGTTCACACCTATGCGATCCGATTCATGTCTGAACTGACAGTTCGCACTGCGATATGTGAAATGATCTGCAGTGTCGTTAACATTGCATTGACACCCCCAGCGATTCCCATATGGCAGTGTGAACTGCTTGAGAGTCGAGTGCGATGCGGGAACCCGCAGTGTATTCGCAGGGTTCCTGCATCGCATATGTGTAAACCGGCACTAAGGCCCCACGACAAAGTATCAAAATAATAGTGATTTGATCTTGAAAGAAAATAACAACGATGCTTTCCTAAATTGTTTACAAAGATAGAAAAAAATGAATCAACTCCAAAAAACAAAAACTTTACTTTTAAGACTCTTTAGAGAAAATATTATATTATTGTAATGTACCCAGTAACATACCTCCCAACTTTTTGAGATGGGAATGAGGGACACCTATTAGCAAAAATATGTAGGCATAGGATACATCCCCGGGTTACGCCCCTTTAAAGGAGAATTATACAAAAAATAATGATTAGTTTAGCCCACAAGTACTTTTTTTTTACCACTACTATTCCTTTATACTGGCTTTTTACATTTACAAATGCAGCGATTTAAAAATTAGATGAAATGTTTACCACTGGGAAACACTTTTTGAAAGATAAATAATGCATTTTATATACAACTATATAGATCAGACCAAAATGAGGGACAAATGAGGAGGAAAGAGGGACAGAGGGACTTTGTTCCAAATCAGGGACAGTCCCTTGAAATCAGGGACAGTTGGGAGTTATGCAATAACAACTTCAAGTACATAAGCCCATAGACATCAGGTTCACATTACAAATCCCTCTCCAGTTCAAAGAAACCTAAAGGGTTTCAACAAGTTCATTTTTTTTTTTTTTTAATTAATGTTAGCCTTTTGCTTTTTTTGACATAAATGGCAACTCCACCTCTCCTGCTCTATCTTTCCTTTATAGTGTGTAACCTGGTATAGTTATTTCCCAGCTATTTGAATCCCTGTGTCTCTTTCGAAGGGAACACTTGGTGCACATTTCTGGACCCAAATGAGCTCATTCTAAATGCCAGGTGCCGAAAACTGAACTGAGCCAGAATGTGGTATGCAACATTTGTTTCTCCTAGTGGAGAGCATCCAGAGAGTGTGGGTGGAATGTTGCCGAAGTAGGTTTTAGTTACCCAGTGCCAGTGTGAGCAAGCCCTTATGCCAGCTGCATACTTAAAAAAGACTGAACACTAAAATATCTTTGTTGAGAATGCTGCTTTCATGTACAATTATTTTAGCCAAATGTGCCTGCCTAAAACATTAAGCAAAAACTCACCTTTTCTTAGAAAAACAGCAATCTTTTGGCAAAATTTATTCTGAACAGTCGTCACCCCCAAAGATCAGTAGATCAGGACGTGTCTGTCGAGGTGGCAGTTTGTTCATAGGCATACAATTATTTTCCATCGAACTGGATTAATGGACAATCATCTAACGATAGGGTGACCAGACGTCCCCGGTTCCCGGGGACAGTCCCCAGATTGAGGACACTGTCCCCAGACCAAATCTGTCCCCGGTTTTGTCCCCGGATTCAGGGCTGGATTAATGTAGACAAGGCATCCCATGCTGGCTGAGAAACAGCCTGGTGGCTCGGATGCAGACACCCCCTGCTGGACGATAACACCTTCCTGTATATTATGTAGTCCTGTGCCCAGTGCTCTATGTATTATGCAGTCCTGTGCCCAGTGCTCTGTGTATTGTTCAGTCCTGTGCCAAGTGCTCTGTGTATTATACAGTCCTGTATATTAAAAAAGAATAGCGCACACATGCAAAAGAAATGACTATCAAATATGGAGACAATCCATAAATAAAATTGGGGATTTAGTCCCACCATATGGCCATATCGTGCTCAAGCCCACCACTGCGTCAAAGTACCCCATTATCAGTGGGTCCTACACTATCCATAAAAAAGGGGTGAATCCAGCTTCTCTAACCCTTGGAGACAACACTCCTTGCTGGGAGAGATGTGCTAATGCACTACAGGGGACTCCTCCTATATCAACTTGATAGTGGACACTGATAGAGTACAGGTGTGTGTGGGGGGTGGGGTGCTCAACCCCAGAAGTCTGGTCAGACCGAATACATAATAAACAAGCAAAAAATTGGGGGAGCAAACCCTGAACATGTATATCTAAAGCCGGTGCAGCTATGGACCAAGCAACATGTATATTAAAAAAGAATAGCGCACACATGCAAAAGAAATGATAGAAATTTGCATGTGTGTGCTATTCTTTTTTAATATACATGTTGCTTGGTCCATAGCTGCACCGGCTTTAGATATACATGTTCAGGGCTTGCTCCCCCAATTTTTTGCTTGTTTATTATGTATTCGGTCTGACCAGACTTCTGGGGTTGAGCACCCCACCCCCCACACACACCTGTACTCTATCAGTGTCCACTATCAAGTTGATATAGGAGGAGTCCCTTGTAGTGCATTAGCACATCTCTCCCAGCAAGGAGTGTTGTCTCCAAGGGTTAGAAAGGCTGGATTCACCCCTTTTTTATGGATAGTGTAGGACCCACCGATAATGGGGTACTTTGACGCAGTGATGGGCTTGAGCACGATATGGCCATATGGTGGGACCAAATCCCCATTTTTATTTATGGATTGTCTCCATATTTGATAGTCATTTATTTTGCATGGTTGTGCAAATCTTTTTTAATATACATGTTGCTTGGTCCATAGCTGCACCGGCTTTAGATATACATGTTCAGGGTTTGCTCCCCCAATTTTTTGCTTGTTTATTATACAGTCCTGTGCCCAGTGCTCTGTGTATTATGCAGTCCTGTGCCAAGTGCTCTGTGTATTATACAGTCCTGTGTCCAGCGCTCTGTGTATTATGCAGTCCTGTGCCAAGTGCTCTGTGTATTATACAGTCCTGCGCCCAGTGCTCTGTGTATTATGCAGTCCTGTGCCATTTGCCAATAAAAAAAAATGTCCCTGGGTTTAAAAATCTGGTCACCTTATCTAATGGTAATGGGTAGCTATTTCTACAGAAGCACCAGGGGCACAAATAAGCCTTTACCAAATGTTAACTGAAACTGAAACAGCAAATACAATGTCTTTCTTCTTCATCCTATTGTCATGATTTCTCATAAAACATTTCTAAATATACACACCTTTATCAGTAGAAAGCTCTGTTGTTTATTGCCATACTTATAATAACATAGCATTCAATATGATGTTGGTGCCATCTACTGGTAACTTGTAAAAATGTACCAAATCTAGTTAACTATACAGTATACCATTCCTTGAACAAACACAGTAGAAGTAAACAGTTGTATTTAGACCTACTCCATAAAATGATGTTATCTTCTTTAGTAAGTAGTCCACCTGCTGGTGAGTGGGTGTATTTGCTTTTAATTATTTAAACATTGCTTATAAGTTTTGGCTACAACAAATGTATGCTGTTACGGGCAGGCTTTCTCCATTTGCTATTTCAGTATGCCTAGGCGGCCCGAGCGGAAGTGGGAGTGGGTACCTCTCAAAACTAGGTACCTGCTCCCCCCCCCCCCAAAAAGATGGCATGCCAAATGTGGCATGTCAGGGGGTCAGGGGTCCTTAAAGTGGAAGTTCCACTTTTGGGTGGAACTCTGATTTAACTCATAGAAATCCCATTTTAACACCTATGTCCTACCGGTATGTAGCCTGTTTTCAATATATACTACTGATTATATCAATAATGGCAGCAGTGCTAAACATATTGTTGGAGAACAACATTTGTTGTTTTTTTTTTTTAAAGTGTATCTAAACCCAAGAACAAATATGTAATAGACTGCAGTGTTCCAATCCTTAAATGTGGTGGCTGTAATAGTTTTCTTATTTCTGACTTTTTCGCCTTTTTTTTCAGGTGGTGATTCTGGCACTTTGGAGGTTATTTAATAAGCAATTGTTGAACGAATGACACACACATTCAGGCATGCTTAACAGATTGTGGCTGTCATTTTTCTAATAGATTAATTCCTATGATTATAAGCTCCATTTCCTGGCCAAAATGCTGTGTACAGTATATTGTCATTTAGCTTTTCCAGGAAACTATGCCCCATTTTGGCCACAAGATGGAGCTGACAATATAGGAATTATTTATACTAATTATATTATATTATATTTAGAAATTACAGCCGTACACATTGGCTAAGTAGTTGGCACTTCTGCCTGGCAGCATTAGGCTAGTCAGTTTGAATCCTAACCACAGCAATCCCTATTACCTATAATAATACATTTTATTGAGCATGTGCAAATGTTTGTGACTTTTAAGGTTTTATAAAGAGACCCCTTTCTGCCCTAGAGTGACAATGCTCACTCAGGGTACTGTATCTGGAGCAGCATTGTTACCCAAGGACAGGAAGTATTTGGGACTACGGAACATTTTCCCCTCTCCCCTTCTCCAAAACATGGGGGAAAGGTGTTCTGTCATTCATGCTGGGTTCACACTGGTGCAAAGTTAGATATTGCATGGTAATTCGTACCGTATTGCTGTGTAGATCTTTTGTGCGATGCAGACCTTTTTTTTGGTCGCACTGAAATCGGATCGCATGGGTGTTCACACCTAAGAGCGGTGCTTTTCTGCATTTCTTCCGGGTAAATGTTTTATGTTACAGTTTACATACACCTTAACCACTTAAGCCCCAGAAGATTTTACCCCCTTCCTGACCAGGGCCTATTTTGCGATTCGGCACTGTGTGACTTTAACGGAGAATTGCGCGGTCGTGCGACGCTGTACCTAAACAAATTTGACGTCCTTTTTTTCCCACAAACAGAGCTTTCTTTTGGTGGTATTTGATCACCTGTGCAATTTTTTGAGCATGCGCTATAAACAAAAAAAGAGCGTGAATGTTGCAAAAAATAGCAATATTTTTCACATTTTTTATATGAAATTTCCCCCCATAAAATGTAAAAATCAATTTTTTTAATATTTTAGGCCAATTTGTGTTCTGCTACATATTTTTGGTAAAAAAAAAA
Organism: Pelophylax lessonae; assembly: GCF_965119305.1. NCBI lineage: Eukaryota > Metazoa > Chordata > Amphibia > Anura > Ranidae > Pelophylax > Pelophylax lessonae. The sequence continues at coordinate 600,436,483 of NC_138768.1, read as the reverse complement.
TCGCAAAAAGCATATTTTGATTGGTTTGCGCAAAAGTTATTGCGTTTACTAACTAAGGGAAATATTTTTGTCATTTTTGTTGTTTTTTTTTTAACGCGTAATGGCGGCGATCTGCAATTTTTTTGCGGTACTGCGACATTGCGGCGGACAGATCGGACCCTTGACTGACATTTTTGACACTTTTGGGGTTACCAGTGACATTACTGCAGTAATCAGTGCTATACATATGCACTGTTACTGTAAAATGACAATGGCAGTGAATGGGTTAACTTTTTTTTTAGAGGGAGGGGTTATGTGTGTCCCTAGGGGCGTGATTCTAACTGTGATTGGCTGTGGCTTGAGGTGTATGAACAGTGATCAACGGTCCTACATAGTAGAACCGTATGATCACTATTCATACACAGGGGAGAATGACAGGCGGCTTGTTTACATTAGCCGCCTGCCTTTCTCCCCGCTCTAACGGACGATCGCGAGTGACCGGCGGACATCGGGTCCGCCGGTCACACGCGCGTGGGGGGGGGGGGGGTCCGTGACCGTGCGGGAGTGGGAGCGCGCCTCCGGCGGGGCACGCTCGCTCCCTAGACCCTCACAGGCTAGCGACGTAGCCCTATGTCGCTTTGCCTGTGAGGGGCTGACTGCCGACGTAAATCGATGTGCGGTGGTCGGCAAGCGGTTAAAAAGATGACTGAACTCTAAAAAAACTCTCTCGATGGACCCTTATCCCCTACTTTCCACGACATCTGTTTTAGAGTTTTGTTGAATCATTCAACAAACCTATCTCTTTAGGGATGTTACACTGAAGTACAAAATTGCTTCACCCTAAATAATTTGCAAAGACAATTAGTCACCTGAGGCATACAGTAAATTGGGTGCCTTGGTCTGTAAGGACCTATTAGGGAATAAGGATGATCGAACGGTTCGGGTCGACCATCGGTTCGACCCGAACATTGGATGTTCGATATTCGGCCGAATACTGAACTTTTTGCGGCAAAAGTTCGGTATTCGGCCACCAGAACCGCCCAAAATGCACTGGGACAGGAACTGGGCTTTAAAAGCCCGTGATTGGCCCAGAAACGTCTGCAAAAGCCAATGAGGGGGCAGGAGTCTCCTAGGTACGTGATTGGAGTGACTACGGGGACCAGAGGCCAATCAGGAGTGAATACGCCCCACACTATATAAGATGGCCCCGCCTAACCCCTAGCACAGTTATCCAGATCCTGTTGAAGAGAGTTGAAGCAGTTCTCTGTCTCCTGCTTTGCTACACTACATTTCCTACATATCGAGTGGTTCTAAAGCTCCTAATAGCAGAATTGTATTTAGCTTACAGCCAGTGTAGTTAGATACAGCGATTGTGCTGGTTCTTAGAGTTACAAAAAAAAAAAAACTTAAGGGACAGTGTCAGTCTTCTGCTGTATGGAGCTTTCTATTTAGTGGAAAGGGATATCTAGTGTAGTTAGGGAACTTTGTACTACATTAGTTATATTTAATAATTGAGTTTCTGTAGGGAAAGTGTGAGGGTTCTGTTTAGTGAGCACGTGGCACAGTGCTGCTGTATCACAGCAGGTGTACGTGCTTGCTAGGCAGCAAAATACAGTGACAACTTAACGCCTGTTGTTCAAAGCGTTAGGTGCACTGTACAAAAGCCTTTGCAACTGTGCGTGACACGCATCTGTTGTGCTGTATCCAGCGACAACTGTGGGTTGCATAGCAGTGTGCGTTTTTCACCGCACACAGTTGCCAACGCATCAGTGACAACCTAACGCCTGTTGTTCAAAGCGTTAGGTCCACTGTACAAAAGGCTTTGCTACTGTGCGTGACACATCTGCCGTGCTGTATCCAGCGACAACTGTGGGTCGCATAGCAGTGTGCGTTTTTCACCGCACACAGTTGCCAACGCATCAGTGACAAATATGCCTGGTAGACCAAGAAAAGGCATACGTGGCCCTGCTGCGGAAAGGGGCACAGCTTCTAGGGTGTCTAGAGGCAGGGGTGGACGTGGTGGTCAGTCCTCAGCCAGGCCACCATTTGGATTGTTCTCCGGCAGTGGCCAAGCTATACGTCCACAGTATGTACAGGAGGTGGTGGGCTATATGACCAAACCCTCATCATCGGCATCATCTGCAACTACAGTGACCCAGGCAGAGAAAAGTGGTCAGTCTTCTGCAGTTGGCAGAACAAATACAGATGAGTCCATGTCCACCTCACGTCCTCCCTTAGACCCAACTTCAGACATGACAGAGGAGTCAGCTGAGCTGTTTGACCACAGTGTCGGCCATCTACTCCAGCCTGATGCTCAGTCCTTTATGGAGTCTGATGTTGGGTCTGAGTTTGAGGAGGAGGCAGAGCAAACAAGAGGGGAGAGCAGACGGCCCGCTCCATCTAAGGCCGCACCTGTTGTCTCCCGGGCCAGGCCTGATGCTCAGTCTTTGATGGAGTCAGATGTTGGGTCTGAGTTTGAGGAGGAGGCAGAGCAAACAAGAGGGGAGAGCAGACGGCCCGCTCCATCTAAGGCTGCACCTGTTGTCTCCCGGGCCAGGCCTGATGCTCAGTCTTTGATGGAGTCAGATGTTGGGTCTGAGGTTGAGGAGGAGGCAGAGCAAGCAAGAGGGGAGAGCAGACGGCCCGCTCCATCTAAGGCCACACCTGTTGTCTCCCGGGCCAGGCCTGATGCTCAGTCTTTGATGGAGTCAGATGTTGGGTCTGAGGTTGAGGAGGAGGCAGAGCAAGCAAGAGGGGAGAGCAGACGGCCCGCTCCATCTAAGGCCGCACCTGTTGTCTCCCAGGCCAGGCCTGATGCTCAGTCTTTGATGGAGTCAGATGTTGGGTCTGAGGTTGAGGAGGAGGCAGAGCAAGCAAGAGGGGAGAGCAGACGGCCCGCTCCATCTAAGGCCGCACCTGTTGTCTCCCGGGCCACTATACACACCTCATCTTGCTGGGCCTTTTTTGAGACATCCCATGCAGACAAAACAGTTGCGATCTGCAAGATTTGTAAGAAGGGTATAAAACGTGGCAAAAATGTCAACCACCTGGGTACAAGCTGCCTAAACAGGCATTTGACAACCCACCACTCGGCCCGTTGGCAGGAGCATTTAAAGAACCCACAAAAGGGTCAAAGATCGGTCAGTCGGCCTCCTAGTTCTCCTCGCGCTCCTCCTCATGCTCCATCTGCTCCACCTGCTCCACCTGCACATCAGTCTGTTCCTGGCCCTGCTATAGTCACTCGTCACCTGTTGGCAGCCTCCACTGACAGGGATGATGATATAGCAGGCAGTGTCGCATCTACCTCCAGCACACCACCAGCTGTAACATCTAGACGCCAAATTTCGATTCCACACATGCTGGAACGAAAAAAAATGTATACTCCCCGCCAACCACATGCCCAGCGTCTAAACAGTAGTTTGGCTAAACTACTGGCTCTGCAACTATTACCATTTAACCTGGTAGAGTCTGCTCCGTTCCGTGACTTCGCAAAATGTGCAGTTCCACAGTGGCAGGTGCCAAGTCGGCATTAGTTTTCCCGTAAGGCCCTGCCATCCCTATACCAACATGTGGAAGGCAATGTAGTGTCGTCCCTGGCCAAGTCAGTCAGCCGTAAGATACACTTGACGGCTGACACTTGGTCAAGCAAACATGGGCAGGGACGGTACATTTCTGTCACTGCTCACTGGGTGACACTGCTTGCCAGCGGAAGGGATTGTAGCCAGGGCTCGGTGCTGCAGCCAGTGTTGCCCCCACGTCTGCAAACAGCTGGTGGTGTCGCTGATCCGGGTAGATCGATCACTTCTACCCCCTCCTGCTCCTCCTCCTCTACCTCCTCCATGCCCTCCTCTGCAGAATGGTCCTTTGAATATGATGAGGTACCACGTAAACGTTCAAAGGGCTATTCTATGTCTCAGGCCAAAAGGTGTCACGCAGTGCTGCAGCTTGTGTGTCTAGGGGACAGGCAGCACACTGCCCCTCAGATTCTTGGGGCTCTGCAGGCACAGGCCCAGAGGTGGTTGACACCACGCCAGCTGCAGCCAGGAATGGTGGTTACTGATAATGGGTCAAACCTCCTGGCCGCCCTTCGTCAGGGAAAGTTAACCCATGTGCCATGCCTGGCGCATGTCCGGAATCTCGTGGTACAGCGGTTTTTGAACTCGTACCCGGGAATGCAGGATGTGCTAAGGATGGCAAGAAGGGTGTGCAGTCACTTCAGGCAGTCGTACAGTGCCACTGCACGTTTGGCCGAAGTGCAGTGCGAGTTTCACCTGCCGGTACACCGCCTCATCTGTGACATGCCAACCGCTGGAACTCCACCTTGGCTATGCTGCAGCGCCTGTACACGCAGCAGAGGGCCCTCAATGAATACCTATGCGAGTACGGCACCAGCACTGGCTCTGCGCGCCTGGGCTTCTTTTCACCACGGCAGTGGCTTTTGATGAAGGATGCATGCGCTGTCCTCTCGCCATTTGAGGAGGCCACAAGGATGGTCAGCCGGGACAGCGCATGCATCAGTGACACCCTACCGGTACTGTTTTTGTTGGAGCACACTCTGCGTGGCATTATGGACAGGGCACTGGAGGCAGAGCAGCAGGAGGAAGAGGAGGACTTCCTTGCCTCTCAAGGCCCCCTTTATCCTGAGAATCCTGACCCCATTATGCCTAGCTCCCAGAGGCCCGAGCAGGATCCAGGGGTGGAAGAGGAGGAGGAGGACGATTCTGCGGGAACTTTTGCAGGGTTAGAGGAGGAGGAGGAGGAAAACATGCGGCAATCTGCAAGGCCTAGTTTGACTCCCTCGGGACACTTTGGAGTAGTGCGTGGCTGGGAGGAGGAGGAGCCCATTGAAGATAATGTCGTTATGAGTGACCCCGAGGAGTCAGCTTCTCAGGCCTTCGCTAATTTGCGACGCATGGGAAACATCATGCTTCAGAGCCTGCGAAAGGACCCCAGAATCAAGGCCATTAAAGAGACTAACCACTATTGGTTGGCCACCCTACTTGACCCCCGGTACAAGTCTAAAGTCTCGGAGCTTTTCCCATCCACCCAGAGAGTCCACAGGATCAAATCCCTTGAGGACAGTCTCAAGAGGATTCTGGAGAACACGTTCCCCGACTCCCGTAGGGTGCAGGGGCGGGGACAACCTACCATGGATTCTACTGGTGGTCACGAGAGGAGCGTTGGAGAAGGCGTGCGGTTGACGGATGCCTTTCGCTCTTTTTTTAGTCCTCACCGCCCAGGCCTCTCAGCTGCCACATCGCATCGACAGCGTCTGCATCACATGGTGGACGATAACGTGAGGGCACAAAGTGACACAGAGGGCTTTTCATGTGACGATGCCGATCCACTGGCATACTGGGTCTTAAGATTAGACCACTGGCCAGAACTGGCCCAGTATGCCATGGAGTTGTTGGCCTGCCCTGCTTCCAGTGTCCTATCGGAACTGGCATTCAGCGCAGCAGGAGGATTCGTCACAGACCATCGAACGAGACTCTCCACCGACTCAGTCGACCGTTTGACATTCATTAAAATGAATCAGTCGTGGATATCAAGCTTTGATGCACCTGATGCAGACCTTGTAGACTAGGCTATCGTTGTGATGTGGCAGCTGAGCCTTAGTTTAAGCCTGGACCATGGTGCCACCCTCAAACCCTCCTCTCATTCTCTTTACGTTCACAGAACCTCATTTTGGTTACAACAAAAACTAGCATGTTTGCGCACCTGTTCCACAGGTGCACACCTTTACAATTTTTGGGCCTCCTTCAACACCAGCTCTTTGGGGTTAAGGTGGGGAAGCTATGCTAAAACAAAAACTAGCATGTTTGCGCACCTGTTCCACAGGTGCACACCTTTACAATTTTTGGGCCTCCTTCAAAACCAGCTCTTTGGGGTTAAGGTGGGGAGGCTATGCTAAAACAAAAACTACCATGTTTGCGCACCTGTTCCACAGGTGCACACCTTTACAATTTTTGGGCCTCCTTCAACACCAGCTCTTTGGGGTTAAGGTGGGGAGGCTATGCTAAAACAAAAACTAGCATGTTTGCGCACCTGTTCCACAGGTGCACACCTTTACAATTTTTGGGCCTCCTTCAACACCAGCTCTTTGGGGTTAAGGTGGGGAGGCTATGCTAAAACAAAAACTAGCATGTTTACGCACCTGTTCCACAGGTGCACACCTTTACAATTTTTGGGCCTCCTTCAACACCAGCTCTTTGGGGTTAAGGTAGGGAGGCTATGCTAAAACAAAAACTAACATGTTTGCGCACCTGTTCCACAGGTGCACACCTTTACAATTTTTGGGCCTCCTTTAACACCAACTCTTTGGGGTTAAGGTGGGGAGGCTATGCTAAAACAAAAACTAGCATGTTTGCGCACCTGTTCCACAGGTGCACACCTTTACAATTTTTGGGCCTCCTTCAACACCAGCTCTTTGGGGTTAAGGTGGGGAGGCTATGCTAAACAAATCTAGCATGTTTGCGCACCTGTTCCACAGGTGCACACCTTTACAATTTTTGGGCCTCCTTCAACACCAGCTCTTTGGGGTTAAGGTGGGGAGGCTATGCTAAAACAAAAACTAGCATGTTTGCGCACCTGTTCCACAGGTGCACACCTTTACAATTTTTGGGCCTCCTTCAACACCAGCTCTTTGGGGTTAAGGTGGGGAGGCTATGCTAAACAAAAACTACCATGTTTGCGAACCTGTTCCACAGGTGCACACCTTTACAATTTTTGGGCCTCCTTCAAAGCCAGCTCTTTGGGGTTATGGTGGGGAGGCTCTGCCAACACCAAAACTACCATGTTTGCGCACCTGTTCCACATGTGCACACCTTCATAATTTTTACGCCTTCTTCAACACCAGCTCTTTGGGCTTACAGTGGTATGGCTCCGCCAACACCCAAACAACAATTTTTGCGCACCTGTCACACAGATGCATATCATTGTAATTTTTTTCCTTACAAAGGCAATTATTGCCTTCATTACCAGCACTTTCATAGGGATATGGTGTCAAGGCATCGTCCGCATCACCAAAGGCCCAATTTTTAAGCATCCTTTACTTCTATTCAAAGTCAAGAGACAACAGTATTCATCCAAAACATCTCTAATCTTGTTCACTCTGCACTACATTGTGGCCCCTACCCCTAACCCTAACCCTCAATGTATCCGTGCATATATGTCTGTTTCTTGTGAGAATTCAAGTTAAAGTGCACCAAACACCATTTTACATGAAATAAAGTGCAATTACATACATCTTTGGACTTCTTGAAAACATTTGGTAATAATAGCCCCATTGTGGAAATACACCCGTTAATTATATGCACATTTAAAGAGACAGCACCTTTTTCCAAAAAAAACTCTAATCTTGTTCCCAATGCACTGCATTATGTCCCCATCATACACATTGGCTGTGCCGTTGATTAGGAGCAAAAGAAAGGTGCGGTTAAGCAAAAAAGTCATTTTTGAAGGTTTGGTATGCTATAATTCTGGTTCTGGACATGCTACAGAGCTGAAACTTCACATGTACACCTTTTAGACCCCCCCAATTTTAATTTTTTCAATAATTGGCTCTCTATCAAAAACGACAATTTTTAAGAACTTTTTTTTGTGTGATTAATAGTTAATGGGGCATGACCCAGAACCCTAGGCACTTTTTAGGGTCATTTATTGGGTTTTAGGGCTTCAAAATGGTGTTTTTTGATTCCAGAAGTTCGGGTCCCATTGATTTAAATGGGGTTCTGGAATCCGAACTGAACTTTCGGGAAGTTCGGGTGTTCTGGTCGAACCGAACTTTTCAAAAGTTCGATCATCCCTATTAGGGAATACTTACGTGACTAAAAAGCTGAAACAGCACTTTGGCTGTTTTGGCTGAAATGCTTAGTAGAGGAATCACTTCTGGATAACGGGGGCCATAGTCCATTATCACTAGAATATTTTTCTGCCCCCTAGTGGACCTTCAGAAATGGATTACCAAATTCATAGCGATCCTCCGGTAACGGACCTCAGTGATGGAAAGGGGAACCAAAGGGCTGCCGAAATCTGGCATCGGTACAGATATTTACCACAGGGCACGAAGAACAGTATATTTCCACCTCCCTAGCACCCCAGGTCAGTAGAACCCCTGTTCTATTCTCTCTTGAGTTTTCTCTGCTCCCATGGAATGTGCCCCATGGGCCAAATTTGATACCAAATTTTGGTAAGGTTTTTAGCACTGCCAGTTGCTCAGAAGTTTCCTCCGTTCTTTGTGACACCTGGTATAAAAAATTCCTTCACATGATGAAATATGGGAGGGCAAACCGCTCATCTTGGTAAACTAGTTCCCCATCTACCTTTACCACATTTTCCCAGGTGCTTTTTAGTGTAGGGTCCTTTAGTTGTTCAGTGGCAACATTTTCTCTGTGAACTTATAAATTGGCTAACATAATTGTTTCTTGGTCCTCTTGCTTTCCTTGCTAACACAGACAAGGGAAACTCAAACTTATAGCCTCCTGATGATTTATTAGAATCACTTTATTGTTCAGAAGAAACAATTGATTGGTGATCCGGATGAACCCAGAAATTTGGAAATTCCTTCCCATAATGGCACCATGTGCCAGGTGGTATACTAGACCCATCTGATGACACAGGTTACCTAGGGAGGTCTGAAAGGACACTTTTGCCATTGGATACTCTTCAGTGTTTCCCTGTACACAAGTTACATCTACTTTTATATGATGAGAGACCTCTGTAGCCACTAATTCAACATTTCAAGCTATCTGAATCCAGCACATTTTGCATACATTTTTCTAAAGTCCCCTTATTTCAGTGCATGCAACAATCACAAAAAACAGTTGATGTCTGTCTCTTCAGAAATTGGGCACTTTTTGAGCAATCTATCCCTCTTCCCATCAGCAGTAGCAAATTATCTTTTCTCGCCTACTTTAGAATTGGCTAAACAGGCCGTTCCTGACAGACATTGGCATTAATCTTTATAGTTCCTTTAGTTACCACTTTTTCACACTCTCCACCCTCGACCCTCAGTACAATCTTTCTCATAGTTAAGGATGGACTGGTCTTGGGGTGGAAAGTCTGCAAGTCTCTGAGAGGTTAGATTCCAGGTGGCTAGGTACCTTTCAGACAGGTCCACAGGTCCAAATGTGAACACGCTGTACTTTGACAGTTCAGGGTTACAGCCAGCCACACAAATATTTACACTTTCAGACAAGCATAGCCCTATGTTTCTGCAGGTTCCAGGTCATAATAGGCCTTTTGGGCTTACAAAAAAGACAGTGTATTGCTGGAGCAAATCTCGTCATCAGTCTGCTGTCTGTGTGGGGGCAGCTTCATAATTGCCCCAACTTGTCATGGGTATCCCTGCTCCTGCTGCAACAGCAGTTCCCTGTGGCAGACTTTGGCTTTTCCAGGGCTTGCAATTGGGCTCCAGGGCTCTGTTGCCAGGCTTACTGTTGGCTGCAAGGCTCTGCTGCACTTTTGTATTTGCCTGCTGTTAATTGATGATTTCCAAAACAAGCTTTCTCAGTAACTCCTCTGTGTTGGCCTTTTTCTACACTTACAGTACTTACAAAGATGGGTGCTACCTCCATCATATGTAAGAACCTAGCTTGGCAGCAGGGTTTGCATGACTCCCTGGACGAGTTTACAGACTTTTAAACAGGCATAGCAAACAGCAGTTCCCTGTAAAACATACTATTAATTTACATAGACTATATACAATTTATACAAGCACAAAAGAGTAAAACAAAAAAGAAACAAAGAAAACAAATCTCTGCCATTTGGCACCTTACTTATGTACAGTGTCTCGCCAAATATGAGCTTCCCAACTAAAAGTTGTAAGCATGAATGACAGGTAACATGAGCAGGCAATATCTCAAATGGCCCCCAGGTTTGGTGGACTCACAGATCAGGCTGATCTGGATCTGAAGGGAGAGGCCATGGCCCATAGGGGTCAATGACACACAGGTGTCATCCCTCTATCTACATCTTCTTTTGAGTTTTCCAAAACAAAAAATCTTTTGTAAGAAAAAATGTAAATTAACAAATGAGTCACGTTTCCCCTGCTACTATCTAAATGATCATCCAGAGTAAGCTACATCCTAAAGCAGAGCAATAAAGCATGGCCATAAAGGCAATTACTGCTCAGCCCAACATATTGCATGAGCCCACAGCGCCACAGTGCCACAGTGCAAACTAATTCTTATCTGATTATTGCACAATAAAGCCCAATATGTATGATATCAATATCCGATATTTATAAGGATAGCAAATTGTAACAAATACACATAATTTGCAGGCAGCTAAAGTTCTTTTACATTTTTTCTTTCTAAAACACTTTAACATATAATTTAAAATAATTATTCATCATTATACTTACTATAATTAGTACCTACAAAATAATAGATTGCACACAGTTGAGATAATGTCTAACATTCCCACAGATTTTTTTCTGTTCTGTTCTGTTTCTGGTATCTTTATCTTTTTCACATTGATAACTGATAAAGCCATGTTGTTAGTTTTGCTGCAGCTGACTGCAAAAGTGTTAGCCCGTTTAATAACGATTCCTGCACAAATCAACGATTTCCACTGGGCCATAGAGACTAAATCTGCAGTTGGCAGCCAGATTATTAACATTTTAACAGAATAGATAGTGGTCCAAATGATCAGACAAGAAGAAGCTGTAACTTTCTCTGTTTTAAACAGGTGGCAAGAAGCAATAATGCAAAACAGGTACAGAATGGCAAAGAACACACATACTGTACACTGCAGAAAAATACAAATCTGATTATGAAAGCTGCAAAAATATGAACGCTTTACAGCAGTGTTTCTATGTCTCAATAAGGGTAACATGTCTCTCATAAGACTCTATAACAACAAAGACTCAAGCTGAGAATCACTACTTGAACATTGGCGAAAAGCTGGAGGGATTCAAGACCTGAGGACAAGGACCACCCCACTGAAAATGGTGTGCCCTGGTAGCAACTGGGAATGCTCCCCACAGTAACTGGTTCTTCTGGGGAAGCTGCATACTATTAGGTTCCATTCGCACGGCGAATGACGCACACAAAGTGAGCCCAGCCATGACCAATGCAGATAATTGCTGGCTGTGCAAAAAGTCACAAATAACTGCGGCTGTCGACAGCTGGTGATTGCATTGTACGGGCTCAGAGGCTTCAGCTATTGACACACATTTATCAATCTGCAGATTCTTGTCGCTGGAATTTGCAGCGTATACAAACACTAGTGCGAATTGAGCCTTATGCTCCTTCCCAGATGTTTGCACACTGTTTCTGATAGTGGAGGGCTACTCACCTGGGTGCAGATCATTTGCCTGGCTACTTCTGCCTTATCAGGTGTTGCCTCTCTGAGCTGTTGAGGGAGGAAAGCTGAGTGACGTATGCTCTCTGGGCATGTCCAGGAAGGGAGTTGTGGGAAAGGGAGTTAAAGGTCCCTGTCCCTGCATCTCATAAGCAAGTGGGCACTTTGCTACACAATCCTTGTTTTGCAATACGGGGTCACGGGTTTGATTACTACCAAGGAAAGTGTTTAGTTTTACACATGTTACTATAGACTTCCTCTCAAAAATGTGGAATGGTCCCACAATCTAAAACATAATTGTCAGTAAATTGGCATCTGAACAAATAAATCCAAATGTGTTTGAAAGCGGTAGGTACATTAAATTGTTCATTGTAATACAACAATTCACTGAAATACACCAATATCTTTAATCATGCCAAAAAAGAGAACTTGTTTAGGTTTGTATCTGACCAACAAAAGCCATTTGAAAAAAAATAGGATTGTTTTTACGTTTTACTTAGTTTTTCATTATTAATAATAATAATAATAATAAGCTAATGTGTTATTTAAGGAAAATACCGGAACTATTAGTAAAAAAATCTCCACTCTAAATGGCTAAATTTGCACAGGAACGAACTGCTCTCCTGTCAACAACAGGAGAAGTACAACCAAATGAGCTGTGACTGTACTTCTCCTTTAAATACATGAATAAAAGCTGAACATTTGTAAGCATCCCTGTTAAATAGTTTGTCCTAGCCCTCTAACTGCCACTTTTGCAGGACAGTTTGGTCTGTTGAAGTAAGTTTTAAAAAAACAAATGCAGCCATCACATCTAAGAACTGTTGAACTGCAATTTAAAAAAAAAAAACATTTGTTTTTGGGTTTAATACTGCTTTAAATGGTTATGAGTAAGAGGAACAGTGCAGCAAACACTGTTCAACAAATTACAATTTTAAACAGGAATTGGCGCTGCTCTGTTTGTGTCTCTATAGTGTTAGAACCACCCAATTATGGTAGAACCAATCATTCACAAGACCTCAAAATATCAAATAATATAGCACAGGTAAACAGACACCGTGTATCAAAATTCATACACCATGTCTCATAATGTAAAATTGTGCGAAAAATAAAAATGAGCAATATTGAAAAATATTGAAATATTGAAAGTGCTAGTGGCAAGTAAAAGTGCCCAGTGTGAAACATCAAACCTATTACACTTAAAAAAATAGTAAATCAATATAGCAAGAATGTATATATAGTGACCAAAGTTGATATAAAGTGATATAAAGTGATCAGTGCTCTAAATGGAAAGTCTTTTATATAGTTAGCAATAGTCCTTCCATTAATCCAGCATTCCAACCGTCATGTGTCAGCACTGAAAGTCCTTATAGTAGTGCTGCTAGAAAAACTATGTTTGGTGGTGTTGCAGCTAAAGGGAGTTCCAGAGAATCATGCAATGTGCCCGGTGCCTCCACATGTGTTCCCTTCTTGTTGCTTCACTCACAAGAAATCTCTCCCCTCAAAGGGGTAAACAGCCCTAGGACTTTTCTTCTAACGTTACTTCCAATCCCCAGCGATCTTAATCGTACATGTAAATGGTAGAAACAAACTCCATAGCGTAATACCATAGAAAAATATTTATTAAAATAAACAGTATTGCACTTACATTGCTTAAAAAGTAATTCAGCACAGAACAAATAAGGAAGTCTAGGACGCATTGCTCTCCACGGACCTGAAAACTGGAGGTAATGCAGTGACGCTGTGGCTCCATCCTATGCATTTCGCCACACTGACGTTATCGGGAGCGGCGCCATCTTGCTCCACTCTCTGGCTTATATTAGATATGGTATCCTAGCAACCCAAGGCACGTGAACCGTGGCCATTTTGAGTGTCATTAACTAATTCATAGACTGGGAAGTGTGTATACCGTATCTTAGCAGCCTAGATGACACATATATTCGTCTAAACACTGCAGTCTCAATTTATATCATTAGTACAGTAGTAGACATTATGGGACATGTTTTGCCATAGTCTAACAGCCCTTTCTCGCATAGATGGCACATATACATTATGCTGGACAACGCAGCTAACATAGGTGGAATATATTGTGTAGTCTTTCAGACAGGTTAAGTCCACATTATCCATTACCAAATGTGTGAAATAACAAAAAATAATGTGCCAGGGTTGGTATGTTACCACATAAACCTCATGTATTCTATACACAGCAGAGAAAATTGATAAAAGTATATATGTGAAATTTTAAAACACAAAATTGCCAAAAAATTTAAAACAATATTTTTGTTATAATTTAACCTGTTCCATGCACATAATTTTTTTTTTTTTGAGAAAACAAACAAGCACTATAATAGAAAATTCCCTAATTAGGAACCTATATGTAAAAACAGGGAATACGTTCGGCATATTTAACCTGAGTACAGGAATTTCAAGGGGTCTATACTCAGATGTTATAACGAGACCCTAATAAACTAATTTATATATTATAGGTCATATATTACAGGTCTTTGTGCGATAATGACCATATCTGGAAACTGTATGAGTTATGTCGTGGAGAAATAAAAGCAAGGGAAAACAAAAAAAAAAACATATACAAATATATCATAGACGAGTTGAAGAAAGACTGGGAGAACTAGGTGTTGCAGGAATCTATATTTATATTTATTTGTTGGAGATGAAACATTTGAGGTCTATATCAATGTTTTAGGCCTTCTGGCTGGAGGTAGCAGGAAAATCCATTTTGTTTAAATTTGTGAGACCTTGATCTTTTAATTATCTCCCCTCTAGTGTCCCTTTATCATGTCAATACCATAAAATATTGTAGCACCCTACAGGTAGGTGCTAGGTAAATGTATAGTGGGCCTTGTCTGCCTAACAGCAGGCCTGTGATTTATTTAGTTAGGGTGTCAGGGCTTCCAGATGTGCCTGCTGAGGGGAGAAGTATCCCCACTGGCTCCTGTGAGAGGCTTCTCATAGGGCAGTGTGGGATGCCCAATCAGGGGACACATCCAAGCTTGTAACTACCCCAGAAGGCAGATTATGCTGCAAAGGATTCTGGGAGTGGTTATAAGTTTGGGGGAAGTGCGTGACAGGGTGTCTTTTGGCGGGAGCAGATTCCCAGGAGGGAGAGTACGGCTGAGGAAGTGGATGTCTTGGGGTGTTGTCTGAGAATCCAGAGAGTGTTGAGCTGAGCTGAGGGGATCCGGTGTGCTGAGAGCCTGCGGAGCGTGAGAGGGGTCCAGTCCCAGGAAAGCCTACACAGGTCGTGAGTACTGCGGATTGCCCCTGGGGGTCTGCCAGAGTCAGAGGGGACCCCTCCAGAAGAGGTTCTGGGATCCAGTGCCAGCTAGCTGAAAGGGGGTAACTAGGTTGAGGACCCTGAAGTTACAGAGGGGGGTACATAGTCAGTGAACCCCGAAGAGTTCAAGGTTAAAGGGGGCACCTGCATATGGGCCCTGAATTGGACAGAGTGTGACAGTTGAGAGTTGCAGCTTTACAGAAATCTACAGCGTACTACCTCAAGCCAGTGCAAGGCGGGAGGGGAGTATTCAGTCACTTTGCAGTACAGCAGTGTCAGTAATTATACAATTCACAGTCTTGGGTCTTCTGGACTTATTGTCGAGGATCCAGCACTTCTATCAAGCTACAGTGTGTTCTCAGTGTTAGTGAGCATTGGCTGGCTTCGGCTGGCGTCAAGGAAGCACCAACGGGCATTTTTCTAGGATTAAGTCCCAAGTGTAATTAGTTAAGCCTAAAGGAGTATCCCACTCATTCCCTTCTCCCATCCCCTCTTCTACAATAAAAACCACAAAACCAAGATGCTGGAGTCGTCCATGTCTCAGTTCTCACACCCAGGGTCGCAGCTCACATGGACTGGAGAGGTAACCAGTAACAATGGCAGACCCACATCAGGCCACAGGCCTGGAAAGCCTGCTACAATATTATCACAGATGGATAGAAACATAGAAACATAGAAACATAGAATGTGTCGGCAGATAAGAACCATTTGGCCCATCTAGTCTGCCCAATATATCTGAATCCTATGAATAGTCCCTGGCCCTATCTTGTATGAAGGATAGCCTTATGCCTATCCCATGCATGCTTAAACTCCTTCACTGTATTTGCAGCTACCACTTCTGCAGGAAGGTTATTCCATGCATCCACTACTCTCTCAGTAAAGTAATACTTCCTCATATTACTTTTAAACCTTTGCCCCTCTAATTTAAAACTGTGTCCTCTTGTGGTAGTTTTTCTTCTTTTAAATATGCTCTCCTCCTTTACCGAGTTGATTCCCTTTATGTATTTAAATGTTTCTATCATATCCCCTCTGTCTCTTCTTTCTTCCAAGCTATACATGTTAAGGTCCTTTATCCTTTCCTGGTAAGTTTTTTCCTGCAATCCATGTACTAGTTTAGTAGCTCTTCTCTGAACTCTCTCTAGAGTATCTATATCCTTCTGGAGATATGGCCTCCAGTACTGCGCACAATACTCCAAGTGAGGTCTCACCAGTGTTCTGTACAGCGGCATTAACACTTCTCTCTTTCTACTGCTTATACCTCTCCCTATACATCCAAGCATTCTGCTGGCATTTCGTGCTGCTCTATTACATTGTCTTCCCACCTTTAAGTCTTCTGAAATAATTACTCCTAAATCCCTTTCCTCAGATACTGAGGTCAGGACTGTGTCAAATATTCTATATTCTGCCCTTGGGTTTTTACGCCCCAGGTGCATTATCTTGCACTTATCCACATTAAATTTCAGTTGCCAGAGTTCTGACCATTCTTCTAGTTTTCCTAAATCCTTTTCCATTTGGCGTTTCCCTCCAGGAACATCAACCCTGTTACATATCTTTGTGTCATCAGCAAAAAGACAAACCTTACCATCGAGGCCTTTTGCAATATCACTTATGAAGATATTAAACAAAATTGGTCCCAGTACAGATCCCTGAGGTACCCCACTGGTAACATGACCTTGTTCTGAATGTTCTCCATTGACTACAACCCTCTGTTGTCTGTCACTCAGCCACTGCCTAATCCACTCAACAATATGGGAGTCCATGCTCAATGACTGCAGTTTATTGATAAGTCTTCTATGTGGGACAGTGTCAAAAGCCTTACTAAAATCTAGATATGCAATGTCTACTGCACCTCCACCGTCTATTATTTTAGTCACCCAGTCAAAAAAATCTATAAGATTTGTTTGACATGATCTCCCTGAAGTAAACCCATGTTGTTTTTCATCTTGCAATCCATGGGATTTAGGATGTTCCACAATCCTATCCTTTAATAGGGTTTCCATTAATTTGCCTACTATTGATGTCAGACTCACTGGTCTATAGTTGCTCGATTCCTCCCTACTACCTTTCTTGTGAATGGGCACGACATTTGCCAATTTCCAGTCTTCCGGGACGACTCCTGTTACTAATGATTGGTTAAATAGATCTGTTAATGGTTTTGCCAGCTCACCACTAAGCTCTTTTAATAATCTTGGGTGTATCCCATCAGGACCCTGTGACTTATTTGTCTTCAGTTTAGACAGCAATCTTAGAATGTCTTCCTCTGTAAAGACACATGCATCAAATGATTCATTAGTCATCCTTTCAAGTGGAGGTCCTTCTCCTTCTTTTTCTTCTGTAAAAACTGAACAGAAGTATTCATTAAGGCAGTCAGCTAGCCCTTTATTTTCTTCTACATACCTTCCGTCCTTTGTTTTTAATTTAGTTATTCCTTGTTTTAATTTCCTTTTTTCATTTATATATCTGAAGAATGTCTTATCCCCCTTTTTCATAGACTGAGCTAGTTTTTCTTCTGCCTGCGCTTTAGAAGTTCTTATAACTTGCTTGGCCTCTTTCTGCCTAATCTTGTAGATTTCCTTATCTTCATTGCTCTGGGTTTTTTTATAATTACAAAATGCTAGCTTTTTATTTTTAATGATTTGGGCCACTTCTGCTGAGTACCACAGTGGTCTCTTCCTTTTTTTGCTTTTACTGACAAGTCTAATGCAATTTTCTGTTGCCTTCAATAATGCACCTTTTAAGTAGTCCCATTTCTCCTGGACTCCATGTAATCCGTTCCAGTCTGATAAGGACTCATTTATGACTAATTTCATTTTTGAAAAGTCTGTTTTTCTAAAATCTAAAACTTTTGTTTTTGTGTGGTGTGACTCTTTCACAGTTCTTATATTAAACCACACTGACTGGTGATCACTAGATCCCAAGGTTTCGCCTACAATGACATCATATACCGAATCCCCATTTGTGAATACCAGATCCAAAATGGCCTCCCTCCGGGTTGGCTCCTCAACCACTTGTTGCAGAGACAACCCCAGTAGGGAATTTAGAATATCTGTACTCCTGGTAGAACTTGCTATTTTGGTTTTCCAGTTTATATCTGGAAGATTGAAATCTCCCATAATGATAACTTCTCCTTTCATTGTCATTTTAGCTATTTCTTCAACTAGTAGATCATCTAGTTCTTTAACTTGACCAGGTGGCCTATATATCACACCTACACGAGTTACTGCATGATTAGCAAACTGCAACGTAACCCAAACTGACTCTATGTTGGCCTCACCAACTTGTATTAGGTTAGATTTAATGCTATCTTTCACATACAGGGCCACTCCTCCTCCTTTCTTGCCTACTCTGTCTCTTCTGTATAAAGAGTACCCTGGTATGGTTATGTCCCAGTCATTTCTTTCATTAAACCATGTCTCCGTAACAGCCACTAAACCATAGGATCCTTCCTATGGGCATCTCGGAAATGTCTAGATAGGCTATGTTTCATGAAGCCCTTCTTAATGTTATTATTGTGTTCTCTAATTCTGACATAGAGGGGTCTTGTGGTCCTCCCCACATATTGAAGCCGGCATGGACATTCTATCACGTATGTGACATGCATACTTGTAAAGGCTATCATTTCTCTTATCTTGTGTTTTTACCTGTTGCCGTAGCTGTGAAAATTTCTGTTTTCTTTGGTTGTTTCTTGTTTACTTTGCATGGCAGGCATTTTTGGCATCTAAAAAAAACCTTTTAGGTTAGGAAACAGACTGACAGGTTTTGGGGGGTCAAGTACATTGTGCACCAGTTTATTCCTGAGTGTGGGGACCCTTCTGTAAATAAATTTGGGCCGTTGTGGGAGTACTTTCTTTGTTTTTTTTTCAGATTTAAGAATAGGCCAGTATTTGTTCACTATATTTTCCACTTCTTTATACTGTCTGTCAAAACCCATAAGGAAGGCCCATTCCATGTTTGTAGTTTTACTCTCTTTGTTTGGAAGAGTATCTCTCTGTTTATGTTTTTAACTTTTGTCTTCAGGTTTTCTAATTCCTTTCTTTTATATCCTTTTTCTACAAACCTTTGTATTAGGATTTCTGTTTGCTCCTCATAATCTTTACCGTTGCTACAGTTCCTCCGGACCCTCATAAACTGCCCTTTGGGCACATTCCCCTTCCATTTGGGGTGGTGGCAGCTTTTGGTAGGTATATATCCGTTTCTATCTGTTTGTTTAAAAAAGGTCCTCATACCTAATTTGCTGTTGTCCTTGTAAATTTGCAGATCCATATAGTCAATACTTTCTCGATTCCAACTACCCAAAATTGAGATTCCATACCGGTTTTTGTTGATTTCTGCAAAAAATGTATTCAGTTCTCTGAGCCCTCCCATATTATTACAATATCAGCGATGTAACGCCTGTAAAATTTGAGGTTGGGTCTTATTATACTGTAAATTTGTTCTTCCTCCCACATGTTCATTAATAAATTTGCTATGCTTGGGGAATATCTTGCTCCCATAGCCATGCCTTTTGTTTGAACATAATGGTTCCCCTTATGCCAAAAATAATTGCTATTCATAGCCATTTCTAGACCTTCTAGACCTTCTATTATGAAATCTATTTGTTCCTGTCTCATATTTGCATACTTATGCAGTGACCATTCCGCACTTTTAAGGCCATCCTTCTGTATGATATTGGTGTACAACGAATTTACATCAATGGTGACTAGTATATCTCCATCCTTCATTTTTACTTTGTTTAGTTCTGATATAAAATATGAAATTTCATAAATTTGCTACAATGATTCTCACTGTTCCACAAACTGTAAGCAGATAACATTTTCCCAATATTTAAATGGCAGCAGTGGGATAAGGAAAGTTCATTTTTCACTTTGTTCTTTGAAGCGTTTTGTTCCTAGGTATAATCAACCCTTTTGTTTTGGTTAGTTTGAAAATACTTTCTTTTTTGGAAATGGTAGTTCTTAAACATGTCTCACAGAGAACTAGATCTTGCAGATAATCTTCTAGTAATATGGGTGTAAACATTCCTATTTTTTCTTTATCTTACATAACAGACTGTCCAGGAAACAAGATGTATACAAGGTTGTATTCCCTTTAACACTGGTTCCCAGGACTGCTTACTGCATCTAAAAGTACAAAAAAGACACATTATGCGCTAAACTGGCAAATTTGTAGCTGTAAGGTGGTTGACATTTTAAGCAGTTTTTATGACTTGTGTCAACCCTAATAATGGTTTTATTTGTTGTTAAATAATAATAATCCATTATTAAAAATGTAATATGTTACATTGTTATAAGCCTAATCTGAAGTTTACATTTGTATTTCTTAACCAATTGACCTCTGTAAGATTTACTTCCCTTTATGACCGGGCCATTTTTGCAATACGGATCTGCGTTATTTTAATTGACAATCGCGAAGTCATACAATGCTGTACCCAAATAAAATGTAATTTTTTCCCCCACAAATAGTGCTTTCTTTTGGCTGTATTTGATTACCACTGCGCTTTGTATTTTTTGTGCTATAAACAAAAAAAGGCGGCAAAATTTGAAAAAAAAACCCAATATTTTTACTTTCTGCTAAAAAGCATATCCAATAAAAAAACAAAAAACAAAAACAAATGAGTGAACCAGTGACACTAATACAGTGATCAGTGCTAAATGACACTGGCTGGGAAGGGGTTAACATCTAGGACGATCAAAGGGTTAACTGTGTGTCTAGCCAGGATTTTTGTGACACGTGTGTGCTGCTTTTACTAGGGGTAGAGATGACATTTCTGCTTTGCAGAGGCACCAAATCCATCTCTCCCCCCCCCCCCTGGTTTATTTAGGCAGATCTCCGTTCTGTGTGTTTTGCAGACGATTGGCGGGTGTTGGCAGACAACCAGTGCCCAACACCTGCAGATCGGTTTCTGCTGTGATTAATTACAGCAGAAGCATTCCACCAGCAGCACACCCCCTGCAGGCGGAAGTACAGAATCACGTACAGTATATATATATGTATACAGTATATCACAAAAGAGAGTACACCCCTCACATTTTTGTAAATTTTTTTATTATTTTATTATATCTTTTCATGTGACAACACTGAAGAAATTACACTTTGCTCCAATGTAAAGTAGTGAGTGTACAGCTTGTATAAAAGAGTAATTTTGCTGTCTCCTCAAAGTACCTCAACACACAACCATTAATGTTTAAACCGCTGGCAACAAAAGTAAGTACACCCCTAAGTCATAATATCCATATTGGGCCTAAAATGTCAATATTTTGTGTGGCCAGCACTGCCTTAACCCTGGAGTTCACCAGAGCTTCACAGGCTGCCACTGGAGTCTTCTTCCACTCCTCCATGATGACATCAAGGAGCTGGTCAATGTTAGAGACCTTGCGCTCCTCCACCTTCTTCCGTTTGAGGATGCCTTACTGATGCTCAATAGGGTTTAGGTCTGGAGACATGCTTGGCCAGTCCATCACCTTTACCCTTAGCTTCTTTAGCAAGGCAATGGTCATCTTGGTGGTGTTTCATTATCATGTTGGAATACTGCCCTGAAGCCCAGTCTCTGAAGGAAGGGGAATCATGCTCTGCTTCAGGATGTCACAGTACATGTTAGCATTCATGGTTCCCTCAATTAACTTTTGCTCCCCAGTGCTGGCAGCACTCATGCAGCCCCAGACAATGACACTCCCACCACCATGCCTGACTGTAGGCAAGACACACTTGTCTTTCTACTCTTCACCTGGTTGCCGCCACATATGCTTGACACTATCTGAATCAAATACGTTTATCTTGGTCTCATCAGACCACAGGATATGGTTCCAGTTATCCATGCCCTTAGTCTGCTTGTCTTCAGTAAACTGTTTGCAAGATTTCTTGTGCTTCATCTTTAGAAGAGGCTTCCTTCTGGGATGACAGCCACGCAGACCAATTTGATGCAGTGTGCGGTGTATGGTCTAAGCACTGACAGCCTGACCCCCCCACCCCTTCAACCTCTGCAGCAATGCTGGCAGCACTCATACGTCTATTTCCCAAAGACAACCTCTGGATATGATGCTAAGCATGTGCACTCAACTTCTTTGGTCGACCATGGCAAGGCCTGTTCTGAGAGAAACCTGTCCTGTTAAACCGCTGTATGGTCTTGGCCACCATGCTGCAGCTAAGTTTCAGGGTCTTGGAAATCTTCTCATAGCCTAGGCTATCTTTATGTAGAGCAATAATTATTTTTTTTCAGATCCTCAGAGAGTTCTTTGCCAAGAGGTGCCATGTTGAACTTCCAGTGACCAGTATGAGAGAGTGAGAGCGTTAACACCAAATTTAACACACCTGCTCCCCATTCACACCTGAGACATTGTGACACTAACGAGTCACATGACACCTGGGAGGGAAAATGCCTAATTGGGCCCAATTTGCCCATTTTCACTTAGGGGTGTACTCACTTTTGTTGCCAGCAGATTTGACATTAATAGCTGTGTGTTGAGTTATTTTGAGGGGACAGCAAATGTTATAGAAGCTGTACACTCACTACTTTATATTGTAACAAAGTGCCATTTCTTCAGTATTGCCACATGAAAAGATATAATAAAATATTTACAAAAATGTAAGGGGTGTACTCACTTTTGTGAGATACTGCATATATATATATATATATATATATATATATATATATATATATATATATATATATATATATGCAGGGGTCAAGTCCTGGGAAAAAAAGTGTGGGAACTCACAGTTCGCATATCGCAGTGTGAACTGTCAGTTCCAACATGAATCGGATCGCATGGGTGTAAACACCCATGCGATCCGATCCTGGTGCGGACCCAAAAAAGGGTCCCATGCAAGTTGTGTCCCAATGCGATGCGAATTCAGCCATACAATCTGTATGGCTGAATTTGCATCGCACATACATCACATGTGATTTGCACAGCAGTGTGAGGTCTGTCATTGCATATATGTGATATGTCAGAGACTGATGATGCGATACAAAAAGATGGTCAGAGACTGCAGACATGATAGAAGATAGTGGAGCACAGGGGGGGGGCAGGGAGCACAGGGGAAGCAGAGAGCACTGGAGGAGCTGAAGGGCACGGGGAGGGGGACTGGAGAGAATTAAGGGGGGTTTGGAAAGCATTGCAGGAGGGTTGGAAGGTGCAGGGAGTAGAGAGAACTGGGGGGGGGGGGGGGTGGGGGGGGTCTGGCAGGGAAAACCAGAGGGATGGAGAGCATGGAGAGAGGGGGCGAACTGGAGAGCACTGGGAAAGGGGGAACTTGGAAATCACTGAGGGGGGAGCTAGGGAGTACAGGGGGTGGAGAGTACTGGAGGAGCCAGAGAGCATGGGGGGGAGATGAAGAGTACTGTGGAGAGCTGATACTGGGGGGGGGCTAAAGAGTACTGGGGGGCTAAAGAGCACTGTGGGGGCTAAAGAGCACTGGGGGGGGGCTAAGACACTGGGGGGGGGGGCTAAGACACTGGGGGAGCTAAAGAACACTGGGAGGGGCTAAGAGCACGGGGGGGGGGGGGGCTAAGGAGCATGGGGGGCTAAGACACTGGGTAGGTTAAGAGCACTGGGGGGGCTAAAGAGCACTGGGAGGAGGGGCTGGAGAGCACTGGGGGGCCAGAAAAAATCAGTTGTATAGGAGGGGGATGGGGCAGCTGCATAAAGAGGAATTGATCTTTCTGTATTCCTCCTGCAGCTGCCGAATACCTGCAGGAGGGAGAGGAGGAGAATCAGGCATTCGTCGGAATACAGAAAGATCAATTCCTCTTTATGCAGCTGCCCCATCCCCCTCCTATCCAGCACACAGGGAGGCTGTACAGCATGAAGACAGCAGGCACTTACCTTCTTTCTGCCGCCGCCGCCGCACCCCGCGAGACACTGAAGGAGCTGTCACAGTGCCACTGCAGCTTCCTTCACACAGCGAGGCGGCGCCGTGCAGGACACCGGCCTGACATCCCCCCACTGGTACGCCACTGCCCACAGCGCCGGTCTGGACCCCTGTGTTCCATGGGAGCGGGAACAGTCAGTGGACTATTTTATCAATTTCGGGTAGGCGGATTAATCTGCCACAGTGTTCCCAGCCTGTCACCATCTATTAACATTGAAGAGGCAGGTGACCAGGCTGGAGTTGAATAGCGCGCTGCGGCGGATTAATCCGCCTACCCGAAAATGATAAAATAGTCCACTGACTTTACCCGCTCACATGGAACGCAGGGGGCCCAAAGATTTTTTTTTTCTACATAGCTGCACAGCGGGGGATTGTGGTTCCCCCTTGAGAGTGGCCCTGCTTGCAGGACGCGGCTGGCAATGGGAACGGCGTTCCTGCTGTGAAAAAAGTGTGGGGACGCCGTTCCCATGCGTTCCTGCAGGACTCGAGCCCTGTATATATGTATATATACGTGATCCTGCACAGAAGGGCCGCCCAGTAGCAGTAAATCTTCTTTTGTTTGTCAAAAAGTAATATTTTTGTTTGTTTATGATACTAAAGATTTTGTACTGGAGATTATGGTCGACTAAAACTAAAACAATTTAGATGACTAAAATACAAATATTTAGATGACTAAATACGAAAATGAAAACGGCATTTTAGTCAAAAGACTATGACTAAAAATAGATTGAAATTTGACGTCAAAATTAATACTGTTTATCAACAGTTTTTTTCATATTCTTTTTCATTGACAGTCAAAATCCTAAAAATCTGCTGGAAAAGCTGGAAAGATAACCACCTACTGTGGGCGAAAAAAAAAAAAAGAACAAAGCAGTGGTGCTGCAGATGCTGCAGACAAAAAATAAGTTTGCTTGTCTTTATTTTCATCAACCTGGCAATACTTATCTTTGGTACAAATTGTACAAGTGGAGTATTAAATATCCTCAATTTTTATGATAGAATGACAACCGTCATTGCGCCAGGGAGACTAGGGACAGTATTATGCATAGGAACAGGATGGCACATGTTTGAATAATATTGATATAAAGGTCTCTGTTTGTGCACTTTGTGTAGTAGTGGGCTGGCAGGGGGCAGAGCTTATCTCCTAAGGCATGAGCTATGCCAGCACGGCAGT
Organism: Pelophylax lessonae; assembly: GCF_965119305.1. Lineage (NCBI taxonomy): Eukaryota > Metazoa > Chordata > Amphibia > Anura > Ranidae > Pelophylax > Pelophylax lessonae. The sequence continues at coordinate 600,411,860 of NC_138768.1, read as the reverse complement.
CGGGTGGAAGATAGAATATAGTGCTGAGAAGGCTGTTGGTGCCCCGTAGTCTGAGGAGGGGGGCTTGTCCTTGGGGTAGGGTTCATGTGCTGGAAGGATTCTGCCACAACACACTGAGGAAGCCCTTCCTGGAGGCATGGAAGGAAGAGAGAGGACAGTGTGAGTAAATCAGCCAGTTATCCCTGAAGACAGTGGTGTGCTTAAGTCTTCTTCCTTCCCCAGAAGATCTCCTGAGAGTCAGCCGGGTGGGCTTGTGAGAGAGTCAGCTGGGTGGGCTGCTGAAGAGTCAGTCTGGAAGACTTGATAGGAAAGTTCGCCTGGAGGGCTAGTAAAAGAGGCAGCTGCAGCCAGGTGGGTTTCTGTGCTTGAAGAGGTGGTGCTGGAACCAGTAGCCACGCCACAGGAGGAGAAGTACAAGCTGATCACTGTATTTGCTACACAAAAGGGGGCTTAGAGTTCCTGCCTGTAAAGGACCATTGCTTTAATCAGATTGAGAATTTGTCAGATCTACTAATAGTGATTCAGCTGGAGACTGCAAGCAAGTGAAGAGCAGGAGAAGTGCCAAGGAGACTATATATAGGAAGATGTCCCTGAAGTTGTTGCCAAAATGTTGTTGTGGGCATCCCATAGCCTCCCATCCCTATCCAATTTTAAACCCCCTAATAAAACACGTACTGTTCTCTGTCTCTGGAGTGCCTGTGAAAATTTGGTGTGCCTGGCTGTGCAGGATTAGGGAATCCAGTTCATGTGCAGCTCCTTAGGGGGTGCGCTACAGTAGTGATAAACCAAACTGTCCTGGTTTTGGTTCGAGCAGGGTTCGGTGAACTTCTAAGAAGTTCAGATGCCGAACCCGAACTCAATTTAAATCAATGGGAGCCGAATCTGTGAAATCAAAAGTGCCAATTTTCTGGGTTAATAGGCAAGGGACATGCGACAATTCCTTTATTTAAAAAAAATATAAATGCCTAAAAAATGTCCTGCGTTGTAAATCCATCAACAATCACATTGCTCAGTGATGCAGATCCATGTCAATCATGATGCCTGATGACCGCCAACCCACTGAAAGATTTTTGAAAATGCAGCTGCCAAGACAAATCCTGTGCGTTTGCTTTTCACCCGCTGAATGACAAATCCAGTGAATGACAGCTGTTATATACAAGGAGCAGGGTCTCCTGGATGATGTCATTGGCAATATACAGTATGTCAGTACCAAATATGTGGGACGGCAGCTGTTTTCTCTTTCAGCAGGTCAGCAGTTGTTGGTCATTGTTATTGACATAGATCTGAATTGCTGGTAGACGTTATTGAGAATGGATTTACAACAAGGGTCAAACATTTTGGTGTCTTTATTTCTACTTATTCACATTGGAGGATGGTAACTGTAACTTCCAGAAGCTGATAAGCCCCAAACCGCAAACCTGCTGCCTTGCAGGCTCAGGAGGAAGGGACTGCCCCCCCCCCCCTTTCCTTGTAGAAATGAAAATTTCAACCATTAGTTCTATATGTATATGATACTATAGCCAAATTTATGTACTGATTCCATATTACTTACATTTCCTTAAACATTCAAAAAAAGACAATATTAATCAAAATACCCCATATTGGCCTATCCAAGACAGCTGACCTAAATGTAAAGGACTGACCGTAAATTATGATTACAAAGAATTTGGTCAAAGAATTTTTGCCTCATTCGCTGGGCAAATTAATCTCAAACAAGCAGGGTTCATCTCGAACCCATGGTAGCAGTGAAACCACACCTCATCCCTAAAGAATAGTCATGTGGACATATTAGAACTATACACATTAGATTGTATGGCTCACAGTGACTAGATCAACACTTTATGGCTGCTTGTGTCATACTTCATTCTAGTATAGCCCTGTATCACATACCTTGTCCTCATGTAATACACATTGGGCCTGATTCATAGTACGGCGAATTGGCGTTTCGGCGGGATTTTGCGAACCGGCAAATTTTTAAGTCTGAAATTGGTATTCAAAGAACGGCGGGCGGAAAATAACGCCTACTGTGAGATTCATTAAGATGCTACAAGGTTAGAGCGGGACTTAAAAACACGCCAGCTAAAAGCTCGACTAAAGTTTTGCCAAATTTTCCCCTGTACCCCCAAAAATCCCAAATCACTGTGGAAGGTGTGGAAAACAATTTGGAGATGACTGGCTTTTAAAAAATGTCAAAAACTGACTTAGAAAGAGAGATATCTGCTAAAGTGTAGAAAGGTTAAAAAGCTCCTCCAGCCCCGAGCTGCGAATGCGCGAATGTGCGCATGCGCAACGCCAAATAGACTCAAAAAATCCCGCCAGCGCGATTTTGGGCAATTTTTTTTTTGAATACCGATTGAAAATCCGCTCTCTCGCCCATAGAAAATGGCAAAAACCGGCGGAATTGGAAAAACATGCACACTTCCAACAAGGGATCCCTTAGTAAACACCATCACATTCCATACACCTTTCCTGCTAACTCAGAAATCATAACAGTGAAATCTACAGTGTTTATATAGAACCTCCACATTATCTGAAAAATCACACAAAATATTACATTGGGGAACGGGTCGTCAGATAGAACAAAAATAGATGTAAAACATATTTCAAAGAAAGATTATTAGCATTTCACAAATATCAAGGAAATGTCACAATTTTGCCAATATTCTATGTGTTTCAAAAGAATGTTTTTCTAAATATATTGCAAATACTACCTTTTCTTCCATATGGGTATGGCCAAGTGTTAGCATTTGACTACACATTTAACTGAAGGTATATATATATATATATATCTCCATACTTGGCTAATTAGCAAAGTATGCCCAACAAACAAATATAGCTTTAGCTCACAATATTGCTACATATTGACTTTATGTGGCATCTTTTGTATTTTGTTCATGTCTTTAGATTAAATGTTTGCTGATACACATGCCTTTTTCAAACATGAACAAAATTAACGATGTGAACATTTGGAGGTTTGGAGACCTCCAAGTGTTGCCCATACAGAGGGCTCCTTCTGGATTCGAACTTACAAACCTACAGCAGGAAGGCAGACTCCCTAATGATTGTGCTATTTCTCAGTGAGCGTTGGGTGTTTTCCTCATGCCGTCAAAATGCTCACATGGGAACAGGGGCCATTGAACTGAATAGGCTTGGACTTTTTGGCTGTTCTGGGAGTTGATCCTTGAGCTGTACAAATCCCCCTCAAACGCCCCCAAACGGGCTACGTTCACATGTAGGTGTTGTGGTCTGTTTTTGGGCCTTTTTTAGGTGATTTCATATAAAAATGCGTGCCCAAAAAATCCATGCCAAAACGCCTGGGAAAACACCAGCAAAAACGCCCATAAGAACGCCTGATATAATTGCCACGCCAAGATTAGGGATGTTCATGAGTGATGAGTCAGATTGTTGGCTTACATATCTGTTCAATCGTCACAATCTCAACTCCCAAATCCCAAAAGGTGTGTTTCAATTGTTTCCCTAAATATATATTTCTCTCTCTCTCGCTCTCTCATGTAATTGTATATATATGTATGTATTCCTGTATCGTATCTAAACATTCTAAATAATGACTAGCAAACTTGAAGAGAGAATTTTATCAATTCACATATATACACACCTACATACATACATACATGTATTTGGGTTCTTGAGGTCTCTCTCCTCCTCCTCATTTCTATTTCCCTTTTTTTGGCAACTGAGCATGCTCCAAAACACACAGGACACACACAGTTAAATTTTTGCCTGGGAGTTACCATTCTGGGTGTGTGTTTGCTTTGATTATATATAGCTCACTCAGACAGCAGGAAAGATTTGACCTAGTAAGAGGTCCAATATATTGTGTGTCACATGCTTTATGGTTAACAGTTGGGGGCCTTTGTTATTTATGGAGGTGGGATTTGGCTGTGTTGTGTGTTGACTCTCTGTAAGTATTTCTTGCTGTTAACGTAATTGTTTATTGTTCTGTCAATCTGCACATGCATCTGTAGATTATGGGCTCTTTGTCGATGTATATGGTCTAAATGTTGTACAAAGGTTGTTTTTGTTTTAAAAATACAAATCTGTGGCTTCAATGGGATACTGTGGAGACTGTGCCAAAAATATGTCATGTGAAATGTTTGAGCTGTGTATTTGTGTAATAAACAGCATGTTTCAAATCTTTTTTTCAAATGTCTTCATGTGTCTAAATAAAGTTTTCTGGTGTCCACAAATGTATGTATTTGTATTTCTTGTTTTAAGTTAAATATGCTTAATGGTTGTGTAAGGTGACTATTGTTGGCGAATTCGCTAATATACAAAACCGCGTTCTCACATTTGTACATGCAACCGGAAACGAAACTATTGGTGAGTGCACACGTTTCCGGAAATTGTCCAGGCCCTCCCGCAAGTTTGTGCATCATGGCTCCTGCACTCTTTACTCCCGAAATTGTGGCATTTGTGTGTAAGGTAAGGGGGGGGGGGTGAATGTGCGAGATGGGGGATGGTGGCTGGGGGGCTGGGTGGGTCGCTTATCTAGCGGGTGTGCAAGTAACTTTTGGTCTGCTGATATGCGCATGCACTTTCTGCCTATTAGACGTGATCTAGAAGCTTCCTGTTATAGAAACTTCCTAGATGTGAACCTGTTCCCTACACTATATATATATATATATATATATATATATATATATATATATATATATTTATAGTATATAATATATATATATATATATATATATATATATATATTTATAGTATATAATATATATATATATATATATATATATATATAATGTATATATATTGTATATAATGTGTATGTGTGTGTGTGTATATATATATATATATATATATATATATATATATATATATATATATTAAAAAAGAATAGCGCGCAAATGCAAAAGAAATAACTACCAAATCTGAAGACAATCCATAAATAAAAATGGGGGTTTGGTCCCACCATATGGCCATATCGTGCTCAAGCCCACTACTGCGTCAAAGTACCCCATTATCAGTGGGTCCTACACTATCCATGAAAAAGAGATGAATCCAGCCTTTCTAACCCTTGAAGATAATACTCCTTGCTGGGAAGGATGTGCAAATGCACTACAGGGGACTCCTCCTATATCCACTTGATGGTGGACACTGATTGAGTACAGGTGTGTGTATTGCTCAACCTCGATAGTCTGGTCAGACCGAATACATAATAAACAGGCAAAGAATTTGGGGGAGCATACCCATGTATTTCTAAAGCTGCTGCAGCTATGAACCAAAAGACATGTATATTAAAAAAGAATAGCGCGCAATATTTTTTAATATACATGTCTTTTGGTTCATAGCTGCAGCAGCTTTAGAAATACATGGGTATGCTCCCCCAAATTTTTTGCCTGTTTATTATGTATTCGGTCTGACCAGACTATCGAGGTTGAGCAACCCTCCCCACCCCCCCACACACACCTGTACTCAATCAGTGTCCACCATCAAGTGGATATAGGAGGAGTCCCCTGTAGTGCATTTGCACATCCTTCCCAGCAAGGAGTATTATCTCCAAGGGTTAGAAAGGCTGGATTCATCTCTTTTTCATGGATAGCGTAGGACCCACTGATAATGGGGTACTTTGACGCAGTAGTGGGCTTGAGCACGATATGGCCATATGGTGGGACCAAACCCCCATTTTTATTTATGGATTGTCTTCAGATTTGGTAGTTATTTCTTTTGCATTTGCGCGCTATTCTTTTTTAATATACATGTCTTTTGGTTCATAGCTGCAGCAGCTTTAGAAATACATGGGTATGCTCCCCCATTATTTGAGGGGGAAAGCTGGGGACTCTGGTGTAAAAGGGAACTCTGTGGTCACCAAAGCTCCCCCATACATCTGAGCTTACAGAGACCCCCTTACACTTCCCTTCCTCAGTCCACCACAGTCAAGGGCACAACAAGTCCCAACGCAGAAGGCTACCTGCTTGGACTTGTACTGCTCTCTGTAGGGGACTAAGGATTCCTCAGTCCTCCACATTCTAGGGCACTATAAGTCCCAGCATAGTGGGCTGTCATACCTCAGTCCCTCACAGCTCGGGGCAAAAACAACAGAGTTAAACATCTAAAGGACAACTCCAAACCAAACTAACAATAATGGACAGAGTCCATATGCTCTATAATGTCAAAGACCCGCTACCCCTCACCTTCCACCTCGGGTGCTGTCATTGTGTAGGGCAGAGGGCTCCATCTCCACCATGTTTGGCTTTCATGTCAGATATGCAGGACTTTCTCAGCTCCACTCTCTTCCCTGGCAACTGACTCTGGCGTCATTGGGGGTCTTTCCTCCTCTAGAAAACACCCAGGGGCCCTCTCCTTGTCCCCCAGCCACCCAGGGCCTTCTTCTGCTCCTCCTCCACCAACCATTTTCGGACTCTTCCAACTTCCCTGGGGCTACTCACCCCTTTGCATAGTAGACACCACAAATCTATGAGCAGCCTGCAAAATATCAAGTCTGGGCCTGGTTACCTGTATGTTCTGGATCCAGGGTGGAGCTCTCCTCCCAGAGCAACAACCGATGATAGCAGAGTGAGTTGACCAGGCAGTAACTTCCTACTGGTGCAGGTACACACCTACCGATTCCTCAACATCTTAGGATAACATGATCAGACGGCCAATCCCCAGTCAGAGAAGGAGGAGTAAGTGTCAGCGGACAACAGGCACCTGGCAGACGCAGTGAAGGGACTGCAGCACACTGCTGCAAATTTTAGATCCGAGGATTGAAAGCAATCTTTTACTTGGGCGATTTCCCTGACTGCGCCCTTCGAAATGTTGGTGCTCCGCCACTGGCCGCAAGGCCCCTGTAGGTGCGAGGCCTTAGGCGACCGCTTAATTTGCATGGTGCCCTCCTGTTTTAAAACATGGTCAATGCATCTCATTGGTGTAAGTGCACTTCTATGTTCTGAATTGTAGGGGCATTGAGTATGGTGCTAGCATGATGAGAGGTTACTGCCTATTTGTGTCCATAAATAATATATAATGTATTATTTTTTATGTTTTTTATTTTTTTTATATTTTTAGAAACCAGTGATGAGGATCTTGAGCCTCAGCATTCTCAGGCCCACTGTAAGTAATGTGGATGTGCTGGTGTGTTGTGTATTAGGTCGAACTTGGAGGAATGATTGTTTGTTTTGTTTTCTTTTGTGGTTGATGTAACTTCAGCAAGAGAGGAGCCTCAGGCAGGGCCAAGTCGCCTGGATCCGGGCCAGGAAGACATTGTTGCCCAAGAAGAGGCCAATTTGTCAGACAGTGATGAGGACCTGGGCTCTCCTCAAATGGGAAGTAAGTATTCTACATGTGTTTGTGTGTTCAATGTGTCCTGGGAAATATAAGGGCTGTAATATATATATTTTGACATTGGGGTTATGTAGCAGCTGACATTGAGGATGTTTGTTGTGGAGGACTGGGGAAGAGGGGCCGCTGCTTACCCATTCCACTGTAACTACTACCTTCAATGTTTCCCGACTACTTTCTGTGTGCCTTTATCAAATAGCTTTTGTTCAAGGATTGTATCCGTGTCTTTGTGTTTCTAGGAGATACGACACCATCCCCCCATGAAGGGACACCATCCCCCCATGAAGGGTCTACCCCATCCTCCCCCACTCCAGGGGTGGAGGCAGATGATGTTAGTGGCTCCCCTGAACTAGTCTGTAAGTACCTAAAATTAGATTATCACATGTATTGTGTGTGCTAGGATGATGTGTATCTAGGATAATCTAAGTTGGAGTCAAAGCAAGTGTAGTTTTGCTATATGTGACAGGAAGGTTGGTCATGAAACACTCTTGCTTAACCTTCATGTTTGAAAGGTGGTTTTGGGGAGCATTACAGGACATGTTATTTTTTTAAGTTTTCTCAAGCCACCCTATTCTAAATTGGTGTTAGTTTCTCTACATTGGAAATGGTGTGCTTTGTACTTGTAAAATTTTTGGGGACATTGTAATTTACTCATGTCCTGATTTAGTCAACACTGAAAATGTGTGTTTATCAATCTTTCATAAATACTCTTCTTTGGTAATGTACCACATTCCAGTTCACAATTTGTGTTCTTTTTGTGCAGTTTCTCCTGAGCCAGCAAGCCCATCCTGTTCTGGGGGCCAACAAAACCGTGATGATGGTAAGTTGTGTGCTTTTGCAGTAATGTGTCTACTTAGTAAGTGGAGAAATGCTAACTGTGTATGTCCCCGATCAGGCTTCAAGTTGTTCTAAAGGCAGCAGGTTCTTTATGTGAATGCATTCTATGCATTAGTATTCCAAGTGATGGGTGTGCATATTCCCCCTAAGACTTACTGGGACCATTTTCTTACTGTCTAAAATTTTGCACAAATACTTGTCTGGAACAGACTCCCCCTCCTCCTTAACTGAGGTGACAACATGCCAATATTGCCTCCTGATGCTGTCACTCCTAATCATTGAGACCATCGGAAGGGAGGGGGGCAAGGCTGGCTCACAGCCTAGTGCCTGAACAGGCACAGGGTGCTTGGCTTCATCTCATGTGCCTCCATAGCAAGCTGCCTGCTGTGGGGTCAACCAACAGGAGGGAGGTGCCTAGAGGTGTGTACAGGGGCCATGTAAAAAGGAGGATCGTGATTTCTCTCGTCCCCAAAAACCTAGAGAGGGTAAGTCTAACCTGATTAGTTTTCCGCAGCCCTCCAAAAATGATATGTTCCCAACACTTAGAACAGGCAGGGCTGAGGCACAAAAAACATCAGAGAAACACAATCAGCACAAAAGCAGGGAGTACGTATCCTTAACGCTACAAGCTTCATCCAGAAGAATGACGCTTGCACTGTACAAATCTGCATCACCACCGTATCAATGTCTAAATAAAACTTTCAGGGAAGTGTGGAGGGGTAAGGAGTGGGTGTTAGAGCGTTTTCATGACTGTGTAACCTACAGTTAGCGTGAGTCCATTTGTTGAGAAACTTTTTCTTCTCTCTTAACACAACTGGGATGGAGCGAAGGACATCAGGGGAGGAGACACATCTGCTCCGTCCAGAACTGTCCCTCAAAACTCCAAAGGGTGAGTCTCTACTATGTGTCAGGTTCAAACTATAGACAGTAAGAGGGAGAGAGAACGCTCCACAGATTCCAATGGTGATAGAGATAAATGTGTGCACATGTATCGTGTTGTCCAATTGAACACAAAACACCTTACATTCTTCAAAATGATTGCTTGTGTTTACGTGCAGAAAAGCCTTTTACTTAGCTTTGGTGGAACTGCTACTAACATTCCAAGCCATCTTATGTAACCTTTTGAACAATTTGAGTTGAAAGTTTGAGTTCAAGGTTTACAACAGCAATTTAGCATATTTGCTTCAGAGTGTTCATAAAAGCCAACCAATAGACTCCTAAGCATATTTGTTGAGGCACATTAATTACAATCCTTGTTAGGATCATTTTGCATAAAACTAATTGTCATGTCTTTTTCTACCCAGGGCACACCCACCTCACCAGTGAGGTAATGCTGGCGTATTTAAAGTGGTGCGGAGAATGAATAATGTTATTGGAGCAGCTGTGTGGGGTGGATCCGGACCCTAAGGAGCCATTTGTGCGTAATGTCACGCCTTTGAATCGTTCTTACAAAAAAAAAATAAAAAAAATAAAAAAAAAATATTTTAAACAAAAATATAAAAAACTGTTTAGTAAAAAAAAAAAATAATTTTTGAAAAAAAAATATAAAAAAATGTTTACTAAAAAAAAAAAAAAATTTTTGAAAAAAAAATATAAAAAAATGTTTACTAAAAAAAAAAAATAATTTTTGAAAAAAAAAATATAAAAAAATGTTTACTAAAAAAAAAAAATATTTTTTGAAAAAAAATATAAAAAAATGTTTACTAAAAAAAAAAATTTTTGAAAAAAAAAATATATATATTTTTTAATAAAAATAATAAAAAAAATTGTATGTTGCACGTTGCAACACAAATGTTACATTTGAAATTTTGTTCATTATATTATATATTTTAATAATATATTTTTTGATGCTACAGTTGGTAGACACCTACATGTGTTATTAAAAAGAGTTTATCTTTTATTACCAAAGTTTTCTTTTTGGTGTACACATCGAATGTCTTTTGTGTTGTATTTGTTTAGTCGAGTGGTGTAGTCTGTAATTGTTAGCATGTTGGCTTTGGTTTATGTTATCCTTGAGACTTGTTTTGAAGCTACATTTGAAGGGAGACCTTTTCTTGGGTCATTATGTGAACATTGAGTTTTCCAAATTTAAATGAAATCATATGTTTGGAGATAGAGAAGCACGTGTGTATAAATGCCTACATTAACCAGGGCCCTTACTTGGCCACCAACACTCCTAAAAAACCAAAGATCAAACACAAACTATTCATTTTGCTGAAATTTTTATTGCTTAACACCAAAAAAACCCACTCTAATAAATCATATTGTGCCACCCTCAAATTGAACCAAAAAATGGCCCCACAAATTGGCCAATGTATCAATCATTAACAAAAATGACACAAATAAATACAATAAATATCAAATTAAGGTGCTGGTGGTGGTGACTGATGCAGTGTGGTGAACACTGGAAAGGTTCCAGACAGTAAATGTTCGGCCAATAGTCCAATCTGCTCTGTGATCAGCCTTAGGGTTTTGGTACAGTGGGCCATTATTATCAGATTGTGTCCAGGAGGCTGCTGCAATGTGGTAAACCCTGGAAATGTACCAGACAGAAGATCTTGGGCCAATAGTCCAATCTGCTCTGGGCTCAGCCTCAGAATTTGGGGATAGTGTGCCATTACCATTAGATTTTGTCGCTGCTGCTGCTGCCCCGAGGCTATTTGATGCTGCTGGTGGTGCAAGGGTTGTGAAGATGTGTGGGGAGTTGTGGTTGATTGGTTGTTGGGGTCCACGGTGCGGGGGGAAACGGCGTCTGGGGCTGGTGACAAAGGCTGACGGCCTGGGTAGGATTGAAGTTCTAAAGGTGTGGAGGGAGCGTAGTCAAATGGAAGGGATATTGTAGAACCAGTGCGCAATGAGGTTGTGCAGGAGGATTGCTCATTGAGGGGTGTGGGAGGCCGAACGGAGTGTGAAGTGCTAGGAGTGGCTACAGGAGGAATTGTCACATCCCCAGCTGCTTGCCAAGTGGCCAACACTGGCATTACCCTCCCACTAGCACAACCTGCAGTGGCAGGTGAGTGATAGGGCTCTGCCAATGGGGCATCTTCTGATCCAAACAGGCGTTGGCGTGGGTCCAGCACCTGAGTATCAACACTTTGCCGATCCCATTGATGCTGGTTTGCTAAGCTTTCACGCATATCCTGTTGAACCCGTGCCATCGTTGCTACAGATTCATGTATGAGCCCTAGCAGCCGTACTACCTCACTAGATTGATGAGTAGACCTCCTTAACTCATTTTGGATCAGATACTCGGTAAGCAGCCTCTCGGCCACATCCAGCAGAGATGCACGAGGTTGGGTAGGTGACAATCCCACTGCATCGAAGGCTGCCTGAAAGCAGAAGAAATAGACCAAATCATTATAAAACATCATGACTAAATAGTTTGGATTAGTTTGACAACTTAACACCCCAAGCTGAACGTTGAAAAGTTTGATGTGCTTCTAATAAGTACTTGTTCATTGTAATATTATCCAAGCTAGCAACACTTCTGATAATGGGTACATATTATGTTGGTAGGACTAATATGACAAAGGCAACAAAGTTTAGACATCAAGCTGTTCCCAATTAACCCTGGTGTGGTAGGTTGTTTTTGCTTTTGGTAAATCTGTTACTACACCAATGACTTTCGACATCTACGTATGTTGTCTAAAATCTCGCCATCAATCGGCTACAGGACAACCCAACAAAATGATACACATGAATTTGGACCTGAAAAATCAAAGACTGGCTGGACTTTAAAGGTCATGGATGTTTTTGGCACATTAGTGGCAACCCAAATTCTAACATAATTCCCTGATGTTCAAGATCGAACTCTTGTTGTGCTGGTGCATCGTCAGAATGTCATAGCACTAATTTAACACACACAATGTAAGCCACATCTAGGCCAAAATCATTACTACCATTGAAATGTTACATGTGCAACTTGTTCCCTTATATCACATACCACAGCACTGGATGCAGAATCGTCGCCAGCTCCTGATCCAACTCCAGCTGCTACGTCAAGAGGGGCCTGATGTTCTTTGAAAAAAAAAAAAAAAACATGTTTAGTACATAACCTTAGGCAGTAATGAATATGGCCAGATTGCCCTCCTAGCTTCAGGAATTAAGTATTGCGGCCAAAGATTCAAAATTGCTTTCCTGGGCTCATAGGACACTTGCTAAACCCTCCCAAAGGTTAAGAAGGCTTGGTCTGAATACTAATGACGGCACCCATTAATGCTGTCAACGGTGTTTTGCAGGGTAAACATCTAAAAGGCAACACTCTTTTTAAAGAAAATACATGTGTGTTAACTGGGTTAATAAGATTCGTTAAAAATTATAAAATTGCTATACATACCAACACCTTCCTCCAGGCCTTGCTGCACTGGGTGTGTTCCCTGCTGCGGATCTTCTGTAAAGAGGACATAGCAATATGAGCTATCTTCAAAACAATAAAATATACATCTACATTGTTTGGCACAGTACGATATGGGACTTACCAGGAGGAGGGTCAGCACTGATGTCAACACCCGTGAGTCCGTCGGGGTCGCCAAGCTGCATGGGCTGTGGAGGGGCTGAGATCCGTGCTACAGATGAACAAATTGCAGGTTGGGGAAAAGAAAAAAAGGACAATTGGAAGGCCAAGTATCAAATTCTATTCATGTCACACATAGGATAGTAGTTAATCTTTTGTAAAAAACACACAATTGACATCCAAGATAATATCCTACCTTGATGCAAAGCATCCGAATCTAAGTCCTCTCTGGCAAAGATGGTATCGGGCCCGATTATCTGCAAAAAAGGTAATTGATAAGGCCAGAGAGAACTTCGTGCACGTTCATCCAGCTGACCTTGTCGGTCATAAAGACCCTCCGCAGCCCATGCAATTAGCTTCCTCCGAACAGACGCACAGATGTCAGTGACCTTCTTCCGCACGCTGTTACTGTGGCGAGGTGTTTCACCCAGTGCATTTACAGCATCCCGGATTTCATCCCACAATCTGCGCTTCTCTGTTACAGAGCGAGACGCGGCCCTGGTCCCATGTAGCACCTCATATCTGGCCATATAGGCCTGGACCAGGGCACAGCACTGATTGGGGGTGAAACGGGGAAGCCGGGATAATGTGGACAAGCTGACTCTGGTGGACAGACCCTCTCCAGGACTACTGTCAGAAGAGCCAGCTTGTCCACTTGGTGTGTTAACACCTCCCTCGGCTTCCTCCTCCGGGATGGGGATGGTGGACTCCCTCCTGGATACAGCTGGAGCCTCCCTCACACCAGAGCCAGATGATCTGCCCACCCTGCCCCCCCTGGCAGCCACCCTGCCCCCCCTGGCCACCCTGGCAGCCACCCTGCCCCCCTGGCCACCCTGCCCCCTCTCCTCAGCCTTCCAGTGGGTGGGGCCATGGGAGCACGAGGTGGGCAGATAATCTGGCTGTCCAGCAGCAGCAAATAGCCCCAAACGCCTAAATCTGAAATGACAAAAGAGAAAACATAAAAATACATGATTTACAGATTGCTCTTCATATACAGTATAATTAGTGAACAGTTACAGAACACACTTACCTAATGGCACAAACACGGTGGTGGTAGTGGTGGTAGTGGTGGTGGAGCAGAAGAGACTGCAAAGAAATAAAAAAAAGACATAAGAAAACGCATATGGCCAAACATCACACGAGGCCCTCCAAACACTTACCTAATGGCACAAACACGGTGGTGGTAGTGGTGGTAGTGGTGGTGGAGCAGAAGAGACTGCAAAGAAATAAAAAAAAGACATAAGAAAACGCATATGGCCAAACATCACACGAGGCCCTCCAAACACTTACCTAATGGCACAAACACGGTGGTGGTAGTGGTGGTGGAGCAGAAGAGACTGCAAAGAAATAAAAAAAAGACATAAGAAAACGCATATGGCCAAACATCACACGAGGCCCTCCAAACACTTACCTAATGGCACAAACACGGTGGTGGTAGCGGTGGTAGTGGTGGTGGAGCAGAAGAGACTGCAAAGAAATAAAAAAAAGACATAAGAAAACGCATATGGCCAAACATCACACGAGGCCCTCCAAACACTTACCCAGACTTGGTGGGGGTGGTGGTGGTGTTGGTGGTAGTAAACCACAGCCTAGGAGGCTGCAAAGACATTAAAAAAAACATTAGAAAACGCATATGGTCAAACATCACACAAGGCCCTCCAAACACTTACCTAATGGCACAAACAGACTTGGTGGGGGTGGTGGTGTAATTTTTTATAGGCAAAAGGAGGCTGCAAACATTAAACATACATGAGAAATCGCATGACCTACATACGTGCACATAAAAAATTACAGTTATCAGGAAAGCAAAAATGGTGTCTTTGGAAGCTGGTAAGGTAAGGGGGCAGGTTTAGATGCCAAATCTAGACTGCACACCTTTAACAAACATGAGAAAACACATGTCAAAACCACATGCACATGGGGCCAACTAACAATGATTAAAAGACACTTGAGGGGTTCACAAGCTATTGTAGGTTGGAGGGGATTCACCATAGACAACTTAAGCACACCCAAGATAAGTACAAATTATCTCCTTCAGGAAACAATAACGGTGAGCAAGAACACACAAACAGACATATCTATATATATATATATATATATATATATATATAGAGAGAGAGAATTTGTAATATTTTTTAAGGAGAGAGAGATACAATTGTCTTACCTCAAGATAATGTAGGTTGTGGGTCACAGGGTCTTGCTAGTACATAAGAAACATCGATCTATAACATCCAGCAGCCATATTGGCCATGTGCTCCTTTTATAGCTGGCTCACAGGTGTGATAATTAGCGGCCGTTTCTATATATATCTGCGCATTCGCGAATTTGCGTGTTCAAAATGGAGAACGAGATCCCAGACGCTTTAGATGGTGCAATGTTGGCATTTATCAATGCCCTGTTTGAGGAGGCCCGAGCACAGGAGGCAGCAGAAGGTGGGGAAGCAGCTGCAGCAGCACCTCCAGCAGCACCTCCAGCAGCACCTCCAGCAGCACCTCCAGCAGCACCTCCAGTCCGTGTGCCCTTACCTCGCCAGCCACGCATTTTTGCTCCAAGGATCTATTTGGACAAGCTGCGGGATTCTGATGTCAGGAGGAAGTTCCGGCTCGAGCGAGGAACTATTCTACACCTCTACCAGCTCATAGCAGACAAAATTGACCCGGACACACAGCGCGGCCATGCGGTGCCCGGCATGGCCAGATTGCTGGCCACTTTGTATATTTTAGGGCGTGGCAGCTTCCAAGCCACCTCTGGAAGTATAATGGGCATTAGCCAGCCCACAGTTTCAAGGGTGTTCATGTTGGTCATTAATGCCCTAGTGGATCTAGTGCCCAATTTTATCCACTGGCCACAGAATGAAAATGAGTGGAATGAAGTGAAGTTGGGCTTCTACCTGCGGGCACACATGCAGCAAATCCTAGGGGCAATAGATGGCACCCACATAGCCATTAGGCCACCAAGGAGCCACGAAATTGAGTACCGGAACCGCAAGCAGTACCACTCCGTGAACGTCCAATTGGTTTGTGACGCCAAACAGCGTATAATGAGTGTCAACACTGGTCACCCAGGGTCGTGCCATGATTCCAGTATGTTAAGAACCAGTACTCTGTACCAGGCGTTTGAAAGTGGCCAAATGCCCGAAGGGTGGCTTATTGGTAAAGTATTTTGTCTTAACAACATAAACTGTAAGATTACATAGACATAGGAATAAGCTACATCGGAGTACACCCTGATTTAAGCAAAGCCTACCTAAAATGGATGTGTTAGGAGTTGGCAGGCTGTTCACACACAACCAGATCAGCAGCTTAGCAGCTCACCACAGAAATATTTCCAAAGTTGTCTTTGAGTCAAATGAAGGTGGTTAACCAATGTGTAAATGGTGTCCTCTAGCCACCCAAACAAAACCTACAAATGATTCCAATGGTATTGTCATATCCCCAAAGTACTTTGCATAAGTGAGTCAATATTGGTTTCCTCACTCTAGTTGCAGATATATTCCAGAAGTAAGGCCTATGCTAATGTAATAGGAACAAAATAGGGGCCAAGTTGGAACTTGCAAGATAAACCCACCACTTTGTGTGTCCTTTTTCCCATTTGTATTAGTGATTTAGGCAGTTAGACAGAGTTGAGATGTTTCATATGAGTTTTTGCACACAGACGAGCAGGTTGTTTAGTAAAATGCCTAATTGTCTCCCATTTTGAGGAGTCATCTAAAGTCACATGATATGAAGAACTAATGTATCTTTTTCTTTTTTTTCAGGGGATGCTGGTTACCCGCAGCTGACGTGGCTGATGGCTCCAATCAGGTACCCCTAGGGCCGAGCAGAAATGAATTACAACAGGGCCTTGCGGAGAAGCCGGAGTATCATCGAGTTGACCATAGGTCTTCTCAAATCCCGGTTTCTCTGCTTGGCCCGGCCTGGGGGTGACCTCCTGTACTCTCCTACAAAGGCTTCCAAGATCATCCTGGCGTGCTGCGTGTTGCACAACATGTGCGTTGCCCGGGATGAATCTTGGGAGCTGACGGAGGAGAGGGAGCCAGAGGTCCGTCAGTCGGCGCCCCCCAGGCGGCGGAACACCACTGCAGGTATGGCCACCCGGAATACCCTGGTTGCTAGCCACTTTACATGTAAGTACTGTAACCGGTCGAGATATGGCATGTGTATTAATTTGCTAGTTAGCAGAGGTGCCACTCACAGGGAGACAGAGGGTAATTCTCATCTGCCAATGACACTTGCCATTGTAGATAAAGTGTAGTCAATTTTGGTAAAATTGTGTTACTTGAGCAAGAACATGCACCTCTAACCATAAACATGTTGGTACTGTGAATAGTGGAAAGGGCTGATAAGAGCTGGCAGGTGTTTATTTGTGTCTATGCCACCTGTGTAGTTATTGATAACATGAACGGCTGGTTGGTATCTTATGGTGTTCTAATTTTTCAGAACCTGGACATCTTGGAATCTTGGCATGTACCCTGAGAAGCCTGTGGTGATGGGCTGTCTGGCGCCACAGGTGTGTATTCAAATGTTTGCATTAATGTTTTCTGGTTTGTGTAAGTTGTCTGAAAATGTGTTATTTCACTCGTGATGTCGAAATTAAATGAAGTTCAGAATGAAGGAAACGGGCATTAAAATGTGATTTTCATAATGAAATGTCTTATCCTTTGTTTTATTTTTCCAGGAGTGGTACTGCTTGCGGTTGTAGTTGTTAGAATCCCACCTTCATGGACTCCACTCATCTTCTTTTGTGGTCAGTGGATATTTGGTGAGGCACATGGCCAGAAGCAGCATCGATGACCAACATGAACACCCTGGAACTTCCAAAGTGGCTTGGAAGCTGAACAGCAACCTGGCCATGCCTGTCCCCTATGAGCTGGTAGAGGTGCAGAATGGATTTTGGACTCTGCATAAAGTTGGGGAAGAGATCAGAATCCCGTAGCCATGGAGCAAAGATCATGGGCTGGCGCTGTAAAGGCACACGGACTGGAGACTGACAATATTAGCTTGCTGCATCCCTCCTTATGCTGTCATTCTATAATCAATAAAGACTTTTGAATGGAACATGTGTTTATTGTTTTGGGTGGGTGCCTACAGACAAAAGGGCCATACACACTCTAAGATTTAGAGAAGACTTTATCCTTCAGATTTACCTTTTCTATGTAGTGCAAGGGCCTGCCTGATTGCATACAAATTGAAAGTGTTGAGGTTTGACCTCATATTATATGGTTTGGTTAAGTCTACAGGAAAAAGTGTTGAAAACTTCTTAGTGTATGGGCCATTAAGCTGCCAAGGCCGGAGCTTTGCACTTTGCATGCTGCTTGTACTGGTGATGTGAGGGGTTGTAATGTAGGGTAGGGATGTGACAGTGTTGTGTTGAGGTGTGAGCCAAATGTAGTGTTGGACTATGAGGGTCTGTGTTGTTCAAATGTGGAGAGAGTCCAATATCAGACACCTATGTTTATTGGTCCAAAAATTGTAAGAACCATGGTAAATATGTAAAGAATTGCATCTCGAGAAAACTAGGACCACAGTCATAAAATCAAAATTGTGTTGGTTCCTTTAATGTGCTTGAAATTTGGGATTGAACACCCCCCCCCTCCACCCCCCCCCCCCCCAAAATTCGAGATAGTTTAAAAAAACTCTAAAAGAAATGAGAGTGAAAAGAGATCCCAAGTGTAGTGATTGTTGGGATTTGAAACCATGACGTTGTTAACTGCAGTGAAGTTGCAAAGCACTTAGCTATTGTGCAGAATAGAGCTGTTTGGTGAAAATAAAGGAGTGTGTTAAGGCTAAAAAGCACATATAGCTAAAGTACTAAACATGGTATGGAATCTGGGAAGAAGACCATGGTAAAATTGTGAGTTTTTATCTTGACCTGAAGTAGTGTAGGGGTTTGGTGACTTGCCTTTGCTACTTTGACTCATAAGATCGATTCGACAGACAGACAAGATCATAAAATCACTTAAAATGTTGTAAGTTTGCAAGCGCTTCTGGGTGTAACATTATTTACCAATATATGATGTAATCCGTAACATTTTTGAAATATAAACAAAAAAAAAAAGTTAGGTGGAGATGGTAAGCCTCGAACCTACAGCAGAGGGAGATGAATTACAGACGAGATGTGTGCACTAATCCACTAGACCACATCGCTATGTGAATCTGCTGTAAGCACAAAGACATAAGTTTGCGAATTTGCGAAGCCGCGATCGTAAGTGAATACCGCTGACGGCGGAATTCATTGTTGCTGTTCCACTAGCCAATTCGCCGCAGCGCTAGTTAATTGATTTTAAAGCGGCGAAACTGAAACACGTCATAGATGTTTGAAGCTGCAGTTTCTTTAAATCCGGCCCATAGTTTTGCCATTTGTTATTTCCCATATTTGTGATACTATACCCCCTTCACTGTACTTCCAAAATCTTTTTGCTACGTAGAATCGCAACATAATAAACATTTAAAATGACCAGAACAGAATACTGTGGTCTGTGGGTAATTTAAAAATAACACGTGGCAATAGAAATACTAAATTATGTGGCAGTAGGCACAAATTTGGGACAGTGTTTTAGTTACCCACCGATCATTGTCTACTTGATGACATTCAAAATGTTTCTGGCTTTAGATCAGAGGCACGCAGGGTTCATATGGGATATGTCATCATTGTTACTTAGAAGACATAGATTTGCATGTTTTATCCCTATTAGACCACTTTATTGCATGAACATGCCATGGGATTGTAGACAGCAGGCAATAATCCAAACATGCAAAGAAAAAAACAGAAGACATTAAATGGATGAAATTAGCCTTTATTGTTGGTTCATAAAATAATATAATACATTTTAAACAGACCATTGACAAAAGGAGCTCTAAATGTATTAAATAAATCAATCACCTTTAATAACATCCCAACCACTAATACACGAGCCAAAATAAATATCAACTTCAAAAATGTATTACCTGTCTTCCCAAAAGACAGGTGGGATGAGATGACATCCCCCCTGTCAATCTGACCCGCAGCCAGCTTAATGCATGTTTGGATAATATTATTAAGAATATCTAGCCCCATTTCTAAATGTATGCCGTTGTCATGGTAAAAACCTGGCGAACCTCTTTCAAAGTCCAGAAAGGAAAAACCAAAAGGAGGAACCAAAAATGTTTGAACAGGTCTATTTATCCATTTCTTAATTTTTTCAAAAGATTTTAAAGTTACAGAAGCAAGGTCCAGAAGGGAAAAACCAAAAGAAGGAACCAAAAATGTTTGAACAGGTCTATTTATCCATTTCCTATTTTTTACAAAAATTTTTAAAGTTACAATTTTAAACAATGCAGTCCTAATATATTTACAGAGAAAACTATAACAGTGTCTGAAGAGGCCATTTTTATGTGGTGAATGGTGTGTTTAATATTTAAATCAAATCGAATGTTCTAATCTGACCAATATCATTACCTCCCAAGGGAATTAATAAAATATTAAGGGCTGGCTAACACAAGTATAATCTCCCCAATTAAAAAATGAAATCCCCCCCACACCATTCCTCTCCAGGCACGCCACAGTATACACTCCTGAAGAGGCTCGTTTCTGCACTCAGAAAATGAAAGAGTGATAGAAAATCCATATAACCCAAGGGTGACCTAAAATAAGTAAAATAGGAAAATTAGGGTGCATATAAAGCATAGAATTATTCAAGCTCTTCCTATCCAATTTTTTATTGCTAATTTTGAAACAAAGTCTCGCTGCCTCAGCGGCTGCACCAATTATGACAGAGTGGGAAGATAATTAAACATGGCTCAAATTCAAGGAAGCTAAACAACTCTTTAGTACCTAATAAAATGAAACTTGGTTAACGGGGAGTCAATGAATAAAAAAGCCTATGAATAAAAAAAAAGATTATTGATGAAAACTCTAATATGAATGTATTGATGCAACAGCAAAACAGGACAAATGCCAGAGTCGGAACAACAATTCAAATGAATCCATGTGCCTTTGCTTAAACGATCAGGTGTACCGTGATCAATACAAATTTTAATTTGGTTATGAAGTTAACTGAAAACCCAACCTACCTGCCTTGGTAGCCGATAATACTTTTGAATTGCTTAATGCAGCAAAAAATGCTAGAGAGAAAACGTTAAATAACGCTGCCTCAAAGGATGAAAAGCAAATAGAACTAGTAATCTTGAATATTTACGAGAGAGTTGCTGGGGAAATCAGACTCCTATTTTCAAAAGAAAATAACCTTTTTTTATAACCCTTCAATGCCTGTTTACCAGAAATAAACTTAAACAAGTAGACAATTTATACAGCTTAAGAAAAAAAACAAGATCCCAGAGAGATGTTTATCAATATAAGACCAAGTAATGAGTAATGTTGTGATATTAAAGGTTTATTTTTATTTAATTTTTTTAAATATCAAACATGTTATACCTTGTACATATCTGCTCCGTGCAATGCTTTTGCACAATGCAGCTCTGATCCTCCTTTTCTGGGGACCCCTGCCGGTGCTCCTAGCTCCTCCTGCCTTCAAGTACTCCCCCTAGCAAGCTGCTTGCTAGGGAAAGTACTCATGTTGGCTCACTCCTGAGACATACTGTGTGCATCTCCCTCATCACTAGGTTTGATTGACAGTAGCAGGAGCCAATGACTCCGACTGCTAACAATCTGCCCTGTGAGAAAAGAGAGAAAGAACAGCAGTGCTGCTCTCATGCACATGGTTCAGGTATGTTTTAAGGGGAACAAAGAAAATGGCCTCTGCCCCCACCTATAACTGGCCTTCATAGCAAAGAACACATGGAAGGGCAACGCACATGAAACAAACAAAGATAAAATTCCCAGTTCAATTTGCCAACCAGTCTGCTTACCAACCAAATTGGCCTGTCTAACAGTTTGCGTCAATACAGGGGTTTAGTTAGCACACATTTGCAAACGCATGTGAAAGCTGCAGGGCCACGTCAAGGCTCCCTGTAACCTGCAGTCCTAACTCTAATGAATTTTAAAGAGTCTCCACAGTGGGAGCACATGCAAGCTAATGGATAGATAGGGGGCAGGTGAGCCTGGAGGTGGCCCATCCCTCCTGAAAGGTAATTGGGGGCATAATGGAAGCCCAGCTGATAGTATTACAGCAAAGGCACCCAGTATGTCCACTCACCAGTACACATATACAACAAAGAAAATGGCCTCTGCCCCCACCTATAACTGGCCTTCATAGCAAAGAACACATGGAAGGGCAACGCACATGAAACAAACAAAGATAAAATTCCCAGTTCAATTTGCCAACCAGTCTGCTTACCAACCAAATTGGCCTGTCTAACAGTTTGCGTCAATACAGGGGTTTAGTTAGCACACATTTGCAAACGCATGTGAAAGCTGCAGGGCCACGTCAAGGCTCCCTGTAACCTGCAGTCCTAACTCTAATGAATTTTAAAGAGTCTCCACAGTGGGAGCACATGCAAGCTAATGGATAGATAGGGGGCAGGTGAGCCTGGAGGTGGCCCATCCCTCCTGAAAGGTAATTGGGGGCATAATGGAAGCCCAGCTGATAGTATTACAGCAAAGGCACCCAGTATGTCCACTCACCAGTACACATATACAACAAAGAAAATGGCCTCTGCCCCCACCTATAACTGGCCTTCATAGCAAAGAACACATGGAAGGGCAACGCACATGAAACAAACAAAGATAAAATTCCCAGTTCAATTTGCCAACCAGTCTGCTTACCAACCAAATTGGCCTGTCTAACAGTTTGCGTCAATACAGGGGTTTAGTTAGCACACATTTGCAAACGCATGTGAAAGCTGCAGGGCCACGTCAAGGCTCCCTGTAACCTGCAGTCCTAACTCTAATGAATTTTAAAGAGTCTCCACAGTGGGAGCACATGCAAGCTAATGGATAGATAGGGGGCAGGTGAGCCTGGAGGTGGCCCATCCCTCCTGAAAGGTAATTGGGGGCATAATGGAAGCCCAGCTGATAGTATTACAGCAAAGGCACCCAGTATGTCCACTCACCAGTACACATATACAACAAAGAAAATGGCCTCTGCCCCCACCTATAACTGGCCTTCATAGCAAAGAACACATGGAAGGGCAACGCACATGAAACAAACAAAGATAAAATTCCCAGTTCAATTTGCCAACCAGTCTGCTTACCAACCAAATTGGCCTGTCTAACAGTTTGCGTCAATACAGGGGTTTAGTTAGCACACATTTGCAAACGCATGTGAAAGCTGCAGGGCCACGTCAAGGCTCCCTGTAACCTGCAGTCCTAACTCTAATGAATTTTAAAGAGTCTCCACAGTGGGAGCACATGCAAGCTAATGGATAGATAGGGGGCAGGTGAGCCTGGAGGTGGCCCATCCCTCCTGAAAGGTAATTGGGGGCATAATGGAAGCCCAGCTGATAGTATTACAGCAAAGGCACCCAGTATGTCCACTCACCAGTACACATATACAACAAAGAAAATGGCCTCTGCCCCCACCTATAACTGGCCTTCATAGCAAAGAACACATGGAAGGGCAACGCACATGAAACAAACAAAGATAAAATTCCCAGTTCAATTTGCCAACCAGTCTGCTTACCAACCAAATTGGCCTGTCTAACAGTTTGCGTCAATACAGGGGTTTAGTTAGCACACATTTGCAAACTGTTAGACAGGCCAATTTGGTTGGTAAGCAGACTGGTTGGCAAATTGAACTGGGAATTTTATCTTTGTTTGTTTCATGTGCGTTGCCCTTCCATGTGTTCTTTGCTATGAAGGCCAGTTATAGGTGGGGGCAGAGGCCATTTTCTTTGTTGTATATGTGTACTGGTGAGTGGACATACTGGGTGCCTTTGCTGTAATACTATCAGCTGGGCTTCCATTATGCCCCCAATTACCTTTCAGGAGGGATGGGCCACCTCCAGGCTCACCTGCCCCCTATCTATCCATTAGCTTGCATGTGCTCCCACTGTGGAGACTCTTTAAAATTCATTAGAGTTAGGACTGCAGGTTACAGGGAGCCTTGACGTGGCCCTGCAGCTTTCACATGCGTTTGCAAATGTGTGCTAACTAAACCCCTGTATTGACGCAAACTGTTAGACAGGCCAATTTGGTTGGTAAGCAGACTGGTTGGCAAATTGAACTGGGAATTTTATCTTTGTTTGTTTCATGTGCGTTGCCCTTCCATGTGTTCTTTGCTATGAAGGCCAGTTATAGGTGGGGGCAGAGGCCATTTTCTTTGTTGTATATGTGTACTGGTGAGTGGACATACTGGGTGCCTTTGCTGTAATACTATCAGCTGGGCTTCCATTATGCCCCCAATTACCTTTCAGGAGGGATGGGCCACCTCCAGGCTCACCTGCCCCCTATCTATCCATTAGCTTGCATGTGCTCCCACTGTGGAGACTCTTTAAAATTCATTAGAGTTAGGACTGCAGGTTACAGGGAGCCTTGACGTGGCCCTGCAGCTTTCACATGCGTTTGCAAATGTGTGCTAACTAAACCCCTGTATTGACGCAAACTGTTAGACAGGCCAATTTGGTTGGTAAGCAGACTGGTTGGCAAATTGAACTGGGAATTTTATCTTTGTTTGTTTCATGTGCGTTGCCCTTCCATGTGTTCTTTGCTATGAAGGCCAGTTATAGGTGGGGGCAGAGGCCATTTTCTTTGTTGTATATGTGTACTGGTGAGTGGACATACTGGGTGCCTTTGCTGTAATACTATCAGCTGGGCTTCCATTATGCCCCCAATTACCTTTCAGGAGGGATGGGCCACCTCCAGGCTCACCTGCCCCCTATCTATCCATTAGCTTGCATGTGCTCCCACTGTGGAGACTCTTTAAAATTCATTAGAGTTAGGACTGCAGGTTACAGGGAGCCTTGACGTGGCCCTGCAGCTTTCACATGCGTTTGCAAATGTGTGCTAACTAAACCCCTGTATTGACGCAAACTGTTAGACAGGCCAATTTGGTTGGTAAGCAGACTGGTTGGCAAATTGAACTGGGAATTTTATCTTTGTTTGTTTCATGTTTTAAGGGGAGGCTGGGGAGGCTGGGGAGGCTGGGGGGGGGGGGGGCTAGGAAATCTGCACCTTAAAGGTTTTTAAACTTAATGCAGAAAATGCAGCCTTTACAACCACTTTAAGAAAAAATAATACCCAGTGTTCAGAATAGGATGATAAATCCGATATACTTGAGTTCAGAAAAGACAGCTACAACAACATGAGCATTCAGCCCAAGTAGAGCTCGCAAGAAACTTTTTGATATTATCAGACACTAAATCAGCTCCCACAAATGAGGAGGGCAGGCTATCCCAGATAAATCTGCTGCAGGCATCAGGGAAAAGAAGCCATCCATCTTTAATGATTAGGGATGGGCCAAACGACCCCCTGTTCGCACCAGAACTTTTGAACATCGTGAAAGTTCGGAACCGAATCCTATTGAAGTCTATAGGACCCCAACTGGAAAAATCAAGAGTGCCCATTTTGAATGCTTATATGCAAGTAATTGGGCATACAATGGTTATGGGTGACATGTATCAATGAAAAAAAGTTTTTAAAAAACGTCATTTTTAAATGAACAGTGATTTAATGATGCTTAATGTAAAAGCATCAAAATTAGAAATAACAATAAAAATTTAAAATTCCTTTCAATATAATGCCTGGGGGGTCCCCTTAGTCTACCTGTAAAGTGGCACATCTGTACTGTGTATAGAAGCTTCCGCAGAAATAATTGCATTTATAAAGCCAAAAAATGACATTTTCCCTGCAAGCTTTCTTTCTTTTGTAAACAACAGCTTGTGGAACCAGTCTGTATGATAAGGCCACAATGTAGTGCACTGGGAACAAGATTGGAGATTTTTTGGATAAACTCTGGTGTCTCTTCTGCAGACTTTGGATAGAAGTAACAGGTGCGGAAGAATTGGTCTTTGGGTGTCGAAGGTGCCTTCACACCGTAACCCTACACTTTTGTACTTGTACTTTTGATGCAGGTGTGGAGAAATTGGTCGAGGCCGAGGTGCTGAGAGGGCTTCCCTTGTGGCTAAGCACAAGGCACCCCTGGAGGTGGAGACAGGGAGTGCTGTGCCCAAAGGAACAGGGGTCGCCGGCTGCGGCAAGCTTCGGTGAAGAGGTGACTGCTGTGGTGGTAGACACGTAGTGCATGCTGCAATGCAGGTTGCCTTGAAGGTGACCAGAGGAGGTAGCCAGGCGTGCGACAAGAGCGAGGTCAGGGTCAAGCCAAGGAGTCAAACACAGTTCATCAAGCAGTAGAGGAGTCCGAAGGAGCAAGCCAGGGGTCATACAGTATGAACAGCAGACTGGAGCAGAGTAGGTAAACAAGTCGGTGGTTGGAGCCAGGAGAAGAGACAAGACAGGTGAGGCAAGCCAGGTCAGTAACAGGTAATCCAAGTAAACAGGAACAGGAACACAGGAAGCAGGAAACAGGAAGCTGAAGATCATCCAGCAACTAATGGCTGGAGCAGGCTGGTTTAAATAGGCCACTGGGCGTCGCTGCATTAGTGTGGGCAGCAGATCCAGCTCTCTTATGGGAAGTTCTCTGACACCTATACTTTTGTACTTGTACTTTTGATGAAAGCAAGAATGGCCTTGCTGTCAAAAATTTAAATGATATCCACCTGTGAAACAGGTGCAGAAAAATTGGTCTTTGGGTGTTAATTGTGCCCATGAAACCTACACTTTCTTTCAGATGAAATCAACACCCACAACACTAGGTAGCCTAGAAGTCTTGCAGAGATTACACATCCCAAAAACACTTAACCAGTGACATCTGTATCAGGGGCTTCATAGCTGCTGGTAATCCAGGCCTGACTCATTTTGATAAATGTCAGAATGTCCACGGAGTCTGTGAATAGACGCGTTCTATTATCAGTAACAAAACCTCCAGCAGCACTGAATGCCCATTTGGAAAGCACGCTGGATGCAGGGCAGCCCAGCAGCTCAAAAGCATACTGGGCAAGTTCTGGCCAATGGTCTATTCTTATGACCCAGTAACAAGTGGATTGTCTTCTGGAAAGCTCACCATCTCTGTTTTCGCTCCTAGATAATCGCCCACCATATGATGCAGCCGCTGCTGATGGGGTGGGGAAGCTGGAAAACTCTGGGCAGCGAGGACTAAAAAAAATTGTGAAATGCATCTCTTAGGCGGCCCCCTTCTCCACTGCTCCTCTCTTGACCAACAGAAGCCTCAAAATGACATTTTCCACGACACTGTAACCTAAAGGAGTGGGGGAAAGCATTAGATAAACCCCTCTTTAAAGTGTTCTCAAGAAATGTCATCTTCTGCACCCTCTGTGGGGATGAGATGAGTTCTGAGACTTTCCCCTTGTATGGTGGTCAAGGAGGGCTGCCAACCAATAGTGATCCTTCTCCTTGATGACACGTATTCTTGGGTTCTTTTGCAGGCTTTGAAGCATGAGGGAGCCCATGCACCGCAAGTTTGCAGAGGCATGAGAAGCAGACTACTCGGGGTCCTGAGAAATACATTATCTGAAACTGCCTCCTCCCAGCCACGTACTACTCCCAAGGGTTTGACTTGTGTCTTCCTCTGCTTCATTGCCTCCAAAACTGCCAGAATCCTCCTCCCTCTCCTCTTGTGCATTCTAAATTACACATATATGTAAAACTAATATGGAGATTTTGCTTTATGTTTATTTGTATAGGCCTCTGCATTGAAACAAATGATGGCAAATTTGGATCAGGAATGTTAAAAAGCTATCATTGCAGTGTTAAAAAACAGAAAAACGGTGTGTTTGTTCATGAAAAAACCCTCTATGTGCTTTAGACAATTCATACAATGTAGCAATCATCTGTGCAGCAAAACAATCATATAATTAAACATACAGTTACAACTGTGTAAAAAATAAAATAATAATGAAAAATAAAAAACTTAAGTCCAAATAATGTGCTCATAAATCCAATATCAACGTGCATGTGCTCAGTCCACAATGTGATGCTTGTAATAAATCAGCAATGTGTCAAAATCCTTAAAGAAGTGTGACAGTAGGATGGGACCACCACCAGCAGGTGAAATGACTGCTCACTTCACGGAATGACCAATCTGTCAAACTGCGCTTTTTTAGGCTCAAGGTCCTGATTCCTTCCACCACAATGGTCTGCCTCTCTGGATCAAGAATTCACTCCACTGATTTATTTCTGCGGGCATTTACCTCTCAGGATTCTCACTTCCAGTTTGATATGTCACCCAGAATAAAGTTGGAAACAGCCAATTTTACTCCCCTGAATTTTTATGAGCTGTTATTCACGGAAGATCTTTTCAGATCTATTGTGGACCAATCAAATTTATACGCTGGTCAATTCATCGCCGCCAACCCAAATTCGCCCCTTGCCAGACAATTCGGCTGGAAACCTATAACGGTTTCCGAGTTTAAAACCTTTCTGGGCCTTTCCCTCAACATGGGCATAACTAAAAAGAGTCAATTGTGGTTATATTGGTCCACTAGCCCAATTCACCATATGTGCGTGTACTCTGCTTCCATGTCCAGGGCAAGATACGAGAAAATTCTGCGGTTTATGCATTTCAACGACAATGAAATCTTGAAATCTGTTGTCCTCGGGGAGATCCTGAATATGACTGGCTCCACAAAATTCGGCCCCTCGTAGACCACTTCAATCAGCGGTTTGCAGCCTTGTTTACCCCCCAACAAGTTGTCTGCATTGATGAGTCCCTGATTAAGTTTACTGGTCACCTTGCTATGAAACAGTATCTCCCCAGCAAGCGTGCCAGATACGGGGTCAAGCTGTATAAGCTCTGTGACAGGGCCACAGGCTATACAGTTAGTTTCCGGGTCTACGAGGGAAAAGATAGCACTTGGGGGCCCCCAACTGCCAAGACTACATAGGGAGCAGCGGCAAGATAGTTTGGGACTTGGTGTCACCCTTATTCGGAAAGGGGTACCATTTGTACGTGGACAATTTTTATTCAAGCAGTCCAAATTACTACGGTAACTGGTGTTTTGGAGAAACCCCTCTGTGTCCACGAATATAAACTTAATATGGGAGGGGTGGACCTCAACGACCAGCTTTTGGCGCCGTACTTAGTTGCTCGTAAAGCCAGACACTGGTACAAAAAAGTGTCTGTTTATTTTTTCCAATTGGCAATGCTGAACGCCTTTGTACTATACAGAGCGTCAGGACGAACTGGATCCTTCCGAGAATTCCAGGAAGAGATCATTGGAGCCTACCTGTATCCAGGAGGTGCTCCTGCCCAATTTCCCCTTCCAGATGCAGTGAGCCGGCTGCATGAGAGGCACTTTCCTCAAGTCCTCCCGCGTACCCCTACCAGAAGAAACCTCCAAAGAAGATGTTGTGTCTGTAGCAGGTGCGGATTTAGTCGTGACACCCGTTTTTATTGTCCCGAATGTCTTCACCAACCTTGTCTCTGCATCGGGGACTGTTTCCGTCACTACCGTACAAAGTGTAGGGCACACTAACACAGGTTCTCGAAAGATGTTTGATGGCTATCGACATTTTGAGAGACCCTAACCTGGAAAGTTGAAGAAAAAAAGTGTAAAAAAAAAAAAATACAAAAAAATTTAAAAAGTAACAAAAAAACACCCAAAAAATATAAAAAGTTAAAACAAATTACAAAAAAAGTATAAAATTAAAAAGCCAAAAACAGTTGTCTTTTGAGTTATTTTTCTGTTCTTCTACTCTTTCTACTGTACTTTTACTGTACTTTGTTTTTCATTCTATTGTTAACCAGTTTGCCTTACAGGTACACTCATCGGCTTCCACACTGATTTTATATATTCTGACACAAACAGCGTTTGCGCTCAGCATATATGGATACCTCTGATGGCAGCGCTGTGGTAGGTGATTTCACCACTGCAGTTAAAATACCATTAGGTATACATGGAATTTTGTCATGTATACCCTGCATTAAGAAGTGGGTTTGGAAGTTTGGGCGGTTAACACAATTTTCTTGCAGAGATTTCTGTTAGGTTCTCTTTTTTTCGTTCAGCCCACAGGCTGCATGAAAAAAAAAACCTACACTATATGCCAAACAAGGACCAGCAATGTACTGATACGTTGCTGGACTTTGAGTGGTTATACCAGGATGATGCCTGCAGATTTAGGCATCATCTTGGTATCGTTTTTTACAGCCAGCGGTCAGCTTACATGTAAAAGCCATCCTAGCAGATAATTGGCCGCTATACTACTTTTACAAGCAGTGGGAGGGGACTCCCCCCCCCTCCTGCCAGCATCCGCATTTTTTCTCGGGCTCTCCTGTCCCACCGGTTAACCCGAGAGTGCAGCCGGTGGTTCAATTATCTGACCATAGAGCTGATTGGAGACGAGAATGGCTCCGATCATCTCTATGGCCTAAGATACCGGAAGCTACGAGCAATTCATGACTTCTGTTTCGCCAGAAATCAACAGCGCCATTGGGAAATTGGAAAAGCATCTTATCACACCAATTTTGGTGTGGTCAGATGCGTTAAGGTCAGAGGAGAGATCTAGAGTCCAAAAGACCCCAATTTTTTAAAAAAAAGAGTACCTGTCACTACAGATTGCTATCATAGGGGATATTTAATTCACTGTGATAACAATAAGAATTATTAAAAAAAAAAGAAAAATGAAAGGAAAGGTATCAAAATAACATAAAAAAGCAAAATAAACAAATAAAAAAAAATCAACCCCCCTGTCCTCCCGTGCTTGCGCGCAAAGGCGCACGCAAGTGTTGGTCTAGTGTCATATGTAAACCGCAATTGCAGCATGCATGTGAGGTATCGCCGCGAACGCCAGGTTGAGGGCAGTAATTCTTGCAGTAGACCTCTGTAAGTCTAAAGTGGTAACCTGTAAAGACTTTAAAAGCCTTTTAAAAATGTACCTAGTTTGTTGCCGCTGCACAGGCGTGTGCAATTTTTAAAGCATGTCATGTTTGGTATCTATGTACTCGGCATAAGATCATATTTTACATTTTACCAAACAATTTGGAATTATATAGTGTGTTTGTGCATTCAATTTAAAAAACATTTTTTTTTCGCAGAAAATGTGTTTGGAAAATTTGTGCGCAAATACCGTGTGACAAAAAAATTTGAAACCTCCACCATTTTGTTCTGTAGGGCCTTTGCTTTAAAAAAATATATAATGTTTGGGGGTTCAAAGTAATTTTCTAGTAAAAAAAAAATATTTTTTCATGTAAACAAAAAGTCACAGAAAAGGCTTGGTTTTCAAGTGGTTAGAAGAGTGGGTAATGTGTGGCTAAGATTGAGCATAAAATACCAGGACAGTTCAAACACCCCCATATGACCCCTTTTTGAAAAGTAGACACCCAAAGCTATTTGCTGAGAGGCATATTGAGTCCATGGAATATTTTATATTTTGCCCTAAGTTTCAGGAAGGTGACAATTTGTTTTTTTTTTGCTTTTTTTACACAAAGTTGTCACTAAATGATATATTGCTCACACATGCCATGGGTATATGTGAAATGACACCCACAATGACAATACATTCTGATGCTTCTCCTGAGTACAGGGATACCACATGTGTGAGACTTTTTGGGAGCCTAGCTGTGCACGGGACCCCGAAAGCCAATCACCACCTTTAGGTTTTCTAATGGCGTAAATTGTGCATTTCACCTCCGCACTACCTATCACAGTTCCAGAGGCCCTGAAATTTCAAGATAGCACAAAACCCCCCCCCCCCCCAAATAACCCCATTTTGCAAAGTAGACACTCCAAGCTATTTGCTGAGAGGCATGGTAAGTCCATGGAATATTTTATATTTTGCCACAAGATTCTGTAAAAATTATTATTTTTTTTTTTGTTTGTTTTTTTACACAAAGTTGTTACTAAATGATATATTGCTCACACATGCCGTGGGTATATGTGAAATGACACCCCAAAATACATTCTGCTGCTTCTCCTGAGTACAGGGATAGCACATGTGTGAGACATTTTGGGAGCCTAGCTGTATACAGGGCCCCGAAAACCGAGTTGAAAAAAGGGGCCTGGTCTTTGAGCAGCCAAATCCTCCGGGGCTAAAGTGGTTAATTTCTTTGTATGGGGTCACAGCGGTTACTGCAGCTGATGCCACAAAAAATACATCCGTTATGTTTGTAGAGAACAAAACAATGCAGGGCACAGCAAAAACCAGGAAAGAGATGAGAATAAGCAGATAAAAGCAAAAATACATAACAAAAATTTTTGTCACTGATTATATTTTTCTCTATTGAATAATACAAAAACATCAGAAATCGCTAGAAAATGCTGTGCCGAAACACACACAAAAACATGCATACAATCACATGACAATAAGGTGCAAAAACACAAATCACCGTTATAATTATTAATATAATCATTACAAATGATTGTTTTTGAATGCCTACAATCAACAGAAAAAAATAACTTTTCATACATGTCAATAAAGAGATAAGATTTAAATAGTGTCAGGAAACTGTGTGAAGGAAAATCAATGGGCTGACATATGACCACTTGTACTAGTTTATAGGGCACATGCCACATAAACTATGCCATATATAATTTTCGCTATATTTAAAGGAAAATATACTTGGAATAAAAAAAAATATATATTATATAACATATTGCTTATTTTAAAAATGTATTAATTAAAGTGATAATTCAAACACATGCCATACTTATTGGCCCTATAATCAAATTTTCATGAAACTGTTCCTTACTGTGTTTTTCTGCATCCTTGTAACATCCTCCATGTACTTCTGAGCCTCTCCTTTCCCCCTCACTTCTTTTTGTTTGGAATGAGTAGTACAGGTTAGCTGTGTACTGTTCTGTACACACTACCATGGTTCCTAGTCCATCTTGGAAGCGAGTTAGAGAGGGTAGCTACATACACATAGGAGTGCACAGCCTATTGCTTTAGGGTGTGCACCTCCAAGCTCAAACACTTATGTGCGTGTACGTGTGTATATATACTGATTGTGTCAGTAAAGCAGTGGACAGTGTCAGTGGGGCACAGATTGGTGTCAGTAGGGCAGTGGACGGTGTCAGTAAGGCAGAGATTGGTGTCAGTAGAGCAGTTGACAGTCAGTAGAGCAGTGGATGGTGTTAGTAGAACAGAGATTGGTGTCAGTAGGGCAGTGGATGGAGTCAGTAGGGCAGTGAACGGTGTCAGTAGGGAAGAGATTGGTGTCAGTAGGGCAGTGCACGATGTCTGTAGGGCAGAGATTGGTGTCAGTAGATCAGCGGACGGTGTCAGTAGGGCAGAGATTGGTGTTAATAGGGCAGTGGACAGTTTCAGTAGGGCAGAGATTGGTGTCAGTAGAGCAGTTGACAGTCAGTAAAGCAGTGGATGGTGTTAGTAGGACAGAGATTGGTGTCAGTAGGGCAGTGGACGGTGTCAGAAGGGCAGAGATTGATGTAAGTAGAGCAGTTGACAGTCAGTAGAGCAGTGGATGGTGTAAGTAGGAAAGAGATTGGTGTCAGTAATGCAGTGGATGGTGTCAGTAGGGCAGTGGACGGTGTCAGTAGGGCAGAGATTGGTGTCAGTAGGGCAGTAGATGATGTCTGTAGGGCAGAGATTGGTGTCAGTAGGGCAGTGAACGATGTCTGTAGGGCAGAGATTGGTGTCAGTAGGGCAGCGGACGATGTCTGTAGGGCAGAGATTGGTGTCAGTAGGGCAGTAAATGGTGTCAGTAGGTCAGTGGATGGTGTCAGTAGGGCAGAGATTGGTGTTAATAGGGCAGTGGACAATGTCAGTAGGGCAGAGATTGGTGTCAGTAGGGCAGTGGACGATGTCAGTAGGACAGAGATTGGTGTCAGTAGGGCAGTGGACAGTGTCTGTAGGGCGGAGATTGGTGTCAGTAAGGCAGTAGATGGTGTCAGTAGATCAGTGGACCATG
Organism: Pelophylax lessonae; assembly: GCF_965119305.1. Classification (NCBI taxonomy): domain Eukaryota; kingdom Metazoa; phylum Chordata; class Amphibia; order Anura; family Ranidae; genus Pelophylax; species Pelophylax lessonae. Next base: position 600,378,387 of record NC_138768.1, on the reverse strand, counting down.
TCAATAGGGCAGAGATTGGTGTTATTAGGGCAGTGGACGATGTCAGTAGGGCAGAGATTGGTGTCAGTAGGGAAGTGGACAGTTTCAGTAGGACAGAAATTGGTGTCAGTAGGGAAGTGGACAATGTCAGTAGGGCAGAGATTGGTGTCAGTAGGGCAGGGGACGATGTTAGTAGGGCAGAGATTGGTGTCAGTAGGGCAGTGGACTGTGTCAGTAGGCAGTGGACGGTGTTAGTAGGGCAGAGATTGGTATCAGTAGGGCAGTGGACTGTGTCAGTAGGGCAGTGGATGGTGTCAGTAGAACAGTGGGCGGGCAAGTAGAGCAGTGAACGGTGCCAGTAGGACATTAGATGGCGTCAGTAGAGTAGTGGACATTGTCAGGCAGAGATTTTTATCAATAGGGCAGTGGATGGTGTCTGTAGGGCAGAGATCGATGTCAGTAGTTTTTATTTTTATTTTTTCAATTTTATTTCTTTTTTAATTTTTTTTTCCATTTTTTTAGGAGTTTAGTGAAATATCAGGGGTTTAAACAGGGCGGATCTGCCCCACAAAGGGAGATTAAGGTGTGCCCAGGCACATCTGTGCACACGCCTACGTACATACAGTAAGAGTATGGAAGATGAGCGTAGCAATTTGGAGATTTAGATGAGGCTGAGAGCAATAGGAGGTAATTTCCTGAGTTAACAATACTTACTTGAATAGAATAGTTTTTTTCTTAAACCAGAGTTTAGTGTCACTTTATTCAGCAGCCATTGTTTTCTGTAACTGCTAAAAAATGGTAATGTTGCTTCCATTCAATAAGACAGCTTGAGGTCACACTTTATATTGTATGCAGATAAGATATTCCAATGGCACACCATATCCCAACTTTTGAAATTCAGAATGAGGAACACTCAATGGAGAAAGTGATCTGCGGTGCACACAGCACGGGGACGCTGGGACTTAGATCAAATCGGATCTGGGACAGTTGGAAGGTACAGTATACCATATCAGAAAAAAACTCACAAGTAACACTAGTGATATCCCACCAAACAATTGCAGTACTTCTCATTAATGAAGATAAGAAAATGTAATAAAAAATAAGGTTATATATACATAGAGCAGTGACCCTACATATTTCCTAGTGTTTGAACAAATATTCAAGCAAAAACATTGTAGTGGATAATACTAAACATTGCATTACCTAGGCTGGATGCAGAAATACAGAATACAGAAAGACAGAATATGGAATCATTCAACAAAATCCTTGGTAAATCAGAGCTAGAGCTTTCAAGTCAGCAGAATGCATAAGCGTTACTGAATGGAAAGCTCTAGCTCTCCATTTAGAGGTTGGGTGTAATACCTGACAGTATTATGACAGGAAATGTACCAGGGGATTGGAGGAAAGCTAACGTGATACCGATATTCAAAAAAGGGCAGAGGCATCCCCCGGGTAATTATAGGCCTGTCAGTCTGACATCGATAGTATGTAAACTTCTGGAGGGGATGATAAGGGACTATATCGTAGAGTTTGCTAAAGACAACAGCATCATCAGCGGTAATCAGCACGGGTTTACAAATGGGCGTTCTTGTCAAACCAATCTCTTAACATTCTACGAGGAGGTGAGCTGTGAGCTAGATAGGGGCAGACCAGTGGATGTGGTGTACCTGGATTTTGCTAAGGCGTTTGATACAGTTCCCCACAAGCGCTTAATTTATAAAATAAGGTCTGCGGGTATCGACCGCAGGGTTTGCTCTTGGATACGGAACTTTCTAAAAGGGCGTGTCCAAAGGGTGGTAATAAACAGAGCATACTCAGACTGGTCTGAGGTGGTAAGCGGGGTCCCCCAAGGCTCGGTCCTGGGACCAACCTTGTTCAATTTATTCATAAACAGCATTGAGGACGGGATCAGCAGTTCTATATCAGTTTTTGCAGATGACACAAAATTGGGCAATAACTGCACAGCATGAAGCAGATATCCTACAGAATGACCTGGACAAAATAACAGAGTGGGCAACGACATGGCAAATGAGGTTTAATGTGGAGAAGTGTACGGTTTTGCACTTGGGGACTAAAAACATAAAAGCACAATACACGTTAGGGGGGGAACCCTTGGGGGAATCAAAAATGGAGAAAGATCTGGGAGTCTTGGTAGATGATAGACTAGGCAATAGCATGCAATGTCAAGCGGCAGCTGCCAAAGCCAGCAGAATATTAGCATGCATGAAGAAAGGGATGTATTCCAGAGATAAGACTATAATCCTTCCACTTTATATAACTCTGGTCCGACCACATCTGGAGTATTCTGTCCAGTTCTGGTTGCCAGTCCTCAGGAGGGATGTGTTGGAGCTGGAGAGAGTCCAGAGAAGGGCAACTAAACTAATTAGGGGATTGGAGGACCTTAATTATGAAGAGCGTCTGCAATCGCTTGATTTATTCTCCCTGGAGAAGAGACGCCTGAGAGGGGACATGATAGCAATATATAAATATCTCAATGGTGATCTCGGCATAGAAAAAAGCTATTCAGTCGAAGGGATTGCATGAGGACTTGAGGGCATACAATGCGATTAGAGGAGAAGCGTTTTAACCTCAGGCAACGTGGGGGGTTCTTTACCGTTAGGGCTACAAGATTGTGGAATTCTCTACCACAAGAGGTGGTTTCTGCGGGAAGTATGGTGGCTTTCAAAAGACTCTTAGTCGTACATCTCAAGGATCAGAACATTCAGGGGTATGTGAGATGATTACGGCCACACACATCTACACAGGTTGAACTGGATGGACTATTGTCTTTATTCAACCTCACCTACTATATACTATATGAAGTCGCTCCTTGAGAGAAGGTTTCTTCTTTGCAGCATGCTGACCAAAGAATGGCTTTTCTAGTCAGGTTGTGGATGCTTTCTAAAGAAAAAACTGTAAGGCTTGGAACACCTTTTGTTTGATGCACCTGGAATGCATTTAGCTTATTTAACTTTTTCCCATCCGCGCTACAGCCTATATACGGCTGCAGCGTGGACTTGAATTTTTGGGAGGCCGTTTTTAAACGGCCTCCCAGAAAGTGTCTCCCCGCGCGCTCCCGCTAGCGCGCATCGGGGAGAATCTGTGTCGGCCGTGTCCCTTGGACACAGCCGATCACAGATCGTGGTGAATGGCCAATCACAGCGGCCATTCACCACGTGATCAAGCCGTCCAATGAGAGATGATCTCATATGTAAACATATGAGATCATCTCTCATCGCCGGCGCTCCTTCCTCACACGGAGCCTGCAGTGTGAGGAAGGAGGGGGAGCCTCACAGCGCCGGGGACACACAGCAATGTAATCAGGGCACCGATCACCAGTGCCCTGATTACTAAAGGTAAAAAGCATACATAAATTGCCCCCATCAGTGCCCACAGTACCCGCCATCAGTGCCCCCCATCAATGCCCACAATCAGTGCCCATAGTGCTGTCAGTCAGTGCCCATCAGTGCCTGCTCATCTAGGCACTGATGAGCACTGACTGGCAGCACTATTGGCACTGTGTTTGGGCACTGATGGTGCTGCCCATCAAAGCTCATCAGTGCCGCCCATTAGTGCTCATCAGTGCCACCCGTCAGTGTCCATCAGTGCCATCCGCCAGTGCCCATCAGTGCCGCCTATCAGTGCCCATCAGTGTCGCCCGTCAGTGCCGCCTCTCAGTGCCCAGCAGTGCCACCTCTCAGTGCCCAGCAGTGCCGCCTATCAGTGCTCATCAGTGCCGCCTATCAGTGCTCATCAGTGCCGCCTATCAGTGCCGCCTATCAGTGCCGCCTATCAGTGCTCATCAGTGCGGCATATTAGTACCTCCTCATCAGTGCCCATAAGTGCCACCTCATCAGTGCCCAGAAGTGCCACCTCATCCGTGCCCATCAGTGCAGCCTATCAGTGCCCATCAGTGCCGCCTCATCAGCGCCCTTCAGTGAAGGAGAAACATTTATTTTCAAAATTTACTCGCAGAAAATAAGAAAAACTTTTTTTTTTTTCAAAATTTTCTGTCTTTTTTCTTTTTTTTTGTAAAAAAATAAAAAACCCAGAGATGATTAAATACCACCAAAAGAATGCTCTATTTGTGTGAAAAAAATGATAAAAATTTCATATGGGTACAGTGTAGCATGACCGCGCAATTGTCATTCAAAGTGTGAGAGCGCTGAAAGCGGGCACGGACCAGGACATGTCCTAGACGCGCTCCGCACACCTCGGCAGCAAACCAGCTACAATCAGCGGCGGGAGAGCGGGGATCGGGCTCGAGACACAGCGAAGGTGCCGGTGAGACTGTCATGAAGCGGGGGGGGGGGCGACAGGATTGCCCCGGAAAAGGCCGTACAAGCAAAGCGGCAAACGGGATACTTTGAGGCCTAGTCCGGCCGGCCCCTCACACTCACCTAAGATGGCGCCGGGCAAACAGTCCGCTCGCGGCGGCCGAGACGTGGCCCGCGAACCGCCCCCGGGCGCCACATCCCCCCTCTCAACATCCAACCCACCCTCCGGGGAGGACTTGGGGGACCCATTTGCCTCGCAGGCATCCGGGGAGTCAGTGGGGAGTCCGGGCGCACTGGCGGGATCTCAGCCCCCCTCCCCCACCCCCTTTCACAGCAGGCCTGATATGACGGGCTCCCCGGGCTCATCTATGGACAGGAATATGGCCGACCTGGCGGATTCCCTATTTAGCCAACATAGCCCCACGGGAGTGGACCTGGCACCCCCCCAGGCACCTTATTCGGGGGACGCAGTCTTATTGGCGCGCTTTTCTTCTATGCTGCAGACAGAGTTGTCCAAGGCTTGCTCCATCATCACAAATGATATCAAGCGAGACTTGCAGAGTTTTGGGGTACGGTTGGACACCATTGAACGCAAAGTGGACGGCTCCCTGACTAAAGTCAACCAAAATACTAGACTAATATCTGAGCTGCATGAGAGGTTGGAGGCAGCAAATTCTAAAATAGAGGATCTTGAGAATCGGTCGCGCCGCTACAACGTGCGCATAAGAGGACTCCCGGAGACCCATCAGGACCTGGAATCGGCGGTGCATACTCTCATGAAGGACTTGATACCCGATATCTCCCCGCATAAGATGGAAATAGACAGGGTCCACAGGGCCCTCACCGCGCCGCGGCAAGACGGTCTCCCTCGAGACATCATTTTGAAACCTCATTACTTCAAAATTAAGGAGCAGATGATGTCAGCGGCCAGGAACTGCCGGGACCTTGCCCTGTTGGGTTCTCCTATACAGTTGTTCACGGATCTGGCCCCCTCCACGGTCCAGAAGCGCCGAACCCTCAAGCCTTTATTACAACAGTTGATGAATAGTCAAATCAAATATCGCTGGTCCTTTCCTTTCCGGCTTTCGTTCACGTTCAACGGCAAGAACTATTCATTTACTAACTTTCATGATGGCGAAGTTTTGCTGTTGGAATTAGGCATCCTGTCCAGAGAACCACGCACCGCTCTGCAAGAAGCCAGATCTGGATCCAGATGCTTATGGCTCTAACGCCTAGGGGGGGGGGCTATTTGGACTTTTTGAACTTTTTGAACTGTTTGGTTATTTTTTCTCTCAAGAAGTGTTTGGGGGTTGTTGGGCCTCCAAGGTCAGTGTTTTTTTTTACATTTACCCCTCAGGTGTTGAATGTATTAGGGCGGCCTGTCCGCTGTCGGGGGGCCGGGAATTGCCCCTAATCCCTGGATCCTCCGGGGTGGGGGTGGCCGGGCCCCCGGGTGGTGAACGTGTCGCTGGGACTTGGGTGGTCCTGGGGGTTAGTCCCTCCGGATCCTCCGCCTCCCATCAGTTTCTTAGTTTGCAGACCGTGGTGTTACCGCATGCCACTATAGTGAATTTGCCCTTATCCGGTGATGGGGGCAACCTCACGGAACTTACCCCAGATATGGGAACTGGGGGAACACAATTCCCAAATGTTTTACGTTGTATATTCTTTACTTGTTACTGTGGTTTGGGGGGTTACTCCCCCGGCCTGTTTCCTTGCTCTAACTAACTCTTTTTCTTCTCATCTTTGCTCCTGGACCCCGATTCTGCCTGCTGGCCCCAATCTGAACCTCCCTGACTCCGCGGACAGCTGGGTTGCGAAAGTTGATCTATTGAGACCTCTTGGACTGCGACAAGGTGAGTGTACTCTGCCACACCATGATGTCATCACCGGGCTCTTCTAAATTCTCCCTCATATCACACAATGTCCAAGGTTTTAACTCCCCGATGAAGCGCACCAAGGCTTTCTTACACTAAAAAACGGCAACATGTAGACATTCTGATGTTGCAGGAAACGCATTTTTCCAAATCTTCAGCCCCTAGATACCTCTCCTCCTACTACCCTCAGTTTTACCTCTCATCCGGCCTAGACAAGAAGCGGGGAGTGGCCATATGCTTCTCTCGCAGGGTGTTCTTCACCCCGGTGACGGTAGTCCGGGACAGGGACGGACGCTACCTTATGGTGGTGGGTCGCATTAATGACCAACTAGTATCTTTTATATCATACTACGCCCCTAATTTGGGTCAGCTGGCGTTTTTTCATGACATGCTGCGAACGTTACTTCCCAAGGTGCAGGGCAAGGTGATTCTGGGGGGTGATAGTAATCTCCCCCCGGAACAGACATTGGACAAATCCGACCCGGGTAAACCCAGGTTTAAGCACTTACCGAACTGGCCCGCCTCCTGCATGACTGGGACTTGCTGGACCTTTGGAGGGAACTTAATCCCTCCCAGCGGGACTATACCTATTTTTCACATGTGCACGGCACCTACTCTAGAATAGACCATGTGTTTTCCAGCTCCGCTCTTGCCCCGAACGTGTGCTTGGCGCGGATTCTGGCGACCCCTTGGTCTGACCACTCCCCGGTGTTGGTGCAATTCACGGCATTGTGGTCTAAACCGGGCCCGTCCCGGTGGCGGCTCAACGCGTCCCTCTTGAACGATCCTGGGGTCTTGCAGGAGGTGGAACAGGACATAAAATTGTTTTTCCAGGAAAATGGTCCGGGAGCTACGTCCCCGATCATTACCTGGGCGGCGCACAAAGCCACGATCCGAGGTAAATTGATTCAGATCGCAGCTAGACTAAAGCGTTCCCGGGAGAGCGTCCTACAAACTCAGGAGCAAACGCTTACTGCATTGCTCAATGAACAGAAGTTACATCCTCAAGTGGATATCAGACATAAGAAATATCTCCGATGGTCCCGCCACCGTTATTAAACCGACTACGCTACTGGCCAGGAAGTTGACCCCCCGCCCCTTCACCTTGGCCTTGCCCAGATTGCGATTGCGGACGGGGGAATTATCCCGTAATCCTGATCTACTGACTAAAGAATTTACACAATTTTACACAAAACTCTACAGGGCTCCGTCGAATTACGGGCGGGAACTAGCTGACTAATTTTTCGCGGATCTGAATCTGCTGCGATTGTCGACCGCCCATACCGACGCCATGAACGCCACGATTACGGAATCGGAAGTGGTACAAGCGATCAAGGGATTACACCCCACCAAGGCCCCTGGACCGGATGGATATTCTGGGGCTTATTATCGTAAATTCCGGGACGTGTTGGCCCCACATCTTTGTGCCTTATTTAATGCTATTCGAGACGGGGGGTCCCTTCCGCCCCAGGAAAACGTAGCATACATTCATGTCCTTCCTAAACCGGGCAAGGATCATAGCTCTTGCGAAAATTATCGCCCGATTTCCTTGATCAATTCCGATCTGAAGATTCTAGCCAAAATCATGGCCACTAGACTTGGCTCATTTTTGGCCACCTATATACACCCCGACCAAGCGGGATTTGTCCCGGGTCGTCAGACCTCGGATCAGACCCGGCGGGTTATTAACCTCATTTCTGCAATCCACTCGAACTGGGATGGGGGAGGGTCGCGCAGGGGCATGCTCCTTTCATTAGACATCCACAAAGCATTTGATTCTTTATCATGGGACTACCTCTTCGACGTACTGAACCGGTTTGGTTTCGGCCTCCCCTTTCTCACATTGCTGCGGGCCCTCTATGATACACCCAAGGCCATACTCAGGTTGAAGGGCTATTCCTCAGAAGCTATAACTATAGGTAGGGGCACCCGCCAGGGCTGCCCCCTTTCTCCTCTCCTCTTCGTGTTAGCCCTGGAACCATTGGCGTCCAAAATTCGGGACTCAGAGGATATCCGGGGGGTGGTCTGCGGAGGTATAGAACATAAATGTGTCCTTTTTGCGGACGACCTTTTGGCTGTAGTCTCCTCACCCATCACTACCTTGCCCAATTTGTTTGCACTGTTAGAAACCTTCTCGCGCATATCGGGACTGCATGTGAACCAAGCAAAATCGCAGGCTATGAACATTTCCCTTGAAGCACGGACAGTAACACTGCTTCAGAACACATTTAAATTTGTTTGGCACTCCGATTCCCTGCCTTACTTAGGTATCAATTTGACTCCTTCCCTGCATACATTATACTCCAAAAATTATCCGTCATTATTTGCCCGTTTGAAGGTGGACATGGAACGGTGGTCATTACACCCTCCCTCATGGTTTGGTCGACTACACTCAGTCAAAATGAATGTCCTTCCGAGGGTGTTGTATTTGTTTCGCACGCTACCAGTTGCACTAAAGAGGTCGGAGGTGCTTCGATTTCAGAGCCAGATTCTCGCATTTATCTGGGGGAATAAAAGACCCAGGGTGAACAAAAGAACGCTTTACACGCCTAAAATCAGGGGCGGTCTGGGAGTGCCAGACTTGCTGAAATATTATTACGTTGCACAACTAGCCCAATTAGCGAAATTTCATACCCATCAGCCCCCTGCAATCTGGATGAGAATGGAGGCTAGCTCCGTCTCGGACCGAGAGATCTCCAACATTATGTGGTTGCCACCCAGAGATCGCCCCCCTATTCTTTGCCCGGCCTTGTCTCACTCCCTAGCCCTCTGGGACCGATTGTCTAAATTGCATGGCTTTCGCTCCCCGCATACCCCCCTGGCCCCGATCCTCAATAATAGCGGGTTCCCCCCGGGTCTCTCACCCAAATCGTTCCAGTGGTGGACAAACAAAGGACTACTCCGTATTGCAGACTTTTGTGACCATAGAGGTATTCTTAAGAAACAACAGTTGATTGATAAATATACGTTGCCTGCCTCGGAATATTTTAGGTTCACTCAAATTGATCATTTTCTGCGTTCTCTCTCTAACCTCTCTGACCTGACCACCATGACTTCTATGGAATTTTTGTGTCGCAAACACGACAAATTGCGGGGCTATATCTCAATGATCTACAATATGTTGACGGACTCTCCTCTGAAACTCCCATACATGGAGCGTTGGGAGGCAGACGTCCAGGAAACCATTGATTTGGCAGACTGGCATGCCATGGCTCAGGAGGCCTCAAGATCCCTAATTAACACCTCAATCATAGAAGCTAATTATAAGGTACTACTGCGCTGGTACATGGTGCCGACCAGGATAGCATCCTTTGTGCCCGGGGCGTCTCCTCAGTGTTTCCGAGGCTGTGGCCAGGCTGGTTCTATGTTCCACATTTGGTGGCAATGCCCCAAAGTGAGACGTTTCTGGATCAGAGTGTATAACTGTATATACTCTCTCACACAGATAAACCTGACTAAGTCACCGAAGCAGGCCCTATTGGGCAGAAAGGTGGACACCGCAACCAGGGCGCAAAGGAAACTTATAACATTTATTTTTACAGCGGCCAAAATTACGATTGCTAGATCTTGGAGGTCTCCTGTCCTGCGGTTTGAGCAACTTAGACACAAACTATCCTGGATAATGCTGAATGAGAGGCTGTCGGCTCAACTGGATGATAAGATGCACATATTCGACAAAGTGTGGGAACCCTGGCTCAATTATCTTACTGGGAACGAATGAGCAGTCCGCTTGGGTCTGGAGGTGGGGGTCCGGTGGGCGGGGTTGGGTCCATTTCCTCCTCTTTCTCTTGCTTTTTCTTTCCATTTCTTCTTTCTTCTCCATTTCCTTTATCCGTTATATTTGTCTCTCAGCAGCCTTTTTCTTTTATTTTTTTGCCGAGGCTTTCTCGGTGGTCATCGGCTGTGGTTTAATCTTCTAGGTTGGTTTCAGCCCAGCTATCTAGCAGTAGCCTATATGTTTATCAATTAGCGAAGGCTGATATTGTTTGTTAGAGTTCTGACGCATTGCGGAGGGACGTCTCTATATCTCCATGTGTGTGGGGGTCCTCGAGCCCTCACTTCGCAAGGTCTCCCTCCTGGGAAATAACAAGTTTCCTACTGTATTTTTATGCTTGTCTATCCCGGACTGTACTACCTGACCACTGGGACTGTTATACTCTTACATACCGTTTTTCAATTATTGCGATTTTGTTATAACACACGTGCTTATGCTGAAAACTTTCAATAAAAATCATTGAAAAGAAAGCTAAAAATTGGTCTGGATGGGAAGGGTGTTTAAGTGCACAGAAGGCAAGTAGTTAAACTTAAAGTTCCATTTGGCTTTAATTTTTTTTATTTTATTTCAGGTACTTATATAGCGCTGTCAATTTACGCAGCGCTTTTACATGTACATTGACATCAGTCCCTGCCCTCAAGGAGCTTACAATCTAAGGTCCCTAACTCACATTCATACACAGTAGGGCCAATTTTTTTTTTTTTTATACAGGATCCAATTAACCTACAAGCATGTTTTTGGAGTGTGGGAGGAAACCCACGCAGGCACAGGGAGAACATGCAAACTCCAGGCAGGTAGTGTCATGGTTGGGATTCGAACCAACAACCCTCTTGCTGCTAGGTGAAAGTGCTAACCACTACACCACTGTGCTTTAATGATAAAAGGCAGAGCTTTCTTGAAAAATGTATACGATTTCGCTATATTGTAGTATCTGACTAAAGTATTTAAGGATACTTGTAAAGTGTGTGGAGTGCACGCTGCAAACAATCAGGAGCCTGTAGAAGAAGGAAGTGTCCTCACAACAACCAGGAGCCTGTAGAAGAAGGAAGTGACCTCACAACAACCAGGAGCCTGTAGAAGAAGGAAGTGACCTCACAACAACCAGGAGCCTGTAGAAGAAGGAAGTGACCTCACAGAAACTGTTAACAAAAGACTGCTTTAAAAAAGTCTGTTAAAAAAGCAACGCATAAAAAAACGTACGTTTGTAAACTTACGTCTTTAGTGGTGCAAAAAGACCCTAAATGTCGGTGTTGCACTGAATTCTTTTGTTAGCGTTTCCATCTATTTGGTCCCATAGTGTGTGCTCTAGGAGGACCATAAGAGGGGTTATGTCACTAATCCCTGCCACATTGCAGATCACAATATTTGTCACCTCTTCAAACGGGATCCAAATTGGGTGGGGGAGGGAGAGGAGGAGATGAAGTAGAAAGGGAAGGAGCATGTGTTGGAGGAAGAGGTCACATTAGTAATGCTTGTCTTTGCTTCTACTACTGTTAGCAACAACTCTACCTCTCCTGTTAGGCCTTTCTCTCAATTGTTTTGGCCTTATGATTCTAAACTTCATTCTTGCTGCTGCCAGCATTAACTCACCCTAATGTATAGTCCCATGAAACTGACAGGGGGCACATGTAATTGGAAACAGCCCACGACCCAAGGGACAATAATGCCATTACAGCATGAAGGTAGTTTCATGAGGTCTAAGAATCAAACTTCATATTTCTCTCTAAAAAACAAACTCTGGCCCCCCACTCCACTTTCCCATGCCTCACTGTTGGTTCTTCAACATGATGGACAACTTTGTGAGATAAGGAGACATGACTCAATTACAGGTAATATGGCAGAGAAAATATATACCTGTGCTCAAATCCCAATAGCTTGTACATGTATTTAAACTATCAGGTGCTAAAGGGGTGTGAACACATATTAACACTAAAAATTCTGGATGGATCCTCTGCACCCTGCTATACACCCTTTGCAGCAAGTAATGCAATGGAAAACAGGGATTTTATTTCACACATATTAAATACATGCTTAAAGAGGAGTTCCAGCCTATTTTGATTCCTAGAGTGCTCGCTATGCTGATCAACAATTGGGTATTTTCCATTGTTTTCAGGGGTCCCTTACCTTATTTTCAGGGCATTTTTTATTGTACTTCCTCCTTCTCCCCCCTCTATGGCCACGGCCGCCGACATCACTTCCGCCTTTGCATTGCATCCTGGGAGCTGTTTGTCATCACTCCCAGGAGGCTGGAATCAGGAAGAATTCCCAGAACACTCCCTGGAATCAGGAAGAAGGACAAAGCAGATTACACTGCGGCTTCAGATGCCCACATCCAAGATGGCCACACTCAGACAGCGTTTTTAAAAGTAAGATTTTGACTAAAATCCAATACTGTACACCTTGTAAGTATGAGAATAGCGGTTCTGTAAAGGGTGATGGATTAGTATTATAGGGGTATTTTTAGTTAAAAAAGGTATTTGAGGCCGGAACTCCGCTTTAAGCTGGCCAACTGCATCAAAGCAATCCCTGTTATGGCCAGTCCTACTTTGCTTTGCCACTGCAAATGCTACGGTGGACACCATGCCAACATGGGACATAAAGGCACAGGGTGGGGAAGAGCTACTAGGGTTAGGTCTGGTCATTGACATGTGTTACAAAAGAGAAAAAGATATACCTGTGCTCAAACCCAATAGCTTGTACATATTTTTAAACTATCAGGTGCTAAAGGGGTATGAACACATACAGTCAGGTCCATAAATATTGGGACATCCGCACAATTCTAATCTTTTTGGCTCTATACACCACCACAATTGATTTGAAATGAAACAAACAAGATGTGCTTTAACTGCAGATTTTCAGCTTTAATTTGAGGGCATTTACATCCAAATCAGGTGAACGGTGTAGGAATTACAACAGTTTGTATATGTGCCTCCCACTTTTTATGGGACCAAAAGTAATGGGACAGATTAACAATCATAAATCAAACTTTCACTTTTTAATACTTGGTTGCAAATCCTTTGCAGTCAATTACAGCCTGAAGTCTGGAATGCATAGACATCACCAGACATTGGGTTTCATCCCTGGTGATGCTCTGCCAGGCCTCTACTGCAACTGTCTTCAGTTCCTGCTTGTGCTCTGGGCATTTTCCCTTCAGTTTTGTCTTCAGCAAGTGAAATGCATGCTCAATCGGATTCAGGTCAGGTGATTGACTTGGCGATTGCATAACATTCCACTTCTTTCCCTTAAAAAACTCTTTGGTTGCTTTCGCAGTTTTCTTCGGGTCATTGTCCAACTGAACTCCAATGAGTTCTGAAGCATTTGGCTGAATATGAGCAAATAATATTGCCCGAAACACCTCAGAATTCATCCTGCTGCTTTTGTCAGCAGTCACATCATCAATAAATACAAAAGAACCAGTTCCATTGGCAGCCATACATGCCCACGCCATGACACTACCACCACCATGCTTCACTGATGAGGTGATATGCTTTGGATCATGAGCAGTTCCTTTCCTTCTCCATACTCTTCTCTTCCCATCACTCTGGTACAAGTTGATCTTGGTCTCATCTGTCCATAGGATGTTGTTCCAGAACTGTGAAGGCTTTTTTAGATGTTGTTTGGCAAACTCTAATCTGTCCTTCCTGTTTTTGAGGCGCACCAATGGTTTACATCTTGTGGTGAATCCTCTTTATTCACTCTGGTGAAGTCTTCTCTTGATTGTTGACTTTGACACACATACACCTAACTCCTGTTCTTGATCTGGCCAACTGTTGTGAAGGGTGTTTTCTTCACCAGGGAAAAAATTCTTTGGTCATCCACCACAGTTGTTTTCTGTGGTCTTCCAAGTCTTTTGGTGTTGCTGAGCTCATGGTGCGTTCTTTCTTTTTAAGGATGTTCCAAGCAGTTGCTTTGGCCACACCTAATGTTTTTGCTATCTCTCTGATGGGTTTGTTTTGTTTTTTTCAGCCTAATGGTGGCTTGCTTCACTGATAGTGACAGCTCTTTGGATCTCATATTGAGAGTTGACAGCAACAGATTCCAAATGCAAATAGCACACTTGAAATGAACTCTGGGCCTTTTATCTGCTCCTTGTAAATGGGATAATGAGGGAATAACACACACCTGGCCAATAAACAGCTGAGCAGCCAATTGTCCCATTACTTTTGGACCCTTAAAAAGTGGGAGACACATATACAAACTATTGTAATTCCTATACCTTTCACCTGATTTGGATGTAAATACCCTCAAATTAACCACTTGCCGACCAGTCACTGGGACTGTACTGCGGCAAAGTGGCTCGATTACGTCCAGCGACGTAGACCTACGTCGCTGGACTCCTCCCCTTGTGGGCGGCGCTCGCGCGCCGCCGGAGGCTCGCTCCCGCTGTTTTCAGTCACAGCGGGAGTCGGGCCAGGGAGGAGCAGCGGCGATCGCCGCCGCTCTTCCCGATCGTCGGGGAATCGAGTCTGGAGATCCGCCCGCTTGTGTAAATAGAGCGGGCGGATCTCCTAAGTGACAAACAGTGACAGATTGTAGGGTTCAGCATAGCTGAACATGCGATCTGTCCCTGTGTCACTCAGTCACCTCCCCCCACACATGTCAGTAAGCACCAGGCATACATTAACCCCTCCCTCTACAATAAAATTAACCCCTTCCCTGCCAGTGCATATTTATAGTACTGATTACTGTAGAAATGTCACTGGTACCCCCAAAAGTGTCAAAAATGTCAGTCAAGGGTCCGATCTGTCCGCCGCAATGTCACAGTCCCGCAAAAAAAAAATCGCAGATCGCCGCCATTACTCGTTAAGAAAAAAAACACCAAAAATGACAGAAATCTTTCCCTTAGTTAGTAAACGCAATAACTTTTGCGCAAACCAATCAAAATACGCTTATTGTGATTTTTTTTACCAAACATAGGTAGCAGAATACAAATTGTCCAAAAATTAAAAAAAATAGATTTTTTAATTTTTTTTGGGGGGAAATGTGAAAAATATTGTTATTTTTTCAAAATTTACGCTCTTTATTTGTCTATAGCGCAAAAAGTAAAAATTGCACAGGTGATCAAATACCACCAAAAGAAAGCTCTGTTTGTGGGAAAAAAAGGACGTAAATTTCTTTTGGGTACGGCGTCGCACGACCGCGCAATTGTCAGTTAAAGTCGCACAGTGCTGAATCACAAAAATTGGCCTGGACATAAGACAGCAAAATCCTCCGGTGGTAAAGTGGTTAAAGCTGAAAGTCTGCAGTTAAAGCACATCTTGTTTGTTTCTTTTCAAATGCATTATGGTGGTGTATAGAGCCACAAAGATTAGAATTGTGTCGATGTCCCAATATTTATGGATCTGACTGTATTAAAGCGGAGTTCCACCCATTTTTAATAGGTTGGAATACATAGATCTTTGTAATCCCCTTTAAAATGGCTTTTACCAATGGAAACTTTTTTTTTTTTTTTTTGCTAGTAAATACCTTAATTTCGGATTTATTCCTCCTCTCCTCACTTCCTGGTCCGATCGGCGATGACGTCATTCGGCGATCCGCAGTGTCTGCTGGGATGTATTCTATTCCAGAAATCTCAGTAGCTGTATCTGTACTGAGCCGTGCCTGCCCCGCCTCCGCCCCGCCTCCTCTCATTCAGTTGCATTGTATGAATGTATTAAGGCCGTTCTCTGCCCCGCCTCCACCCCGCCTCCTCTCATTGAGTTGTATTGAGAGGAGGCGGGGCGGAGGCGGGGGAGAGAACAGCCTTAATACATTCATACAATGCAATTCATTGAGAGGAGGCGGGGCGGAGGCGGGGCAGGCACGGCTCAGTACAGATACAGCTACTGAGATTTCTGGAATAGAATACATCCCAGCAGACACTGCGGATCGCCGAATGACGTCATCGCCGATCGGACCAGGAAGTGAGGAGAGGAGGAATAAATCCGAAATTAAGGTATTTACTAGCAAAAAAAAAAAAAAAAGTTTCCATTGGTAAAAGCCATTTTAAAGGGGATTACAAAGATCTAAAGTTCCAAAAATGGGTGGAACTCCACTTTAACCTCCCTGGCAGTATGATTCTGTCAGGAATTCTGTACCAAAAGCGATACAATTCTTTTCATGGAAATTTGGCGTTATGTATTATAGGCCTACAATTCTTAGTAATTACTGACTTAAACCTGACCAAAATAAGACTCTAATAGACATCCCAGATGTGATAAATTTGAAACACAAACGCATGAATTATAATCGAATCAATAATATAATTTTATTATATAATATATAATATATATAATAAAATTATATTATTGATTAGATTATAATTCATGTGTTATATATTATATATATATATATATATATATGTGTGTGTGTATATATATATATATATGTATGTGTATGTGTGTGTGTGTGTGTGTGTGTACATATATATAACGCATGAATTATAATCGAATCAATAATATAATTTTATATATATATATATATATATATATATATATATATATATATATATATGTGTATATAGGTATATATATATGTGTGTGTATGCATATATATATATGTATATAATATGAAATGTGTTATGTGTTTGTGTTTTGTGCAACGTTTTTTTTTTTTTTTGAATTTCCCTCCCTAGTTCCGCTCCCATGCAGCATTGCTGCTGCAGGGAACGGAACTAGGAAGTCATCACACCGACAGACGAGCGGCGGGGATCTCGGCTGGCGGTCACAGCAATGAGAGATCATCGCTGGATCGCCAGGAGAAGGTAAGAGAACACCGCTGCGCTCTCTGCACATCTACCCCGAGCGTGACTCGGGGATACCGATCCTGCACTGAAAAATCCACCCCGAGTCACGCTCGGGGTTACCGCCAGGGAAGTTAACACTACAAATTCTGGATGGACCCTCTGCACACTGCTATGCACCTTTTCCAGCAAACTATGCAATGAAAAACAGGGATTTTTAGTTCACACATATTGCAATACATACTTAAGCTGGCCAACTGCGTCAAAGTAATCCCTCTTATGACCAGTCCTAGACTGCTTTGCCGCTGCAAATGTTACGGTAGACACCATGCCAACATGGGACATAAAGAATCAAGGTGTCCAATAATATGGCACCACATCCATAGAAACTCGAGCAAAAAAAGGAAAAATGGTAATGACTTTAACGTTTCCCATAAAAAACCCCAAAGGAAAAAATTAGTCATTTAAAATCATAAAATCATATCCAGAAATATGTAGGACACTCTATCCTGCATTTCCCAACTGGTAGTGTTGAGCAATTTTATATTGAAACCTGTATCCTGTGGCCCAATTGCATGTGTTGTATGACTGATAGGGAATCCTCATATACTGGGCCAGGTGCAGGGATCAATAAATCATCAATCAGGATCTTAATGTGTTTCGCCAAATGGCTTCCTCAGGGGATCCTATTCATGTTAGAAAATGCATTACAATTAGAGTCATGTCATATATTATAATACCAAGCATAAGAAAAGAAAAAACATTATTTATACAAAGCAGGGATAGACCAATATGGTTATTCAAAGGCCGATACTGATACCGATATTTTGGTCACAATGTATCGGTATCGGCCGATATGGGCCGATATTCTGCACATTCAATCACACATCCAATGCAGGGTGACCAGTGCCCCCATCAATGCAGAGTGACCAGTGCCCCCATTCAATGCAGAGTGACCAGTGCTCCCATCAATGCAGAGTGACAGTTCCCTATCAATGCAGAGTGACCAGTGCCCCCATCAATGCAGAATGACCAGTGCCCCCATCAATGCAGAATGACCAGTGCCCCCAACAATGTAGAGTGACCATTGCCCCCATTAATGCAGAGTGACCAGTGCCCCCAACAATGCAGAGTGACTAGTGCCCCCATCAATGCAGAGTGACCAATGCCCCATCAATGCAGAGTGACCAGTACCCCCATCAATACTGAGTGACCAGTGCCCCATCAATGCAGAGTGACCAGTGCCCCCATCAATGCAGAGTGACCAGTGCCCCCAACAATGCAGAGTGACCAGTGCCCCCATCATTGCAGAATGACCAGTGCCCCCATCAATGCAGAGTGACCAGTGTCCCCAAAAATGCAGAGTGACCAGTGCCCCCATCAATGCAGAGTGACCAGTGCCCCCATCAATGCAGAGTGACCTGTGCCCCCATCCAATGCAGAGTGACTAGTGCCCCTAACAATGCAGAGTGACCAGTGCCCCCAACAATACAGGGTGACCAGTGCCCCCTTCAATGCAGAGTGACCAGTGCCCCCCAACAATGCAGAGTGACCACTGCCACCATCAATGCAGAGAGACCAGTGCCCGCATCAATGCAGAGTGACCAGTACCCCCATCAATGCAGAGTGACCAGTGCCACCATCAATGCAGAGTGACCAGTGCATGGGGATTAGAACGCCGCCTGATTACACAGAGCAGGGTTCTTCTGCTTACCAGGCACAGGCGCTCTAAAATGAAGTCCCGCCTCCTGGACCTGGATGTCATCAGTGTGCTGTCTATCATAGGTAGGAGCTGGTCCAGGAGGCGGGACTTCGTATGAGAGCGCCCGTGCCGGGTAAGCAGAAGAACCCTGCTCTTTGTGTAATCAGGCGGCGCTCTAATCGCCATCCCCCCCTTCCCCTCCAGAGGCAGCCCTACCCTAAGAAAATATCAGTCATATCGGCCAAGTTTGTGGCCAATACCCATACTTTCCAAAAAGTGAATATCGGCCGCCAATTATCGGCCAAACCGATAATCCGTCGATCCCTATTACAAAAGTTATACAAAAAGTTAATTTCAAAAATTACATTCAAATTGCATGAAAATCATCTTAATATAGTTAATAATGAGTACCAGGGGCGTAACTAGAACCTTCGGGGCCCTGCTGCATGAAACCTTGAAGGGCCCCCAGGACCCCCCCCATCAGTCCCGCGGCCCTCCCCACTGATCTGTTCTTCTGCTGTTGGCCCCTTTTCTACTGTCTTGCCCCCCCCCCCCCCACAGTGGCAGAAAGCAAGCAATATGTCGCCAGTTTCCAGAGAATTCCATATAAGGGTCCAATGCAGTGGCAGAACTACCAGAGTGGCAAAGGTTGCATTTGTGACCAGGACCTGGCGTTCTGCCACTGCCGGGTCCCCAGTCTCCTCTTGCTGTCCCTGCTATTGACAGCACTGGTCTGGCTTCTCTGGCTCTACGCCAGCAGTGGCAGTCTATTAGGACCAAGTGCTGGTACATTATGGGGCTGATGGGTGCATTCGGGGAGAACTTGCACTATTAGTTGTAGACAGCTGAGCCCCCCGTCAGTCACCTAGCAATGGTAATGCTGCAAAGCCTTCTCTGTTGATATGCCAATCAGGAAGTTATCCAGGTGATTCTCCCCGTTGGATCTACTAAGCACAGTATTTATTAGCATCAAGAGTACAATCACATATATATCAACCATATGTTCCGCAGCCATGTGTGCTGGCCCTCCTGCACATGTGCCCATCAGCCCCATAAAGCAACAATAGCAGGGACAGGACAGCAAGAGGAGGCTGGGAACCCCAATGATGGTGGAACACCAGGACCTGGTCGCATATGCGACCTTTCTGATCCTGATAGTTCTGCCACTGATCCACAGTGGGAGGATTCCCCCATCCACCTGGAATGTGTAGATGGGGGATCTTTTTTATTTTTTTATGTTCGTTCAACCTAAGGCCCCATTCAGATTGGGCAGACCCCCATGCAGCGGATCTGCCTGCTCAGCGGGGATCTCTCCACTGGTCCCCACTGAGCAGGTGGAAGAAAGGTCCATGTCTGCTCCACTATGCAGAGCGGACATGGACACAGCCTGTTATTCTCTGTGGGGCAGTCAGATGGAAATGGACCACCTGTCCCTTTCCACCTTTCTGTCATCTGATCCGATCCGCTGAACGGATGGGGAATGGATCCTCATCCATCTGTTTTTAGAAGATTTGATCAGATTGGATGCTAGTGGGTGTCAGCGGACACATGTCCACTGACATCCGCTGCTGCATAAAGATCAATGGATGGTACGGTCGGGTCTGCCTGAAAAGCTGACAGGCAGACCTCATTAGTTTGCTAGTGTAAAAGGAGCCTGATGGTTAAGTAGAAAAAAAAGCTATCAATGTATTGGCTGCCTAAGTCCTTAAAAGTGAAGTTTGAGAAGCTCCTGGAGGAACTGAGAGGGGGAGGGAGACAAACAAGGGAGAGAAGGGAGGGAGGGAGATAGGGACAGTTCACGTCAGTGATCACAGAGCAGAGATCACTCACCTGGGAGGCTGGTAGCTGAGGGCTCATCATTGACACAGCTGGAAACGTGTAGCAGGCTGTTTTTCATATTTCCCACCGGGCATAAGAGAGTGGGCGGACCAGGCAGAGACAGGAAAAACAGGGGCAGGAGGAGGAGGCGGTTGTATTCCTCTCTGCTCTCCTGTCCCTGAGGGGAGGGGGGCGTGTGCTCGCTGGGCTGTCACACACATTCGCGGCTGATTCTTCTGTGCTATCAGGCTGTTATTGGTGGGAGGTTGGCAACACTGCTTGGGCCCCCCCCCACAGTGGTGGAACTCCAGGGCCCAGTCACAAGTGCAACTTCTGCAACCCTGGTAGTTCCGCCACTGATGAGTACCCACAAAAAAGCTACAGCCAAAAAGAAGAGCTTCACCCAGGATGGTGGAGAAAGAGAGAGACGGAAAAGGTGCATAAGTCCAGCCAAATCACAGGGAGGCACCGCATCAGGGTCACCACATCTTCAACCTTTTTGTGAGTACTTATTATTAGCTAATATTTTGTATGATAGACAACTTCCCTGACCATTAGTGAGGTATGGTAGGCAGAAGATGGTAGACTGAAAGCATTCAAATCTGAAGCCAGTGTTGTCAGTACTACCCAGATCTCCTCTGCTGTACTACAGAATACCTCCCCTCTTTTAATCTCAATAACATAAGGGTGGGGAAGGGGTATTGTAAAGTCCAGCCCAGCAGAAGAGATCTCATAGTTACATAGTTGGTAAGGTCGAATAAAGACAATAGTCCATCCAGTTCAACCTATGTTGGTGTGTGTTCATGTAGATAATTATTTCCCACCTCCCTGTATATTGTGTTCGATAAGATTCATGTTCAAGAGTCTGTTGAAACTATCAATACTTCCTGTTGACACCACTGATTGTGGAAGAGAGTTCCACAGCCTTACTGCCCTGACAGTGAAAAACCTCCTATGCACCCTAAGGTTAAACCACTTCTCTTCCAGTCTCATTGTGTGGCCCCATGCCCTCTTACGCTCCTTGAGACTGAATAGTTTCCTACCTACATAAGGAATACCATTGAGATATTTGTATATTGCTATCATATCTCCTCTCAAGCGTCACTTCTCCAGGGAGAATACATTTAGCGCTTGTAGTCGTTCCTCATATTTGAGGCCCTTCAGCACCCTTGTTCATTTTGTTGCCCTTCTCTAAACTCTCCCCAGTTCTAGCACATCTTTTCTGAGGATAGATGATGATAACTAGACAGAATACTCCAGATGTGCCCAAACCATGGTTTTATAAAGTGGTACAATGAAAGGCAGAAGAACCTCAATAGTGACCCTTGCCTTTGGGAACAAGGACTGACACAAATGGGCAGTTAAAGTTTAAATATATCTGACTGGTTACTTACCTGTTAAATTTTATTAAACATTTCTGGAAGCTTCTGTGGTAGTCAGGTGACTTGAAGAACCCACGAGAAGAAGGAACATTATAACAATCATTAGAACAATGGCAGCAGCAGGGCCAGATTAACGTAGGGGCTATTGGAGCTGCAGCTCCAGGCCCCTACCTTTTATATAAGCCCCGGGTTGGCCATATTCACTGTTACCGCTCTTCTGTCACTTGTAAACACAGAAGTCTGGCTTCTATGCTCGCTTCCCCAGGCAGCTCCCTCAGAACCTCCCCACACAGCACGAAGGCCGGACAAGGAGGGACAGTTGCCGATGCATGGATGTGTTTATGGGCTTCAGAGACAGCATCCCATGTTGAATTAGGCATGCATGGCTGCACCCTTCCTCCTCTGGGTGCATGCCAAGGCACGGCCCTTAAGGCCCTTCAAAATCCTCAGCACCAAGCCCATGATGCTCTTAATCCGGCCCTGGGCAGCAGTACAAAAAGAAGCACCCCCCTCCCTATGTCACAGTCCTTTGTTATGTGGATTTGTCCCTTTTGCTGTAAGGGGATATTGGTTTATTGGTTTTAAATTCAGTTTGAGCTTTAATGGCTGAACTATTGGTATGAAAAAGATTTTTGCAAGTTGTTGCAGTATTTTTAGTAATGTAATTTGATCATAAGTAAGTAACCTATTATTGGTGAATCTTATTTATTATACCAATAATAAAGGGCCAAAGCCACAAGAAATGTGTGATTGTATTTATTTATTTATTATGCAATGAATATTTGTGTTCGGTCTCTGGTCCCATTATCGTTTTATCTCTGAAGTAAATCCTTCTTTTAATGCCTGCTAATATTCTGCTGGCTTTGCTTGAAGCAGCTTGACAATGCATGCTTTTGCTAAGTCTGTCATCTACTAGGACCCCAGATTCTTCTCCGTTCTGGAATCCCCCAGAGCTTCTCTCCCTAGTAAGTAACCTGTGTTTATATTTTTAATCCCCAATTGCATTACTTTACATTTTTCAATGTTAAACCTCATTTGTCATCTAGCTGTCCACGCCATTCATTTATTAGGGCTTGACCTATTTATCCCATCCGCTATATCATGTATAATTAAATTATAAATTATAAATAAATTAAACAGAATTGGTCCCAGGACAGAGCCTTGGGGTACCCCACCTTCCACTCTGGACCATTCTGAGCACACATTACTTTCTCCTTTTTCTTTCTTCTGTGTAGGTAAAGGAAAATCTCCTCATTGGGATACAGATGGCAAGACTGACAGGAGTTTTGATCACTTGCTATTCTATCCAAAACTAATAAGCAATTTTCTCCTGAAGGTAGAGCTAAGCAGGAATAAAAGCTAGGCTCCTTCAACAAAAGACCAATGGTAGGGTATGCTACAAATAATCTCATTCTAGTCTTCTTAGAAGCCCACTCACCTTATAGACCGTAGGGTTTACTGTACATGTTAATTTATTTTAACTAAGATACAACTCTGACTACAGTATAATAGCACATAAACCTGATGTTAACCACTTCAGCTCCGGAAGATTAACTCTCCCTTCATGGCCAAGCTATTTTTTGCACGATCATGCGACACTGTACCCAAATAAAATTTTTGTCCTTTTTTCCCCCACAAACAGAGCTTTATTTTGGTAGTATTTGAACACTTCTGCGTTTTCTATTTTTTGCGCTATAAACAAATAAAGACCAACAATTTGGAAAAAAAACACAAAAAACAACAATTTTTACTTTCTGCTATAAACATATCCAAAAAAGATTAAAAAAAAAATGTAATTTCTTCATCAGTTTAGGCCAATATATATTCTGCTACATATTTATGGTAAAAAAAAAAAAAATTCCAATAAGCGTATATTGACTGGTTTGTGCAAAAGTTATAGCGTCTACAAACTATGGGATATAGTTATAAGATTTTTATTTATTTACATTTTTTTTACTAGTAATGGCAGTGATCGGCAACTTAAAGAGGGACTGCAGTATTGTGGCGGACAAATTGGGCACTAACTGACACTTTTGGCACTTTTTTGGGAACCAGTGAAACTAATACAGTTTTAAAAATATGCACTGTCACTGTACTAACAACACTGGCTGGGAAGGGTTTAAAATTAGAGGTGATCAAAGGGTTAACTGAGTGTCTAGCCTGTGTTTTTGTACAGTGTGGCGGAGGTGCTAGGGGAAGCCATGGATCCTTGTCCCTGATTTTCAGTATCCATGCTTTCCCTACTGACAGAACGGCAATCTGCCTTGTTTACATAGGCAGACTGCCGTTCTGACTCTGTACCGAATGATCAGAGGTTGCCTGTGGATATCACGTTTGTGGTACTTGCTGATCAGCTACAGGGCAGCTATATAGTGAGCCACCGGCAGGATGCATTCTCGCCCGCTACTCGGAAGAGCCAGATCATGTATATACTGCATGTGATCTGGTGCACAGCTATTATTTTGTGTGAATGTTGTTTTTCCACTGAACTTCAGTAGCTACAAGTATCCATAAATACATTAGTTACAGTCTCCATTCACACTAGCGCGACTTGTCAGGCGACTTGGTCGCCTGACAAGTCGCGGTGGGTCGCCTGCCATTGATTAGCACAGGACCCGTTCTAATAGGAGCGACACAAGTCACTCCGACTTAGAAAAAGGGTCCTGTACTACTTTGGGGCGACCTGGAGGCGACCTGCATTGACTTCAATGATATGAAGTCTGTGCATGTCGCGCCGACTTCACAGGTCGCCCCAGCAAGTAGCATGGCCCCTGTGTGAACGGGGTCACATACTGCAATATAGTGAAACAGTATCATTTTTCAATACGCTCTGCCTTTTACCATTAAGTTTTTTACATAAGTATTTTACACAAGCCTGAGAAAGGGGCCCTGTGAGGCCTGCAGATGTTGCAAATTTGTGATTTTCTTGATGTTCGAATACATTTCTGGATTTTGTTTAATGCTCCAAGGTGTGCTAGCAACCTATGCATGTTTTATTCAATGCCAAATGCTATTAGCCACAATACTCTAAGCTAGCTGTGGATGATTTCTGCATGGTGTGCGGTGGGAACGTAGGAGAAAAGGGGGAAGCCTTTTTAGGCCCCTCTTTGCCTCATGGGGTCATGGCGTTGGCGTTTAAACACATTTATAGGGCTTTTTATAATAGTGAGGATTCAAATGGTTAGTTTAAATCATGTGACAAGTGAAGCTTCTGAAAGGTCATAGGGTCGGATGAGGATTGGTCATTTAAAGTCATGTGACTTTTTAGAACATTCTAGAAGTTACTTAGGGCTTATTTAAAGAGTCTGCTGACAGGGTTTTGTTGCCAGTGAACAGAGAACAGACATCGCAAGGAGATCCCCTCCCAAACCCTCCCCCCATCACGGCCGGTTTATGTGGTGGATGCCTTTAGTATAGTCAACTAAAGGGGATATGTAAGAAAATGGTTATACTACATTTTGAGTCAGCTCAAGTCTTTATGGCTGGGCTGAGCGTTGTTTAATTTCTAAGTATTTTGATTGATTCAATTATTTGACATGAATAAAGTTTATGTTATTATTTAAATATTTTGTTTTAAACCAATAAACCGGACTGTGGCCTAATTTGATCCAGTTCTCTTGTTTTGGTGTTTTTTTTGCCATGCATGTTTTCTGGTCTGCCTGATGCCTGCGGTCCCATATCTTATCTGCATAAAATATACAGAGCAATCTCAGGTTACCTTATTGAATAGACGTAACATTAATATTTTTAACAGTTATGGAAAATACTAATGGTTTCTGATTAAAGTAATATAAATTATATAATTGGTTTAATTCCAAGTATACTCTGTCAAGGCATGTGCCATGTAAACTAGTACATGTGGTCATATGTCAGCCCATTGATTTTCCTTCATACAATTTTAATAAATGAATTCAAATCTTTTCACCTTATTGTCATGTATGGAATTTTTTTTTTGCTGATTGCAGGCATTCAGAAATGATTATTTGTAATAAACTTTCCAGGTACTAAAATGGCACGGTCAGAGGTCAGGAAAAGGTAAGTTATTTTTATCTGACAGGGATAAAACATGGACATTTATATCTTCTAAGTCATAATGATGATATGCTCCACAGTAGGGATGATCGAACAGTTCGGGTCGACCATCGGTTCGACCCGAACATTGGCTGTTCGAAATTCGCCCGAATTCCAAACTTTTTGCTGAAAAAGTTCGGAATTCGGCAACCAGAACCGACCAAAATGCAGTGGGACAGGAAATGAGCTTTAAAAGCCCGTGATTGGACCAGAACCATCAGTAAAAGCCAATTGAGGGGGCAGGAGAATGCTAGGAATGTGATTGGAGTGACTAGGGGGTCCAGAGGCCAATCATTAGTGAATACGCCCCCCAGTATATAAGATAGCCCCGCCAAATTCCTAGCATTGTAATACAGGGACGTGGAAGAGAGTGGAAGCAGTTCTGTTACTTCTGCTTCAAAGTGTCATTTAGCAATTTTTAGTGTGAGGAAAGGGATATCTAGTGTAGTTAGGGTGCTATTTTCCACTTTAGTTAGCTTTAATAATCTAGTTTCTGTAGGGAAAGTGTTAAGTGCCAGGGTGACCGTAGTGTAGTGTAGGGTTAACTGACTCTGACTGCTATGGCATGGTGACCAAACCCTTCCATGTCAGGGTGACCGCTATAGAGAAAAACCGCCCAGGTGTGTTATTGCAGGCGTTTTTTGGGGCATTTTTTGTGGGTCTTTGGAGGCAGGCAAAACATCTGAAATTCTGTATAGGGGTATATATACACACACACTTATATGTATTTTACAAATACACATATATAGGTGTGATAGAAGCGGAGACATATTGGTGTTAATTATTTCATTAGCGCAAGTATAGTGTTCTGCTACTTTCACACCTATATATGTGTATGTGTATCTATACATACATGTGTGTGTGTATATATACCCATACACAGAAGTTCTGATGTTATGCCTGCCTCCAATAACCCCCAAAAAAACGCTTGCTACAAAACCGGCAAGGTGTGAAAATAGCGGAGCCATATCCCTGTTATATAAGTGTTCTAATACAAACAATCTTTTTTTTCTGGTTCTGGACATGCTACAGAGCTGAAACTTCACAGGTACACTTTTTAGACCCCACAGACACTAAATCCAAAGAAATCTCTTTTTTTTTTCAATAATTTTTTCAATAATTGGCTCTCTATCAAAAATGAAAAATTTTAAGAACTTTTTTGTGTGATTAATAGTCCCTGGGGCATGACCCAGAACCCTAGGCACTTTTTAGGGGCATTTATTGGGTTTTAGGGCTTCAAAATGGTGTTTTTTGATTACCGAAGTTCGGGTCCCATTGATTTCAATGGGGTTCTGAAATCCGGGCCGAACTTTTAGGAAGTTCGGGTGTTCTGGTCGAACCCAACTTTTGAAATGTTTGATCATCCCTACTCCACAGGAACCCCATGTGTGAGTCTGAGATTTTGGTTCTTGGACAAGTATTTTGAATGTCACTCAGTGGACAATGATCGGTGGGCACCTAAAGCACAGTCCCAAATTTGTGCCTAATGCCACATAATTGAGTATTTCTATTGCCAAATAAGATGTGATTTTTAAATTACCCACAGGCCATATTATTCTGATCTGGCATTTTTTTATCATTTTGTTTGAAGCTCGGTGTCCTAGCGAATTAATGCAGGAATTCTCACGACCAAATTCTTTGTAACTAAAATGTACTATCTGTTCTTTGAATTTTGAAGAAAGCTCTGCTTTTCATCACTAAGCCAAATTTTCCTTTCAGCTAAATATATTCCACATGCGTCAAAACAAAAGGTGTTCAGAGTCTAAGGTCCCTTTCACGCGGGCGCCTCCATGGGACGAAATCTGCTTGCCTAGCGGGGGATCACTCCACTGATCCCCGCTGAGCAGGCGGATGACAGGTCCATCTACACTCACTGTGCAGAGTGGACACAGACACTGTCCTGATCTCCTCTATTGGGAAATCACGTGAAAATGGACTGTCTATCCATTTCCATCTGATCCAATCTGCCAGTCAGGTAGAACATAGGACCACCATCCGTCTGGATTTTTCAGACAGGATCAAATTGTGGCGGATGTCAGCAGACATGTCACCCCTGACCTCCGCTGCTCCTTAGGGGAGACTGGAGGGTCTGATCAGGTCCAAAATAGGGATAGTATGGTGAAGGCGCCAAGTTTGTATTAGGTTACACTGTGAAAGATGACCTGCTGCCCCTTTTTTTTGTGTGTGTGTGTGCACAAATGAACAGAATGAATATAAATAAAGTGGGTGCTGGTGCTAGTGTATATAAATTATAAATATTTAAAAAATTCAGTGTAAATCAATAATTAAAATATCAACAGTTTAAAATAGTCCAACAAGTAGTAAAAAGTGCTCAGATAGGACTGTGTATTTAAACCATGTAAACTATATAGTGTATTTATGCATCAAAAATACACTGTGCTTAGGTGTTCCTTAAATGATAAGTGAAGTTACACACATCCATGTGAGTAATCCAACATATAAAATAGGTGCCACAATTTGTGCATATATAATCAAAATAAAGTGTGGTAGTGCAAATACTCTATGAACAGAGAAATTAGTAATAAAGTTTGTGCTGTGATCCAAAGGAAAATGCTATAATCCTGGTGCTCCATTTCGTGATCTTTGTGATCTTAATGATAAATATATATGCTCACCAGATGTAAGCAGGTCACACAGACCTCACAGGCATTTTGATCAATAATCCAGATACCATGGATATTCACACTCCTTCGCCTCACTCCTCTCTCCTGGGTTACTATTTCAATCACAAACAGAATGAAAATACCAGGGGCCACTCCTTCACCTCACTCCTCCATCATAGATTCCCTCGGTAAGGGTCTCGATCGAGTAGGGTGGAAAAGACAAGAAGCCAAGGATAGTATAATACTGTTTATTGAATATTAAAACAAAAGTAGTAGAAATGGGTGCTTACATGAATCTGTGCCCACCTGGCACAGGAACGATTGCTTGTTGCTATGTGGCAGCTGCTAGGCAAACCAGCAACGTCACTTCCTGCCGGACGGTGGAACGCATGCCGACCGCTGCCACGATACCAGGTTAGTATAGGGAGACAGACTCCGGTACCGAGCAGCTGCCACATAGCAACAGGCAATCGTTCCTGTGCCAGGTGGGCACAGATTCATGTAAGCACCCATTTCAACTACTTTCATTTTAATATTCAATAAACAGTATTACACTATCCTTGGCTTCTTGTTTTTTCCACCCTATATTTATAATTTATATACACTAGCACCAGCGCCCACTTTATTTATATTCAGTCTGATCAGGTCCGCCTGAAAAGTGACAGGGGGATGTGATTGGACAGCCCATGTGAAAGGGCCCTTACAGTTTATTTTCTTTTGAAAGCAGCCACAGCCTGACTAGAAAAGCCTTTCCCCAGTTAGCATGCTGCAGAGAAGGAACCAAAGCAGTAGCTTCTCTGCAGAGGTACAACACAGCCCCTTCTAAGTCAGAGCTGGAGCTTTCCATTCAGCAAAGCTCATGCTGATTGCTAGCTCTGGCTCAGCAGAGAGAGATCACTGCTTTGACTGCCATTCTCTGCATAGCATGAATTCCTTAGTTCTTTTTTTTTTAGTATATATACTGCATTTTTTTTTTTTATTTCCATTTTTTTTCAAAACAAAATATGCCAAAAATCATTCCAATAACTTTTGTTAGTTATCATGTCTAAAGAAGAAATTCCATCTAAAAATACATCTATAAGGCCTCATGCACACTGGATGTTTTTGCAGCTGCTTCCAGGGGCTGCAGGTGTTTTTTTTCCTGCCTCTTACCTCCCCTGCATGTTAGCCTATATGTACATACATGCATAGGCTTTTATAAGAGTTGAGAGGCATGGACATTTCGAGGTAGAAAAAAATATAGACTTTTTGGCGTTAAAATTGCACAGACACAGCTAAACGCGGCTAGCAGTGTTAAAGCGGTTGTAACCCCAAAAGGAAAAAAAAAGCTTCTGTTCCTTTAGGGCAATATCTATAGCATAGTACTTATGTCATGTAATTTGTCCCTTTCTATGCTGTAAAATACCTGGTTGATCCTGCCTGTTCCTGTGTCCCTATACAAAACACACAGAGGTCTATCTAGCGTCCTCTCCTTTTGTCTCTCCACCTACCCCCCCACCCCCTCATCCCCCCCCCCCTCCCAGGTGCTTCCCTGTTTCCCCCCAAACCGCAGTCCCGACCACGCTTATGGGCCAGAACGCTTAACTCCACCGACCCCTCCAGTGGATTTCTTCAGAACTCCCTGCCCCAGGACGACCTACACACCATTAATGGTTGCCCCCTGTGCCCGGACACAGCGTGTTCCCCTCTGGGGGTGTCCGGACATGTGAAGGGGGCCACCACTGCCCTTGAAGATGCCTCGGTCGTGGCACACCCAACAGAGGTGGAGGTTGCAATTGATTCATGTTTGTGTTCTCACCATGGTCCTGCACCAAGGGAAGGGGGAACAAGATTGTCCTCACCTCCTTGAACGGTTTACAATGTCTAACGTACGATGATCTTGTACTTTCCTATACTTCCCGGTATGATTGAGTCATGGTTTGTTCACCCACCCTATTTTCAGTACATGATACTGCGGTTCATCCTGTTGTTTTTTTTGTTTTTTTTTTCTCTTTTCAATGATCTTTGTATTGCTTTGTATTGCTTGAAAGTGATGTTCACTTCTTATGTCATTTCATTTTGTCACAATAAAATGTTTTGGAAACAAAAAAAAAAAAAAATAAAAAAAATAAAAAAAAACACACAGAGGGCGCACGGACCTAATGCATTATCCCGAGACAAATAATTTATTGTATAAAAACACGGAAAGTATTATACTCACAAAAGCAACAGTAAAAAGCGCATCACAGATCTCAGCAAGTTCCATCCAATGCATCAACACGTATAGATACAACAGTCACTGAAGACCCAGTGGCTGACGCGTTTCGAGGAATTCCTCTTCTTCAGAGCCACACGAGAAGACTACTCATATCCCTGTATGATCAGTCACAGTCCCTGTATTATCAGTCACAAACAAGGCCATTTCATTCAGTATCTGTTACTTCTACTTCTACTTCTACTTCTACTTTATTACTGTCCAGTAAGACATAGGGATGTAATACTCGTGAGGATGTAGCTGTAAGGATGCAATGGTCACTCCCTTGTAAGTCTTCCTAAACTCAGGGTGCCAATCTCCACATCTACTGCGACCCATTAGCAGTGTAATGTGATCATTTCCTGGTTAGTGTGGCTGGAATGCACGCCGCAGACGCCGTCCAGGAAATGCAGCCGCACTTTGCGTTCCAGTCCTCACTGTGACCAAGATCCGGTCACGTGATGAGCTTCAATGTGGAGTGCACCATTAGGGCTTTGACTGGTGTCACCACTGCCCCCTGTGGCCAAATCATGTATGTGTGCATATGGAATACAGCATTTCTCCTGCTTCTTCTGATTCTTCTAATGTACCTAATCGAGGAGCCCTATATATATATATATATATATATATACACACACATATATATATATATATATATATATACACACACACATATATATATATTAAATGTGGATGGGAAGATATTTTTAAGACCTAAACTCTCTCACTCGACATCACCTCCTAAAGAAATCCTTCTAATTAGCAACGGCAGGTTCTACCTGTACCGTCCCTAATATTAGAATGTGAATTAATAATATATCTTTAATACAATTCTAATTAAAATTAAATTTAAAATTAAATTAAAATATTAGTTGCATGGTACTATGTCACATAGCAATATATAGGGTTATGTACGATAAGGCGACAAGTATAGATTTCTAATTTCATACATCCTCCCTATCTGAATTATCTAAAGTATTCCCTCTGTGTGTGCTGACCACGGTAATCATGGCTGCTGATCCAATTGAATCACGGTAAAATCGTGCAAACAGAATCGCAGGATGCCTGTTGCCCAAATAAAAACTTCTTTTGGGCGTCAGGCATCCCGCGATTCTGTTTGCGTGATTATACTGTGTTTGGTTGGGCGAAAATCGTGGCAAAATTGTGGCGCATTTGGGGTGCCATTGGATGTGACAGAAATCGCTCGGGCGTCCCTTGATTTGCCATGATTCAGAACCGCGATTCTGCCCGCGATCCGGGACGCCAATATGTAAACGAAGCCTAAAACTAATAACAACTAATTAAAGAGGTTCAGTATGCATGTATGAATTAAGAAATGATCAGTGCAATCACTGTAATATATAATTAGTTCTTTTTTGTTTTATGTGGTACCTTTTTCATGTGCAGATGTGTGAAGGTGACAGATGTTCTTCAAGCAGTGATCACACAGTGGAATTGCCTCTCCTGACTTTGCATGATGATATTTTTTTGTTGCAAACTGTTGGAATCTTGAGGCTCACTAAAATCTCAGAAATATCTTTAACAGATAAATAAAATAAACAAAGAAATTCCCAGCACAGCAGCACACCATGCCCTCCTTCTGATTAGAAAAACAGAAAAGAAGATAATAACATCTTTTAAACCATAGCTAAATGACATTCAGTTTTCTGAAGCAATGTATATCATAAGTAATTGTCATGTTTTTATATTCTAGTTTTATCCTTTTTGTTTGTCCTTTGCTGCATCTCAGTGCTACTGATGTCATGTGGCAACTTTGCAGTCAATTCCTGCCTACATGCATTTAGTCAAGTGATGGCTGCATGCCATTTGGTAGGGCACGTTTCCAGATAGTCCAGCAGTGGGTCATGGCTGCATAATGTGTGTTAGAACACCAGCCTATAATATTCATAAGACGCCCCTGTAGCAGGAGCATGATTGAGAAAGTGTTGTCACCCCGTATCAGAAACTGCCATGATGGCAGGATCACCATGTATTATTTTAGAGGTAAATAAAGGTATTTATTGACATAGTCAAGGCATAACAAACAAGTAAGAAAATACCATGTATTATTTTAATGAAAGCTGCAAACTTACCAATGTTGAAGCTTATCTAAAATTCAGTGTCTGAGTTTACAAATTTGTATTTAAAATTGTGTAAGTAACTACTTGTGCTGACCAAGTCATTTTGAAAATGTGATAAAATAAAATATTATGTAATAAAAAGAAAAAAAGTGGAGAGTTAGGTATAAAGATAAGATATAGATCCACACTTGTAAAGAATATGGATGTTGCATTAAAATGTCACCAGAAGATAAATACAGAATGAATCTACATATTAAATAAGATTAAAGGATCAATAGACATCATCATCAAAGCACTGTGCAAGTTAAATTGTTACTAAACCCACAACAGTAAAATCAGTCTGTACATGCAGTAAAGCATGCTTGTTATACTCACTGTGGAACCTAAGGGGTTAATGCATTGTGTATAAAGGTTATTTGATCATGTGTCTCTGATCCTCCTCTTCTTTCACTGTTTCAAAAAATAACCTGGTATATACAGAGCCAGGAGACTGGTGCACATGCTCAGTTTGGTGTGTATTGCTAGAGATTTATTTTTTTTCTTGGGAGAGTGCATGTGATCAGCACAGGACCAATCAGCACTGTCCAGACATGTCCAGACAGAGGATCATGGGGGGAATGAAAACTTCTCCTACAAGCTTTACTAGGAACTGATAAAAGTCACAAGGCTGCTATATACTGCTGATGAGAAAAAGTATCCATTTATATTTACTAAAACAATTGCATTTCCATGTTCTGTGTACTGTGGGAGACCAGATATGTGAATGCAGGCTCCTGTGTTTAGTAACACTTTAACGTGTTTTCTTTAAAATCCTTGTTTTCACAATAAAGCTCACCTCAGGCTGCATTCACATGTCAGCGTATGATCGCGGGCAGAACCGCCGCGGTTCCGCCCGCGATTCGGAGATTTATTGGAAATCGCGGGACGCCTAGCGTTGCCCGTTGATTTGCAATAGCCCCCCAAACGCCGAGCGATGTTGCCGCGATTTACGCCCGCCGAATCGCGGCAACATCGCGCAAACAAAATCGCGGGACGCAATACGCTCCAAAGAAGCTCTTGTACTTTTTTGGAGCGTATTGCGTCCCGCGATTTTGTTTGCGTGATGTTGCCGCAATTCGGCGGGCGTAAATCGCGGCAACATCGCTCGGCGTTTGGGGGGCTATTGCAAATCAACGGGCAACGCTAGGCGTCCCGCGATTTGCAATAAATCTCCGAATCGCGGGCGGAACCGCGGCGGTTCTGCCCGTGATCATATGCTGACATGTGAATGCAGCCTCAGGGAACTGTATGATAATGCTGATAATAGGTCACTAATGTCAAGAACATACAGCAAAACATTCACCAACAAGTAGAGTACAAGCATCTGGGTAAATAAGAAAAGAAACTTGTACTAGGAACTTTCAGATACAGAGCAATGTAGAAAAATGTAAGCTTCTAGATAGGTTTTAGCATTTGTCACATGCCATTTACATGCCACATAGCCTGTTACAGAAATCTGTAGTGTTAAACTTTCATTTTCAAATACACTATATCACCAAAAGTATTGGGACGCTTGCCTTTACACACACAGGAATTTTTATGTCATCTCAGTCTTAGTATATAGGGTTCAATATTGAGTTGGCCCACCCTGTCCAGCTATAACAGCTTCAACTCTTCTGGAAAGGCTGTCCACAAGGTTTAGAAATGTGTCTATGGGAATGTTTGACCATTCTTTCACAAGCACATTTGGGAGGTTAGGCACTGATGCGGACAAGAAGGCCTGGTTTGCAGTCTCCGCTCTAATTCATCCCAAAGGTGTTCTATCTGGTTGAGGGCAGGACTCTGTGCAGGTCAGTCAAGTTCCTCCACACCAAACTCGCTCATCCATGTCTTTAAAGCCCAATTTTTGCAAACCTTTTACTTCTATCCAAAGTCTGCGAAAGAGACACCAGACTTTATCTAAAAAAAATTGTAAATTTGAGTGTACTATAATTTGGCTTCTTGACATACGCTTGCTCTCTGTGGTGGAAAAATGTATTATTTCCATACAAAGAAACACCAGAATTTATCAAACAAATCTCAAATCTTGTTCCAAGTGTATTAAATTGTGGCCTCATCATACGGACTGGCTATTCATGCCATTGTTTACAAAATAAAGAAAGCTTGCAGGGAAAATCAATTTGAATGTCTTTTTTTTTCTTTATAAGAGTCAGTTTTGCTGCAGCAGGTTCTTTACACAGCACAGATGTGCCACTTTACAGGCAGACTAAGGGGAGCCCCCAGGCACTATATTTAAATACATTTTTCATTTTTATTTCTTCACTTTAAGCATTATTAAAATCACTTCTCCTTTAACCACTTAAGCCCCGGAGGATTTGGCTGCTAAACGACCAGGGGGTATTTTGCGATTCAGCACTGCGTGACTTTAACGGACAATTGCGCGGTCGTGCGATGCTGTACCTAAACGAATTTGACGTCCTTTTTTCCCCACAAACAGAGCTTTCTTTTGGTGGTATTTGATCACCTGTGCGCTTTTTACTTTTTGCGCTATAAACAAAAAAAGAGCATAAATTTTGCAAAAATAACAATATTTTTCAAATTTTTTTATATGAAATTCCCCCCAAAAAAAATGTAAAAATCAAAATTTTTTAACATTTTCGGCCAATTTGTTTTATCCTACCTATGTTTGGTAAAAAAAATCGCAAAAGCGTATTTTTATTGGTTTGCGCAAAAGTTATCGCGTTTACTAACAAAGGGAAAGATTTTTGTCATTTTTGTTGTTTTTTTTTAACGCGTAATGGCGGCGATCTGCGATTTTTTTGCGGTACTGCGACATTGCGGCGGACAGATCGGACCCTTGACTGACATTTTTGACATTTTTGGGGTTACCAGTGACATTTCTACAGTATTCAGTGCTATATATATGCACTGTTACTGTAAAAATACACTGGTAGTGAAGGGGTTAACTTTATTTGGGAGGGAGGGGCTGTGTGTGTCCCTAGGGGCGTGATTCTTACTGTGATTGGCTGTGGCTTGAGCTGTAAGGACACTGATCAACGGATCTACATAGTAGATCCGTGTGATCAGTGTTTTTACACCGAGGAGAATGACAGGCGGCTTGTTTACACAAGCCGCCTGACTTTCTCCCTCTCCCCCGACGATCACCGAGTGACCGGCGGACATCGGGTCCGCCAGTCACACGCGCGGGGGGGTCCGTGACCGCGCGGGAGCAGGAGCGCGCCTCCGCGGGCGTGCGCTTGCTCCTCAGACCCTCCCAGGCTAGTGACGTTAATTAACGTCACTCTGCCTGGCCGGGGCTGACCGCCGCAGTAAATCTACTTGCGGCGGTCGGCAAGCGGTTAAACACAATCGTTATTAAAAGTTTTATTGCATTGGTACATGTCCCCCAGGGCAGTAGCCGGGCCCCCATACCACTTTTATAGCCAATACCATATATGTATATATATATATATATATATATATATATATATATATATATATATATATATACATATACACAGTAACTCACAAAAGTGATTACCCCCCTTACATTTTTGTAAATATTTCATTATATCTTTTCATGTGACAACACTGAAGAAATTACACTTTGCTACAATGTAAGTAGTGAGTGTACAACTTGTATAACAGTGTAAATTTGCTGTCTCCTCAAAATAACTCAACAAACAGCCATTAATGTCTAAGCTGCCAGTAACAAAAATGAGTACACCCCTAAGTGAAAATATCCAAATTGGGCCCAAAGTGTCAATATTTTGTGTGGCCACCATTATTTTCCAGCACTGCCTTAACCCTCTTGGGCATGAAGTTCACCAGAGCTTCACAGGTTGCCACTGGAGTACTCTTCCACTCCTTCATGACGACATTACGGAGCTGGTGGATGTTAGAGACCTTACGTCCCTCGACCTTCTGTTTGAGGATGCCCTACAGATGCTCAATAGGGTTTAGGTCCAGAGACATGCTCGGGCAGTCCATCACCTTTACCCTCAGCTTCTTTAGCAAGGCAGTGATCATCTTGGAGGTGTGTTTGGGGTCGTTTATCATGTTGGCATACTGCCCAGCGGCCCAGTCTCTGAAGGGGATCATGCTCTGCTTCAGTATGTCACAGTACATGTTGGTATTCATGGTTCCCTCAATGAACTGAAGCTCCCCAATGCCGCCAGCACTCATGCAGCCCCAGACCATGACACTCCCACCACCATGCTTGACTGTAGGAAAGACACACTTGTCTTTGTACTCCTCACCTGGTTGCCGCCACACGCCCTTGACACCATCTGAACAAAATAAGTTTATCTTGGTCTCATCAGACCACAGGACATGGTTCCAGTAATCCATGTCCTTAGTCTGCTTGTCTTCAGCAAACTGTTTGCAGGCTTTCTTGTGCATCATCTTTAGAAGAGGCTTCCTTCTGGGACGACAGCCATGCAGACCAATTTGATGCAGTGTGCGGCATATAGTCTGAGTACTGATAGACTTACCCCCCCACCCCTACAACCTCTGTAGCAATGCTGGCAGCACTCTTACGTCTATTTTCCAAAGACAACCTCTGGATATGGCGTTGAGCACGTGCACTCAACCTCTTTGGTCAACCATGGCAAGGCCTGTTCAGAGTGGAACCTGTCCTGTTAAATCGAGTGTTCTTTGCCAGGAGGTGCCATGTTGAACTTCCAGTGACCAGTATGAGAGAGTGAGAGTGATAACACCAAATTTAACACACCTCCTCCCTGTTCACACCTGAGACCTTGTAACACTAACGAATCACATGACACCGGGGAGGGGAAAATGGCTAATTGGGCCCAATTTGGACATTTTTACTTAGGGACTCACTTTTGTTGCCAGCGGTTTAGACATTAATGGCTGTGTGTTGAGTTATTTTGAGGGGACAACAAATTTACACTGTTATACAAGCTGTACACTCACTACTTTACATTGTAGCAAAGTGTCATTTCTTTCAAAATGGGGACTTTTGATTTTTCAAGTTCGGATCCAGTGCTTAGGAAACAGTGCAGAGAAGCTGTACATGCCATACAATCTTTGCAAAGGAGTTACTTGTGCTCCATTGACCGCTTCTCAGATTTCTATATTTACAAAACTCTGCTGCAAGATAAAAGTGCCATATCTCCAGTTATTTTTTCATCTCATCTGGAGGTAGTGTCGTAGATTGTACTGCATAGTTTAGAAAAGACGGTTTGGCTACATACAGACGTTACATAAAGACAATTAGTTTACAACAGTCTGCTGAACAAAGTAAACTGTGTAGGAAGAAACTTTTTTCAAGGTGAATTATCTTGGGATAATACACCTTTTTTTTCTCCAGTATCTTAAAGAGACAGTGCCATTGTTGCTAAACTATTGCCTTAAAAACTGATAAAACTGAGAATACTAGCTTAAGGTAACAGCTGCAGTGTTCTCAGTGTATGTACTCTCAAAAAATCTCCAAATGATATAAACAAAAACAAATAGCAGTGGCAAAAAAAAAGTAAAAGTGACTACAGAGCAATGTCTGGGTTGAGATACTAGATGGAAGATGGAGAATAAGCAACAGTTGGATGCATACTGAAACAGAACTGAAAGGCTAATCATGTAAAGAATAATTTTAACGTAATCTGACTCCACAGACATGCAAACAGATGCAATTAGTTACATAAAGGTTTATTTACTAACACTCGAGAGTGCAAAATCTAGTGCAGCTCTTCACAGTAACCAATTGGTTTCCGGGTATTATTGTCAAAGCTTAATTGAACAAGCTGAAGTTGTAGGCTGATTGGCTACCATGCATAGCTGCACTCGATTTTGCACGTTTCAGTTTTAGTAAATGAACCCCAAACAAGCTCTTACTTTACAAAGTTTTGCACGTGATGTTCTACACTGCTGTCTATTACTTTTCATTTGTTCAGGAGTCAGGACCCCAACACAGTTCTGTGAGCTCACCAATAGACAAGCTTGGGACTTAAGTTAACTAGAAAGGGAAAAGTGAACTTCTATAATATATTTATTGATGTTCTAATGACAATACTGTGATTCCACTTTTGACTATTGAAATTGTTGTTCAGTTTGCTGTAACCATTTCACTTATTTTCAGAGTGCAGCCACCTCTGAATAAAGTTGCCTATTATTGCCAACTGTCTAATTCAGGGGTCTTCAATCTGTGGCCCTCCAGTTGTTCGGGAACTACAATTCCCATTATGCCTAGTCATGTCTGTGAAATTCAGAGTTTTACAATGTCTCATATGATGTGTAGTTCTGCAATAGCTGGAGGGCCGCAGTTCAAGGATAATTTAATGTGTCACAGTTTCAAGTAGGAGCTGTACGTATAACTTATCACAACCGTCACTTATTGGTGTGCTACGATGAGAAAAGAGTTATGATTTCTGTGCCTCTGTTGTAAACATCGAAGATGAATTTTAGCTCAATGCCTATAGCTACGGAGGTAAATAAGGGCTTTCAATGCTTGTTCAAAATATATATCTAAATATAGTCTTGACACAGGTTCACTTTAATCTATACAGTTGGTATTGGTACTAGACAGAGAAGCAACCCACTAACCAAAATTACTTTCTTGCTTGCTTATGAGACCTTTTAATGATGCAAAAAATGTCAGTGTTTGCCACCTTCCTCTCTTTAGCATAGGAAAAAAGTTCACAGACACTGTAATCATAGGAAATACGTATTAATATGTAGCCAAGGAGAAGAAGGTATAATTTGTATGCCTATGTATGAGTGCTACTTGAAACAACCATCTTCAACACATTATACCTAAACGTGAGTTCATTGATGAAGTGAGGTTACCCATTACTCATTGAAATTACTGAAAAATAAAGTAAACTTTACATCATATTGCCCAGCCACTGGGTGCATACTTGTGTTCTGTCTTTTTATATACAATGTATGTCAAGTTGCTATTTGAACTCTTTTTTTTCCATTGTCGAAAAAACTCATAATAACAAAATACACCGAATATACTGTATGTGAATTGCAGGAAAAAGGACAATAAAATAATTGTTTTTAAATATGTTTATTTTTTTTTAATTTCGTTTCACCATGTCCTCATTTTAACCTCTCAGATTGCATTCAATTGGCTCCGTGTTCATTACAGGCCACAGATAAAGATGTTGCATTGTTAAAAATCCTATTATGAATGGACTTTGTCATTGATCTGTATTGTTAAAAAAAGTATTGAAAACACCTTGAGGAGGTAAAATGTGGGTATGGTGATTACTTACTATGTTGTCATTTTACACTATGTACAATGAATGGGTTTGTTGATAAAAAGAAAAGCTATTCACTGAAAATGGCAGGGAATGTGAACCCTTCGTCAGCTTAGTAAAGGATCCTTGCAGAGTGACTGGACTGACATTGGCGATGCAAACATCCGATTGCTATTGTCTTAAAGATATGAGGAAAGTTTGGACCTACAGTATCTAACAAAAGTGAGTACATCCCTCACATCTTTTCATGTGACAATACTGAAGAAATGACACTTTGCAACAATGTAAAGTAGTGAGTGTACAGCTTGTATAACAGTGTACATTTGCTGTCCCTTCAAAACAACTCAACATACAGCCATGTACTGTGACATACTGAAGCAGAGCATGATCCCCTCCCTTCAGAGACTGGGCCGCAGGGCAATATTCCAACATGATAACAACCCCAAACACACCTAAAAGATGCCCACTGCCCTAATAAGAAGCTGAGGGTAAAGGTGATGGACTGGCCAAGCATGTCTCCAGACCTAAACCCTATTGCGCATCTGTGGGGCATCCTCAAATGGAAGGTGGAGGGACGCAAGTTCTCTAACATCCACCAGCTTCGTGATGTCATCATGGAGGAGTGGAACAGGACTCCAGTGGCAACCTGTGAAGCTCTGGTGAACTCCATGGTGAAGAGGATAAGGCAGTGCTGGAAAATAATGGTGGCCACACAAAATATTGACACTTTGGGCCCAATTTGGACATTTTAACTTAGGGGTGTACTCACTTTTGTTGCCAGCGGTTTAGACATTAATGGCTGTGTGTTGAGTTATTTTGAGGAGACTGCAAATTTACACTGTTATACAGGCTGTACACTCACTACTTTACATTGTAGCAAAGTATCACTTCTACAGTGTTGTCACATGAAAAGATATAATAAAATATTTACAAAAATGTGAGGGGTGTACTCACTTTTGTGAGATACTGTATATATGACCCCACTGCACAATGGGATCAGGCTTTATTTTTTTAAGCTTCTTGCTTATAATGGGTAACATTCAATTTCTTTTCTAAATTATATCAAAATAGTCCTCTAATTTTGGCAAAACTTTGTTCAACAACACTAATTGTATGTTGAAATTAAAGTGCAGTTCCACCCTAAATGTATACTTACCTCCATCTTCTCGCTCCGGGTCACCTGAAAAACAAATGGATAATCGCAATTTTTTTTTTTTTTTTTTACTTACCTCGTAGAGAAAATATACTTACCTTACTTCCTTCTTCCTCCCCTCGCGGCCACGGCGATTCGTCACTTCCTGGCTTTTGCAATGATTCCTGGGAGCTGAACGTCATCGCTCCCAGGAATCATTGCGCCTGCACCGGCCCCAACGTCAGTTCCGGAAGTGACAGCGGGGCCGGTGCAGTGCATCGTGGGACCGAAGAAGAAGGAAGAGGACGCAGAAGAGGATGGCGCCGGCTTCAAGCTGCCCACACCTGAGATGGCAGCGCTGGAGAATACTTTTTCAAGGTAAGTATTTCTCCTAAATGGTAAGTGCAACCCGAGACAGATCAGAGGCTAGCCATTGTGGAATGTAATAGCCCTGACTGTCCCGGGGGTATTTTTATTAAAAAATGTATTCCCAGGGTGGAACTCCGCTTTAAGTTAAAAATGTTGCACTCATCTCTATGATGTCTGGGTAGCAGACACAGTCATTGACAATGACAGGCAGGAAAAGCATAGCTGAGTAAATTCCCTGGTAAAGTAAGGTCAAAACATATTAAACAACACATAACCATATTACCAAACTTTTCACATGTGATAAAATAAAATCCAACAGTGGAAAGCGCTTAACATACGGATAAAAGGATCTTCATTCAACCCAGTTTACAATGTTGAAACTGAACAGCATGTCATTTTCATAGGTATAATATACTAGAACAAGTACAGTTTTCTGCAAATGTTTTAGACAGGTGTGAAAGAATTCTGTAAATTAAGAATTCTTTTAGAATTAGAAGTGTTAATAGTTTATTTTTATCAATTAACAAAATGGAAAGTAAATAAAGAGAAGAGAAATCCAAGTGACCACCATTTTGCCTTCAAAATAGCGTCAATTCTTCCAGGTTCACTTGCACACCGTTTTTGAAGGATCTCGGCAAGTAGGTTGTTCCAAACATCTTGGAGAACTAACCACATATCTTCTGTGCATGTAGGAAAACTACAAACAACTGCAGAGGTGTGAAAACGATGCCCATATCCCTAAACTCGAAAATGTATGTACAATCCCCCCAAGAGTGGGACTTTACAGGGAAAAACAATCAAAAATCAGTTAAACATAATATATATTTAATTACATATATCTGTTGTAGAAATAACAATGTTCAAACATTTAAAAACAATGCGGTGAACTACTTATTTGTACAACCATAGTCTATTGTAGCTGTGAGTAACAGAGACAACCATCCAACGCGTTTCAAAAACTTTAAGGTTTTTTTCTTCTTCAAGGGTATTGAACTACAGATAACAGATAAGGTTCTGTTGTATAAAAAGAACATGGTTCAGTCAAAGTTCAAAATATAAACAATGTATCGCATCGATTCAGGTATTAGTATACATTGTATTGATACTGACTGGTTTAAAGTGTACAATAGAATAACCGCATGGATAAAAGTGTAGTACTGATTATAGGCCAAGACATACAACCCAGCGATACCACCCCAAAGGGATGGAGTCCGCAGTTCAGAAATTCATCCGAACCAGCGAGGGCACAATCACATGCGACTTGAATGTGAAAATGAATCTGTGAAAAATAGTATAATATATAAATGTTCCAGTCACCATTTATATGGCCCAGTAGGAAAAATGTTGGCCCCCATAGACACAATACGTGCCTACCT
The DNA here is from genome assembly GCF_965119305.1 of Pelophylax lessonae. Taxonomy (NCBI): domain Eukaryota; kingdom Metazoa; phylum Chordata; class Amphibia; order Anura; family Ranidae; genus Pelophylax; species Pelophylax lessonae. The sequence continues at coordinate 600,335,768 of NC_138768.1, read as the reverse complement.
TCAAAACATCACCATCCGGGGAGGGGGGGGGGGGTATCGGGGAGAAAAAGGGGAGTTGCATCCCACTTGTTCTAGAAAGTTTGTAGTGATGGATACATAGTTTGGCTTAGCCTGGAAGTGTCTGCATTATTCAGGCCAGAGGGCACCACACCATTGTAATCTAAAGGATAAGAAATATATGAACACCAACCATGAAAAAAAAAAAAAGTTATATGAAATTGATGAGATCAAATACCTAATATTGACAATGCTGGTGCCCCTCTCCGTCTGAAGGTTGGTCTAGCAGTGGTCATAGCTAGTATGGCTAGCAATTAGGGATGAGCTTTAAGTTCAAGTCTACTTGTCAAAAACTGGCTTTTGTCTTTATTTTTTTGTACATTTTTTTGGTGAATGGGTAGGGGTATCAATGTACCCGATATCCATTTACATGGAGGAGGGGGCGCAGGATCTGGGTGCACCCCAAAGCACCCTCCCCATGTTGAGGGCAAGTGGCCTGGTATGGTTCAGAAGGGGGGGGCGCTCGCTCGTCCCCCCTTATCCTGTTCAGCCAGGCTGCTTTCTCAGATAAGGGCCTGATATAGATTTTTTTTTTGGGGGGGATCCCACGCCAATTTTTTTTTTCAATTTTGATGTAGGGTTCCCCTTAAAATCTGTACCAGACCCGAAGGACCTGGTATGGACTGGGGGGTGGGGGAAACCCCACGCCATTTTTTTCATGTTTTTTATCTGTGTTGCTGGGACCCGACAATACATTACAGCCGCAAGCAAGTTTAAATTACATTTTTTCCTTTAGAAATGTCAGTATTGCTGCAGCAGGCTACATACATTGCACAAATGCCCCACTTTACAGGCACATAAAGGGGACCCCCCAGGCATGATATTTAACCATTTACCCACTGGGCAATTAAACCCTCTTCCTAATCAGACCAATTTTCAGCTTTCAGTGCTCTCACGTTTTGAATAATACAAAAACCAGCTGCGCTTGGTCACACCATGGACAAATACAATAGATAAAAATTAAATATCAGAAGGCTGCCAGTACATAAACAGATAGATCAAAATTAGAAAAATATGAAGTACAGCGCCAACAAATATTAAACACAAATGTTGAGAAATTCCAGTTTGATAGAAGGTCCCACAAATGCAGATAATAAAACTCAAAAGTTGAAAGCCAAGAAGTCCAACACCAGAGGATGGGATCAATAAAGATGGGAAGAATCACCACGTGCACCAGATGAAAGGGGTGTCTGCTTACTGGAACAGTATGACCCCCAGTTAAGGTAGGTCAAATGGAGCATGTAGTTAAAGGTTTCCAATGGAATCCCCCTGGGATAGGTAGATCTCCAGTATCCAATCGGTAATCGGTGCAAAGAGCGATTTGGAAATCCCAATCAAAAAGTCAACCTTATTGTACCATATACCTCAAAATAAAGAGGAAAACTCCAATGGCATAGTACACTTCTTTAATGAATAATAAAGGAACAGATAAAATGGCAACTCACAAATCCACCCATATGAATGAGCATGGAATATAGGGAGCCAGGATCAGCGTGTTGACATGCGGGCGTGCCTGACGTTTCGTCCCAATCAGGACATTCTCAAAGGCCAAAAATACTCAGTCATGCAACAGTGTATCCATATGAAATTCTCGTCCTTTTTTCACAGAAACAGAGCTTTCTTTTGATGGTACTTAATCATCATTGGGTTTTTTATTTCCTACCCTGTCCGCCTTTAGAGGATCCTTGAAAACATACCTATTCAGGGAAGCTTACCCCACCTCCACCTAAGATCTGTACTTGAGTCCCCTCCATTTAGATTGTAAGCTCAGTGAGTTGGCGCTATAAAAATCCTGTATTTTAATAATAATAATAATAATAATACAGTAAGTCAGCACCGATCCTCCTTGCTCCTCTCCCCTGTTCATTTTTCCCTTCTTCTCCTATCTACTGTCCCCTCCATAAATCTGCACTACACATATCCTACAGCCTCCTGTCTCAGCTCTGGGCATTACACACATCCCTCTGTCTGACACCCTTTCCATCCCAATTTGCTTTTAGCTCTTCTAACTGTCCTGTCCTCATCATGCGGCCTAGCAAATTCTCTGCACCCATCCCCTTGTTCTTCATTAACCACTTAAGCCCCGGAAGATTTTACCCCCTTCCTGACCAGGGGGTATTTTGCGATTCGGCACTGCGTGACTTTAATGGACAATTGCGCGGTCGTGCAATGCTATACCTAAACAAATTTGACGTCCTTTTTCTCCCACAAATAGAGCTTTCTTTTGGTGGTATTTGATCACCTGTGCGATCTTTTGATCATGCGCTATAATCAAAAAAAGAGCGACAATTTTGCAAAAATAACAATATTTTTCACATTTTTTTATATGAAATTCCCCCCAAAAAATGTAAAAATCTAAATTTTTTTTAATTTTTGGCCAATTTGTTTTCTGCTACCTCTGTTTGGTAAAAAAAAAAATCACAATAAGCATATTTTGATTGGTTTGCGCAAAAGTTATTGCGTTTACTAACTAAGGGAAATATTTTTGTCATTTTTGTTGTTTTTTTTTAACGAGTAATGGCGGCGATCTGCGATTTTTTTTGCGGGACTGCGACATTGTGGCGGACAGATCAGACCCTTGACTGACATTTTTGACACTTTTGGGGGTACCAGTGACATTACTACAGTAATCAGTGCTATACATATGCACTGTTACTGTAAAAATGACACTGGCAGGGAAGGGGTTAACTTTATTGGAGAGGGAGGGGTTAAGTGTGTCCCTAGGGGCGTGCTTCTAACTGTGCAGGGATGTGGCTGTGTGTGTAACAGCAAAGATCAACAGTCCTACATAGCAGGACCGTTAGATCAGTGCCTTTACACAGGGAAGAATGACAGGCGGCTTTGTTTACATTAGCCGCCTGCCTTTCTCCCTTCACAGCGAACGATCGCGAGTGACCGACGGACATCGGGTCCGCCGGTCACACGCACGGAGGTGTCTGTGAACGAGCCGAGGCGGGGGCATGCATCCGGCGGTGCGCGCCCGCCCACTATTGGCTCCCAGGCTACGTCACTTTGCCTGGCCGGGGCTGACCGCCGCAGTATATGTACTTGCGGCGGTCGGCAAACGGTTAACACATACTCTTACCACCCCAATCTCCTCACCAATTCCCTCCTTTCTTATTCCTAATAGCAGATTCCCACTGGTGCGTTGTGGTTTGGCTGCAGCGCAATTGTATGTGAAGTTTACCCGCAGTTTTAGGTGCACTCCCATTAAATTCTTTTAGGCTGTGTTTTCATGAAAGCAAATCACAGTCTTGCATGCTGCATCTTTGAGGCACATCCAGAAGATGCACAGTCCAATAGAATTTATCAGGAGCGCACCTAAGACTGCAGGTAAACTGCACATACACACTATAAGGCTAGGTTCACACGCTTGCATGTTGGCAACGTGCACAAAATTGTGACTTCCCTGACAAACACAGAAGCACACTGTCCTTTAGTAGCAGTGCCATTTATAGTTATAGTGGATGTAAACCCTGACATATACCCAGTAGGGTTGCCACCTCATCCCTTTATTCCAGGAGACATATTAATTACACAGGTTCTGAGGCTAATATAATGCACATAAAGCACCAAGTGAGTTTAATTACCACCTTAATCAGCCACAGAACATATGTAATTAATGTGTGTCCTGGTTTAAAGGGATGAGGTGGCAACCCTAATACCCAGTGAAGTGAACAGCCTCAGATGATACACAGATATGAAACAAATCTCTATTTGTATATTTTCACTGTCACTGGAAGTGAAAAACAGATACTTAATGGTTTGAATTGCTTCAGATGAGACAGTAATATTTGTCAGCAATATCTTCATAAGGAAATATGAAGATTTATTCCCACTTTACACTGGGAGACTTAGACTGTTATAGACCATTGCCATGAAGTCTGCCTCCTAGATAATGTGTATTCTGTGTGCTTGTCTGTGAGAGAGACACACAGACTGTCATTGACAGTTTTCCCTATTGTTTGTGTTAAATGTCTCCATTGTTATGATAAGGTGGAAAATAACCATAGGGATTGTGAATGCATCAGTCTTATTGGTCTGGGCATTCTCAAATTAGTACTGGAAGTACTAATAATGAGGGGCCATCAATGGGGTAAGCCCCTGATTAGTATGGAGAAAGGATTTTTTTTATTTTTTTTAAGATATGCTGTTAGTTTATGGGATCTCTCATATTGTAATTAAAATTAATAGATGCTATTACTATGTAAACAGTAATGAAACTATAAGTGGTGAAATACAGTTGGTATCCTATAACTTTCTAAATAATCCTAACAATTGATGGAAAGGTAATGAGATGTAACAGTGTGACCTAGGGGTATCCTTATACCTCCAAGGCCCAAGGGTACTTCTAAGTGGGTATAGGTTGATACCTCAGAAAAATGTAAACTTAAATATGGATTATGTGTGTGTGTACTGGTATGTACAATTACTTACTATTAAAGGAGAACGCCCACCACCCTATCCATTATAGGAAAACAGATACAATGTAAATTCTTGTCTTAATGGAAAAAGGAGAAAATGAACATGTTAGTGATCAACAATCATAAAATGGTAGGTACCTCCAATTCCTCATTGAGCCTTCAGGGCAAGTGGGTGTTAAGGGAATAAATCCAGAACGTCTCACGTTCGCACAGTTTGTGAAATCTCTCAGCTTCTGAGATATTTTACTTAGCATTTGTTCAATAATCCATACTTCTAGACCCGTGGTGGTTTGTTGTGATGTTCAACAAAATGTCGGGGAACTCTGTGTTTGTCTTTGCCTTCCTCGACCTTTCTCCTGTGCTCACCAAATCTTTGCCTAAGTGGGAGAATAGTGCGTCCTACGTAGAGTAAGTGACAAGGACAACTAAGACAATACATAACGTAATCAGAGGAACACTTGTGAAACTCGTCTAGTTTGTTTGTGTTTCCTTTCATGGAAAATAGTTTTTTACCATGCTGAATGAATGCGCAGGTTTTGCAAAGGGGCTTTTTACACTGAAACATGCCTAGCAATGGTAAAAGGCAGAGCCTAGGAGAGGAAACGGGGACAGGATTTTAATTTACTAGGTGCATCCTAGTGTCACCCTAGGCATGGGGAGGGGTTTTAGATGGGAGTCCTCTAATAATATTGGCCAGAGTTATTTCTGAGGTTGATGAAGCTAGGAACATGAGCCCACAGAGAGGGGAGAACACTGGTACACAAATTGGCAGTCATGTTCCCCCAGCTGCAGCGTATTGCCAAGTTGTCTCTAGTGGTAATGAGCATGGAGGAGATGATGATGATGATGATGAGGTCACTGATGCGACTTAGGGTTGTACTTCACCCTAACTTTCTTCCTCTGCTCTATCTGGAACCTAACGAGGCAGCCATCATAAAAGAGTGGAGAGCAGCCACCCTATTTTATCACATTGTGGAGGTGTTATCTACTGACACCCTTCCCACAGCTCGGGTGTCTGGGCCTTTTTTAGCACATGTACAGCCGATTGCACTGTCGCAATTAGCAAACTTTGTCTCAAACACATCCAGCATGGTAAAAACACCAGCCATTTGGGGACCATATGCTTCACAAGACATTTACCTCCCACCACTCAGCCCATTGCCAAGAATACGTTCAAAGCCACACAAAAGGGATACAATTCTATTCCTCCTATTTACTCACCTCAGTCTACCACCGCTATACCTAATGACCTCTCAGCAGCCTCCACCGACGGATGATGGTGTAGCGCAGGGTGTCCCAGGTCCTTGCAGCACATCTGCCAGTAGCACACCACCAGCTGTGGGCCATAGCCGGCAAATTTCTCTGCCCTGTCTGCTCTGTGCTTTTAGGGCTGGTCATCCCCCGAGAGGTAAGGGAGACAGTTTCTTTCCAACAGTCCCAACAGAGGTTATTGCTACATCTAAATGTCTCATTGCTGTCTAAACATTATGGGTTAACTTAGGTCTATATCTTGTAAGTAAAAAAAAAACAAGGGAATAGAAATAGAATTCAAGTTTAAGCACTGTACAATGCTCTTGTCCTCCTTCATAAAGTTTGAGAGTTCTTAGCTTGGGTTTTCATTTTCACAGAAAAAAAAAAATCTCTTAACCTACTTTAGGGCGCCTGTTTTTTGCCTTAAGGCCATATACTGTGGCTGAGCAATATACTTATAAACAACTGGGATAGAAAACACAGAGATTTTAGCTGACATATGAAATAGTTGTGCATCATGCATCCTCACAGGATTTACAGGCATGTTATAAAAGTGATAATAAAGTCAGCAGTTTCAATTTACAAGTTAAAATTCAGAGAACTGTATAAAATTAACAATTCATTTTATACATATTTTTATGCTGTTTTTAAAATATTGCCGTGGTTTAATTATCCTTCAGCTAAGCTCTCACGAATAACACGACTGCGGGGTGAATGGGCAAGTCAGCAGCTTTCTAACTGCACAGAGAGTATTCTTTATGGCAAAAGGATAAGCTGGTTGTGGTTGGAAGGTGCCCAATTATGAAGTGGTCTCTGAGATACCTCTAAACACCTTCTACACACACTATTTGCCATTAGATGGTTTCTAAGATGTTAGGAGGTATCTTTAAAAGTGTTTGCAAAATGGTCTATGTTGGAGCCTATTTCAAGTTATTGTGAATAGGCTTGGGCTTCATAAAAGCTTTTATTCGGCTAAAAAAATTCAAAGGAAAAAGCGTGGACATTGGTGACCGATTAAACAAACTCATAAATACTGAACCTAAGGACAGTCTCAAATTTCCATTTTCAAAATGTTATGTAAATTTTTACATTTTTCTTACAATTTTAATGATTTTCAAGGGCATTTTTTCATTAATTTCAATTTTAACAACAGATGTATTTTTTTACAGTGCAGCAAAAATACACTTAGGGTCTTTTCACACGGGCGGTCCGTATGTCCGTTTTTCCTCCCATCCATTTCCCATCTGAAAAACGGACATAATGTATGTCTATGGGATTGTGGACGTTAGCGGATGACCATTCCGTTCAGTTCCGTTTTTTGAGACGGAAGAGAACCCTATTTTTCTTCCGTTTTAAAAAATGGAACGGACGCAAAAACGGATGTCAGCGCTGTCATCCGCTAACATCTGCAATCTCATAGACATACATTATGTCCCTTTTTCATCCGCAAATGGATGGATGAAAAACAGACATACGGACCCTACAAAAGTGTCACCCGTGTCCGTGTAAAAAAAAAAAAAAGTGACTGAGCGGAAAAAAAAAAACGGACCGTGCCGTGTGAAAGGACCCTTAATGACAATGCGTGGACGGAAACAGACCTGATGACTGTAATGCATAAGATCTCATCATGCATTTTCTGGGTTTTCACTTTAACAAAAATGACACTGTTTAAAGAGGGCCACAATTCACACAATATGCTTTACTGTGTGCAACAAAATGACAATAGTGTCAATAAACACAAACATTTTTCCATTGGAATTTATATTTATAATGATGTCCATAATCTATGTTTACCTTTTCTTCCCTCATCTTATATATTAACTGTAAAAAAATACCTGATTGGTCCTGTGGCTTCTAATTTATTCTTTTTAGTGGCAACACAATAGCAGCTGATACTGGGCTGTCTGGTTGCTATTTACACTGCACATGCCCACAATGTCTCTCTTCCAATGCCTTCACCTTGTTTTGTCTGTTTAAGCCTTCCCACATGACATTTTATGTGAGCTTGATAGGCGGGTCCAAAGTTAGGGATGCGGGGCAGCACAAGTTGTAACCATGATTGGTGGGGAATTTATCTGCCTGGTTACTGGTCCCGCATTTCACATAAAGCATAGGCTTTAGGGACAGTTCATCCATCCACCAATCACACATTTTGGTATGGAGCTACTAAAACAAAGTCACATTACCCCGGTGTACCAGGCATCAGAATTGTATTTAGATTTTTAATTTTAAACTGTGAGACCGACACCCCAGGTATATTGCGGCATAGACATTAACCACTTAAAGACCAGGCCTATTTCTGACATTTGTTGCTTACAAGTTAAAAATCAGTATTTTTTGCTACAAATTACTTAGAACCCCCAAACTTTATATATATATATATATATATATATATATATATATATATATATATATATTGTGACAGGAAGTCAGGTAAATCTGTGGATGTAGTCACAGACAGGAGATACATTTCCACCTGGTTTAGAAAATTCACCAATTACTATAGGGTGTCGGCTGCAAAGGCAGCAGCAAGGTGTAAAGAAGTTGAAAACCATTCAGCTGTTCGGAATGAGGAAGTTAAGGCCTCTATAATTTGTCCAAAGGAAGTCTAAGGATTGCTGCCTCCTGACGCTGTGTGAGCTGGGGAGAGGAGGACAGTCAGATGTGTGCCTCCCGACGCCGTGTGGGCATGGGAGAAGGATTGCTGCCTCCTGACGCTGTGTGGGTAGAGGAGGACAGTCAGATGTGTGCCTCCCGACGCTGTGTGAGCATGGGAGAAGACCCCCCGGAGCGATGTGCGCTGAGGAGGGTAAAAAGTGTGAAGACTTCTCAAGGTGAGAAAATGAACTATTTCTATGTGGAAGAAATAAATGAACTGTTTGCTATGTGAAGAGACAAGCAAAGGAATGACAAATTATAGAGGCCTTAACTTCCTCATTCAGAACAGCTGAATGGTTTTCAACTTCTTTACACCTTGCTGCTGCCTTTGCAGCCGACACCCTATAGTAATTGGTGAATTTTCTAAACCAGGTGGAAATGTATCTCCTGTCTGTGACTACATCCACAGATTTACCTGACTTCCTGTCACATACCCCCCCCCCCTCTTTTTTCAACCCTAGGGTTGGGACACAGATTTCTAGACACGCATGTGTCAGGCACTTCTCTTGATTCTCACTGATAAGCCTCCTAATATCCTCAAGCTTCAGGATGAAACTGTTTCTGTCATCTTCATTGACAGATTTCTCATAAATGTCAGACAACTTGTCCCTCATCTCATATACACATTCTTCAACTGCATTTTTGGCATCATTTTGCTCCTTCTCAAGTTTGTCCTGCATAACCGTCTGTCCTATCCACCAAGGAGGTCCGTGATCCATAGGCAACTCAATTGTGCTAGTCTTAAAGTCTTCATCATTCTTGAGCAGCCTCTCTCTGCAATAAATAAATGATTTCCACAAAACTTTGAGAACCTCTGCTTCACTTGGCTTTGTTCCAAGAAATGCCTTCTTGAGCTTGGCTTGCTCTAAGATGCTGTGCAGAAGGCCTTCCATTTGCGACAACAGGCTGTCACACATTTCTTTAAAGTTACCCCTGTTAATTTTTCCAGCAACATCGTCACCTTTTCTTCCACCATCATATGGGTCAAAGGCAGTAGCTTCATTAATTAGCCGTAGACAGTTGAACCCAGCGATCTGGGTGGTATCCATTACAGACCTCCTCTCTGCATCAATGAAGGAGCATGGAACTGCAATACAGTCTATTACAGGTTTCTTCAATGCACTCTCTGCTATTGCATTACTTTTCCCTTGTAGCTCCTTTTCTTTATCTGAACTCCACATGGAATGTATCTCAAGATCACGCTCAAACTTCTGCCACCTGTCTTTCACCAGTTCCATTTTGGAAATATTCCCTGAAAGGCACTTATTCATTTGCTTCACGTTTTCACCAACAGCCTTAGTTTTCTCCACTAGGTGGCGTTTTTGAAGGAAATGTTTATTCCAGAGGGGTGATTCAAACAACATGTCATCAAATTTCTGATGCTCACTCAGGACAGACCCCAAAACACTTATCCTTTTATAAACTGCATCAGGCACACTATCCCCTCTTTGGGACAGATCCTCTGTTGCCTGTTATTCCTCTTCAAGTTCCTGCAACGGAATCTTCATCTCTTCTACTTGCTGTTCTAAGGCTCGCTTAGACTTTTCTAGCTCCTGAACGCTTTTCCCAACATCTTGGAGCTGACCAAATCTTCCATTTCTGTACACAGCTGTTTGTTAACTCTTTCTAGTTCAACCTTACACTCTAGAGCTTCCTCCAAGGAGCGAGCCAAGAACAGGGCTTTGCTCTCTTTATCACGCGCCTCCGCTTCTGCGCGGTCGCGTTCTTCTGCATATTTTTCAGACACAGTCTTCTCCTCACCAAGCATCTGATCAAACTTCTTTTTCACATCTTCAACATTTTATAATGAACCAACGCTTTCTTCCATGCGTTTTTTCATATCTCCTATCTGAGCTTGCAATGTTGCGACTTGCTCTGATAGGTTTTTCTTTGCTTCCTCCTCCTCTTTTAATTGTTCCAGGAAGCCATTTTTCTCATCTTCCATTTGTTTGAGTTTTGTGCTCAAACTCAGCCTTTGACACCTCTCTTCCTGTAAGAGTTCCTGAGTGTCTTGCAGCTGCGATTCCAAGATAGAAAAATCTTTCGCAATTTCTCTAGATTTGCTGTCTGCTTGAGAAAGCTGATTTGTGACATTGTCCAACTCAACCTGCAGTCGGTTTGCCTTCTCTGACAGCTTAGCACACAATCGGTCACCTTCTGACACCTTGACTTGCGATTCCTGCAGCTGTGCCTCTACTTTTTTTCTCTTGTGTTCAGAATCTCCTTTTCCCTGCATAAGAGCCTTCACCTCATTGGCTAGTTTCTGGGAATGAGAATGTAATTCTGCCACACAGGCTTATTTCTCCTTTAACTGCTGCTGGACACGTTGGGCTTCATCTTTCCAACTTTCACAGCCCGTACGTAATTCATCTACCACATTTCTCAAAGTTGTGAGCTCATACACAGTACTCAGTAATTTAGCCTCTCTCTCACTTTTCTCCTTGTCGCTGAGAGACAATGTCGTTTTCAGAGAGACATTCTGTTCCTTCACCCCCTGCAGGTCTATTTTTGTAGCTTCCAAAGACTGAAGACTTTTTTCCAGCTGATTACGCAACTCCAACATATCACACATACTTTGCTTCTGCAAAGTCTGAATTTCAATTTCCTTTTCCATGAGGATGGTATCTTTCTCCATTATAGTCTCTCTACGTTTTTGTAACTCGGAAAAAAGAAGAGCAGTGGATTCTTCCCACTGTAACACCTGAGCCTGCACGTTTCTATGCTCCATCCTAAGCAACTCCAGGGTGTGTTCCCTTTCTTCCATTTTCCGTTGCAAGGCATCCAGCTCAGCCCTGAACACATACTCGGTTTCCTCCAAACCGATTGCCTCCATTTGCTGCTGGCGTCTCTGTTTCCAGCCTGCCATGCTCTCTTGGTGAGCCTTTTGTTGAGCTGCAAAGCTCCGCTGAAAATCCACATTTGCCTCAGTGTTGCTAGGGACAACAACCTTTCTCTTTAGCAGATTCTGTTCAGGCATGGATGGGGCTTGTTCAGGCGGTAACATCCCCTCCATCCATAGAATCCGGTCTCTCATTTCAGCTATCTTTGCATCTTTCAGGCGTTTTGATCGCCCCATCTTCAATAATTCTACAATACATTTTTCACAGTCCAGCAAAAAATTTTGAGACCACTGTCTCTTTAAAACTAGTAGTTTTTCTCTCTCTTGCAGGATCTCCTTTCCTGCACACACAGTTTGTGCAGTCTCATGCACTAGACACAGTTCATAGAACATATGCACTTCTTTGCAGGGATCTCTGCTTCTGCCCACATTCTCCACCATATGTGGGAGATTAGCTCAGTGGCGGGTATGGATGACCCCTTGGGGGGGTTTGTTACACAGGGAGATAGCCGAGAAGTGGTTGCAAACAACAGTTTGGTTTATTCATGCAATTTTCTTCACCAGACTGCAAGCGTCAAAACATCAAAATAAAAATAAAACACCAAATAAATCCTTGCCACTGTGGGTGGCTACCTTCTCACATACAGGAACCTGCCTACGGAGTCTGTCTCCAACCTACTGTTGGGCAAACTTTGCTGATCCTACAGCAGACACTCAATAGTCCATTTATTTTAACTTCACATAACAAATGTCCATTGAACATATACCTTTTCCTCTTCACATTGAACATGTCCCTTTGTTTGTCTCTCCACATAGAACACATTCCTTTGTTTGTCTCTTCACATAGCAACCATTCCTTTGCTTGTCTCTTCACATAGCAAACAGTTCATTTATTTCTTCCACATAGAAATAGTTCATTTTATCACCTTGAGAAGTCTTCACACTTTTTACCCTCCTCAGCGCACATCGCTCCAGGAGGTCTTCTCCCATGCTCACACAGCGTCGGGAGGCACACATCTGACTGTCCTCCTCTACCCACACAGCGTCAGGAGGCAGCAATCCTTCTCCCATGCCCACACGGCGTCGGGAGGCACACATCTGACTGTCCTCCTCTCCCCAGTTCACACAACGTCAGGAGGCAGCAATCCTTAGACTTCCTTTGGACAAATTATAGAGGCCTTAACTTCCTCATTCAGAACAGCTGAATGGTTTTCAACTTCTTTACACCTTGCTGCTGCCTTTGCAGCCGACACCCTATAGTAATTGGTGAATTTTCTAAACCAGGTGGAAATGTATCTCCTGTCTGTGACTACATCCACAGATTTATCTGACTTCCTGTCACATATATATTTATTTTTTATTTTTATTTGCATTACAATATTTTATGTCACACAGTATTTGCTTCTTCAAACGCAATTTCTTTCGAAAAAATACACTTTACTGAACTAAAAAAACTAGACAGTAAAGTTAGCCCAATATTTTTGTATATTGTAAAAGATGGTGTTACGCTGAGTAAATAGATACCTAACGTGTTACGCTTTAAAATTACATGCACTCATTGAATGGTGACAAACTACGGTACCTAAAAATCTCCATCGGGACGCTTTGAAAATTTGTAATGGTTACCAGTTTAGAGTTACAGAGGAGGAATTTTGCTAGAATTATTGCTCTTGCTCTGACAATTGCGGCAATACCTCACATGTGTGACTTGGACACTGTGTACATTTGCGGGTGCAACTTACATATGCGTTTTCTTTGGCGGGCGATTCCTTTTTATTTAAATTTTTTTTTTACACTGTCCCTTTCATTGCTGTCACAAGGAATGTAAACATCCCTTGTGACAGTAATAGGTAGTGCAGGTACTCTTTATGGAAGGATCTCTCTTATGGAAGGTACTCTTTATGGAAGGATCATGGGTCTAAAAGACCCAAACCCCTTCTCTGCACTTCAAAGTATTCAAAACACCAAAATTGGCGTTTTTGAATACTTTTGGCTCTTTAAAATTGGAGCTGTTGGCTGCCGAGTAAACCAGAAGTGATGTTGTGAAGTCGCTTTAAGGTTACTACATCAGAGAACTGATCAAAGCCGATTCTGACTTTGTTAGGGTCTCCGGCCCGCCAGCCGACATGCCGACTGGTTGCTCCTTGTGATATTGGCCGCATCTGTTGTGTTATCACATGAAAGTCGGCTGTCCGCTCTAAAAACCAGTACCTGGTGATGCCTCTATCTGTCGGCATCACCCTGGTACAACCACAAAATGACGTACAGGTACGTGATTTTGCGGGTAGTGGTTAAATAAAGTGAAAATGTGGCAGTGGGTTAAATACCACTTAAAAACCTTTACTTACAGTGCTATTAACAAGTTGCTTTAAAGCATGACACCCCTGACCTCCCCAGCTGCCTTTTAAGCAGAACTATACCCACCTCAATGTAAGAGTTGTAAATGTGTAAATTATTTTGCTCCACAGTGCTTATAGAGACAGAGATGAATAAGGGCAATTTAAAGAACATTTACTGCTTGTTCAGAAAATGTCAATACTTTAGTGTGCATGATCTGGTCACAGGTTTACTTTATATGAGGTTAGTTTACATTTCTGTAATGCTATAGGCCTAGGGCCTATTAATGGCAGCGTGTAAAAATGCATGTTTACTGATCACGCATGTAAACTAACTTGAAATCATGCAGAAATTGGTGTGAATCCAAACAGACTGGATGAAAGTGCATATACTGTACAGTATGTGTATGTGTGTAGCTGACAGAAATGAAAAACCCCTTATTGTATGAACAGATCCCTACGAGCACCATAGATGCTCAAATTTTTGCAATTTAAGTTGGCACCACCTGTGTTGACAAAAGTTGATTTAAAAATCTACTGAGCAAGCTAGAAAAATAATTGGCCTGGCAGTGACTGTATACTATCAGATGCAGTCACCGTTTGGTAGTGCCACTGTATTCAGGTAGCTGTGGGTGCTGTGACGGAATGCAATAGCTGGCAGCAGTGAGTCCTGCATCCACACTGTTAATACGAATGGGGGCATCAGTCAATTTTCTCCTGTCTTCAGCATGCAGGAAAGAATATCAATCCATGTGTTGTGCCCTTTAGGATGAACCTGTGGTTTACTCATGCATGACAAAGCAACAGGCTCAATTTAATGGGTGCCTCACTCGACCTTCCCTCTCCTGCAAGAAAAATACCCAATACTTCCAGGTCTAGGATAGCACGTGACAGTGCCGGGACAAGCCCATCCAGCGCCCAGGGCAAAGATGCCAAACTGCGCCCCCTGCTTCTATTATGGTTAGGATCAGGGCACCCAAATCCCTGCAAAAAACTATTGTGCCCAGGGCAGCCGTCCCTCCTGCCCACCCTTGTCCCAGCCCTGGCACTTGACTCTACTTCCTCAACAGTACTGTTGACACTGTCACATAGGGATGGAAGCTCCCTATTGCATGAGAAGAACAAAGTTTTTGTATATACTAAAAACAGTGCATGTATAAGACTATATGTACTGTATTTAACCTGAAAATCCTGTTTTGTGTGCTTTTTTTTTTAATACCTTGCATTTGACCTCTAAAGACCTTTTGGAAATTTTGAGAACTAATTATAGAGCAGTGAGAAATGTTAAATCCCAACTCCAAGTAGCTAAAAAATGATCAAGTGCTGTTGGGCTGTGCCGCAATGCAAGGGTTAATTGCTCTTTTCGGTCTAGGGAAAAAAATAAAAAATATTTTCCTAATCCTCTCCTCCACCCTGCTGCTAAAACAATTCCTACAGCCTCTTGTCCCCTATGCTCTAGCAGTCTAGGATCCTGACGTCGTCAAAACCAAAACAGGGTCCACATCACTGCATTTGTATTTGGTGACATTGAAGGACAATCAGGAGCGGAGGATCGAGTAAGTAAAACAGTTTCTCTTTGACTCTAGACAAGTTTAAAAAACCATATGGTTTGGGATAAAAAATTGCAACACCCACCATTTTATTCTCTAGGGCATCTGCCTAAAAATATACATACTGTTTGGAGGGGTCTAAATAATTTTCTAGCAAAAAAAGAAATGCAGATTTTTTACATGTATAACAGAAATGACAGATATGGCCTGGGGGTCAGGTAGCTTACTGGAAACTCCATGACATCTATTAGCTTAAAAAAAATGTGCTGAGTAAAGTAAATCCAGGCAGTTGGACTGGCACTCCTCACCTTCTAAAAAAACTAGAGTGTAATGCAATGGTGCATGCCTACGCCACAAGCAATTTACATATCTCCACAGTTTACTTTACTAGATAACTGTTGTGTAATTAACTAAATAATGTGAAAATCATGTGATCAGTCTTGTCTTTTTATACACCAGCCCACAAAGAGACAGGAAAGAACTGACAAAGGAACAGGTGAGCTACCACACAAGTTACTTATCTACATAGCATAGCAGATATATAGGTGCATGCCATACAGAGTATATGGGGATGTTCAGAACATTAGTTGGATCATGTGCTTACATTTAAGGTTTCAGCAATATACTGAATTCTACTTTATTGATTCTAAACATATCTTTTTTTTTTTTTTTTACGTTTTGGACCCATTGACATCTTTGTGTGTGTATGTGCCGGTTTACATTGGTGCGATGCGGGAACCCTCCGAAGCCACTGCGGGTTCCCGCATTGCACCCGACTCGCAGGCAGTTCACACTGCCATATGCACACTGCTGGGAGTGTCAATACAAAGGTAATGACAACCCCAGATTAGTTCGCATATCACAGTGCGAACTGTCGATTGGGACAGGAATCGGATCGCATCTGTGTAATCCGATTCTGGTGTGGACCAAAAAAAAGGGTTCTGCACAACTTTTGTCCGAGTGTGATGCAAATTCAGCCACACAATCTGTATGGCTGAATTTGCATCGTACAGACATAGCATGTGATTTGCATAGCAGTGCGGTGCGACATCGCTATAGTGTGAACCGGCATTGAACGTGAATGTGTTTTTGTGTCTTGAGGTACGTTGTGTTAACATAGTCCATTAATTTTGAATGAGCTCTCTGCATTACCTAACTCATGAAAAAAAAGACACTTGTACTCTTTCTGACAATGCAACACACTGCAAATCAGAGAACATTCACACCTGTGCTTTGTGATGTGCTATAGCACAAATGCTTTTACGTCTACTGTACGTCTACTGCATTCAAGGGCCTTTCAGAATCAATGGTAATTTATTTATTTTATTTCAGGTACTTATATAGCGCTGTCAATTTACGCAGCGCTTTACATATACATTGTACATTCACATCAGTCCCTACCCTCAAGGAGCTTACAATCTAAGGTCCCTAACTCACATACATACACAGTAGGGCCATTTTTTTTTTTATACAGGATCCAATTAACCTACCAGCATGTCTTTGGAGTGTGGGAGGAAACTGGAGTACCCGGAGGAAACCCACACAGGCACAGGGAGAACATGCAAACTCCAGGCAGGTAGTGTCGTGGTTGGGATTCGAACCAGCAACCCTCTTGCTGCTAGGTGAAAGTGCTAACCACTACACCACTCTGCCGCCCACACACCACTGTGCCGCCCTACCATGCATTATTCATGGGGGAGATTTACTAAAACTGGTGCACACAGAATCTGGTGCAGCTGTATATAGTAACCAATCCGCTTCTAACCTCAGCTTGTTCGATTCAGCTTTGACAAAAGGCCTTATCATTCAAATTCCAGGCGGGTTTGAAATTGTGCATATTCAGCTGAACTTGCGCAATTTCAAATCTGCATTTTATTGCGAGTTCAGGGATGATTTGAAAGAAATCTGTGCGAGTTCATGCACAGATGCTTATTGAAATCGCCCCCCAAAGTCACAAAAAAGTAGTGCAGAAACTACTATTGGGAATTGGTGCGGGCGCAAAGTTGGCGTTGCACCTATTCGGACGGTGCCCATTCCAGCAATAGGCTCCGATTTGACATGTCAAATTGGCCCAATGTGAACATTGGCTAAAACTTGAAGGCTGATTGGTTACTGTTTAGTGTGCACCAGTTTTAGTAAATCCCTCCCAATATGTTACTACACAGTGTGATTATGCAAGGTAAATGGCGTAATTTAGTACATGTTACCGTGCTGTGTCAAATATTTAGTCAGATGACTTTGTTCTGCCCATAAAGAGACCAGCTTCACAAACATTTTTGTAAAGATGCATTGATTTATACAAAAATTGTACTCCTATTTATAATTACTGTTTAGAGGGGCAAGCATCAGTTTCAATTAACAATGCTAACACACAAGGATATAGATGCCTAATTTGAAAAAAAAAAAAAGTGACTGTTATTTTTAATCCAATGAGATTTGAAAGTTAGCCTCTGTTCACACTAGTGCAATTTGGTGTGCATCTGCCATTGGGCTGCCATGCTCGACAATGGAAAACACATTGAAGGGAATTTATCAAAACTGGAGCAGCTGTGCATAGTAACCAATCATCTTCTGTGTTCAGCTTGTTCAGTTAGACTTTGAAAATGAGACATAGAAGCTAACTGGCTGCCATGTACAGATGCTCCAGATTTTGGCTGCTCCAATTTTGATAAATCCCCCCTCATTATTGTCTATGAGACTTGTTTACATCAGTGCAACATAGTGCAATATGACTTTTGAAAAAGGTTCAGGTGCTTCTTTTGGTGCTACACAGTGCTTTTGGCCCCATAGACTTTGCTGGGAGAGCATGAAAACCACATGTACATGTGTTTTTTGGTGAAGGTTTGTGCTTAAAATCCTGTCTATTTCCCCTAGCAACAATGCTGTCACAGCAGATATTGTTAGTCTTTGGCCTAAACAAAAACTCATGAAGCATGAAAATGCATGAAAACGGTGCATTACACACTACAAAAGTGCACTGAAATACAAATGATTATAAAACAGCACTAATGTGATCCTAAGCTAAAAAAGATACATATCCTTGTGTGAAAGCTTTGTGAATTAAGTCAGTTGTACTTTACTTGTTTTAAAGAAGAAGGTCTACACATTGCAAAATATAACTGAACTGACTATGTTTTCACAGAATCTTTTTAAAGCAGTTGCTAGTCATAAATTGTCAGTTGTATGAAAAATAGTTATTAGGAACCTTAGATATGTAAAAATAAAAACTTCTACCTTGAGACCAAATTTTTACTAGAATTAATTCTATTGTATTAGAAATGTGTCTTATAGAAGAATTAGGGGTGATTTACTAAAGGAAATTAGGTTTTTACCTTTGCAAGATCATTTTCCCTTAGTTTTGTAAATGTAGTTAAGCTCTGTTAACTTCCATCATCCAATCACATACAAGCAAAGTGCTATTTTTTTTTGTTTAATTGTATTTTCCACTTGATTGGACATTCTTTGCAAATTGAATTTTCGCCACATTTGCCAAGCCGAAGAAAAATGCACTTGTAGACATCCTATTTGCCTTTAGTAAATAAATCTCACTGCCCTTTATGTTCTTAGAAGTCAATCAGATGTTCTCTTTTGTTCTTCTGGTACTGGTTAGAAGCTAAAACAGGTTTACTAAGAGATGTGCATAGATGTTTTATCTATCTATCTATCTATCTGTCTATCTATCTGTCTATCTATCTATCTATCTATCTATCTATCTATCTATCTATCTATCTATCTATCTATCTATCTATCTATCTATCTATCTATCTATCTATCTATCTATCTATCTATCTATCTATCTATCTATCTATCTATCTATCTATCTATCTATCTATCTATCTATCTATCTATCCCATGTGTATGTTGGTCGGTCCAACAGAAGCTGGCCATTTGGCTGGCTTCTGTCGGATGTGTATGCTGGAACACCAGCAGCAGACCAACTCCCGATTAGAGCTCTCAGCCAATAGAAGAGAGCCCTGATCTGAGTGTTCTGGTGGGGGGGTCTCTTTGTCAGAACACAACACCTCAGTGGGGGAGATCGCTGTACTAACCTCGCATGGGTAATATTGCGTCTCTGACCTATCAGTTTTTTTTTCCCTGTGCAATCCAGTTGTAGTGTGTACCCAGCTTTAGGTTGTCTAGCTGGCTAGCAAACAATTTTTCGTATTTTGGACCTAAAACTACTTGAGACACCACATTTGTACCTGATGACTAGATGCTTATAAGCAAGAATTTTATTTTTCCTTTGCTTCAGTTTTTATGAATTGGTCCAAATGTATAACTTATGGCTCGTACACACGATTAAAAAATCATACGGAAAATACAGTTTTCTAAGCAATCCTACGATAATCTGATCTTTAGTACTCTTTTAGAGAGCTGATCATAACAATTCATGCAAAATTATTTGATGGGCAAAGCAAGAAAAATGTTCTCGTACAATACCAGATCGTGCGATTTTCCTTTAAGCAGTACAGTCGTCATCCGAAAAAGAATACAAATACATTACATCACTTCGGAAATTGTATTCTGTCACACAAGAATTTTCGTAACTTTAGTAACCTCTTTTATTTTAAATATGCTAACATACAATACTACCTGCAAACAAAAAAGAAAAACAGACAATCATTCGTCTGATAATCTCATTGTTTGTATGCGGTTTTAGACCTCAACATTTTTATCCAGTGGACCCTAAAGAGAATGAAAGCGGGAGGAATAATAAAAATGTTATATATGAGAAAAGGTCATGGTGATATACAGCATGCGTAGACACTGTGGAATTCAACAAAGGAAAATCAGAAGATTAAGTGCCGGTTCACACTAACGCGGCACGACTTCGGGGGTGACCTGTGAAGTCGCGTGCACCGCGATTTCGGCGCGACTTGCACGGACTTAATATAATGAATGTCTATGCAAGTTGCTCTGATGTCGCCCCGAAGTAGTACAGGAACGTTTTTCTAAGTCGGAGCGACTTCAGTCGCTCCTATTAGAACGGTTCCCGTAGCACACAATGGACCGCAACTTGTCAGGCTGACCAGCCATCTGACAAGTCGCGGTAGTGTGAATGGACACTAAATGCTTTTTGTTTGGAACTCCAATGCTAGTAGAACTTTGTTCAAAATATTTAATTTTAAGAACATTTGTTCAATTTTTTTAATGGTTAGTTGGGTCAAGGCAACGTTCCTTTACGACCATAGTGGTGAGAAAATTAGAAGGAGCAAGATAGGAATTTTTTTCTTGGACACACAAATTTCGGTTCAAACATTTTATTGGAGAACAAAGTAAACAGGTAACAACAATTGGTAAACAGAGTGACAAGATAAGTACAAGCCAGATGCGCTAACAAAATAATTGCTACAATAACCATGGGTCAAACTTAGGAGTAGGTGGATAAGAGGCGACTAGGGGGGCTGTGGCCAGGACTCTGCAACCGGCGTAGCCAACCCATAGGCACCCCATAAAGGGAACACTCTGTGCCCAGGTGGGGAGGCGCGGCCAAGCAGCAGGCGAAGCAAGGGTGAACAAAGCCCAGTAGCTCAGTAGTACGTGAGAAGGGATAAATGTGTGCGAAAATCCACATGGCAATGCAACTAGAGGATACAATAAGTAAAACCAGGAAAAGCAGGCCAAACCAGGGAGCCTGCGGGGTGCATTCTGTAGTTCTTGACAGGCTCAAACAGGTGTGTTGTTGGTGCCAGAACAAATCACGTAGGGAGGTGGTGGAGGAAAAAAGGGGGGGGGGGGGAAGGAAGGTTCGCCGGGGGGGCAATGAACAGGGACTAGTAGCCAGTAAGCCTCGGGTTAATATCAGGCAGTAGGAGGGAGGTGTCAAAATTGGAGGGAAGAAAATTGTCAACCCAAGGTTGCCAAAGTCTACTGTACTTGTCTATTTTATCTATTAGAACCGCCTCAATTTTGGCGTGTATCATGGCGGTGGTGACCCGCTGCTTGACCTCAGGCAAGGAGAGGTGCGGGGACTTCCATGCTCTTGCAATGGTTTGTTTGGCTGCCGTAGTGACTTGGAGGAATAGTTTGTGCTTAGATTTAGATACAGGGTCTGGCTTCACATTGAGTAACGCAAAGAGGGGGTCAGGTGCGATTGATTCAGCCATCAAGGTAGAGAGGATTTGGAAGACAGCTTGCCAGAAGGTTTTTACTAGTGGGCAAGTCCACCAGATGTGCATGTGGGACACACAAATTTCCAACAGTGCATGCACTTTTTCATGCTCTAATATTTTATTAACCGCTTGCTGACTGCTCACAGTATATTTACTGAGGCAGTCAGCCCCTCACAGGCAGAGTGACGTAGGTCTACGTCGCTCGCCTGTGAGGCTCTGGGGAGCGAGCGCGCGCCCGCGGAGGCGCGCTCCCGCTCCCGCGCGGTCATGGACCCCCCCGCGCGTGTGACCAGCGGACCCGATGTCCGCCGGTCACTCGGCGATCGGCGGGGGAGAGGGAGAATGTCAGGCAGCTTGTGTAAACAAGCCACCTGTCATTCTCCTCGGTGTAAAGACACTGATCACACGGATCTACTATGTAGATCCGTTGATCAGTGTCCTTACAGCTCAAGCCACAGCCAATCACAGTAGAAAGCACGCCCCTAGGGACACACACAGCCCCTCCCTCCCAAATAAAGTTAACCCCTTCACTACCAGTGTATTTTTACAGTAACAGTGCATATGTATAGCACTGATTACTGTAGAAATGTCACTGGTAACCCCAAAAGTGTCAAAAATGTCAGTCAAGGGTCCGATCTGTCCGCCCCAATGTCGCAGTACCGCAAAAAAAATCGCAGATCGCCGCCATTACACGTTAAAAAAAAAAAACAACAAAAATGACAAAAATCTTTCCCTTTGTTAGTAAACGCGATAACTTTTGCGCAAACCAATCAAAATACGCTTTTTGCGATTTTTTTTACCAAACATAGGTAGCATAAAACAAATTGGCCGAAAATGTTAAAAAATTTTGATTTTTACATTTTTTTTGGGGGGAATTTCATATAAAAAAATGTGAAAAATATTGTTATTTTTGCAAAATGTAGGCTCTTTTTTTGTTTATAGCGCAAAAAGTAAAAATTGCACGGGTGATCAAATACCACCAAAAGAAAGCTCTGTTTGTGGGAAAAAAAGGACGTCAAATTCGTTTAGGTACAGCGTCGCACGACCGCGCAATTGTCCGTTAAAGTCACGCAGTGCCGAATCGCAAAATACCCCCTGGTCGTTTAGCAGGAAAATCCTCCGGGGCTTAAGTGGTTAAAGAAACCGTACAGTACAAAGGTAATTGCAATAGTGTGGTAAGATAATGATTACAATAAGCATGACATGGCAGGTAAAACATGGAAACTATCATGCGGAAAAATTGAGTATGCGTTTTTTATTTTGGGAAATTTACATTCATTCCAAAATCAAATGTTCAAAGCAAATGAAATTTGAATGTACTGCAAATTTTCATATGAATGTTTACATTTATATTCAGAAGAATATTTTACTCAAAAATGTATTAGTGTATTGGGCAGCAGACCTGCAAAATACATAAGTAGCGGCACCCCCACAGTGCTTTGTAGTGAAAAACAGCATTAACATTGCACAAATAGGTATTACCATTAGCCTGTTCAATACTTTATCTGCAGTTACTTTATCACTATTGCTTCTGTGGGACAGATATCAACTTTACAAGTGAAATGTACCTTAATCCTGTACAAAGATAACCAACATAGCTCCATCCTAAGTCAATTACTTTCAATACAATATAAACACGTCCACTGATAGACTAGAGCGGGTAATTGTTGCATATGCTTTTTTTTTTTTTTTTTCTAAGTCTCTTTCATGGCAATACATTTCAGTCATTGTCCAGCAAAGCACCACAAAGCAGCTTATTAGATTGTTTTCACAACTATTCAGCTATTGTGTATTGCATAATCACATAATCTTAGTAATATAGTTATTTAAAAAAAAAAAAAAAAATCCAACGTTTGCTCATACAACGTTAAAGCTTTCTAGTTAGTTTCTAGGATTCAGTCTCTATGTGTAAGACAACAAGCTGCCAGTAGTATTATTTATTTTAGTATTTCTGTGTTAAATAAGGCAAAAAAAAAAAAAAAAGTTCTGCTAACAATAACCCGTTTGAAGAGACCAGAGCCAGAAGAATTTGGCATGCTTCTATTTACTGGTTACATGATGCCAGGCAATATCTCAAAAGAAAGAAAATCCCCATTGGAGAAGAAGTGAAATAGAGGAAAAGAACAAACTGTACACACAGGTCTGTGAAAGAAAAAAAAAAAAAAAAGATTCAATGAATGGGTCTGGAAAAGCTTCTTAAGTTTGGCTTTTTATTGGATTGTTGCTAAAA
The DNA here is from genome assembly GCF_965119305.1 of Pelophylax lessonae. Classification (NCBI taxonomy): domain Eukaryota; kingdom Metazoa; phylum Chordata; class Amphibia; order Anura; family Ranidae; genus Pelophylax; species Pelophylax lessonae. The sequence continues at coordinate 600,312,310 of NC_138768.1, read as the reverse complement.
CATTATTATGTCATTTAATTGTGGAATGTTGCAACATTTGCGAATTTAAGCTTTTTTTTTTTTTTTTTTAAATATGTAGCTGAGTGTTAACAAGTGAAAAGAGTGTCTGTTTTCTTATCTCTTGCAGGGTCTGAAGGCGAGAACTTGAAACATCTAGTATCTGGAGGGAGCTCCTGGCCAAAAACTAGCTGAGTAGACAGTGGACAGCGAAACAACTGAAGAGACCACGTGGAAGGATAGATACTAACAGTGCTGTCAATAGGGAGTCATAGAATTGTATGCAAGGAGAGAGCAGCAGAGAAATAGCCAGCCAATGCTAGCAGTTAATCCTGATTTTATCACCTGGCATTACTGTCTATATACACTGTTTATATTCAGTAACCAGTCCAGCCGGCTTTGTGTGAGTACGTCTCAACCACCTGTGGGTGCTGATCTAAAAAGGTAGTTTGAATCACTGAGCAGATTTTTTTTTTACCGTAATATGAGGCATTTTGGACACTCCTTAGATACCTGGCTTTACCTAGCTTTGGTTTTGGCCGTGTGGCTGGGGATGGCTAATGCTCAGGCTATGGAGCAAGAGTTTACTCAAGTCATGCTGAAAACATTTGGACACAATGGCACCCTTACTGCCGACAATGTGAGCAGAATGATGGACAGCTGCGGGACGATAATGGAGATCCCCACACAGTTTAATGAGGTAAGAACTTTCTTGTGATCATTTCTTTAGAAATCAGTGAATGTAAAACAAAAATGTACTGTATGGGAATTGCGGACAGCCTTCATTAAAGAAAAACGTCTCCACTCTCCGTGCTTTTTTGGATATTCTTTTGGTAGTCATATATAACCCTTGTGGGCTTTAGTACACCTGCAGTTATCCCTGATAGACCGCACAAGGGGAAAGGGACAACCTTCACGAACCCACACCGGCACAAAATTGTAACTCTTTGAAAATTATGCATTTTTGTTGTGCAACCCATTTTCCTATTTTCATTTTTGCCATTGTTGATAGAGGTTTAAAGCTGACAGGTGACATTGCTCTTCTATGGGTTTAATCGGTATTCATTTAGATTTGCAGTAAATTTGCTTTTAACATTGAGAGATCAAAGGCATTAGCTTTTGGCGCGCAGGGTAATGACCTTCCTGAAGGTATTCCTTATACCAGTGGTCTCCAAATTAGGGTCTGGGGGCCAGATGCGGCCCTTTGGAGCTTGGGGCAATACTTCATCTTCTGACATTCTGACACCAACAATAGGGCATAATTCCCCCCCCCACTGACACCAATGAAGAGGCCTTAAATTCTCCCAATGACACCAACGATAGGGTATAGTTCCACCCAATGACACCAACGATAGGGTATAGTTTCCACCCAATGACACCAACGACGGGGTATAGTTCCACCCAATGACACCAACGATAGGGTATAGTTTCACCCAATGACACCAACGATAGGGTATAGTTTCCCCCAATGACACCAACGATAGGGTATAGTTTCCCCCAATGACACCAACGATAGGGTATAGTTTCACCCAATGACACCAATGATGTTGCACAATTCCTCCCAGTGACATCAAGGGCTTGATTCTTTGTACCCTATGACAGCAACAATGGGGCACAATTCCTTTCACTGACATAAAAAAGGAGCATTGTTTACTCCCATTGATGCCGAGATATTTTCTACTTTGAATGGCCCCCCTAAAGTCTGAAGGATAGTTAACTGGCCCTTTGTTTAGAAAGTTTAAAGACCCCTGCCTTATACTAACTTTCCCTGAAATCTGAACCACTCCTGTAATCCTAATGCTACACTCCCTGTAACCCTAGCTGACAGGTGATAGTGTTCTTCTATAGGTTTGATCGGTAATAATTTCGATTTGCATTAAATTTGCTTTTAACATTGAGAGATCAGAGGTGTTAGCTTTTGGTGTGCAGGGTAATGACCTTCCTGAAGATATCCCTTATACCAGTGGTCTCCAAATTGGGGTCCGGGGGCAGGATGCGGTCCTTTGCTTGCTTTTATTTGGAGCTTGGGGTTATATTTCATCTTCTGACATTCTGACACCAACAATAGGGCATAATTCCCCCACTGACACCAACAAAGGGGCATCAATTCTCCCAATGACACCAACGATGGGGTATAGTTCCACCCAATGACACCAAAGAATGGGGCACAGTTCCTCCCAGTAACACCAATGATGCGGCATGATTCTTTCTACTCTATGATAGAAACAATGGGGCACAATTCCCCTCACTGACATAAAAAAGGAGCATTGTTTACTGCCACTGATGCCGGGACATTTTCTACTTTGACTCTTCCTGTAAAACCTAACCTCTCTTTAACCCTAACACTAACCATCCCTCTATCCGTAACCTTTCTTTTAACCCTAAAACAAACTCTTCTTGTAAGCTTAACTTTCCCTGTAACTGTAACGCATCTCTCCCCATAGACCTAACCTTCCTTGTAAATGTAATACTTATCCTCCAAGCAACCCTAAAAGGAACCCTCAGTGTAACCTCAACCTTTCCTGTAACGGTAACACTAAAGCAGAGTATACATATATACACATTCAGTTTTTTTTGTTCAACCAGCTGGATAAACAAAAAGAAAAAACAGACACATCCCCACATGCACACAAACTTTGTTGATGCAGGGATCTGTCCCACTGCATTCTGACAGCGGGGGATTATAGTTACACAATATTGTCAACAGTATTGGGACACCTGTCTTTACATGCACATGAACTTTAATGGCATCCCAGTCTTAGGCCGTAGGGTTCAATATTGAGTTGGCCCACCCTTTGCAGCTATAACAGCTTCATCTTCTCTGGGAATGTTGTCCACAAGGTTTAGGAGTGTTTCTATGAGAATGTTTGACCATTCTTCCGGAAGCGCATTTGTGCGGTCAGACACTGATGTTGGATTAGAAGGCTTAGCTTGCAATTCTTCCCAATGGTGTTCTTTCGGGTTGAGTTCAGGGCTCTGTTCAGGCCAGTCAAGTTCATTCACCCCAAACTCGCTCATCCATGTCTTTATGGACCTTGCTTTGTGCACTGATGTGCAATCATGTTGGAACAGAAAGGGGCCATGCCCAAACAGTTCCCACAAAATTGGGAGCATGAAATTGTCCAAAATGTCTTGGTATGCTGACACCTTAAGTGTTCCCTTCACTGGAACTAAGATGCCAAGCCCAACCCACATCATAATCCCCCCTCCACCAAATTATTTGGACCAGTGCATAAAGCAAGGTCCATAAAGACATGGATGAGCGAGTTTGGGGTGAAGGAACTTGACTTGCCTGTACACAGTCCTGACCTCAACCCGATAGAACACCATTAAGATGAATTAGAGCGGAGACTGGGAGCCAGGCCTTCTCGTCCACTTTAGTGCCTGACCTCACAAATGCGCTTCTGGAAAAATGGTCAACCATTCCCATAGACACATTCTTAAAACCTTGTGGACAGCCTTCCTAGCAGATTTTAAGCTGTTATTGCTGCAAAGGGTGGGCAAACTCAATATTGAACATGCCCCTGCCCCATCTATAACTGGCCTTAACAGCAAGGAGCACATGGAAGGGCAAACACACGAAAGAAAAAACCAGCGAAGATTCCCAGCTCAACTCACCAACCAGTCTGCTTACCAACCAAATTAACCTGTCCAACAGTATGCGGTAAAATCGTTAGGGTTAGAACTGCAAGTAATACAGGGTGCCTTGAAGGGGCCTTAGGAGCGTACGCATGCGTTTGCGAATGTGTGCTAACTAAACCCCTGTTTTTAACGCCTACTATTGAACAGGTTAATTCGCAGACTGCTTGGTGAGTTGAGCTGGGAATCTTCTCGGGTTTTGTAAGCTCAATATTGAACCCTGCGGATTAAGACTGGGATGCCGTTAAGGTTCAAGAGTGTGTACAGTCCCAATAATGTTGACGGGAGAGAGAGAGAGAGAGAGGGAGAGAGAGAGAGGGAGAGGGAGAGGGAGGGAGAGAGAGAGAGGGAGAAGGATGGAGAGAGGGAGAGAGAGGGAGAGAGAGAGAGCCTTGACTGACATTTTTGACACTTTTGGGGGTACCAGTGACATTACTACAGTAATCAGTGCTATAAATATGCACTGTTACTGTAAAAATGACACTGGCAGGGAAGGGGTTAATTTTTTATTGGTGATCAAGGGGTTAATGTATGCCTGGTGCTTACTGATGTGTGTGGGGGGAGGGGACTATGTGACACAAGGACAGATTGCAGGTTCAGCTATGCTGAACCCTGCAATCTGACCCTGCCTGTCACTTAGGAGATCCGCCCACTTGTGTTTACACAAGCGGGCGGATCTCCAGACTCGATTCCCCGACGATTGGGGAAGAGCAGCGGCGCCGCCAAGAAAGGGGAATGTCTGGCGACGTAGGTCTACGTCGCCAGACGTTATCGAGCCACTTTGCCGCAGTAGAGCTCTAGTGAGCATCGGCAAAGTGGTTAAAAGGTGGAGGAAATGGAGGTGTTGAAAGCAGCAGCCAACCAGACTTTTTCTTGCATTTTCAGAACAATTAACCTTCGTCTTCTACATTGCATTTACTATACCTTAAATAAAAAATGATAGTTTGTTTGTGTGGACAACTATAAACCATTTTTATAGTATGAAACATGGCATTAATATTTTGTTTTTGATTTAAACACCATTGCTTTCCCTAGGTTTACATTTAAATTGGAGCTAAAACTTGTAATTTTTTAAAATAGATATGGCAAATAAAACAATCCCCCAATGGAATCATAAAATAAGTAATAGTAGCGCAGATATCCTATAATCATCAAAGCATGAAAAAGAGCAAAAAAGTCCTTTCACATTAAAATGTCCATCTTTGTATAAAATCCTGCAACAATCCTCTCCACCAATTTGGGGTCACCAGTGTATTAAGGGGTCACCAGACAGTAAATCCTCCACCGTTGTGATATAGATAGAGATGCTGGAAGTGGTGGCATTTAGGCAGTCCTGGACCTGTGAGTGGGGGATCGTTTCTCAACCTGTACTTTTGGCTCTTTTGATCTCTGTAATAGAGATCATCGCTATCTGATTGCCTCAACAGTAATAAGGCAGAAGGGCCGAAAACCGCAAAAGTCTTAGTGGAGAGGTTTTCTGCCTACCAGGATTCTTTTCCAGTGATAGTTTGCACATAGCCACTGTGATCATGGTGTTTCTAAAGTACCTGAGTACCCTTTGAGGCTAAAGCAGGCAAGTGTCTATAACCAGATGGGAGAATCATGAGGCAAGGGGACGCATGTCTCTGCATAAGGAAATATACATCCAGCAGCTGCAGCTGACCCAGGAGGGAGACTAGTGTTTATACTGGTTTGCCTGTCCTATGAGAATAGGAGGGCCACTTGGTCTGGTGAGTTGCCATCTCTATCTATGTCACAACGGTGGAGGATTTACTGTCTGGTGACCCCTTAATACACTGGTGACCCCAAATTGGTGGAGAGGATTGTTGCAGGATTTTATACAGAGATGGACATTTTAATGTGAAAGGACTTTTTTGCTCTTTTTCATGCTTTGATGATTATAGGATATCTGCGCTACTATTACTTATTTTATGATTCCATTGGGGGATTGTTTTATTCAAGTAATTTTTAAACAGCTAAAGTAGCAGCGATATATCTCTAAACGAGACTCATTTTGATATTTATTTGTGCGCAGGGGATATAGTATATTATTGCCGTTGGGTGCTATTTATATTATATATATTTATTCGATGTGGCAAATAGATTATCAGTAAACAATCATATTAGTTTGTATTAAAGTATATGCGAACTCTCACCTTGTAAAACAACCTATTCGGTTTAAAATAGAAATGAACGGCACAACATTTTAAATACCCCTCCTTTTTTTTTTGTATAACTGATCACATACCTTCTATTCTCAGCTGCATAAGGAGGTCAGAGAGCTGGGGTAGGAGAAACAGCAGTACACTGGTCTTTCCAGTGGGGGGGTCTGGCAGTTAGTTCCCAACTCAGCCACAAAACACAAAACAGACCACACTGTGTCCCATGCCTGGTGTGGTCAGTTTTTAATAGGAAAGCAGAGGGACTGGCAGGAACGCCAGATATTTCACACAAAGGAAGCAATACAAAGAAAACAGGATAGTTTTTCATACAAGTACATGGTACAGCAGGCACATATCAGGAATATTAAATGTTGGGTTGACATATTCTTTAAGTTGAGCATACATGGATCAAAATTCAGGCATTTACACAAGGACAGGCTGAAATTTGATCCATATATGGTCACTGCAGTTGTACAGAAGTCAATCTTCCAATTGGCTTCTTTAGAAGTACTACCACAAGGCAGGATCTGTCTCACTGAAGACCATCTGCAAGCTCTCAAGATGTGAAATGCCCACAATGCTGGTAGCTAGAGATAATGTGGTCTTTGCTTAAGATTTAGATCACATGAAGTCGTTTAGGGCTCTTTCACACGGACGTTCCGTATGTCTGTAAATCACCCCATCCGTTTTGCGGGTGATATACGGACATAATGAATGTCTATGGGATTGCGGATGTCAGCGGATGACCATCCGCTGACATCCGATTTGCATCCCTTCAGTTCTGTTCCGTTTTTTGGAATGGAACAGAACCCTATTTTGTTCCGTTTAAAAAACGGAACGGATGCAAAATCGGATGTCAGCGGTGTCATCCGCTGACATCTGCAATGCCCATAGACATACATTATGTCCGCATATCATCCGCAAACGAATGGGATGATATACGGACATATGGACCGGATGACACAAGTGTCACCCGTGTCCGTGAAAAAAAGAAAAAAAAAAAGTGCCGGAGCGGATCGCAATATGGTCCGCTTCGTGTGAAAGAGGCCTAAGATGAATAATCATTATTCTTCACATAAAAGAGGTGCTTTTTACTTAAAATATTCATGTCATTTTTTGGCTGTCGTGTTCCCTATTGGTTCATAAAAAGCAGCGTTTCTCAATCTTTTTTACCCAGGGGAACCCTTGGAATAATTTTCAGGATTCAGGGAACACCTCATTAAATTCGGGAGGTCAGTGGGAAAAATACTTCTTACATTGGTGGTTAGTGGGAAGAATGCCTCCCTTACAGACAGATAAAAGGATAATTGGTGTCATGTAGCTGGCTCTGCTAGGTGACAATGAACCCAGAACTAGGCAGGCACCATCAGATTGGAGGTCAGTCAGCTACAGCTCAAGGAACCCCTAGCAGCCCTCTTGAGGAACCCCAGGGTCCCTCTAAACCCTGGTTGAGAATGGCTGATAGAAAGCATGACATTTAATGACAAGTTCATTTTAACATTTGACAACAAATACTGTTATATATATATATATATATATATATATATATATATATATATATATATATATATATATATATATATATTTTTTTTTTTTTTTACCATTTCCAGTTATAAGAAAATATTTATCAGAACTTGATCATATGTCCCTCCTATTTACAGATATTCAGGGAACCTGCCAGCATCTGTTACACTGTTTGCGGTGAACAATAGCTTTCATTCAGTGTCGCAATTGTAAATGCAATATCAAACATTTCAGTTTTTGGCATAGTATCATAGTGCATTTTAATGATCAGTGATCCCATAACAATGGACTACTGAAAATAATGGAGTCAAGACAAACCTGAAACCACTTCTTAATGTTTTTTACATGCTTAAAAGGCAACATGCAAAACAAAAACTGACTCAGTATGAAAATGCATCTTGTAGCAATCACGTGTAGGGATTTAACACCATGTGAGATTTTAAGCTCTTGGCAGCAACCACTTTAACCCTTTTTTTTTACCAAGTTTCTTTGCTTTCAAGTAAAATCAATGGGCAGTACGATGGTGCTGGTGGGGTCTCATCCATCTCTGTCTGAGAGTGATTTTGCTGCATATACTCAGTAGCTTGGATGATCTCCTCCTAGTAAGCAACTGTATTACCTAGTGGTATTATTAATAATGATTATTATTAATGATAATGATCATTTTTATACTGCATCCTGAGCCTGTTTACCCACTCCTGGCCAGGATAAATTGTGCCAAAGTTCCTTAGGGATGTCTACCAGTTTTGGCAGCCTACCAGACTGAAATAAGCTGACATGGCACCCAAAATTTATTGGCACATCCAAGTTTTTTTCTAGCATTTCCAAAACTTACAAAATTACAGTTTTAAGTGCAAATTTCAGTATTTAGACTGCAAACAAGTACAACATGCAATTAGCAATGTGATTTAATGTAGAAATTAAGGCAAAAAGCATATTTCATATATTATTTTCAATATAAGAAGTAAGTAGCTCAGGAACAGGACTCAGGAGGGAAAGAAATCAGAATGGGCGCACACACATGAAATGGACTCTCACAGTGACACTGACAGCAGTGTGCAGCAGCACAGATGATGATGACACCTCACCGACACGGCATGTCCCTTCCTGGCTCACAGTGACAGTCTCTCTCCATGCCCAGTGGTCCCTTCAGTCCAAAATCACTGACAGTCCCACTCCCAGCTTGCCTTGCTTCCATCCTGCAGACCCAGACACCAGGTTCTGGCTGCTATGCTCGGCTCCCTTGCACCATGACATCACACAAAACACTCAGGCACCCCCTCTGCCAGACCTGCCCCCCACCGGTGCTACCCGAACACACTATAGCAGGCACTCGGATGGTCTTGGCCGGCTCCAACCGGAACTGCGCATGTGCAGTTCTGAGCCACAGGTCACAGCCATATTTTTTACTGGCAACCTTTTCCTGTCCCTGGCATTTACTGGCAGGAGAAAAGTGCCCATTTTTTTACTGGCTGCCAGTAAAGATACAGAAGGTTGGCAACGTTGATGTCTATCATCAAAGTCCAGCAATTTGTATAGGGATGAACCCAATATAGCATGAAACCTACTCATGTGCATATATTGCTAGAGAGTATGTATGGTCATAAAGCAGTTAAGGTTGACTTACTAAAAGCAAAGAGGCTGTTCACTTTGCAAAGGAATTTTTGCCTTAGCTTAGTGAAGGAGGTGAAGCTCTGCTAAATAACTTTCTCCAGTCCTGTGCAAGCAAAAATATATATATATATATTTTTTTTTCATTGGGTATTCTTTGCAAAGTGAGTGTTCACCACATTCACTAAGCTAAGTGAAAATCTTCTTGCAAAGTGAACAAGCTGCTTATTTTTCGTAAACCAACCCCAGTGTGTGCAAATACTTTTTTTTTCAAGTGAGGAACATTTTTAAAGCATTGCCAGACAGTCCTATTTTGAAACAATGATAGACTGCTAGCCAGGTGAACAAGCTTTAGACTTTGTATAGTGTAGGGGAAACCACAAAACTCATAGGTTTCAGTAACTTTTTCACTGTTGAAGCCATATTGAAAATTATATTTATTTTACAATCATATAGGTTGACAGACATGTTTGGAGAGCAATTAGTCACATTACATTCTGTTGGTTTGAAAACATTTGCTCTAGCTGGCTAGGATACCTAATACAATTTATACATTCTGAAGTGGTTGGCACCTATCTATCTAAGGGCTTTTTCACACGTGCGTTCCGTATGTCCGTATATCACCCTATCCGTTTGCGGGTGATATACGGACATAATGCATGTCAATAGGGTTGCGGATTTCCGCTTACATCCGATTTGTGTCCTTTCAGTTCTGTTCCATTTTTTGGAACGGAACAGAACCTTATTTTTCTTCCGTTATAAAAAAACGGAACGGATGCAAAATTGGATGTCAGCGGTGTCATCCGCTGACCTCCGCAATCCCCATAGACATACATTATGTCCGCATATCATCCGCAAACGGATGGGATGATATGCGGACATACGGAGCGGTGTCATCCGTGTCCGTGAAAAAAAAAGTGCCGCAGCGGAAGAAGAAATCGGAGCGGCTGTGTGAAAGAGCCCTAAAGTTTATTTGAAGTCACATCTTGATTGAAATGCGGAATAGTTGTTCACAATGACTTGCCACTTCCAGTAGTTTGGCTCCTTGGAGTAACAGGTCTTCAAAAGTCTAGATAGCAATCTAACAGCTGGAGGTGTAAATGGCTTTTGAACACAACAGCTGTTATACAATATGACTTCTCACAACATATACATCCAATATATCTGCTTAATCATAAATACATGTTTGATAATCATAAATAAATGTTTAATAAATAAAATGGCTGTCTCCTTTTCCTCATCAATATTATGATAAATATTTTTCTATTCGGCAATTAAACTGTCATGTGTAGATGAGCCCCAAGTGTGGCTGTGCAACTATGATACCCTACCGATAGCTAGTTGTAAAGGGTCAGATAGACCATTGTCCTAATGATATAGGATAGAAAAGTTGCATGTGGTTTTGGTGCAGCAGGTTCCATCTTATCTCACACAAGCTACAAGTTTCGCTCAAATGCCACGTGTTTTCTCATCTGTATAGGAGGTATTTCTTTTATTGTTGTCTAAGGCTGGGTTCACACTTGTGTGAGGATAGACATGTGATTCTCACCGCATTGCTGTGCAGATCACATGCAATGTCTGTGCAATGCCATTTCAGCCATACAAATTGTAAGGCTGAAATCGCATTGCATTTGCACCAAAATGGGGCAGCACCCTTTTTTTGGTCCGCACTGTGATAGGATCGCATGGGTGTTCACACCTTGGCAATCCGATTCCTCCACCATTTGACAGTTCGCACTGCGATCTGCAAACTGATCTGTGGGTGTCATTAACTTTACATTGACACCCTCAGCAATTCACAGATCTCAATGTGAACCAGTGTGCGAATCAGATGCAATGCAGGAACCGGCACTGAATCGCAAGGTTTCCCGTATCACCCCAGTGTGAACCGGGACTAAAACATTTAGAAGGGTGGAACACATAACATAAAAGCTCAGGAGGCCTTTATGATGGCTATTAAATGCAGGGCAGGGTGGGGGAATCTCAACGGTCAGTTTTTTTTTTTTTTTTTTCAACAAGCAGTTTGAACAAATAAAACCTGACAGGTCCCCCAATCAACACAATTGATGTGTGATACAAGGATCTCCCCTGCCACGCTATTGTATCCATCAGAATACACAGATCAGTATTGCAGCCATTGGATGAAAGCACTGATTGAATGCTGGTTTTCCAGCTTGACCAATCAAGAAAAGACAGCAGTACACATGGACCAAAAGTCTTACTGAACCGGCCGATTTTTAGTCTGTGTAAACCCTGTTTAAATCTAAACAGATAGGAAGGCAACGCAATGCTGATTTGTCCAGTGATCTGGTTTAGATCTTAGAACATGAACGAGACCCTGATCATTTATTTCAACAAATATCTTCCGACAAGGTTTACATGTAAAGTTAAACTCTAGGCAAAAGAAAAATAGGGGCATTAGCTATTGTGCCTCTTCTAATGTGTATCCCACTTGTGACTATTACTTTGATTATGAAAACAGTTAGATTTATGCACACCCTAAAGCCGGGTACATACGGGCTAAATGTTGAGAGATATTTGCCGGTTCAAAAAAAACAAAAAAACAGCCGACATTTGGCCCGTATGTATGTCGGTCTTTCCGACAGAAGTTTGGCTGGCTTCTGTCGGACGTGCATGTTGGAAAACCAACAGCCAACGGACTCCTGATCAGCACTTCCAGCCATTGGCAGAGAGCGCTGATTGGAGTGTTCTGGCGGGGGGCCATCCCCCTGTCATAACACAATAGCTCAGCAGGGGAGATTGCTGTACTAACTTTGCATAGTTAGTATAGCAACTCCGACCAGAGCTGAAAGGTTTTTTTGCCTTCAACCCACTGGTGTATACCAGGATTTACGGTGAAGTAAAATTTTTGTAATCAATATATTGTTTTTCCATAAAGCCTTTTTCTATTTGTTCAATACCGGTTGTTCTTTGTTTACGATTTCTTGCGGACCTTCTGTCAATTTTCTGCATATGCGGACATTATTCTAGAGGAACACACTCCCCTTCTCATTGTGGAAAATGTGGGGTGACGGTATACATTGATTCCAGGGTTTGGATTGACAAATCTCCCCCCAGGTCCATCATATGGAGGTGCAGTTTTGATAATTATTTTATTGTTTTGTTTATTTACTGTGAAGTAAGCATGGAACTTCTGCTGCTTAAACTGACAGTTGGGGCTGGAGCACAGCGAGCATGGCTAGTTGCTCACTCTGCAGCACCTCCATTCTTTACATGTCTTTGAGAGGATATAAGGCATTCTCTGATTGGACAAGGGGAGATTCTGACGCTTCAGCTCCCCTTGTCCAATCACAGAATTCCCTATATTCTTTCAAAAGAATATGTAGTCAGGTGCTGGGCTACAGCAATATGGAGAAGGAGACATTGCCTTTTATTCTTCTCTCCCTCTACTGAGATATTGATGTTATGCTGCACCATTCTCCCCCCGGCCATCAGGGGGAGAACTAAAGCCAGGCAAGCCCAGAGACTTCACTGCAGAGCGCTAAGAATCCTGGGAATTGTAGCTGGAGATGGCAGCCATATAATGGGATGAATATACAAACATGTAGGTCACTAGACTGCTACATCACCCTCTGAGTAAAATGTCTGCAGCTGGAATGAAATGTAATGCCAGGAAAGAGCAGCTTCAAAGTCTCCACTGGGACAGTGGGAAAAAAACCATAAAGCCATAACACTAGCAGGTGCTCCTAGAAAAGCACATAAAAATATAATCTGTAGGTATGATGTGTGCAAGGGGCTGTCATCAGCCCCTTTCACACATCATACTAGGGCCCGTGGCCACCCGTTTTGCGTTGGGCCATGGGGAGTTGGTCCGGAAGGCAGGACAGATGAATATGCTGTCTGAAAGCATCCACCTCCCCCGCCGCTGGCCACGCTGCCAGTGCTTGTGGCTAGTTGGTAGTACCGCCGTTGTCCCACCAACCTATCAGGTGCTTGCCCTGCCCCCCAGGCCCTGACCTTCAGAGTAGGAGAGAATGGAACTTCCTCCTCTAATCCTGCCCAGTCTCAGTGCACCAGCTTCCTCGTGTATGTCTTATAGCTAAGAAGAATTGGAAGAATTGGATCATAATGTAAGGGGGATCTATGGGGACCCTGCTCTAAAGGGGGTCCGATGGGGGCCATGCTCTAATGGGGATCTATGGGGGCTCTGATCTAAAGGGAGATCTCTCTGAACCCTGCTCTAAAAGGGGATCTCTGGGGACCCTGCTCTAAAGGGGGATCTCTGGGGGCCCTGCTGTAAAGGGGGATCTATGGGGACCCTGTTCTAAAGGGGGATTTATGGGGACTCTCCTCTAAGGGGAATCTCTGGGGACCCTGTTCTAATTTGGGATCTATGGGGACTCTGCTCTAAAGGGGGATCTTTGGGGACCCTTCTCTAAAGGAAGATCTATGGGGTCCCTGTTCTAAAGGGGGATCTCTGGGGACCCTGCTCTAAGGGGAATCTTTGGGGACCCTTCTCTAAGGGGAATCTCTGGGGACCTTTCTCTATGGGGAATCTCTGGGGATCCTTTTCTAAGGGGTAGCACTGGGGACCCTGATACAAGGGGAATTACTTTGGACCCTGCTCTGGGGATCACTGGGAAACCTTTGCTAATGGGGATCTCTGGGGACCCTGATCCAATGGGGGGGGGGCACTGGGGACCATAATCTAAGTAGGATCTGTGGGGACCCTGCTCCAAGGGGGAGCACTGGGGACCCTGATCAAAGGAGGAGCACTGGGGACCCTGCTCTAAGGGAGAGAACTGGGGACCCTGATCTAAGGAGGGGCACTGGGGACCCTGATCTAGGGAGGAGCACTGGGGACCCTTCCCTAAGGTGGAGCACTGGGGCCCCCTCTTTAAGGGAGAGCACTGTGGACCATGATCTAACGGAGAGCACTGGGGACCCTAATCTAAGGAGATCTCTATCGAACCTGCTCTAAGGGAAAGCACTGAGGACCATAATCTAATGAGTTATCTGGGGACCCTGATCTAAGGGGGATATCTGGGGACCCTGATCTTAGGGGGTTCTCTGGGAACCCTGATCCACATCGTCCATGTCTACAAAGGACTTTGATGCTGCTGCCTCAATATAACCCAAAAATATAAAAGGTAAGATTTTTGAAAATCTTTCAAACATTTTATAATAGTATACCACAAGCAGTCTTTATGTAAATGTTATTTAAAACCTTTATTGTACTTGTAGAACTAGGCCAGAGACTAGACAGAGTGTTTTTTGATGGTTTGTGCATGTATGTGGCGCACACTAGCACAGTATGCCCTTAACTTGCAGGGTGACCTGATTTTTTTTTTTTTTTTTTAGCTAGACTTAACTCATTTATGTAAAACATTTACCCCAAAAAGGTAAAAAAAAAATAATAAAAAAAAAAAAAAAAACATTGCTGTAACTGCTTAAAAAGTGTTAGCGTGAATTTGTGTTAATTTTGCAGTCAGTTCTATCTAAGGTGTCCTTTTATGAACGGGTGAATTTTTTTCTCCGTTGGCTTCTCTACAGTTCTCCAGGGAAAATGATCACATCTGGCACCCCTTTTATGAATGGGAGAACTTCAGTTCGCCCAGGGTGATCAGAGGAGAACGGTTTTCTCGGAGATCTGTGTAGAAGTCAATGGGGCGTCTGTAATCTCGTGAGACAAAGCGAGATTACAGTAGTATGAAAATCCCTGGCGCGCTTTAACAAGCAGAGATAAATTATCACTGCTGAGTACACCAGGTTAATAAATAATAGTCCCCTTACATATATATATATATATATATATATATATATATATATACACTGAATACACACACACATACATTGTATATATATATACACATTAAATAGATATCTACGTGTATGTGTGTATATATTGTAAGGGATTAGCTCGGTGGTAGGCGTAGATGACTCCTTGGGGGGTGCGTTTTCACAGAGAAATAGCCCAAAAGTGCTTGCAAACAACAGGTTTATGGTTTATTCTTCCAATTTCTTCAAACAAGTGCATGCAGCAAAACATCAAAATAAAATAAAACACAAAATAAATCCTTGCCTCTGTGGGCGGCTACCTTCTCACGCTGGAACCTACCTAAGAAGTCTTCCCAACCTACTGTTGGGCCGACACTGCTGATCCTACAGCAGACACTCAAATGTCCATTTGTTTGCTTTTCACACAGCACAAACATTGTCCATTGAACATGTCCCTTTGTTTTCTTTCACACAGAAACACTTCGTCTTCTCACCTTTGAGACGTCTTCACTCGTTTTTACCCTCCTGAGCTCACACCGCTTCAGGAGGTCTTCCCCATGCTCACTCAGCTTTCAGGGGGCACACAGGACTGTCCTCTACCCACATGGCGTCAGGATGCAGCCGTTTGTCTGCCTTCCTCTCCCAGCCCACACGGCGACAGGAGGCAGCACTCAATAGATTTTCTCTGGACAAATTATAGAGGCCTTGATCTCCTCATTCTGAACAGCTGAAGGCCTTTCAACTTCTTTACACCTTCCTGCTGCCTTTGGCAGCCGACACCCTATAATAATTAGTGAACTTTTCAAAGCAGGTGGGAATGTGTCTCCTCTCAGTGACTACATTCCCAGATTTACCTGACTTCCTGTCACATACCCCCCCCTCTTGTTTCAACCCTAGGGTTGGGACACATATTTCCAGGCACGCATGTGTCAGGCACTGCTGACTCACTGATAAGCCTCCTATTATCCTCAAGCTTCCGGATGAAACTGTTTTGTCATCTTCATTGACGGATTTCTCATAAATGCCACACAGTTTGTCTCTCATCTCATATACACATTCTTCAACTGCATTTTTGGCATCATTTTGCTCCTTCTCGTTTTTGTCATCTTCATTGACAGCTTTCTCATAAATGTCAGACAGCTTGTCCCTCATAACCGTCTGTCCAATCCACCATGGAGGACCGTGATCCATAGGCAACTCAATTGGGCTAGTCTTAATGTCTAATTCTTAAGACGCCTCTCTCTGCAATCCATAAATGTTTTCCACAAAACTTTGAGAACCTTTGCTTCACTAAGCTTTGTTCCAAGTAGGGACTCTTGACATCCCTCTGTGACTTGAGTTGCCTCTCCATACAGCTGTACACAATCATTGACTTTTTGTTGTAAAAGGGAATGATCTTCCTTCTTGAGCTTTGCTTGCTCTAAGATGCTGTGCAGAGGATTTTCCAATTGAGACAACAGGCTGTCACACATTTCTTCAAAGTGACCCCTGTTCCTTTTCCCAGAGACATCAATATCATTCACCAAACATTTCATATTCATAGGCAGATCTGAAGCATTTGCACTCATCAACTTCTTAAACTTTTCGCCCTCCTGAGCGAGTCGCAGTAAAGGCCTACTATTTGATTTGATATTGAGTTTATATTTCTTGCCAAACTCTTCACAGAAGAAGCCAACCAGAACATCATCAACTTTCCTTCCACCAACATAGGGGTCAAAGGCAACAACACAGTTGAACCCAGCGATCTGGGTGGTATCCATTATAGACCTCCTCTCTGCATCAGTGAAGAAGCATGGAACTGCAACACATTCTTTTACAGGTTTCTTCAATGCACTTTCTGCTGAACTATTTGACCGCTCAAAGTCACCTAGTTCCTTTTCTCTATCTGAATTCCACATGGAATGCATCTTAAGATCACGATCAAACTTCTGCCACCCGTCTTTCACCAGTTCCATTTTCGAAACACTCCCTGAAAGGCACTTATTCATTTGCTTCATGTTTTCACCAACAGCCTTAGTTTTCTCCACTAGGTGGCGTTTGCTTTTTTCTCCCAGATTTATATCACTTGCTTTAGTTTTCTCCGCTTTAGTTTTCTCCACTAGGTTTTCAGCCTGAACTGAGAAATCATCACATTTCTTACACAACTCTTTTGTTTGCTGAAGCTCTAATGATACATTTTCCAATGCTTGAAGTTTTTGAAGGAACGGTTTATTCCAAAGGGGTGATTCAAGCCACGTGTCATCACATTTCTGAGGCTCACTCAGGACAGACCCCAAAACACTGATCCTTTTAAAAACTGCATCAGGCACACTATCCCCTCTTTGGGACAGATCCTCTGTTGCCTGGAATTCCTCTTCCAGTTCCTGCAACGGAATCTTCATCTCTTCTACTTGCTGTTCTAAGGCTCGCTTAGACTTTTCTAGCTCCTGAACGCTTTTCACAACATCATCCTTGGAGCTGACCAAATCTTCCATTTCTGTACACAGCTGTTGGTTAACTCTTTCTAGTTCAACCTTACACTCTAGAGCTTCCTCCAAAGAGCGAGCCAAGAACAGGGCTTTGCTCTCGTTATCACGCACCTCCGTTTCTGCACGGGCGCGTTCTTCTGCATATTTTGCAGACACAGTCTTCTCTTCACCAAGCATCTGATCAAACTTCTTTTTCACATCTTCAACACACTGTAATGAACCAACGCTTTCTTCCATGCGTTTTTTCATATCCGCTATCTGAGCTTGCAATGTTGCGACTTGCTCTGATAGGTTTTTCTTTGCTTCCGCCTCCTCTTTTAATTGTTCCAGGAAGCCATTTTTCTCATCTTCCATTTGTTTGAGCTTTGTGCTAAAACTCAGCCTTTGACACCTCTCTTCCTGTAAGAGTTCCTGCGTGTCTTGCAGCTGCGATTCCAAGATAGAAAAATCTTCCGCAATTTCTCTAGATTTGCTGTCTGCTTGAGAAAGCCGATTTGTGACACTGTCCAACTCAACCTGCAATCGGTTTGCCTTCTCTGACAGCTTAGCACACAATCGGTCACCTTCTGACACCTTGACTTGCGATTCCAGAAGCTGTGCCTCTACTTTTTCCCTCTTATGTTCACAATCTCCTTTTCCCTGCATAAGAGCTTTCACCTCATTGGCTAGCTTCTGGGAATGAGACCGTAATTCTGCCACACAGGCTTCTTTCTCCTTTAACTGCTGCTGGAAACGTTGGGCTTCACCTTTCCAACTTTCACAGTCCGTACGCAATTCATCTACCACATTGCTCAAAGTGGTGAGCTCATACACAGTACTCAGTAATTTAGCCTCTCTTTCACTTTTCTCGTTGTCGATGAGAGACAATGTCGTTTTCAGAGCGACATTCTGTTCCTGCGACTCCTGCAGGTCTATTTTTGTAACTTCCAAACACTGAAGACTTTTTTCCAGCTGATTACGCAACTCCAACATTTCACACATGCTTTGCTTCTGCAAAGTCTGAATTTCACTTTCCTTTTCCATGAGGATGGTATCTTTCTCCATTATAGTCTCTCTGCGTTTTTGCAACTCGACCAAAAGAAGAGCAGTGGATTCTTCCCACTGTGACACATGAGACTTGAGTAGTTCATTCATTTCCTGCAAGTTTCTATGCTCCATTTTAAGCAATTCCAAGGCTTGTTCCTTTTCTTCCATTTTCCGTTGCAAGGCATCCAACTCAGCCCTGCACACATACTCGGTTTCCTCCAAACCGATGGCCTCCATTGGCTGCTGGCGTCTCTGTTTCCAGCCTGCCATGCTCGCTTGGTGAGCCTTTTGTTGAGCTGCAAAGCTCTGCTGAAAATCCGCATTTGCCTGCTGTTGAGCTGCATTTGCCTGCTGTTGAGCTGTATTTGATATAATCAGTTGTTTCAACATCTCCTCCATTTTGAGTTTACTTTTCATCTGAGCACACTGCGTCTCCATAGCAGTTTCATCAGTGTTGCTAGGGACAACAACCTTCCTCTTTAGTAGACTCTCTTTAGGCATGGATGGGGCTGGTTCAGACGGTAACATCCCCTCCATCCATAGAATCCGGTCTCTCATTTCATCTATCTTTGCATTCTTCAGGCGTTTTGAACGCCCCATCTTCAATAACTCCACAAACAAATTTTTCACAGTCCAGCAAAAAAATTTTCAGACCACTGTCTCTTTAACACATGTAGTTGTTCTCTCTCTTGCAAGATCTCTTTTCCTGCGCACACAGTTTGTGCAGTCACTTGCACCAGACACAACAAAGTTCATCAAATAATTTTGAGACCGCTGTCTCTTTAAAACACTTTTTTTTTTTCTGTCAGGATCTTCTCTCCTGCACACATAGATTGTGCAATCTCATGCACCAGATAAAGTTCATCAAACATTTGCACTTCCTTGCAGGGATCTCTGCTTATGCCCACTGCATACCTCCACCATATGTAAGGGATTAGCTCGGTGGTAGGCGTAGATGACTCCTTGGGGGGTGCGTTTTCACAGAGAAATAGCCCAAAAGTGCTTGCAAACAACAGGTTTATGGTTTATTCTTCCAATTTCTTCAAACAAGTGCATGCAGCAAAACATCAAAATAAAATAAAACACAAAATAAATCCTTGCCTCTGTGGGCGGCTACCTTCTCACGCTGGAACCTACCTAAGAAGTCTTCCCAACCTACTGTTGGGCCGACACTGCTGATCCTACAGCAGACACTCAAATGTCCATTTGTTTGCTTTTCACACAGCACAAACATTGTCCATTGAACATGTCCCTTTGTTTTCTTTCACACAGAAACACTTCGTCTTCTCACCTTTGAGACGTCTTCACTCGTTTTTACCCTCCTGAGCTCACACCGCTTCAGGAGGTCTTCCCCATGCTCACTCAGCTTTCAGGGGGCACACAGGACTGTCCTCTACCCACATGGCGTCAGGATGCAGCCGTTTGTCTGCCTTCCTCTCCCAGCCCACACGGCGACAGGAGGCAGCACTCAATAGATTTTCTCTGGACAAATTATAGAGGCCTTGATCTCCTCATTCTGAACAGCTGAAGGCCTTTCAACTTCTTTACACCTTCCTGCTGCCTTTGGCAGCCGACACCCTATAATAATTAGTGAACTTTTCAAAGCAGGTGGGAATGTGTCTCCTCTCAGTGACTACATTCCCAGATTTACCTGACTTCCTGTCACAATATATACATGTATATATATACATAAATATGGCAGGGGGACATGATTACTGTGTTGGGGGGTCTGAACGAGGAAGAAGGAAGTCCATAATCTTCCTTTTTCCCCCTCAGTTCTCCCCCGATTCTGTCTTCACTCCCCGCTTCACAAGCTCCAAGCTGGTGAATCTGGGAGTGTGAATTCTGACACAGATCGACAGTGAAGTGCGGGGATCGCAGCTTCATAGTCTGGCTGTTTCTGTGTCAGTCAATGACAGATTCCCGTGTGAAGAGATGATCAGCGGAGAACATGTTCTCCCCCGATCATTTCTGTTTCATAAACTGAGAATGATCGGAAATGAGCTGTGATCAGCAGGATCACTGGTCATCTCCATTTCATAAAAGGACACCTAATTCCGGTAATATAACACTACCCTCTTCCCAGACTGGCAATGCTGCTGTCCAAGTGTGTCCCTGTTGTCTCTGTGGTTGAAGGAAATTATTGTTGGTTAATGTTTTGCCTACCTTAGCTGCAACTTATGAAAATGTTGTTTTTGGGTTTACTACTGCTTTCATTTTCCTGAATGGACTAATGACTAACTGATCAATAAAATATTACTTTAAAGTGTAACTAAACTTATCAAATTAACTGTTTCTCTAAAAAGTTTAGTTCGCTTGTTGTGAATGACAACAGTCACAATTGCCTGTGCTCTCAGCCAAACTATCAAATCATTAAATGACTGTTGTCATAACTGATTACAGTTGCAGTTTCTTTGGCTGTAAAGGATATGAGGGTTTAGTTTCATATTAACAAACATAAAGCGTGCTGTTGATTTGAATTGCTAGCTTTATAAAGATTCTTTGTGGATCCATGGTTAACCAATAATTATTTAACTGCTTTATGCCCGCCGTATAGTGAAATGAGTGATGCCGGGTGTCCCTCGGACACAGTTCCGAGTACCGGAAAACTGGATTTCCGGTACTTGGAATGCAGGTGGAAAGCAGAACGGCATCCCCTGCTCGGCAGTGGCGTAGCGTGGGGGGTGCTGGGGGGGCCAGCCGCACCGGGTGCAAAATCTGGGGGGGGCGCAGTGTCATGCTGCCATTTAGGAGCCTGCTCAGCCACCCTTAGTGTAGGAATCAGGTAGGTCTCTGTAGTGGTTAGTGTAATTGTCAGGTAGGTTTGTGTAGTGGTCAGGTAGGTCAGTGTATTGCTCAGGTAGGTCTGTGTAGTGGTCAGGTAGGTCAGTGTAGGTGTCAGTATAGAAATTAGGTAGGTCAGTGTAGTGATCAGGTTGGTTAGTGCAGGAATAAGGTAGATCAGTGTAGGTGTCTGTGTAGTGGTCAGGTAGGTTTGTGTAGTGGTCAGGTAGGTCTGTGTAGGTGTCAGTATAGTAATCAGGTAGGTCAGTGTAGGAATAAGGTAGGTCTGTTTAGTGATTAGCTAGGTCAGTGTAGGTGTCAGTGTAGTGGTCTAGTAGATTTGTGTAGGGGGCGCAAATTACTTACCTTGCCCCGGGCGCTGACAACCCACGCTACACCACTGCTGCTCGGATATCGTTCCAGTTTGTTAGCCGGGTGAATGCGGATAACTTCAACTGTAAGTCAACACATGCTATAGTAAAATTAGCACCATGAGAAGCTCTTTTGTCTCTCCCATCTGCTAATGACTGTCTGACTGCTGGCATAAGTATATGGATCTACTGAGGGGAACCTCAAGGGGAATCGATATTTGTTCAATCAGTGTCTGATTTTACTGCCTGTAATGTGGGTCAAATCCATCTGGTGAGCAGTTAGTGTGTGCATAAGGACTCTGGTGAAGGTTTCTGGTGGAGGCTACACCTATCTCCGCTAGCCCTGGTGATTCAACACAAAGGGAAAGAGAAGAGTTTCCTATTACATATGAACTGGATTTTATTTATACATAGTTTTCATGCTGATTTCATTTTTTGGTCAAGATTTGTTTTTGGTCACTGAAGGAGATTCACATATCGTTTATGGACTAATTTGATCACTATTTTTATGCATTATATATGTATATGAGCGCGGTCCATAACCCCTTTTTTCTTATTACTGAGCGATTTATTGCTTTTTTGTTGTGCTGCTCATTTATTCACTCATTTATTTATTTATTTATCTATTTATGTATGTGATTATTTATCAATTATTTTTTTTATTTAAATTTTTATTGAATTTTCAGAAAACATGGTACAGAAGAGAAACAGAACAAGTGTAACAATGAACATCATTCAGTCATTATTTATTAATTATTTAATCAACACTAATTTATACACAACAATTATTTATTTTTACTTCCCACCTATTTTGTAGGTTAGTATAGCATAAATTATTTATTTATTTATTGTGTTGACACTTTACACTTAAAGCGGTGTTCCGGCCTCAAAAACAACTTTGCACCATCCGCTTGATTTTTTTTACCTGAAAAAGAATTGGATATTTTTTTTTCAGGTAAAAAAAATCAAATGGATGGTAGTAAAAAAAGTTTGTATACAAAAAAAGAATTGGATAGTTAAAATTTTTTTTTGATTTACTTACCTTGTTTTTCCTTCCTCTTCCTCCCTCTGCGGCCGCGGGCCGCACCGTCTTTCCTGGGAGATGAGCGTCATCGCTCCCAGGAGTCAATGCGCCTGCACCGGCCCTGCTCGGCATGCCCAGAAGCTGTGCAGGAATGACGCGCCTGCACCGAAAGTGACGAGCAGGGCTGGTGCAGGGCATTCTCGGACTCCGACGTCACCGAAGAGGACGCTCCGGCTTCAGCTGCCCACACCTAAGATGGCAACGCTGGACAAGACATTTTCAAGGTAAGTATTTCTTCTAAAAGGTAAATGAAACAGGGGACAGTTCAGAGGCTATCGTTGCTGAAATGCACTAGCCCTGACTGTCCCGGGGGTATTTATAGCTAAAAAATGTTTTTCAGGGTGGAACTCCGCTTTAAGTCACAACATTTTTCCTATGCGCAGTTGCATTAGTGATTAGCAATTTTATACAATATAAATTGTTAGTTTTGCTTTGTATCTGGTAAAGAGTATTTCCAAAAGCAAGTAAAATTAATTGAGCTGCTAACGCTATCTAGCAAACTGTTAAAATCTGCTAATATTAGAAAGTTAATTGAAGTTACAATATAAGGCCTCATGTACACTGCAGCTGGTAAACAGACGTTTAGGAGCTGTTTGGCATTTTTTTTCAGCAGCCCCTGAACTCTCCTCAATATTATCTTATGTGTACATGTACACACAATCATTTATAGTAGTTTAGAAGCAGTTGAGTTTACTGATGTTCAGGAAGGTAATTTGCCAGCATTTCAAACATCAAATGCTTGTAACTGCTTGTACATGCGTGTAAACGTTAAATTACAGCGTTAAGCTGTGTCAAGCGTTTTTTTTCACATGTCAAAATCAATGGTTCCCTATGAGAGCCGTCTTAACTGATCCGACTTTCTGACTTGTGGTGCGACTTGTGCACTGAGGACCCCCCAAGATCCATACCAGGCCCTTTGAGTCTGATATGGGTCTTGAAAGGGAACCCCACGCCAAAAAGGGGAAAAAAACAGCGTGGGATCCAAAACCGAAGGGTCTGGTATGATTTTAAGTGTAAAATCCACACCAAAAAAAAA
Source organism: Pelophylax lessonae (assembly GCF_965119305.1). NCBI lineage: Eukaryota > Metazoa > Chordata > Amphibia > Anura > Ranidae > Pelophylax > Pelophylax lessonae. The sequence goes on along the minus strand of NC_138768.1, from coordinate 600,288,869 downwards.
ATGATACCAGACCTTTATACATTTTGACTCAAAGGACCTAGTATGAATCTTGGGAGGTGGGGGACTCCACGCTGTTTTTGTTTTAATTTTGACGTTGAGTTCCCCTTCAAGATTCTCAGAGCACAAGCTGCATGCATGATCATGATAATCCGACTTGGATGCAACTTCTATTTAAATCAAGAGGTTGAAAGTCAGATCAGTTAAGACAGGTCTCATAGGGAACCATTGATTTTGAATAGAGGCAGAGAAATGCTGCTAAAAGCTAATACTGCTAAACGTGCATTATTGTCAATGCAAAAAAGCTTCTAAAAGCATGTTCTTACAGTCACTTTTTGCTGGTGTTGGTAGTGGCTTTGCATCTCGTTTTTTCTAACTCCCTCTGTGCATGAGGCTTAAGGATGGCAAGTCATCCCTACAATCTGATTGTACAATATCTAAGCAATTTCAATCAATTCAATCAATCAGTTTTCATACAATCAACCATGCCCTTGTACGATAAGGTTATAAGTAGATCTAAAGAAGACTGTACAGTCAGATTATAATGTAAGGTAAGAAACCTTCCATTTGCTGCCCCCACTCCAAACACTCACCTCTCGATCCAGCGCAGTGCTTGTTTGCAGCAGCATTGGTCTCACTTCTCTCACAGGACATACTGAGAGCAGGGGGAGCCATTGGCTCCTGCTGCTGTCAGTTAAACCCAGTGAGGAGGGACCAGGGGTGTGGTGCAACCACGCTATGTGCACCTCCGTAGAGAGAACAGCACCAGTAGGGTTTTTTTTTCAACCAGCAGGTTGAACTGACTCATGTATGATCTACCAATGGAGGGATGATGTATATTGCATCCAAGCAGACTCAACAGAAACATAGATGGCACATCAGTGTTTTTTCTAGGTTTGCTAGAGCACTAAGGCAGAAGAGGGCACATTAAGCAACAGCCCCTGTGCAAAGGTACTGTAAGCAGGGGTTTCAAGAAAAAGGGCATCGGTCACCTTGACCACACACAATATTATCTCAAGCTTTCAAAAACATAATATATTCATGGAATGGCAGTACAATTTATTTAGCAAAATAGCCAAAGATGTTGTAAAACATTCCTTTCTTGGACATCATTATCCAATATTATGTCTTTTACCTGCAGATTTCTGAGTATGCAGAAAGCCACATATTTAGAAACCAAGCTTTCTCAGTGGCTTTGTATTTCCTGCTTTCACTTACCCAATGTGCAAACAAACAAAAGTCCATAACCAAATTAACATCAGCTCAAGTATCATAATTACATAGTTACATAGTAGGTGAGGTTGAATAAAGACATTAGTCCATCCAGTTCAACCTGTGTAGGTGTGTGTGGCCGTAATCACCTCTCATACCCCTGAACGTTCTGATTCTTGAGATGTACGTCTAAGAGTCTTTTGAAAGCCACCATACTTCCCGCAGAAACCACCTCTTGTGGTAGAGAAGTCCACAAATTGGAGCTCTAACAGTAAAGAACCCCCCTCGTTGCCTAAGGTTAAAACGCTACAGATTCATGTACCTGTTCTTGAATTTCAGGGGAAGAGGTGTAAGGGAATCTTAAAGAGTATCTAGGGCACTCTTTATGAATCCCCCCCCCCCCCCACAGGATTTGTGATGGTATATTGTCTTTCTCATACTTCCTGGTATGCATTTCAGCATCTTATATCATATCACCAGTCAATAAAAATCCCTAGTGCTAATTGTTAACTTTGACTTTATAGGGCCTGATTTACTAAAGCGTTAAGTGAGGTGAAGAACATTGCAGTAACCCATATGTATTTTAAACATCTGGTCATGGCCAAGTCAATTTCTGTTTGTTTAAAGTACGTAAACCCAATCACTAAACTCTTATATACTATAACATAGTAAGGTAATATCAATATTTGAAAACATATCTGCAGTTTTAATATAAAACAAATCTCTACCTCATTGTCCATGTTGTCCTCTATGTTTTCTTCTGATCCTGGCCACCACCCATTTTCTGGGTTGAATGACGTCTTGCACCACTGAAGCCATGGTAACCTCAGCACTCCAGCTTTTGTGGAACTTTAGGTATTATGATGCATTGCAAGCCTCTGCCTGCTACGGCCATGACTTGCAGAGGCAGAAGCATGATGGGATTTGTAACGTTTACCACAGCTGGAGTGCTGAGATTGCCTACCCTGATATAACGCACTTCCTGTGGTCCCAGACTGTCAAGGGACAGTCTGGGGGTGCATCATCATGCTGATCTGGGCACACAGGATAAGGCTGACACCAGAGCAGAAAAGGAAAGGCCCTAGGATGTCAGATGACCGGATAAAAGAAAGATGAATTTAAGGTATATATGAAGTGAATTTTTAAATATGCAACTCTCTTTAACATAATAACTGATGATGATCCCTGGGTTCCTCTCTAAAATTAAAAAAGTAATTTTAAGACATTGCTTGTTGGCTGTTCGTGTTGCCACCTCCTGTCATTAAAAACCAACCTCTCCTCTACATATATTGGTGTGGTCCCAGGTACTCAACGAAATGATGGTAATTGAGATCATAATAGCAGAAGACACCACTGATTCAGACAAGGTCCGCTCCTCTTGGACCCGTTGGAGGGTTTTTTGAGCCTTAATCTCTCAGTGAGTTGACCTTCCCTCCCTCGTCAGTCTTTATATTTCTTCAAACATTTCCAGAACTTTTAGAACATCCACATCCCCTTTTGTGTGTTCCAGTGGCAGGGTAGGCTCTCCCCCCCCCCTTTTTTTCAATGTTTCAATGTTTTTAATAGTGTTAAACGGAAAGCTATAATGGTTTGGATTCCCTTTTTATTAAAGTTTTTGAATTTTTAAATCAATATTTTTCATGGTACGGTACAGGTCAACTATTGATGATAGGGAGCTGGTAGGCAAGGTGTGCAGCCATGATGAGGTGATGATGTCAGTAATATGCAGCCAATCACAGCGCAGCAAGGTCAGGGGTCAGTCTACAAGCACCATGACCCATGTAAAGCCCTGGCTTTGGTTGGTATAAAGTGAATTAAGTGCTTTAGTGAAGATATCCTTTAAAGCTGAACTTCAGCCTATTCTTTGGTCTCGCACAGTTCTACAAGCCCTTCTCCTGTGCTGAAACTGCTTGTTTTTATTTCACTGCATATTGTAAGCGTCTTTCATTCACTGGATTACACTGGATTTTAATCTTGGATGCTCAGCAGTGTGCTTAGGAACACTCAATTCTCTGGACAGACATCCACCCATAAATTAACTACTCTCAAGAGTAAGCACACTGCTTGCATTGGGGCTGAGAGCACTTTAGAAGAATACAGAAGGTCTTATGATGTTTTTGGGAGGCTATGTACAGCACCCTGCCTGCCCTTCCCACCATCCATGATCTGCCTGTATTTCATAGCATAAAAACAGAGACCCAGTGATGATGTCACTAGGTCTAGACAAAGGTATGTCATGAAAATTGAAAAGTTCTATGTAAAAATGATTTTAGCTCGTTAATAAAGAGGGAAAATGAGGAACCAGCTAAGTATAAATATAAGCACACTAAACTTAAGCATTTTCAGCTGGGCCGCTTCCCTTTCCCCCTGCCATTTCCATTGGCATATGTGTGTGAGTTTAGTCCAGGGCCGGAACAAGGGGTGGGCAGAAGGGACAGACTGTAGTATCATGTGAGGTGGGGAATGCCACAAGGAGATTGGGGGGAGGGGATTTGGGTTGGAAGGGGGAATATGGGGGACAACAGGGGGTAAGCATAGTACTAGGATGGAAAATTTAAGAGTTAAGAGTGGTGACTTGTGTAGGAAGTGGGGATGAGGGGAAGAAGACTTGTGCTAGGAGAGGGGATTTAGGGGGAATTTGTGCTGGGAGGGGGGATTTGAAGTGGGGGGAGAAGATGTGTACTAGGAGAGGTGGATTTTTGTTTGGGGGGGATTTGGGGGATGGGGGGCAAAGATTTGTGCTGAGAGGGTGGGATCTTAGGAGGGGGCGGATTTGTACTGGGAGGAGGGGGAACTTATGCTTAAGGGGTAAGCATGCAGATTAGTGTTCAGTTTTTTTGTTGGGTAATTTCTGCTGGCACACAATGCTCATAATTCTTGAGGGGTGGGGGAAGCAGTTTGCCACGTTTGCCTTGGGCTCTAGATGACCTTGTCCTGGTATTAGTACAGTCATTTTGGCAATTCCGAAATTCTTACACTGAGCTGCACATGCGCAGATCAGTGTACCGTGCGAACAGGCAGGTGAGTAACTTTAATGCTGAAGAAACGGAGCGTGTCTCTTCTGCATTAAAAATTCTGCTTATTTGCAATTTTTTTATTTTTTTTTAATTTTTGTCAAGTTCCATTTTAAGTGTTTACCTCTACAAGAGGAGGAAGTCTAGTACATGCCACTTCACTTTTGAGGATTAATTTAAAAAGGTGCAACTGAGCCAAGAACATTTACAGGAATGTTCCACCTATTTGCGCTTGTGACATTCTTTTGTCTCCAATTGATTGATGTGAAAAGCATAAAGGCATCATATCATAAGTCAGATGGTAATTCCAATAAGACATCATGACGAGACTAACAATGTGTTTCTTTATACAGGATGCATTCTGTTTGGAATCTATTGCTGCAAAATTACAGATTTAATTTTCTTACACAATGACTGGTTTTGCTGTCCATGCTGAAATAATATCATCATTGGACAAAATCCAAAATAAATAAAGGTCCAGTTCAAGTTATTTTTACAAGACATGCAACTATTGTATTTATACAAGAGGTGTTTGGAAAGTGTATTCAGCTGGTGATAGAATCGTTGTTAAAAGTTATTTATTAGTTTAGTAGGACCTGACTTTAATATGCAGTCTTATTTTCTCTGTTTCAGTCCCAGTGTGGATATGGGTTCTTCACACAATTAAATGTAGCTTAGTACAGTTAGTAATCTAGATAATGTGTACTTCCAGTAAAAGCTCAGTTATGCAAAACTGTTGCCAACTTGACTAAAAAAAAACCTTAAAGTGTTACTAAACCCAGAACTTTCATTGGCTATATCTGTTCTCTCACAGTACACAGAACATGGAAATGTAATTATTTTAGTAAATATAAACTGCTAAATACCTTTTCTCATCAGCAGTATATAGCAGTCTTGTGACTTCTATGAGCAGCTGATTAAAGCTTGTAGGAGGAGTTTTTATTCTACTGTGACTGTCCTATGAGACTGCAGGACGCCTGATTCTCTGTCTGGACAGTGCTGGTTGGCCTTGTGCTGATCACATGCACCCTCCTGAAAAAACAAAAAACAAAAAAAAAAAAAAAAAAAGCTAATTTCTAGCAATACATACCAAACTGAGCATGTGCAGAGTGCCCCCAAGGCTCTTTAATTTTAGGAGAAGGATTTGGGACAGTGAAATAAGGGGAGGATCGGGGAAGACAGGATCAAACTGACTTTTTACACAATGTGGAGGATTAACCCCTTAGGTTCCACATTGATTATACCAAGCATGCTTTACTGCATATACAGACTGATTTTACTGTTGTGGGTTTAGTAACACTGTAAAGCAGATCTCCCCCCCCCCCCTCTCTTCTTTAACAAACGTGACAACAACCATTTTTTTATCAGGGCTCAACACAGGGTAAAACGTGGACTCAGAGAATGCAGTGACTTTATGTTAGAACCAGTATTGAACTCTTCTCATGTAGTAACAACTTATCTTCAGCTGTCAGGTTGTTAATCATAGGGTCTTTCATCCCCCAAGTCTCAAACCCTTGCAGCAGTATTTTAGTCCCCATTCACATCAGTAGTTTTGTTATCTCAGGCAAAGTCGCCGCGACGCTGCACGCAATCTCAAATCACACTGCAACAATAACGAAACGCACCACGTGTGTTCGGGTGCCATTCATTTTCATTAAATCCTGTGGCAATTGCAGCAAACCTCAATGAGCCCAAAAAGGAGCTGGATTTTCTTTTGGGTGACAAGCTTGGTGTGCTGTGGTTTGCCGGCCTGCAATTGCTGTGCGATCTATTGCACTATAATCATGGCAAAACCGCACTGAGTTTTGATGCCATTAAAAATGAATGAGATCACAAAACGCCAGATGTGAACAGGGCTTAAAAAGGATGTTTTCAGCGGCCAGCGTCTGCTTCTTTATTCTCTGTGGCCCACCGATTACATCAGTGCCTCAACCTGCACATTACACTCATCTTTTCAAGAAAAAAGCCTTTTCCACAAAGCTTTTGTAGTTTTCAATAGAGTGAGGAATAGTTGAAGTAACACTAAACTCAAATCTTTACATCGATTGCTCTAAATTATCAAGTGTACCATGGCCTTTTTTTTAAGTTTCTTGCCATTGCTTTCAGGCTTTTTTTTTGTGATGAACATGTTCCCTATCCTCTACTGATGCGCCTCATTGCTATTAGTGTAGAGCATGGGTGTCCAACGTTTTGGCTTCTCTGGGCCACATTGAGTGTAGAGAAATGTTCTCGGGCCGCCAAAAATATATACTATAGTTAGGGTATAAGAGTAAAAAAAAGCTGCCACACCCTTCCCGCCCCTCCGCGCCCACCCCCCCCTACACTAACTTAACACAACTAGAGGATGATCAAATGAAATGGATTCAGTATACAGAGGTCGACTTATTCTGAGAGATATTAAAGGAATACTCTAACCACTATGACCACTTCAGTGATTTGAAGTGGTCGTGGTGGTAAAATCAGAAACACTGCACATGCTCGACTCGCCCTCTCCCCTCCGAGGCAGCCTCTGCCTACCGTTAGTTGTAAGCTGCTGTGGCTGTTCCCCCGACCCGACTTCTTCCTCCCCAGCAAAAAAAAAATTGACAGGGGGCAGTGGGCCGCATTGCCTTCGGTTCCGGGCCACAGGTTGCACATGCCTGGTTTAGAGCAAGCAGTGGCGGTATTTCTGATCACATACTCTTCTCTATGCATACCATAACTACCATATAGCTGAGTGTGTCTACACAAATACGAGGCGGTAACAAAAGTTTCAAGACTAGTTTTATAACACGCCAACAGATGGCAGCATAAGGCAGGGTGCCAAAAAAACATTGTCCTGTGCACATTGGGCGCTGTGCAACTGGTGCTATTCTGACCACGTGCATTACCACGTCTGTGGGTGCAGCCTTGTGCTGCCATCTGTTGGTGAGTTATAACACTAGTCTTAAAACTTTTTGATACCACCTTGTATGTAGTCCATCTCAGGAGCAAACAGGAGAGGGTGGCAACGTTCACATTCAGAAGGAGGCATGAAGAACAAGTGTGACCACCCTAGAAGAGGAAGTCTGAGAACAGAGAGATGAAGTGAAGGAAGAGAGCAATAAAATGTGCATTCTAATTATATTTAGACATCTTGCATTTATTTTAACTAAATAAAAAATGTGCCAGTACAGCCAATGCAGCAGCTGTAGGCAAAGCGACATACCCGTATGTCGCTGCCTACTTCCGGGTTTGGGGGTGTGCATGCGCACATCTGCCCAGCGCCCGCTGTGGTTGTATACAGCGGGAGCCTGTCAACGGCTATGAATCATTTTAGTTTTAGTGATTTCCTGAAAGTTTTCTTTTTATAATGTGTGCTAATACCTGAAATATAAATCCAAACAAGTAATAGCAGAAATTCTAGATAATGAGACCACAGCAGGAAGCATAGTGCCTAGAAACTCTGGTAGGTGTTGGAGTCCAAAAAGCCCTAGCTACTATCAGCATTCAAACACTAGCTTTATGTTAATTTACCATTTAGTCCAATTTAATTGAAAGTTTAGCTCCAGCCAAAAATAAAAAAGGAGACTTCATGGATCTGTAGAAACCCCTGATATCTCACCAAGGCCCCCCAACAGGGCTTTTAAAAAATTGTAATAAATAATAAAAAAGTTAACAAATAAAGTAGTAAAATAATAAAAAATAAAATATTAAAAATATAGAACTACTAACACCACCCACTGCTCTACTGACACCATCTACTGCCCCCTTCCCCCAAAAGCATAGTGAAAAGAAAAATAAATAAAAATAACAAATTAAATTGTAAAAAATAATACAAAAATAGAATTGTAATATATATATATATATATATATATATATATATATATATATATATATATATAAAAATATATAATAGTAATACAACATACTGACACCATCCCCTTCTCTACTGAAAAAACAATTGGGCAAAAAAAATTGTAAAAAAAGAAAAATAACTGAAACAAATATTAAAACATTAAATAATAGATAAACATTAAAAAAATAATTTAGAAAAATTAAGGGCTCATTCACATGGTTTCTCTTGTGCATACAGTGTAATTGAGTAATTTGTTTGTTCAGCTGGAGATGCCAGTTACTCTATGGGGATACAGAGGCTTTACAAACACAGCTGCAGGTCTTATGCCCCGTACACACATGCAGATTATCTGCAGACTTTTGTCTGCAGACTTACCTTTTCTATGTAGTGCAAGGGCCTGCCGGATTGCATACAAATTGAAAGTGTTTAGGTTTGACCTCATATTATATGGTTTTGGTAAGTCTGCAGACAAAAGTCTGCAGATAATCTGCATGTGTGTATGGGGCATTAATTTGACACTTGTGCAGGTGTGGCTAAGTGGCCATGCATAAACATGCCTATCAGATTAGGCCTTGCGGCTGTGTTCATACAGTTGCTGCGTTACCATAGCATAACACTGACTGCCTGCACACAGCTCCAGCCACATAAAAAGAAAAAAATGGTTCATATTGTACATGACATGCATCCTTCTTTTCCTTCTCTACCAACCTTTACCTTTTTTTATGACAAGCATCTCCTTACCATTTAAATATTCCTTCCCTACTCCACTAGCCCTTACTCTTTTAATACCACGCATCCTGCTGATACATTACATAACATTCTTCCTTCTTACACATTACATGACATGCACCCTCTTGCCCTTTCCCTTCTCTACCAGCCTTTACCCTTTAAATATGATGCATCCTCCTGACCCATTACATGACATCCATCCTCCTTACACTTTACGTGACATACATCCTCATTTCTCTGCTCCACCAGCTCTTTCCCATTATATGACATTCACCTTACTTACCTTGCTCCACCAGCCCTTACTCTTTACATGGCATGCACCCCCTCTCCCTTCTCTACCAGCTTTTACTCTTTAATTACCATGCATCCTCCTGACGCATTAGACAACATGCATCTTCCTTACCCATTGCAAGACACGCATCCTCCTGACTCTTTACAATGACATGCATCCTCCTTTCCTTGCTTTACCTGCCTTGATGATTTACATGACATGCACCCCCTTTTTCTTCTCTACCAGCTTTAATGGTAGTTAAAATATTTAATTTGTTTTATCAAAAACTGTTTGGATTTTCCTTTTATTTATTTCCATAAAGGCCCACCAAAATCCCCAGCACCAGGCCCCTGATGCTTTTAATCCGGCCCTGCCTCCGCTGTCAGAATACACAGATTGATCAAGCCGCTTTTTTCCAACAGGTTCATTTAACAGACATTGATCGATAGATCGACTCCTGTTGAGTGGCAGAGGCCACACATGGATCAGTATTCAGCTGCTAGCATCATTATCAGTCTGGGGAGAGGGTAGTGTTAAGCCCCGTACACACATCGAAAATTGGCAGGGAATTTTCATCCAACGTTCGATCTGCCGATTTTCGGCTTGTTAGTATGATGCTTCCGACAACTGACTCCTACTTTTCGGCCGAAAAAAATCTGGTGTGCAGGCTATAAAATTTTTGTTGGCCGTCAAAACACGGCCGATTTTCGTGCAGTCAGTACAGATTTAGACAGGGAAAAATCTTATGAGCAAGGCTGGGCATGCTCAGAGAAGAAAGAGCACAAAGAAAGCAAACCAACACATGACATCACTTCTGAAGCAGATTTTTGTTGGGCGAGAAAATTCGTGTGCAGTCTAGGCACATTCCTACCAACAAAACACAACTCTGGACAAAAGATGGACGATCGGTCGGCCGATAATCATTGCGTGTGTACGGGGCTTTAGACTAGCAAATTTGGATGGATTTGATCAAAAAAAAAATAAAGCCAAACTCCAGCTAACACTTTTAACCACCTGCCAATAGCTCTACGTACATATACTGTGGTTCTTCTGCAAAAAATCATGTACCTGTACGTCATCTTGTGTCTCCCGGTCTACGGCGCACACACGTGCACTGCCGGCGACCTGCTCGAACAGTGGTACACAGCGGGAGCCAATGACCGGGACCCACCGATCCTTACCAAGAGAGGCAGAACGACGGTCTGCCTATGTTAAAAAGGCAGATCGCCGTTCTGTGACAAGGGAAGATAGTGATGCTGTGTTTCTGCTAAGCAGGAACACGGATCTCTGTCTTCGTACAGAACAAGCACTCCCCACACAGTTAGAAAGCACTCCCTAGAGACACATTTAATGTTAACCCTTTTCCTGCCAGTGTATCATTGTATTGGTGTCACTGGTCCCCAAAAGTCTCACTTATTGTCTGATTTATCTGCTGCAATGTTGCAGTCCCGCTGTAAGTCGCAGATCGCCGCCATTAGTAGTAAAAAAATAAATAGAAATTTCATAAAAATATCCCATCGTTTTTAGATGTTATAACTTTTGCACAAACCAATCAATATACGCTTATTGGGATTATTTTTACCAAAAACATGTAGCAAAATACATATTAGCCTAAACTGATGAAGAAATTAGATTTTTTACATTTTTTTATTGGATGTGTTTGAAAGCAGAAAGTAAAAAAATATTGCTTTTTTTTTTTCAAAATCGTCGCTCTTTTTTTTTTTTTTATAGCGCAAAAAAAACAAAAAACGCAGAGGTGATCAAATACCACCAAAAGAAAACTCTATTTGTGGGGAAAAAAAGGACATAAATTTTATGACCGCGCAATTATCAGTTACAACACAGTGCCGTATTGCAAACAAATGGCCTGGTCATGAAGGGGGTTAAACATTCCGGAGCTGAATTGGTTAAAGCAGTTACAGCAACATTGTTTGAAATAAAGATTTCATATTAATGAATAAAAGACGATGATTGTAAGCATACTGTCAGTGTTTATTGGTTTGTCTTAGCCCTCAAGGCCAGCCACACACAGTTCGAAACTTGGCATTCCAATCTCAGCGTTCAGCAGAAACCGGCCGAGATTCAAATTATTAATAAGCAGGCTAAATGTACAGAATCCATCAACTTGGGTACAATCAGCCTGCTGGATTCTCTTGCGATTATCGCTAGCGGCTGCTGTAGCCACTAGAAATGATCACCATAGCTCCCAACTGGCCCTGATTTGGAGGAACTGTCCCTGATTTGGAGGAACTGTCCCTGATTTGGAACAATGTCCCTCTATCCCTTTTTCTTCCTCATCTGTCCCTGATTTGGAACAATGTCCCTCTGTCCCTTTTTCTTCCTCATCTGTCCCTGATTTGGAACAATGTCCCTCTGTCCCTTTTTCTTCCTCATCTGTCCCTGATTTGGAGGAACTGTCCCTGATTTGGAGGAACTGTCCCTGATTTGGAGGAACTGTCCCTGATTTGGAACAATGTCCCTCTGTCCCTCTTTCTTCCTCATTTGTCCCTCATTTTGGTCTAATCTTTATAGTTGTATATAAAATGCATTATTTATCTTTCATAAGTGTTTCACAGTGCTAAACTTTTCCTCCAATTTCTAAATTGCTGCATTTGTAAATTTCAAAAGCCAATATAAAGGAATAGTAGTGGTTAAAAAAAAAGCACTTGTGGGTTTAACTAATATTTTATTTTATATAGTTCTCCTTTTAGGGGGTGTGTCCTATACCTATATACCTTTGCATATAGGTGTCCCTCATTCCCTTCTTAAAAGTTGGGAGGTATGTGATCACTGTCTTCTCCTGGCAGGGATGGCTGACAATTGTTGGGCAGGAGGGATTCCCTTGTCAGCACTGTCTGTGTTGATGGGGGAATCATGTGACTTTCTTTCCTGCAAACCGTGGTGGCAGGAAGGACATTTGCACCGTGTATGGCCTGCCTAAGTTCCACTTTGCTGGACAGCCTGATCTGTTCAAATAAGTTGAAAAACAACAGACTTAAAGAGCAAGTAAACCCTCTGAAAAAAAAGTAAAAAAAAAAACAAAAACCTGTAAAGACAAAGGCATAATGAGCTAGTATGCATCGCATACTAGCTCATTATGAAATACTCACCTAAAAACGAAGCCCCCTCAGTGCCGACAGGACGGCCGACATGCTTCCTGGATCGTGTCCTCCGGCCATCCGATTGGGCGGAAGCGCGATTACATCATTCCGGTGCATGTGCGTGGGAGCCGCCATTCACGGCATAGGGCTCTGAAGGAACGGCACGAGTGGCCTGGCCGGTCCTTCGGAGCACATGCGCCGATGATGTCATCGGCTGCATGCACTGTAAATATCTCCTAAACGGAGCATGTTTAGGAAATATTTACAGTACCTATAGGTAGGCCTTAATATAGGCTTACCTATAGGTAAAAGTATTTAAAGTGGGTTTACAACCACTTTAATTGGCTAAATTACCAAATGAAAATAAAGGGAAAAAAGCCCTAAAAAAGAAAACAAATACAACCACCACAGTTAAAGTGGTATTAAACTCAAAACCAAAAAATGTATTATTTTGTAGCTTACCAATCATTTGACGTGGTGTCTGCATCTGTTTTCTTTTCTTTGACCTTTCCCCTCTGTTTCCACCTGGTTATCTGGCTAATAACACACCTCCTGTATTAGTGAGATACAACTCTGGGTGAATGAGCACAAGAGGCACAACTGACAGCAGCACTGTAAATTTGGGGTGAAGGTAGTGTTAAATGTATTAACAGATTGAAATACACTAACTAGTTGAAGCCAAGCTCCAGCTCACACTTGCTAATCAGTTAGAGCAAACAGTTTGGTTGCTTTCTGGATAAAGTTTTTAAATGAATAAATAAAAGCTGGTGATTTTTATCACCCCTGCCAGTGTTAAATGGTTTGTCCCATCCATGTAAACTGATACATTCTGCTGGAGAGCTTGAGCATTTGAAAAACGACAGACTTGCTGGCTGGATCATCAGATGAAAATAGAAGAAGGGAAGCCTACAAAGGGAAATGAATGCAGTCATCACATCTAACAAGTGGTAAACTGCAATATAATATATTTGGGTTTAATTTTGCTTTAAGGATTGGTAAACTGCAATATAAAACATTTTTTGTTTTTGGTTTTAATTATTTTATTTATTATATACTAAATAATTAAATTATTTAGTATATAATATTACATATACTGTATAGTGGTATTATATTCTGCTACTAATGTGTATGTTGGCTCGGGCTCATAGGAATGCTTATTGTTTTCAAAGTAAGCTTGCCTGAATAGAAACACAGTAAATAAATGCTGAATGAATTTTGTTTCTTATCTACTATACCTTATTGGCAGACATAGTGAAACACAGTTATCTGTAAAGAATGCTGCAGTCATCAGTTTTCACAAATTCTAAAGTCACTCCCTTTATGGTATCTGATGTGTGAAAACCATTTGCAGACAGTCTGTTATCTAATCCAAGACACAACACCACTAGTTTCACATGTGCTCAATGGATAGACAACCTTTGAAAATGATTTTCTTTTGAAATATATCGGGAAGTGTATTATCACTAGTTGTGTTTAAAGCGGAGTTCCACTCAAAAGGGAAACTTCTGCTTTAAGTGGTCCTGACCCCCTGACATGCCACATTTTGCATGTCATTTTTTTTTTGGGGGGGGGGGGGGAGCAGGTACCTAGTTTGACAGGTACCCACTCTCACTTCCGCTCAGGTTTCCTAGGCGGCTCGTGCGGAAGTTCCACTCTCCCCCTCCCTCCCTGCAATCTTCTGGGACACATGACAGGTTCCAGAAGATTGTCCCTCCATTCAGGATGCGCAGCACAACTCGCGCATGCGCAGTGCACACCCAGCTGTAAATCCGCAAGATTAGAGATGCCGGCGCCACGGGGAGAACCGAGGCTCCTCCCAGCCACATCGCTGGACCGTGGGACAGGTGAGTATGTGTTTATTAAAAGTCAGCAGCTACAATTTTTGCAGCTGCTGACTTTTATTAAACACAAAAGCCAGTGGAACTCCAATTTAAGTGGAGCTCCAAACAAAAACCTTTTTTTTTTTTTTTGGTAAGGATAGGGAGCAGGAAAAGATTCAAGCCTATGGGATATTTTCCTTTACTTTCTGTTGTGTTACCAGGGCAGGAAATGAAAATACTCTCTTTAATGGGGACACATATTGCAATAAAACCTCACAGTGATTCTTATTCTCCCCATTCTACAATGAAAGTGCTCTCTGTGTCTCCCTTGGAGAGTCTGTCTTGGTGACACAACCAGTGGAGGCTGGAGCATGATAATTTCGGGGGGGGGGGGGGGGGCAGCAAATCCATCACCCCCCCCTAGTGGGATGACCAGCAGGCAAATAACCAGCTCCCCAGTGGGACGGCCGGAAAATACATCCCCCAAACCCAGTGGGAAGAACAGCCGGACAGCCAGCATTCTTGCCTCCTCTGGCTGTGCATCTCCTCCCTCTTCCTGGCTAATGGCCAGTAAAATCGCTTCTCTTTTCAGCCAATCAGGAAAGGGGTCTCATGACCCACTTCCTGAATAGCTGGGAGGAGAATCAGTGTGATAATAGTGAATATTCATTCGCTATTATCATACAACTGGTTGGGCTCAGGGCGCAGTGCTGTGCGCCCCAAGCCCACCCTTTTATGAAGCCTAGTAGAGCCTCTGGCTCTAATCAGGTGCTTAAAAAAAAAAAATCCTATTGGAATCCATGCATCCAGTGCCCTGCATGTAGATTAGGGGGCCGGGTGCATGGATGGGGGGCGGGGCCCCTGTGCCCCCAATGGACGGGCCGTCACTGGACACAACATTAAATAAAAACAAATCTCCCCTATGGGGAAAAAGACAACAGAAAAAAAAATGACAGACATTTTAACTCTCTCTCTCTCTATACCCAAAATTAAAAAAAAAAAAACAGTTTTAACTTAAAGTGATTGTAAAGCCTTGTTTCTTTTTCTTTTAATATAACAAACATGTTATACTTATCTGCTCTGTGTAGTGATTTTGCAAAGAGCAGCCCTGATCCTCCTCTTCTCGGGTCCCTTGCTGGCTCTCTTGGCTCCTCCCTCTTGTCAAGTGCCCCCAGTGCAAGCAGCTTGCTATGGGGCACCCGAGTCGAGCCGCAGTCTGTGTGTCCATTCTGACACCTTTGATAACGTCATCTCTGACAAAACGCGCCGGGTCACGGCGTGCTGATGTCACCCTCACCAGCGTCCAGGAAGTACGGCCGGCGGCTGCTACTCCTCTCCCTTGCCGATTTTTTCATTGTTTATTGTAAGTTTGATTCTTTTTAACTCAAATAAATTTGTGGGATTTTATGCTATTGGCGCCCCTTCTTTAATTCTATGGTTGGATTTGTCCACTGCATCCTGAGCCTTCATTTGCTGCCATATGGGATCTGGTCTTCCATTTTCTGCACACGCCAGCCATCATTATTTGCCTATCATATACCATCATCTGGTAAGGTCATTTAGGATTTGTGGTGATACAGCTCTAGCATGTTTGGGATCCTTGGATTTCTCTATGGGCATTTTCTGGTAAGCAGCATTCCTATCGGTGGAGGTGTCTTGTTATATTGCTTCACATTATCATTATTCTGCCTGTCATCTTTGGCATTTGGTAAGAAGTACCTCATCTGTTTGGTTGGTGGTGGATTCCCACTTCTTTCACATCATTATTATTTTTTATGAGCACTTTATTATCACTGGATTCTTTGGTGATTCACATCTTTATAAAGTGCTATTTTTCCTCTATTTTGTTTCATATTTGTTTTTTGGTTTTACGCTAAGGCGTTCCTATTTTTATTTCACATATAACCCCACCATTGAGGGGGATCGTTTTGGATTGTGAGATCGATCGTGTATAGTCCTTGCTGAATCTTTGGAATCTGTGTTTTCATTTGGCACAATTTTTATCGATTTCTGGTAAGCCTTCCATCTACACGGATACCCCACAGTCACGTTTACATTATCTGGTTTCTATGGACTTTATGGACTATCAAATTATTATTTGACACATTTCAACTATTGTTTGATCATTTTCTAGCACGACTTGTAATTATTATTTGTCTTTGGGGTGTTGGTCACACTTGAAGTCGCTGCTCTCATTTTGGTTGGACTAGCGCAGTTGTTTATTCTATTTTTATGCGGTTCAGCTCTGACCTCTCTTTTGATTGGCTAACTGAGTTTGATTGACAGCAGTGGGAGCCAATGATGCCACTGCTGTATCTCAGCCAATCAGGAGAGAGAGTCCCGGATGGCCGAGACACTCATGCACAGCGCTGGACCAAGATGGGACTCAGGTAAGTATTAGGGGGGCTGAGGGGGCTGCTGCACACAGAAGGTTTTTTTTTATCTTAAAGTGATTGTAAACAATCACCTTGTAAAACAACCCATTCAGTTTAAAATAGAAATAAAAGGCAAAACCTTTTTGTATAGAAATAAAAAAAACATTATAAATACCCTTTTTACCTTTTTTATAAGTGATCACATTCCCTCTGCTTTCAGCTGCATAAGAGCTGGGGAAGGAGAAGCAGCAGCACACTGAGCTTGCCAGTGAATGGCTGTGCAGCGGGGAGGGTGTCAGGAGAAGTCTGATCATTGAAGGAGAACACACTGAGTTCCCAGCATAGCTAGAGAGCTGACCATGTTGTGCTCTCATGCTTAGTGTGGTCAGTTTTTAAAAGGAAAGCAAGGGGACTAGCAGGAGCACCATGGTTTCACATATAGGAAGCAATACAAGGAGAACAGGATTCTCAGACAAGTACATGGTACAGCAGCTACATATCAGGAATATGAACAGTTGGGGTAACAAACGCTTTAATGCATAGAATGCATTAGGATAAAAAATCTTCTGCCTTTACAATCCCTTTAAAGTCTAAAAAACAAAATAAAACAAAAAATGTAGCACAAGTAACATTACTTGCTATCAGTGTGGCATGTCTCTTGTGCTGCTGTCTTTCTGTTTAGGTGAAATCTACCCCTTCTGATGCCTCTTCCACCCTCTCCCACTGCTGTAATCTTCTGGAGTGGAGAGGGTTCATAGAAATGAGGGAGCTGTAACAGGTACTCATCAAGAGTGCTGACTATGTCTGCCTTTTCCACCCCCATTGAGAGAAGCCTTACTATAGTTTCTATGGATAAAAAGTGATCTACGAATGGAGGACAGTTGGATGATTGAAAGGTCCTCCTCTTCCATTTATAGACTGTTTTCATTAATAGAAGCTATACAGTAGTACAGTAGTAGGAGGATTTCAATGAAACCAGGAGACAGCAGAACAAGGGACACACCCTCTCAGCTTATTTTTTTTTTTTTTAATAAATAGTATTAATAACTAAAGATTTGAAACAACTTTTGAAATGACCTTAATATGCTCCCAGGGTTCCAGTAATATATTGTCTCCCTAAGGTCCATAAGGATCCAGTCAATCCTCTTGGTCTTCCCATCATTAGTGGACTGGATTTGGTGACCTCTAGGGTTGGTAAATATATCAATGGTTATTTCCAACCCATGGTAATGCAGACCCCTTCTTATTTGAGGAACTCCACTCAGGTACTCAAACTACTTGAAACAGTTTAGTGGAAGGATGGCTGTATTTTTGCTACTGCCGACGTTGCTTTCTTGTATACCATAATTTTCCATAGACATGGTTATGAGGCTGTGGATACTTTGTTGGGATGAGACCCCGGCCTGTTTCCAACCCAGCGCTCGTTCATCTGGCACTTGTTATCCTTTGCCATGGAGCACAATTACTTCTAGTTTGACAGCTCATTCTTTCTACAGAATAGGGGAGTCGCCATGGGCGCCAAGTTTGTGCCGAGCATGGCAAATATTTTTATGGCTATGTGGGGAGTTGGATGTTGTCTATAGCAATCGTAGACCTGAACTCCTTATTTGGAGAAGGTATATAGACAATGTCATCCTTTGGGATGGTAGCATGCAATCTCAAAATGAGTATATAGCACAGTCAAATGAGAATTCTCTGGGAATTTTATTGCAACATGAGGCTAGCAGTGAGTGTATTCACTTTCTGGATCTTAAAATAGAGGTCAGAGATGGTGTCTTGGTCACCACCACCCACTTTAAGGAGACCGACCGTAATAGGTTTATTAGCCAGGACAGTAAGTGCCGGTTCACACTAGGGCGACCTGTGAGGCGACCTGGTCACCTCACAGGTCGCCGCAGGTCGCCTCCCATAGGGAAGCTGCGGACCCATTCTAATAGGAGCGACACAAGTCGCTCCGACCTAGAAAAAGGGTCCGGAGCTTCTTTGGGGCGACCCGGAGGCGACCGCCATAGACTTCAATGTTATGAAGTCCGTGGCGGCCGCTCCGAGGTAGCGGCGCGCTGCTCGCACCGCGACCTCGGAGGTCGCGGTGCGAGGTAGCGTCGCTGCAATGTGAACCGGCCGTTATCATCCATCATGGCTTAGATCGGTCCCTAAAAGTCAGTTCCTGAGGATACTACTTAATTACCACTTATTCTAACCAATATTGTGACATCAAACACATTTTTACCAAACACTGAAAGGTTCTTAAGAATGATAAAGTGTTGGGCCCTAAATTAGGACATAATCCTGTGGTGGTGTATCAGGGAGTGCAACCTTTGAGGTAGCATGTGGTCCCCAATATCATTGACATTCCTGGGAAACCTTCATTCTTTCCAGATTTGAAAGGTTTCTTTCTGTGTAGGAAATGTTCTGTATTTCACATCAATGCCTTGAAAGATAGGAGGGCTTGTACCTTCCAATCTAAGGTTACATCTAGGAGTTATGACATTAGGACTTTTATCACTTGTCCCACTACTAATGTGGTATACCTTATATAATGTCCGTGCGGCCTACAGTATGTGGGCCATACTATTAGAAGTTTACAGGTAAAGATCAAGGAACAGTTTAGGAATATTAGACAAGGGTTTCCAGGTCATAGCGTGCCTAAACATTATGCATGTTATCACATCAAGAAACCAGAGGGTACTGTGATTCTTGGCATTGATCGGTATTCCCCTCATTGGAGGGGGAGCCATGCCTGGCGAGAAATCTTGAAACTTGAGACTCACTGGATCTATGACTTTAAGTGTTACATGTACTTTGGTTTGAATATCGAATGGGACGGTAATTGCTTTGTGAATAATAGCTACCTGTAATTACCTGTTTCTTCTCTAAATTTCTTGAAACTGCTCTAGTTTTATATGGTTCTTCCTTTTTTCAATTTTTCATATTTTTACATTTTTTTATGATATTAGATTGAGTCTGGGGTTGAGTCGAAAGCTCGGTTTGAATTAAAATTTTATGTTTTATTTTTTTAGTTTGATTTTTTTTTAGGTATATCTACCTCTTAAGTCCTGTTGTATGTATTATAGTATATATTTTTTAGGCCAAAACATATTAAAAATGTCAGCATATATTGTAAAATTTTTTGGAGTCTTCTGGTGGTCGCTTCACCATGCGTGGTTGTAAAGGTTTTTGTTTTTTATCAATGCTCCATGATTATAAGATCCATTGCACTTTTTGAGTAAGTTATGGATAATTACATAGGCCACTTTTTAGGTTGGGAGTGGGTGTTTTTTTTATCATTTGGTCAGCCCATTGTGTGGGAATACCATTATTAGTATACAGCTCTGCGGTTCTTTTCAGTTTCCTGTCAATGGAATACATTGTGGAGCACAAGCTGGAGGCACGTCCTTGCTTCCTGTATTTGGAATGCAGTGTGAGTGCGCAAGCTGAAGAGGAATTTCTGGTCCTGGTCATTTCAAGCCCGGACACTATTTATGTGCATGCTTGCGGCATCTTGACACGCCTCTGATGATGTTAATTGTAACGAAAGGCATAAGATGGACCCTACGACATGCCACAAGCACACCACATGCCGCAGCCATTTTTGTTTATCTTCTGACACTCTGATATGCCTGTTTGATTCTTATTCAATGTGAGTGTAATTTTTATCTTAATAAATTGAGAGCCTTTAATTACTACACTATGTTAGCCTTTTTATACCTCTGAGGTTAAGCTGGCTGGTTCTTTTATTGCCTCTGGATTGGAAGCCCACCTGACTGTGATTTTGGAGTATCCTTACATTTGGATTATCCACTACTCTTCTGGCCCGTTAGCATTGCGGTTACCACCTGATTCATGCACATGCCTTTACTGACCTCTCTATATGATCTGGTAAGCAGGATTGCCTCTTTTATCACTGTAGTGACATGTGTAATCAGCCTATGGGAGTTGGTGTGGGGACTTGTCTTTCTACAGTTCTTTGATTCATATCCATGAACTCTGTTGTACTTTATTGGTCTATTTTTCTGACGCTGCATCCTTTAGTTTTATAATCCTTGGTTGTCAGCAGAGTTAGCGTCCCATTTAAAAAATCCACCTCTTTTTTTGTTCTGGTGACAACCCAAAATTTTGGAATATTATTTACTTTCACTTTCAATGATAATGGTAAATAAAACAATGGGGACAAGGACATCAATAAAAACCTGACAGATGTTCTAATCAATCTCCACTCAGGATATTGTGTTATGTGTTATGTTTTGTGAACCAGAGAGCAGGAATAGTCTATGGTTTCTGCTGCAGACATTTTTAAAAGTCCGACTCCAGCCAAAATGTTTAGTTTTGGAAACAGCAATGAAAAATAATTACATCTCTCGGGTTTTCAATATTGTTTGTGTCCCTGTTTGGAAGATTACCTCTCACTTTCTATCTAAATAGGAAATAATGGTAAATCTCTCCAGGAGGGAAACCCCCCCCCCCCCCCCCCACATTTTTAGTAGAGAGAAGGAGGGTTAGAAGAACGTCTCACGCTGTTTTTATTGCTGCCCATGCCTTTCTTTCCCAGTGACAACTACAACTCTATTTTTTGTATGGGCATCATAAGGACAGAAATGTTGGAAAATCTCCCAATAGGTTCTAGACAGAAGGTAAAACCTTAAAGAAATATGAACTCTTCCTCACTTAATCTAAAACTAAACAAAATCAAACTCCCCACCTTTCCTATTTATTGTACAGTAGCAGGCAAGAAATCTCAAACACCCCTCACTATGTAAAACTGTAGTGTAGTTGATAATTCAAGCTGGGCTATTAGTAGGATATCTAGGAAGACTGCACTGGATGCTTATGCATTCCCTTGGCAGGACCAGATTTACATCTTAGGAACCTATAGGCAGAGAATTCTGAAGCCTCCCAAGAAAAAGATAGTCAGACTTTTTTTTACTTGATAAATTACCGCAAAGGTCTTGAGCAAATGAACACAATAAACCATCCACATTTTAAAGTTTAAAAGACGAGGTTGCACCCAGTAAATAGATACCCAACAAGTCAAACCTTAAATTTGTGTGTACCCATAAAAGAGTGACATACTTCAGTACCCCATATTTTCTAAAGGTGATACTTCAAAAGCCCCCTATCATCAGCTTAGTGTTACAGAGGAGGTCTTGTGCTAGTATTATTGTTCTCACTCTGGAGTGCACGGCTATATGTAAGGTGTATTGCAATCAAAATTTTCATGTGTAGGTGCCCCCGGCTTGAGCATTTATGTTCATACGGGCTTATATGTGGGGGTGGGGCCTAAAAAATTTTTGGGGGTTGATTTTCTGTGCTTGGGTGTAACTATTTTTTTTTTCAAACAATCCTAACTTAGCCTTTTATTTTTCATTCCATAGGGGACATCAAGTACTCAATGTGATGACTTTTAGGTGACAGGGTTAATGAGACATGCAAGGTCTAAAAGACTTACGTGTCTCCTCTGGGCTCCACTGAATGTATTGCAATGCACATCTCATTGCGATACATCCCTTCCCGGCTATGCAGGGAAAGTGCCAGGGTGATGCGGAAGTGACGCCATACACGTCGCTTTCCAGGTCATCAACAAGAAGGGGAAGAGTCTGCTGTTTTCTCTCCCCTCCACCCGCTGACACCTGCCATGCGTGGGGGGGTTGGGTGCCTGTACTAGTTGTATATGGAAGCTGCCTGTCATATTTACACACAATCCTGGTGCCTGCAGCCTGGATTGTGTGTGAAACACCCAGCTGTCAGGTCTAAAGGATGTAAGGATCTGGCAACGAAAGGGTTAAATAAAAAAAAGAAACAAAAAAATCATACTGACTAGGAAGGGTGCCTATAGGCACATGCCTACAGTGCCTAGTTGAAAATTTGGCCCTGTCCCTTGGCTGTTGCATCTCTATATTGACAATATCTGGTTGAGATTTTTTGTCTCTTTTTAGAAGCAGTTCCTCAGGATTTTCCTATGTTGAGTAAGATACAGACTCATTTAATTGTTTATAAAAGGAAGACCCAAAACACACTAGAGAACATCTTTCCATTTATCTAGTAACAATTTGATAATCCCGAGGAAAAGTTTTATTGCCCAGTCTGAAAAATAAGTCTGGGCTTGTTCTTATCAGTCTAGCAAATATAAGCAGATTAAACATGATGGTGGTAATAAAAGTGATGCCAACATCATTAGTATCTTGTTTCCAAAAAAGTTATTTCCTTTGAGCTAGGCTATAACAAGTATTTTTTTTCTAACAGCTCAGTGGAAAGAGTTGTACTGTACAAGAAACATTTTGGAATTTGGGGTATAAAATTAAATATTGGTAAATTAAATAGGCTTTGAAGGATTGCTATGTTTTTTTGCTGCTCAGTTATTGACAACACAAAGGTCAGCATACTTGTTTTAAAAAAGATATGATGAAAGATTTCAAACCAGGGACATAGATTCATACCCCTTCTAGAATGATTTTCACCTGAGTCCTTACGATGCAGAATAAATAATAATCAAAATTCCAGCCATGCTTACAAATTTGAAAAAACAAAACTCTGGGGACCAGTGGCGGCTGGTGAATGAAAGTGAAGAAACCAACACCCCCCTGGCGGGACGGCCGGCCGGCCGGCCAGCAATCGAATCTACCACCCTCTCCCGGAATGGACGGCTGGCTGCCGAGCCGGACAGCCAGCATCCTTACCTGCTTTTTCCCCGAGCAGCTGTGAGTCTCCTCTGGCCGTACGTCTCCTCCCTCTTCCTGGCCAATGGCCAGTAAAATCGCTTCTCTTTTCAGCCAATCAGGAAAGGGGTCTCACGACCCGCTTCCTGATTGACAGGGAGGAGAATCACTGTGGCAATAGAGGATATTCATTCGCTATTGTCGCACAACTGTGTGGGCTCAGGGCGTAGTGCTCTGTGCCCCGAGCCCACCCTTTTTTGAAACCTATTAGAGCCTCTGGCTCTAATCACGTGCTTAAAAATAAAAATAAAAAATCCCCTATTGGAATCCATGCGTCCTGCGCTCTACATGAAGATTAGGGGCCGGACGCATGGATGGGGGGGGCAGCGCCCCTGTGCCCCCAATGGACGGGCCGCCACTGCTGGGGACTTTAATTGCACATAGTTATTCAATTTACTTTTTGTTATAACCTCTATACTACTCGAAGGGTTAGGGACTTTTTTGGTTCAATAGACTTTAATAGACAAGATGCAGAAAAACATTTTACCGCAATTTGCGGTTTTTATTCTGCCAAACAATACATTTGACAAGAAAAAAACGCGAAACGCAAATTTGCGGTAAAATCGCATGTGCAAAAAAGCATAGCAAAAAGCACTGCAGAAACTACCAATAGCAAACTGCATAGGTGTGAACCGAGCCTTAGGGCCAGTTCACGCCATAGAAACACAGTCCGTATGCGCTTCAAATGCATTATGCATGCGCATTTTTGATACAATTCTGGTGCGTTTTTAATGCATTTTTGATGCCTTCCAGTGCATTTTTTCCCTCTTTTTTTCTTCACCTTAAATGGGAACATGTGCGTTCCAGGGCGTTTTTACTGCGTTTAGGTGCATTCCAGTGCATTTTTCTTATGTGTTTTCCTGCTTTCCAGTACAGTTTAGTGCATACAAATTCAGCATGTTCTACTTTTTTTTCTGGAACTTGAACATACTGGTGTGAACTATGCCATTGGAAACCATATCACCTACTATTAATGCATTTCTAATGCACTGGACTGCATGTAGTGTGAACCAGCCAAATTAAGTCTGTACAGAGTAACTTCCTTTTTGGGTGGAGAAGGTGTCAGATTAGAGTTTTTTTGGCATATCTACTAACAGAAATCCATGCATTTTGTTGAATACCATCTTTGATTAATATTTACTCTGTAAAACATAATTATCATAGATTGTTAAAGTGTTTGTTGCCCTAAAGAAATAGATCCTGTTCCTTTAAAGCATGTTAAACAGCACAGCAACACCTGTAATACCTAGCTGATCCTGCCTGGCTATACCTTCCCCATGTAAACTGACCACGGTATATCATGGCTGCAGAGCCCTGACACCGTGGTCAGTTTGCATGCCTTTGTCATCCGCAGCCCTGCTCTCTGTCTCTGTCTCCGAGTGGCACTATAAGGTATTATACAGCATATTTTATTTTAATAAATTACATCCACTGGGGAGCTTAATGTTATCTAATAGAGGGAACTAAACTAAAAAAAAGAAAAAAAAGTGGCTTAACAACCACTTTTACTGTCTCAGGCAAATATCTGATATTTGTAAAGTGTGACAGCTGAAAACTGTCAAAGGATCAGATGCATTTAATATTATTGTTGTGTTTTTCTTTGTAGTATGTAAATAAAGTTATAACTCTAATCCTAGTTATTGTCCTATTATAGGAAATAGGTATCAAAAGCCAACAAGTGGTTTTATACAACATAATGCCATAACTTGCAATAAGTGAGCAGGACATGAGCCAGAAGAAGATGGATGTTATTGATTCCACGTAGCAGATTCTGTGAACACCATCTTTTTTACATTTCCTACTTGCGTAATGTTATTCTCCTTTTTTCTTGTAGTGTTTATCCAGTGAAGTAATCTTTGAGTATTATGGAAACAAAATCACAGAAGAAAACTTCCAGACTGCCTGTCCCACTCTATTATACCTAGTTTATTCTAAGCCATGTGAAGAAACAACCAATAAGAGGCCTTCTCCTACTCAAGGTACAAACTTTTAATGCTTAAACATACTGTATCATGACAAATACAACATATGTGGCCATTGTTTAACCAGCATTTGTCCCATGATTGTAAATATTTGAAATTATCTAAGGAGGCTTTTTGTCATATTTGTTCATTTAATATGTGAGTTTTGCTAGATGCTGGAGAATTGAACTACCTAACAGTTTATTATATCCATTGGGGACTCTGTTGATGAGATCACTGTGTACAAATTCCCGGGTCTGCACAATTGCTGTGACCATCATGAGGGATTCTTACTCTCACTGCTGGATTTTGTGAACAGTATTTTATACCATGCTATGAAAAACATATGTAGCGCCACCCACGTAGGGGCCTCTGTAGATTTGACTGGTTCTTTCCCAACTCAAGTGCAGAGGCAACCAGGCACACAGAAACAGTCTATTTAGTCTGGCTCATTGAACAGTCTAGAGGTTTGCTTGTAGAAACTTTGTAAGGGGATTTAGGGGTTGTGTGGAATACTCCAAAAAATGTTAGCACAATTCTGCAGGAGACAACTCTCACTTTCTAAACAGCAGTCTTTTACTTACAGCTGGGAACTATGGGATAGTTTGCAGAACAAGAGTAGCTAGGCTGGAACAGTCTATAGGTTCACGGTTGGGGACCATGAAGTAACTTTAGCACAGGTACAGCTAGGATGGTTCACGGCTGAAGACCATTAACTAGCTTTAGCATAGGTACAGCAAGTAAGGTTCACTGCTGGGGATCATAAAGCAGTTTTAAGGTGCAGCACAGAAAGGAGGCTTTACTCACAGAGTCCTGTAACAAGATCAGTCCATAGGTACAGCCAGTGCTTTAAGTGGCCCAAAAGAGGTGCCGGTACTCTATTATAGCCTATAAATTTTGTCCCCCCCACCCCACATCAGGGTCCCCACAGAGCACCCCCCCCCCCCCTGGCCTGGGCTGGGACTCACTGGTGTTGACTGGTCTGGCTCTGGAGTGGGAAATATTCTTGGGGGGGGCAATTGAGGGCGCAGATGTCTAAAATGAGCATACTGGTACGATAAGGCACACGGAGAAGTGGCAGTATGCTCAAGAGCCATATTTGGAAGTGGCGGTACTGAGTACCAGTGCATACCGACCCACTTAAAGCACTGGATACAGCCTCTTGTAAAGTAATCGAGCATTCAGTCCCAGGGGCATGCAGCCCCCATCCTCTCAGCTCACTGATCCATTTCCTCAAGAGGGGGAAAGACCATCTCCCCAGGGCTCCAGACTATTTAAAAGCATCCCAGCCACCGACTGCCACCCCCAAGGGCAATTAATTACTGCTCCTCTAGTTACAGCAGGAGCCAAAAACAAAATTTACCTAGCAGCCTAACTAGAGGGTGCTACACATAACCGGGCAAGATGGAAAATGTTAAGTTTGAGGGGAACTCCCTAAACCTCCAGGGGGATAGGAACAGGAAGTCAGGAATTATTGTCAGATTTAACACACAGCCCACTAGCCTACAAATAAATCTAGAATATCACTTTAGGGTGAACTGACACAAAAATATAAACAACCATGTCAATGTAAATAAATGTTTTAAAAATAAATTTCTCTTTATTTTTTAATATATTTGCAAGGGGCTGCCATTGCACATAATAAATATTTAAACTGCAAGATGAGTCATATGTCCATTGAATATTCCTTATGAGGCACTGTTGTGAACAAAAATAACAATCGTTATCTCCTATAATGTTTTGTGTTAGTGTTACATACTTTGCTCAATTGGATACCACTTATATACCATATTATTACACATTTTTTTTATTTTTAATATATATCAAAATTGTCCATATTCTCTTATGTTCTTCCAATCACCATGTGAAACAAGTGCTTTGTAATCTTCTTATCAAATGTAAAAGGGGGGTTTTGAATAGTGCTCCGCCACCTTTATGCGAAAGGGCCACTCACCAGATAGCTGAGGGCCACCAGGACCCAAATCGCTTTAAATTCCTTATATCCCAAGACCAGCTTGTAAAACTTCCAATCAAGATTTGCCAAAGTGTTATGGTTGCCCCCTGGGCTTAGTATTGGGAGGTATGGATACCAGATCCACAGCAGGGTATTGGATGCCAGATATTCCCCAGAATATAAAATGTGAAGCGAATAATCGTGCAATATAGTTTTTATTAGTATAAAATTTCAAAACAGAAAATGTAAACTCACATTTGTCTGTCTGTAAGCGGCACCCACTTAAGAAGCGTGGACTGTTGGAAACGCCACTCTACAACAGCGTGCGTTCCATCTGGCTTCCACTGGGTTGGACGTGACGAAACCGGAAATGATGTCGCTGTACTGGTTCTCGTTTTATACCAATAAAACAATATTTGCAGTTATTTTAAAAAAGATTTTTGCAGTTGAGTGAAATTTTAAGGATTCAAAAAAGGGGAAGAATAAGTTTTAGGGGGTGCTTTAGTGTTAGGGACATTTTTCAGCTTAGTGAGCAGTTGACTCAGTCAGGAACAGACATGGGAGTGTGTTTTTTTTAATTGGTGTTCAGCACTAAAACCTCAGTGTCAAATTTTTTTGATAGAGGTTCAGCTCAGGCAGCAGAAATAAAATATACTTAACCACTTAAGCCCCAGCCCTATTTCGGACACTTTTTGTTCACAAGTTAAAATCATTTTTTTTTCCTAGAAAACTACTTTGAACCCCCAAACATTATATATATTTTTTTAGCAAAGACTCTGGAGAATAAAATGTCGGTCATTGCAATATTTTTTGTCACACAGTATTTGTGCAGCGGTCTTTAAAACGCCATTTTTTTGGAAAAATTTTGAAAAATCACACTTTACTGCATTTAAAAAATACTAAACAGTAAAATTAGCCCATTTTTTTTTTTGTATATTGTGAAAGATGATGTCACGCTGAGTAAATAGATACCCAACATGTTACGGTTTAAAATTGCGCACACCCGTGGAATGGCGACAAACTACGGTCAATAGAAATCTCAATAGGCGACGCTTTAAATTTTTTTAACAGTTACCAGTTTAGAGTTAGAGTGTAGCTCTTTTTTTTTTAATTATTGCTCACGCTCTGGCGGTCGCATCGATACCTCACATGTGTGGTTTGAACAGTGTTTTCATTCGCGGCTCGACTTCCGAGCTAACGGTGACGGGGCAGCTAAAATTTATTTATTTTTTTTCCTATTTATTTTATTTTTTTTTTAACTTTATTACAGGTTTTAAAAAAATAAATAAAATCTAATCACTTTTATTGCTGTCACAAGCAATGTAAACATCCCTTGTGACACCAATATGCAGTGACAGGTACTCTTTATGGAGGGATCGAGGGTCTAAAAGACCCTCGACCCCTCCACTACACTTTCATGTATGCAAAAAGCCGAAAACGGCGTTTTTGCATTCAGCCGTTTTTTAAATCTGCCGCCTTTTGCAGCAGAGTAACCCAGAAGTGACGTCATGGACGCCGCCTCAGGGTTACGTCATCGGAGACCCGATCGAAGCCGCTTCTGGCTTAGATCAGGACTCCATCCAGTCGGCGAACTCGCCGGCTGGGTGCTCGGGGCTCCTGGTGGGGCGGGTGCCCCGAGCAAAGTCGCGGAGGGAGGGGGGGACGTCCCCTGACGCTCACCCGGGTAACGATCGAGTGGCTCCTGAGTCGCATCGGTCATTACCGACGGAAAGCCGACCGTCGGCTGTAAACCACGGTACCGGGATCGTGCCTCTAGCTAGAGGCATCACCCCGGTATAACACCGCAAAATTTGCCAACGTAGCCCTACGTCACTTTGCGGTAAGTGGTTCTAAAGGCAGAACATTTTTTTTATCTTTCTGCATTCTATTGCAGTAACTTAAAAAACCTCCTGCATGAAACTACCCCTGCAGCCCCCCCCCCCCCCAATTCATACTTGAACCCAATCTCGATCCAGTGATGTGCACAAGAGCTGAGGCTTCCTTGTCTCTCTCACTTCTCATTGCCTCAGATACAGAGGCAAGAGCCATTGGGTCCCGCTGCTGTCAATCAGAGCCAGTGATGAGGGAGTGGGAGATGGGGCCATGCCCTGCTTGGTGTGTCAAAAGTGCCACCATAGCAAGCGGCCTGGGAGGGAGGAGCCAGAAGTGTCGGTGGGGAACCTGAGAAGAGGAGGATCACGGCTGCTCTGTATTAAATCATTGCAAAGAGCAGGTAGGCATGACATGTTAATTATTTTACAACTAAAAAATCGAACCTTTATTATTACTTTACGTGCAGGTAGGTAGTTCTTATCTTGTGTACTGTATGTGTCAGAGATCACATACACAAATAAACTGATTCATATGTGTTAGCTAAAGGACAGTCAAATCTATAAATGCATGTTTTTAAATTATAGCTTTTAAAGATTTATAGCTGTACTTTGTACCACTAGGTTGCAGATATGAGTTATAAATATGTCAGACTGAACACAATTAGCTCTTTTATCATGACATGACATGCTAAATTGGAGATTGGATGCTATTATATAAAGTTCTAGGCCTTGTAAGACTGCTAAGACAGCAGATCTGTTGTTTACTACACATATACTAAGACACACTAGAACGGTAATATCAAAAAGGATATTGAGGAACTGGTTAAAGTGCAAAGAAAGGCAACCAAACTGATAAGTGGCATGGAGGAAAGATTAGCTGAACATAACCACCTCCCGCCCGCCATATAGGCAAATGACGGCAGCGGCGTGGCTCTATTGTTTTGACGTCTTTCCACTCTACCGGCGTGCAATCGCAGCGATTTCCCATGTGATCAGCTGTGTCCAATCACAGCTGATCGCATGTAAACAAGGAAATGTCAGTTATCAGCTTTCTTCTCCTCACACTGACAGACGTTTGTACAAATCAATTATTATACGCTTGTTGGGATTTTCTTTTTACCAAGAAGATGTAGCAGAATACATATTGCATGAATTGATAAAGAAATTAGATTTTTACATTTTTTTTTATTGGATGTGTTTTATAGTAGAAAGTAAAAACTATAGTTTTTTTTTTTTTAAATTGTCGGTAATCAAATGTCACCAAAAGAAAGCTCTATTTGTGGGGAAAAAAGGACATACATTTTATTTGGGTACAGCATCACACGATCGCGCAATTGTCAGTTAAAGTAACGCAGTACCGTATCACAAAATATGGCCTGGTTTATGGAGGGGGGTAAACCTTCCGGAGGGCAAGTAGTTAAAGTGGTATTAGACCCCAAACCAAAAATGTAATATATTGCAGCTTGCCAATCATTAGATGTGGTGGTTGCATTTTTAGTGTACTTAAATCTGCGCCATTAGTTTTCTTTTTTAGTCTTTTTTCCCCTCTGTTTTCACCTTGTGATCTGGCCAGGAACACACCTCCTGTATTAGAGTGCCCCCACTCTGGATGAATGAGCACAGGGGGCAGATTTGGACAGCAGCATTGTCAGCCTGAGGGGGAGAGGAGTGTTAGATGGACTTACAGATTTTAAATACAATAGCAAATTGAAGCCATACTCCAGCGAATGCTATAGAGCAAACTGTTTTTCTCTTACGTCCTCTGACAGTCGCCGCCTCCTCTAAGTCATCACTGTTGGGTATTGTCTTCCTATCCGTAGGAATAGCTAGGCATATAGACTTAGTCCAAAGACAAAAGGCATTAGCATATACACACCCATGGGGGCTGTCCCATCTGGTCAATACCCCCCCTGCATCACCACTCCCAACTCAGTTTTAATCTGCCTAGCGTCAGGTATAGTCAGGCTTACCTTGTGCTGGGGCTTCAGTCTCAGCCTTCCTAATCTTTTATTTGATTTTCTTTGAAAATGTCAGTTTTTTCTCTTACTTTACTAGCTGTTTATTTTGTCAGCTTCTAGTGTTAGTCTTCTCTTCGGATGAAGATGGATCATGCGGTGCTGGGATTCGGATTGGCCGCCCTGGTTCTCCAGAGCAAAAGGGTCAGATGGACCCCCAGCCCGCCATCGAGCGTTCAGCTATGGTCGCCCTGGCATTACGAACGACCCATCCCTGTTCGCTGCAGGGATGCAGCCGTGAGGTGGCTACCTCACAGGACTAGTCTGCAGTGCTGCAGCGTCATGTCCCTGGCTCACGGCACTCCCTGTCAGATGAGGACAGAGGTTTTCCGTGCATGGAGGCTCCCCACACCATCTGGTACAGGTAAGTACTTTTCTGTGTGGGGGCTCTGTTTGGGGTGACAGTCTGTGTTGCTGTGTGTTCCCCGTGTCTGTGCCTGTGTGACTCCCTGTGCGATCCCTGCGGGGTTCGCTTGTGCAGATCTGTATGTTGCCTTGGGGGTCCCTGTCCCTGTGTCACCTTAGGTGCATGTTGGGGGTGCAGACGTTTGTGCTTGTGCAGCGACCGCAGCGGTGCATTTTCGCGCGGTCCGCCATCTTTACTGTGGGCACACATGTATAGCTCCTCTGGGGCGATCATGCATGTCATTTTGGCGCCATCCGCCGCCATTTTGTGGGCGGTGGAGCGATCGGTCTGTCCGCATGTCGGCGGCCATTTTGGCGTAGCCTCCAATGCATCCCTATGGGGCAGCCATTTTCCCGGGGTCCGGCATATAGTCCAGCCCTCTCCAGCAGCACTTCCTTTCCATCAGCAGCAAGGACACTGGTAGCAACGCTCTGCGGGCTCTGCAGGTTATCACTCTCAATTTCCCTCTATATATCGCTTCTGGCTCAGTTTCTTTTCTCCTTTGGGGGTCTTTCATAGCTGTGACAGTAGCGCACACTGCAGCGCTCTTAAAGGGGACAGTACACCGTTTTTGCACTGTAGTTTGTTCTGATAACTTGAGCCATGGATTCTCAGGAAAGCAAGTTTCCTCCAGCTTTAGTGGGGGGCCCCAGTTCTCCTGTGGTCCCGCTGCGACCCGATCTGGCTGCTGTAGTAGCGACTTTGGTGGCAAATATGGAAATGCTGATGTCTGAACGGGCTGCGAGAAAGAGGCCCAGGTTGTCTCTCTCTTCTGATTCAGATGGGGATATGGCTGCTGCGAGCGTGCACTTTTCAGGGTCCCGCTCATCCTTGGACCCCCCGGGGTCTGAGGGGGAGGGTGTTGATACATCCTCCCCAGGGTCACCTGAAGAACGGGCGACCGTGGATGAGTTAATTGTTTCTGTTAAAGAAACCTTGCATTTAGAGGATGAGCCCTGTCCTCCCGGCGTTGTGTCCTCGTTTGGGACGCACAGGACCCGCAAGTCTGCGCAGGTTTTTCCCTGCCCAGCGGAATTCCATCACACTGTTAATGAAATGTGGCGCACGTTAAAACGTCCATTCCTGGTACCTAGTCGGTTCAAATTGCTTTATCCTTTTGCGCCGGCTACGGAATCACGATGGTGTGTGCCTCCACAGGTGGACCACACTGTGGCCGTGTTGAACAAGGCTACCTTGGTTCCTACTGAGGATACCCCGGTTTTCCGGGATCCCACGGACCGGCGGTTGGAGTCTCTAGCCCGCCATTCCTATACGGTGGCAGGTTCGTTGCTCAAACCCGTTTTCGCATCCGTTCTGGTGGCTCAGGCGGTGGCTGATTGGACTAAGATGCTTAGAGGCAATCTCGTGTCTGATGACGTGCCGCCTGCCCGGCTGGAAATGGTGGATCAGATCCACCAAGGAGTCATGTATTTGTGTGATGCAGCCTTAAATGAGGCCCCCTTGGTGGCTCGCCTCTCTAGTGTCGCGGTACTTAACCGGCGACTGATATGGCTGAAGAGCTGGTCGCCGACCAGTCCTCACGGAAAACAGTTGCTGATTTTCCCTATGCTGGCTCTCGCCTTTTTGGCGAGGCGTTGGATACCCTGGTAAAAGGCGTCACGGGGGGCAAGAGCACTATGCTGCCCCATAACCCGAAGAACAAGTCTTTCCGAGGCAAGCGGGGTTCTGCGCCTAGATTCAATCATGGGTCCTTTCGTGCCTTTCGTAACCAATCCAAGGGCAAGCCCTTCAAGGCCCAGGGCAACCAGAAGAAACCCTGGGCGGGTAAGCAGAAGGCCGACAATGCCGGCTCGGCGGGACAATTCGCCTCTGCCTGAAGGGACGCCCTCACCCTTTTCAGGGGTGAGGGGACGTTTGCGCGTTTCCTCCAACCTTGGCTGCTCCGGATATCGGACAGGTGGGTTCAGAAAATCGTTCGATCAGGTTACAAGATCGAATTCCTTTCCCGGCCGGCGGACAGATTCTTTCCCTCCAATCTCCATCTGCTTCCTGGGCGTCTGCAGGATTTGCATCAAGCGGTGCAGGACCTGCTTGCTCAGGGAGTGATTGTCCCGGTGCCTCATCGGGACAGGTTTCGGGGGTTTTATTCGAATCTGTTCACTGTGCCCAGGAAGGAGGGCAAAGTGCGTCCTATTCTGGACCTGAAAGCACTGAACCGCTTTGTGCGTGTTCGGAAGTTTCGAATGGAGTCTCTCTGTTCGGTTGTGGCCTCCTTGAGTCCAGGAGAATTCCTGGCTTCGATAGACCTGAAGGATGCGTACCTGCACATCCCCATTTTCGAGGGTCATCAGCGGTACCTTCGGTTTGCTATCGCAGAGGACCACTACCAGTTTGTGGCGTTACCTTTCGGTCTCGCTTCGGCACCAAGGGTGTTTACCAAGGTGTTGGCACCGGTCCTGGGCCTGCTGCGGGCCCAGGGCATTGCGGTCCTGGGGTACCTGGACGATCTGCTTCTGAGATTGCGTGCCAGTCAGGACCTTGTGCGCGATCTGTCCATCACGGTACAGACGCTCCAGCAGTTCGGATGGACCATCAACGTTCAAAAATCAGCGTTGTCTCCATCGCTTCGCCTTCCCTATCTGGGAATGGTTCTGGACTCTGCTCAGGCAAAGGTGTTCTTGCCGGAGGACAAGCTCCGGACTTTGCGGGACAAACTCAGGTCCCTCAGGGACAATCCGTCCTCGTCACTCAGGACCTGCATGCGGGGCCTGGGGTTGATGGTGTCGGCCTTCGAGGCGATTCCCTTTGTCCAGTTCCACACGCGGGCTCTCCAGACGGAGATCCTGGCCAGGTGGGACAGACTTCCTCAGTCCTTGGATCTGGATGTCTCCTTGAGTCGCCAGACCAGATTGGCTCTTCTATGGTGGATCCAGTCCCCGTCGGTGGCGGAAGGCAAGTCCTTGTGCTTGGTGGCTTACATCAACCACCAGGGGGGCACCAGGAGTGCTCGAGCGGCCCGGGAGGTGACCGACATTCTGTCTTGGGCCGAGACTCATGTCCCGGCGATCTCGGCAGTTCACATTCCGGGTGTGGAGAATTGGCAGGCCGACTATCTGAGCCGCCAGACCCTGGACCAGGGGAATGGTCCTTACACCCGGAGGTCTTTCAGATGCTGTGTGCGAGGTAGGGATCCCCAGATGTGGATCTGTTCGCATCCCAGGTAAATCGAAAGGTGGAAAGATTCGTGGCAAGAACGCGCGATCCGTTGGTGGTCGCCTCGGATGCGTTGGTGGCCCCTTGGCATCAGTATCGTCTGATGTACGCCTTTCCTCCGATTCAGTTACTATCCCAGTTCCTTCGCAGATTGGTCTCGGAACCGCACATGGTGATTCTGGTGGCGCCGGACTGGCCTCGCCGGTCCTGGTACACTGACGTTGTTCACTTGGCAGTGGCGCCTCCGTGGCGTCTGCCTCTGCGGGAAGATCTCCTGTCTCAAGGTCCGATCTTCCATCCTGCTTTACAGTCGCTGGCTTTAACGGCCTGGCTGTTGAGACCCATGTCTTGAAGGACAAGGGTCTATCCCCTGAGGTTATCCCTACCCTAATCAAGGCTAGGAAATCCTCTTCTGGTAAGATCTATTACCGTACCTGGAAAGCCTATTTCACCTGGTGTGAGTCCAGGGGGTTCTCCCCCCTCGTTCTTACTCGGTGTCGAGAATCTTGGCTTTCCTCCAGTCTGGCGTGGATCAGCGCCTGGCGCTGGCCACGATAAAGGGCCAGGTTTCTGCACTGGCTGTTCTTTTCAACCGCCCTGTGGCGTCTCATTCATTGGTGCGCACCTTCATTCAAGGTGTGCAACATCTGGCTCCTCCCAGGAAGGAGCATTTTCCTCCATGGGACTTGAACTTGGTTCTGTCCGCGTTACAGCGTGCTCCCCAGATGTGGATCTGTTCGCATCCCGGCTAAATCGAAAGGTGGATAGATTCGTGGCAAGAACGCGCGATCCGTTGGCGGTCGCCTCGGATGCGTTGGTGGCCCCTTGGCATCAGTATCGTCTGATGTACGCCTTTCCTCCGATTCAGTTACTATCCCGGTTCCTTCGCAGATTGGTCTCGGAACCGCACATGGTGATTCTGGTGGCGCCGGACAGGCCTCGCCGGTCCTGGTACACCGACGTTGTTCACTTGGCAGTGGCGCCTCCGTGGCGTCTGCCTCTGAGGGAAGATCTCCTGTCTCAAGGTCCGATCTTCCATCCTGCTTTACAGTCGCTGGCTTTAACGGCCTGGCTGTTGAGACCCATGTCTTGAAGGACAAGGGTCTATCCCCTGAGGTTATCCCTACCCTAATCAAGGCTAGGAAATCCTCCTCTGGTAAGATCTATTACCGTACCTGGAAAGCCTATTTCACCTGGTGTGAGTCCAGGGGGTTCTCCCCTCGTTCTTACTCGGTGTCGAGAATCTTGGCTTTCCTCCAGTCTGGCGTGGATCAGCGCCTGGCGCTGGCCACGATAAAGGGCCAGGTTTCTGCACTGGCTGTTCTTTTCCAACGCCCTGTGGCGTCTCATTCCTTGGTGTGCACCTTCATTCAAGGTGTGCGACATCTGGCTCCTCCCAGGAAGGAGCATTTACCTCCATGGGACTTGAACTTGGTTCTGTCCGCGTTACAGCGCGCTCCTTTGAAAACATCAGGGAGATATCGTTGCCTCTGCTGTCAATAAAGGTTGCCTTTCTGGTGGCGATCACTTCGGCTCGCAGAGTGTCGGAGCTGGCGGCGTTGTCTTGCCGCTCCCCTTACTTGATAATTCACAAGGATAAGGTGGTTTTGCGACCACCCCCATCCTTCCTTCCCAAGGTGATCTCTGAATTTCACCTTAATGAGGACATTGTCCTGCCTTCGCTTTGTACGAAGCCTAAACATCCAAAGTAGATTGCCTTGCATTCCTTGGATGTTGTCAGGGCGATCAGGGTTTACCTGTCGTCTACGGAATCCTTTCGGAAGACGGATTCCCTCTTTGTCCTTCCTGAGGGATCTCGGAAGGGCATGGCTGCGTCCGCAGCAACTATTGCCAAATGGATCAGACAGACCATTGAGCAGGCTTACGCCTTGAAGGAACGGGTTCCGCCCTTCCCTGTTAAGGCGCACTCTACCAGGTCTTTGAGTGCTTCCTGGGCCTATTGGCATCGGGCCTCGGTGGCCCAGGTGTGCAAGGTGGCGACTTGGTCGTCGGTGCACACTTTTTCCAAGTTCTACAAAGTAGACGTTCTGGCATCAGCTGATGCTTCTTTTGGCCGCAAAGTTCTCAGTGCGGCAGTGCCATGATGGACCCTTGAATTTTTTCTCTGGATCCCTGGCTGTTGGCATTTGCTTTCCTGGGCTGTTGGTCCTGTTGAGCATTGTTTTTTTCTGTTGCCCAGTTGGTTCTCTTACAGTGCATGTAAGATTCCTTTCTCTGATGTGGGTACTGTGTTGCCTTTTCTACGGTTGCGTCTCCCACCCCTCATGTCTATACTGCTTTGGGACATCCCAACAGTGATGACTTAGAGGAGGCGGCGACTGTCGGAGGACGTAAGAGAAAACGGAATTTTTGTAAAATCTTACCTGTAAAATTCCTTTCTCTAAGTCCTCCGACAGTCGCCGCCCCGCCCCTCTTTTGGGGTTCTTTATTACCTACTGCTATGCTACCAAACTGAGTTGGGAGTGGTGATGCAGGGGGGGTATTGACCAGATGGGACAGCCCCCATGGGTGTGTATATGCTAATGCCTTTTGTCTTTGGACTAAGTCTATATGCCTAGCTATTCCTACGGATAGGAAGACAATACCCAACAGTGATGACTTAGAGGAGGCGGCGACTGTCAGAGGACTCAGAGAAAGGAATTTTACAGGTAAGATTTTACAAAAATTCAGTTTTTTCCCCTTTGGGATAAAGGTTTTCCAAAAATAAATAGCTGATCATTGTATGCGCCCCTGTGAGTGTTAAATTGTTTGTTTCATCCCTGTAACTGCAAGGAAGCTTGTTCCTTTAAAAAATAACATATTTACTGGCTGGATCACCAGATAAACATAGAAGAAAGTCTAAAAAAGAAAAGTAAAAATTGGTAAGCTGCAATATGATAAATATTTCCTTTTGGGTTTAATAATGCTTTAAGGAGAGATATGATAACCATGTATAAATATTCAAGCAGTCCATATAGTGAACTTGGTGTTGAGTTATTCACTTGCACATATGTGAAAACCTGGAAGAACTAGTTTTGACCAGCTCAGTAGATTGTTGTTTTTTTTTTTTTTTTTTTTATTTATACATTTTATTGAGCTTTAAGTAGCAAAAGAACAGTCGTACATTGAGGACCAATTCATAAGATGCAAGGACATAATACATCATCAATACAATTTCAAGATGACAACTGTATAGGACTCTTAAATGCCCAGAGATTGCAAAGGTATAAGTGCCTTTCCTAAACCGTAGGGAGGTGTTGATGGTGGGTCCCCAGGGGTCGCCTCATACCAAAAAGGAGGGTTAATGTATTGCCACTGGTCACTAATGCATTAATGACCATTGTCAGTTAATTACCCCTTTGTGCTTAGTGGCACCAGTATCAGTGTTCATTAACCCCTTTAAGCTCAGCATGCAGGGGTTTATAAACACTGACACCACTGCCACTAATGCAGCACAAAGGGGTTAATTAACTGACAATGGTCATTAATACATTAGTGACCAGTGGCAATACATTAACCCTCTTCATGCTGCATATTACAAATACCATTGATAATCAACCACTTGCCGACCTGCCATAGTACATACTGTATACTGGTTTTGCACAGAGCATCCCAGATCCTTCCTATGGTGGTACTCATGCAGGCAGATGGAGCTCTCCTGTTCCCTCGTCATAGGAGTGAAAGTAGCAGTAGTCAATGGCTCCTGCTGCTATCAATCTGCCCTGTGAGGAGCGAGCGGGAGCGGAGAAAGCTGCTACTCTTGGGCACAGCACTGAATCAATGCCGTAAGGTTAAAAGCCTTAATCCTTTAAAACCACTTTAGGTGAAGATGAGATAATATTATGTGTATGTGCCAGAGATCACATACATGCATAAAATCAATACCTATCACAGTTTCTTTAAAGCATGGCTTTTGAAGATTTATGGCTGTACTTTATACTGCTAGATTCCAGGTATGAATTAACTTACAACACATGTTAAACTGAACATAATTATCTTTTTTCATGACATGATGCTTTCACATTTATAGGGCAATATGTTCTAGAGGAACTATCATATAACAGGTGCTTGTAAAATATTACTGCTAAGTCAGGAGATCTCGTACCTAATACACAGATACTAGCAAACACTAGAAGGTTCAAACAAGAGTACTGTCTAAGGGTCACACTGCAGTTGATTAAAGTATGTAAGAAAGTAGTTATATATACTAACAGTGCAGTAAACAGTAGGAAAATGACATGGTTCTCCAGCACATATGGTCACACAAAGTTGAATAATACATTTTTAATAAAGGACTAGAATATAGAGTTGGGCCGAACAGCCCCCGGTTTGATTCACGCCAGAATTCTCGAACATCGCAAAAGTTCAGACCCAAACCTGTTGAAGTCTATGGGACCTGATTTTGAAATATCAAAAGTCCCCATTTTGAAGGCTTTTAGTTTATTTGGCCATATATAAGGGTATGGGGGCCCATGTACTGCCCTGGGGGGGCATGTATCAATGTACAAAAAATGTTTTAAAAAAATAGTTTTTACAGAAGCAGTGATTTTAACCACTTCCGGACCGCCGGCCACAGCCTTATGTTGGTACTTTGCCGTTAAAAAGCAGTGTTATGGTAGCAGATAGCTGCCATAACCCCAGTATTCTCTTACTCGGCCGGCGGTCCTCTTTCACATAAAAGTGGTCCCAGAAGTGAATTAACCGCGGGATCACTTTCATGGGCAGCGGGAGAGGTGCCCCGCCACTTCCCGATCGTTTTTACTTACTACCGGAGCCGTGGGTAGTGGGGAAAACTATCCCATTCGTCTATGTCCCAGGCAGGAAGTCGAGTGAGGACAACATGGCCCCCACTCTACCCTATGGCCTCGGAGGACCGGATCGACGTCATATGTAGCTTCTTTCCAACAGGCTTAAAGGGCCCATTTTTTTCTTGCTGAAAAAAATAATTTTTTTTCTTGCTGAAATGGCGCACCTGTACCATTTATAGAACCTGCTGCAGCAAAGCTGACATTTATAAAAAAAATGACATTTAAGTTGCTGGCAATAGGAAAATGTGAAAAAAAAAAGGCATGGGGTCCTCCGCAAAATCCATACCATACCCTTCTATGAGCATGCAGCTTGGCAGGTCAGGAAAAGGGGCGATGAGTGAGTGCCCCCCCTCCTCCTAAACCATACCAGACCATATGCCCTAAACACAAAAAAAACAAAAAAAAAAAATAAAGACAGAAGCAGTTTTTGTCAATTTCTTTATTAAAAAAAAACAAAACACGGGGACAAGGTGCTTTCTGACATAGTTACATAGTTACATAGTTAGTGAGGTTGAAAAAAGACATCAGTCCATCCAGTTCAACCTATGATGTGTGTGTGTGTTTGCTTTTAACTGTACATTGTATACCCCTGTATGTTGTGGTCTCTAAGGTGCCCATCTAATAGTTTTTTGAAACTAGCAATGCTCCCTGCTGATACGACTGCTTGTGGAAGAGAATTCCACATCCTTACCGCTCTTACAGTGAAGAACCCCTTACGCACTTTAAGGTTAAACCGCCTTTCCTCAAGTTTTAGTGAGTGGCCACGTGTCTTATTGTATCTCCTCTCTCTGAATAGTTTGTTCCTTATGCTAGGGTTGCCAGTACAGTATTTGTACATTGATATCATATCCCCCCTCAATCGTCTCTTCTCCAGAGAGAATAGGTTCAGTGCTTGTAGTCTTTCCTCATAGCTGATGTCCTCCATTCCCCTAATTATTTTTGTTGCCCTTCTCTGGACTTTCTCCAGTTCCAGCACATCCTTTCTGAGGACCGGTGCCCAGAACTGGACAGCATACTCCAGATGTGGCCGGACCAGAGTCTTGTAGAGTGGAAGAATAATCTCTTTATTTCTGGAGTGAATCCCCTTTTTTATACATCCCAGTATTCTGTTGGCTTTGCTTGCGGCGGCTTGGCATTGCATGCCACTGCCAAGCTTGTTGTCTACCAGTACCCCCAGGTCCCTTTCCATCCTAGACTCACCCAGAGGTTCCCCCCCTAGTGAGTAGCTTGCTTTCTGGTTTCTGGCCCCCAAGTGCATTACTTTACATTTTTCAACATTAAACCTCATCTGCCATGTAGTTGCCCACCCCGTTATTTTGTTCAGGTCCGCTTGCAAGGTTTCCACATCCTGCATAGAAGATATTGGCATGCCTAATTTAGTATCATCTGCAAATACTGAGATTGTACTCGATATCCCCTCCTCTAGATCATTTATGAATAAATTAAACAGGATTGGTCCCAGGACAGAACCCTGGGGGACCCCACTTTCCACACCCGCCCAATCCGAGTACTCCCCATTAATCACCACCCTCTGTACTCTCCCCTGGAGCCAGTTCTCTATCCAGGTACTCACCTTATGGTCCATACCTACCTTCCTTAGTTTGAACAGTAAGCGTTTGTGGGGAACGGTGTCAAAAGCCTTTGCAAAGTCCAGATACACCACATCCACAGACTTTCCTTTATCTAGGTGGCAGCTCACTTCATCGTAGAAGGTTAATAGATTGGTTTGGCACGAACGATTTTTCATGAATCCATGCTGATTACTACTTATAATACCGTTTTCATTACTAAAGTCTTGTATGTGGTCCCTTATCATCCCCTCCAAAATTTTGCAGACTACAGATGTTAGGCTGACCGGCCTATAGTTACCCGGGATATATCGCGGCCCCTTTTTAAATATTGGCACGTTGGCTTTTTTCCAATCAGCTGGCACCATACCCGTCTGTAAACTATCCTTAAAGATCAAG
Organism: Pelophylax lessonae; assembly: GCF_965119305.1. NCBI lineage: Eukaryota > Metazoa > Chordata > Amphibia > Anura > Ranidae > Pelophylax > Pelophylax lessonae. Next base: position 600,247,703 of record NC_138768.1, on the reverse strand, counting down.
AATTATGGTCTGGCAATCAGCATCCCCCCATGTTGAAGGCATGTGGCCTGGTATGGTTCAGGAGAAGGCGGGCTCGCTCGTTCCCCTCTTTCCTGTTCTGCCAGGCTGCATGCTCGGATAAGGGTTTGGCATGGATTTTGGGGGGACTCCATATCGTTTTTTTTTTATTTTGCCATGGGGTACCCCCTAAAGTCCATACCAGATCCATAGGGCCTTGTATGGATTGGGGGGGACCCCCACACTTTTTTTCACACTTTTTCCAATTGCAATGTTTTTTTGTTTTTTGTTTAGCTGTCAGTGGGGAAGCCCGTTGTCAGCTGATGACTCTTCCTTTGTTATCCTTTGTTAAGGATGCAGCGGCCAGCTTTCCTTAACAACCAGCTATTCACTGTGCCCTGATTCTGCAAAGCTTTGCCCAATCAGGGCTTAGAATGCACTATGCAGCGCGCAGTGCATTCCCCCCGGGCGCCCCGCAAATTCAAGTGTTGAATTTGAATTTCAGGTGATGTTTTGGCCGAACTTTTGCTCAGCTTGAACTGTTCGCCCAACTCTAATAGATTACAGCTGCAAACTTACAGGACAACTTTCTGGTGAGGGGAACCATATTGGTATATACAAATGCTGAATAAAAGTGGGGTAAAAGTCAGGGGGGTTCTCTCAACTTCTGTTACTCTGGTCAACTATAAAAAGTTGTACTTTTCTTCACATTCTGACCCAGTGTCAACAGTCAATGGAATGAAAAGTGATAAAATCCTATCAACAGAGACAGACTAAAAACGTGACAGAGGTTCTAACCCAGCTCTACCCAAAATTAGAAAATATATTTGGGCTCCAGTTTATCTTTTAGCATCAAACAATTAAAAATGACAAAGTGGGATGTTGCAGGCCTGGGACTTTTGAAACTTAAAGGAGACCTAGGTCATATAATCCAGTGCCCAGGCAAAGCAACAACTAAGCAACAACTTAAGCTCTTGAAGGTTTTACCCCCTTCATGACCAGAGCATTTTTTGCTATTGGGCACTGTTTAATAGTGATGCAGTCATGCAACACTTTAGGCAAATAAAAATTTATATAATTTGTTTTCACACAATAGAGCTTTCTTTTAGTGGTATTTGATCACCACTGGGTTTTTTATTTGTTATTATATCAATGAAAACGACTGCCAATTTTAAAGCAAAAACAATATTTTTTACTTTCTGCTATAAAACATAAATATAAATCCAATAAAACATTTTTTAAACAATCAAATTTCTTCATACTTTTAGGCCCACATGTATTCTTATGAGTAAATACATTTTATACCAGTAATGGCAGTGATCAGTCACTTATAGTGAGACTGTAATAGTGTGGAGGGCAATCTTACATTACCTGACACTGGGTGGGAACTGAATGACCCTGACATCACCAGTGACACTAATAGAGTGATCGGTGCTAATACTATATGCTATCACTGTACTAATGACACTGGCTGGGAAGGGGTTAAAATCTAGGGGGAATTCAAGGGTTAACTGTGTGCCTAACAAGTGTAATGTGTGAAATATGTGCTGCTTTTACTACTGGATGGGCCTGATTTTTCTCCCTGCTTTGCAGGGAGAAAAAAAACAGCCACATTGCTTCTCCCTCTACAAAGCTCTGTGTTGTTAGCAAACATAGGGCTCTGTGCTGTGATAAGCTGATCAGCAGGTCGGGCTATAAATTATTGGCCGGTGTTACGTGAGAATTACCTACCCCGTGAGAAAAACCTACCCTCGTCACTTCCGGGCAGGAACAGCTGAGCAGCGCAGCAGTGCGCATGCTCAGAGGCCCGGAGACCTAATGAAAAAGATAAGGAGCTGACTACTGGGCATGCGCAGTAGTATGAAAGTATTAGGGTGTCCGTGAAAAAACCTACCCACGTGGCGGTGACATTAAAACAGCTGTACTACAATATGAGTCATCACCGCTCCTTCCCCTGTGACTACCCTGATCTTGGCTAGTAAATATAAAAGCGGCTGGCGGCTCCGTTATTTATCTTGTCATGCACCCGCCGGCGCTTTTATATTTACTAGCCGACATCAGTGAAGTGTCAGGGGAAGGAGCGCAGATGATTCATATTGTAGTAAAGCTGTTTTAATGTAAGCGCCGCTTTACAGACACTGAGGGTGCCCCGGAAGTGACGGGGGTAGGTTTTTCTCACGGGTAGGTAATTTTCACGGAACACCGGGACCTGCTGATTGACCCGCGCGGTACTGTATGACAGCACAAATTGGGCATGGGGGGCATGTGCGCGCATTCTATACAGGGCATTGCTGAATAACGTACATCTTCCAGCACAGTGGGGCCGCCCGCCCACAGTATATAAACGCTCATAGACATCTCCCATTGTCTCCAGTAATGATTGGTAGGCGCTGGGGCGGACTCTCGATCATGTGTCCACTTTGACAGCCAGTCACAGTGGTCATCTGATTGGGCAATCCTGGGGGGTGTAAAGACCCACTTAAAAGGTTGCCTGGGTTGGGTGGGAAGAGGTTAACTATCTACTGTCATCATTTTGTACGACAGTGATTATCTAGTATTCCTTTTTAGTTTGCTAATCCATTTTCTGCTGTATTTATATTGTTATAGAACTTTGTGATAAAAGGATATACTGTATATTATGTACAACTGTGCTAAATGTTATACAGTATGTATGTGCTGCTCATTAAGTGTAACTTGGTCTGCAATCAGTATCTTTTTTATTGCCTTTCATATCAAATAAAGCATTTGATATATTAATTCATTATAATATTTATGGCACTAATTGTATAGTAATCAGGGTTAATCAAGATGAACTATGGTAAAACCAATACAAATCAGCATAGACTTCTGTGTGGTTTATGAAATCAGTTATAAGGTACAGTGTGATCATTATGACATGTTAAATGAAAAAAGCTTGTATTTCAAGATTCATTGCATCTTTTCCAATGTGTCAAAGATCTCTGAAATACAGTGTGGGTTACCAGGTGCAGCAGGTGCCGCTGCCAAGACTGCACTATCTGAGTCCAGTATGGCTTATACCATTACTCTTTTGTTAAGCTTTTATTCCTAGAACTGCCCGTATCAGCATTTCAGAAGTGTTGAATGTACAGAAGACTCATTTTGTGTAGTCACGGTTACTTATTTTCACTTAACATGACACGCTTTTAATAGCTGTTTTCCAAGCCACATACTGTAAGCTACTATTATGATGTATTTTGTTACTAGTCCAGTATTTGGCATCAAAGTGAATTGCTTCCATTTACAGAAGTTTCTCTATGAGCATCTTAAGTTACAGTGGAGTTTTTAAGGCAGTTGTAAATGAAAACCCCTGTCAGCCCAGTATTTTACCTTGGCATACAAAAATATGTTAATGATTTTTTATTTTTCCCTATCCAATGTGAAGCTATACATAGTTACAGGTATAACCTTATGTGTAGGTAAAGAATTAACTATACACAAAATCATTATACTATACAACAAATGTACTGCATATCGCATATATGCCAAAGAAAATCACAATAGTTTCAATGCATCAGCACTCATGCAAAATTTTGAAGGCCGGGGCAATATTTGTAATATACAGTGCCCTGAAAAATTAATCATACCCCTTGAAATTTTCCACATTTTGTCATGTTACAACCAAAAATGTTAATGTATTTTATTGGGATTTTATGTGAAAGACCAACACAAAGTGGCACATAATTGTAAAGGGGAAGGTTTTCATAATATTTTACAAATAAATATCAGAAAAGTGCAGCGTGCATTTGTAATCAGCCCCCCTGAGTCAATACTTTGTAAAACCACCTTTCGCTGCAATTACAGTTGCACGTTTTTTTGGGGATGTCTCTACCAGCTTTGCACAGCTAAAGTGCTATTTTTGCAGGGAGAAAACAGGCGCCACACTGAGTGCAGTATATCAGGATCATACGTTTAATAGACACAGTGAACAGGTACTCACAAGCGGTGTAATAAAAACAACATGGCAGTATTGCAAAGTGGAATGATGATCCCAATGTCCGGATTCAGGATGGCACAAGCGGTCTCGAAGCCCTGGGCAGTAGCGAATGGAAGATCGATACTTCCCATACACTAGGGACACAGCACCGGCCGTTCTGACGTCACTTCCGAGATGCGTACTGGCGCCGGCGACGCGTTGTCGGAGCATGCGCTCCTTCCTCAGGCCGATAAAGCGCCATTTTGGACAAGGGCTTAAATGGGCAGAGCGGCAGAGCCAGCTGGGTCCTAAAGGTGCCATAATTCTTGCTCAAAAGAAACCCTCTATAACACTGGACTGGGGCTAGGTGCATTAGAAACATACAACCAAAGCAGTAGTCAACAAAAATGCAATGATCAACATTGGTCAAATTACACTTACATAAGAATATATTTAAATTAATTCAGAAAAAAATTCAGAAAAAAATTAATTCAGAAAAAAATTAAAAAAATTTATTCAGAAAAAAATTAAAAAAATTATTAATTCAGAAAAAAATTAAAAAAAAAAAAAAACATATATATAAAATTATATCGCTATTCATTTTATAACGCTATTCATTTTATAAAAACCACCATATTTAAAACCACCGTAAATATCTGAAAATTATCTAAAAAATTGTTTAAAAAATTGTTAAAAAGCCATCAGCCAATATGACCATCCACTGATATATCCCATTAAATTATTCTGACTCCATATGTGACTATTAGGAAAGGGACTATCAAAAAGGAGTGTTATAAATGTACAAGAGTATTATGGATAAGATGAAGGGGCATATCTTTCAGATGTCTAATCCAAAAAAATATATTTTTATATATTTTTATATATCCAATTGGATAGGGTCAAATGAGAGAATTGGTCTCAACTTCCTCATTCAAACCCCCCGGCACTAAAGTATCCAGGGTATAAATCCAGTAGGCCTCTCTTTGACATAGTCTCTTAAAACGTTCTGCTGACGACAAAGTAGCAGGTATAGACTCAATAATCCACACCCTGAGGCCGACCGACAGGTGTTCATGGTGCAGCAGGAAGTGGCGTGGGACACTGTGCTTGTCATCACCAGCCTCCACAAACCTGCGATGTTCACCGAATCTCTTCCTCAGGGTGCGGATTGTCCTTCCTACATAAAAGAGCCCACATGGGCATGTAAGGCAATAAACAACAAATTCAGTGGAACAGTTGTAGAACTGTGTCAATGAATACGTTTTTCCCTTTACCTGAAACATTTTTTGTCCATGGGTGACATGTTTACAAGTCAAACACAACTTCTTGCGGCATTGGAACATCCCAATAAGTGGGATCAAGCAAGGTCTCTCTAAAGATGATATAAGAGGATACTTCAACTTGCTGGGTGCCACCATGCTCTTGATGTTCCTGGCTCTTCTATAAGTAACCTTTGGTTTGGGGGGTAAATTCTCCCTCAGATTGGGGTCCTCCAGTAGAATTGGCCAATGTTTGACCAGAATTTTCTCCATTTTTTTAAACTTAGTGTGAAATTGAGTCACAAATCTGGGGATGGCAACCTCTGCGTCAGATTTTTCCTTTTTAATACTTTCATGGCCGGCCAGATAGATGTTATGGGCATGGTTCAGAAGGGTTTCCGGAAAGGCCTTATCAGTAAATTTTTTCTTTAGTTGGGCACTCTGTTCTAAGTAGTCATTATTATTGGTGCAGAACCAATTCCAATTAGTTGGAATTAGTTCGTTAGTATCTACTACCAGCCCTACATGTAGCAGATCATCTGATGTGGACAGTGGGGACTTGTTGCCCCTCCAGGTGGCATCATCTCCCATGTCCCCAAGGGCCCCCAACCCGTCTCCACTGAGATCGGCTGGTGTTGGCATAGTGACTTCCCCCTGTGATGTGGCCATTCCCAGTACTGGTACATCCAATGGCCAGAATTTTTTAGGTCTCCCCCCTCCGCCTGCCCATACAAAGAGAAAGCTCGACGTAGGGGAAAGCGGGGGGGAGGAGGACGACATAGGAATAAAGAAAAGGGTAAGACTGCTGATACCATAAAAATATTTAATTTGTCGACACATATTTTATCCCTATCGGAAACCTCCCTCCTCCATAGAGGACTCAACTTTGCTCCCTCAGCTCCTCCCAACCCCTTTACTTTATTTAAGGATCTTAATAGCTTCATTCGTTTGCTTACATTGAAGCGGCATTTTAAGATCCAAGAAAATAGAAACAAAAATGTTCCCATTGAGTCATCCACATCAATTCTGGAGATGGAATCGGAGCCCTCTATTGATCCAATCGGATTGAAACTCTTAGAGGAGTTGTATATTAGTGACGATGATGAGGATTTGGCGTTTTTTACTCAACATCCTTCTACATCTCCACCAGTCCAGCACACTAACTTTCGTGCAAAATCAACATTTAACCCTGTGCAGTCCAAAGGCCAATACATACAGACGTTCTACCAGGTGGTCTTCTCTGAGCTAAAGAAGATGTGTACCCACACCAATCCCTGTAGTAAGTCCCTCTCTTTTAACTACAATTTAAGCCATGTTGAGAGACAGGCCTTAACCGATTTATCCAAAAATCATAATCTGATCATTAAAACTGCAGATAAGGGAGGGGGGATAGTCATCCAGGACAGAGTTGACTATTTGAGAGAAGCCCAGCGTCTACTGGCGGATACTACCACATATCGCAAATTGCCGGCTGACCCCCAACCTAGTTATATCCTTGAAGCCATAGGACTTATTACACAAGCTAAGGAAGAAGGTATTATCAATAAGTCAGAATATTCCTTTTTCCACAGGGATTTCTATTCTACACCGTACTTTTATCACATTCCAAAAGTACATAAGAATCTACAGAATCCGCCTGGCAGGCCGATAGTTGCAGCAATGGACAGCGTCACCAACCCTTTTTCCCAATATGTAGATCAGTTTCTGCAGCCTTTGGCTCAGAATCTTCCATCGTATATTCGGGATGGGGTCCATTTGTTGGAGCTATTGGCACCGTATAGTTGGGAATCCACATATATGTGGGTTTCCCTTGATGTGGATTCTCTGTATACGTCCATTCCACACTCTGTAGGCCTACAAGCAGTCACCCAGTCCCTTATGGATCATCCTACCATCAACTCGTCTCAAGCTCGGTTCATTGTGGAGGCAACCAGATTTTGCCTTACCCACAATTATTTTTTGTTCGATGGAGACTTTTATGTACAAATAAATGGCACTGCTATGGGGGCTAATTTTGCCCCCAGCTATGCCAATCTAACCATGGGGATGCGGGAGGACAAACACATTTGGAAAAACAATCCGTATGCCTCTCACGTTGTCTTTTACGGTAGATATATAGACGACATTATTGTCGTCTGGGATGGCTCTGAGTCCCTACTACTTGAATTTGTCAGTCACTGTAATAGTAATGTGTTTAATTTATCCTTTACTTCAGTTCACCATTCTGCAGAGCTGGCCTTTTTAGATTTACTCTTATACCATCGTGAAGGAAGGATAGAAGCAAAAAATTACACGAAGCCCACAGCGGGAAACTCCTTCCTACATTTTAAGAGTTGCCACCACCCAAGGTGGATAAACAACATCCCCAAGAGCCAGTTCTGCAGATTGAGGAGAAACTGCACCAATAATAATGACTACTTAGAACAGAGTGCCCAACTAAAGAAAAAATTTACTGATAAGGCCTTTCCGGAAACCCTTCTGAACCATGCCCATAACATCTATCTGGCCGGCCATGAAAGTATTAAAAAGGAAAAATCTGACGCAGAGGTTGCCATCCCCAGATTTGTGACTCAATTTCACACTAAGTTTAAAAAAATGGAGAAAATTCTGGTCAAACATTGGCCAATTCTACTGGAGGACCCCAATCTGAGGGAGAATTTACCCCCCAAACCAAAGGTTACTTATAGAAGAGCCAGGAACATCAAGAGCATGGTGGCACCCAGCAAGTTGAAGTATCCTCTTATATCATGTCACCCATGGACAAAAAATGTTTCAGGTAAAGGGAAAAACGTATTCATTGACACAGTTCTACAACTGTTCCACTGAATTTGTTGTTTATTGCCTTACATGCCCATGTGGGCTCTTTTATGTAGGAAGGACAATCCGCACCCTGAGGAAGAGATTCGGTGAACATCGCAGGTTTGTGGAGGCTGGTGATGACAAGCACAGTGTCCCACGCCACTTCCTGCTGCACCATGAACACCTGTCGGTCGGCCTCAGGGTGTGGATTATTGAGTCTATACCTGCTACTTTGTCGTCAGCAGAACGTTTTAAGAGACTATGTCAAAGAGAGGCCTACTGGATTTATACCCTGGATACTTTAGTGCCGGGGGGTTTGAATGAGGAAGTTGAGACCAATTCTCTCATTTGACCCTATCCAATTGGATATATAAAAATATATAAAAATATATTTTTTTGGATTAGACATCTGAAAGATATGCCCCTTCATCTTATCCATAATACTCTTGTACATTTATAACACTCCTTTTTGATAGTCCCTTTCCTAATAGTCACATATGGAGTCAGAATAATTTAATGGGATATATCAGTGGATGGTCATATTGGCTGATGGCTTTTTAACAATTTTTTAAACAATTTTTTAGATAATTTTCAGATATTTACGGTGGTTTTAAATATGGTGGTTTTTATAAAATGAATAGCGTTATAAAATGAATAGCGATATAATTTTATATATATGTTTTTTTTTTTTTTTTTTAATTTTTTTCTGAATTAATAATTTTTTAAATTTTTTTCTGAATTAATTTTTTTAATTTTTTTCTGAATTAATTTTTTTATGAATTTTTTTCTGAATTTTTTTCTGAATTAATTTAAATATATTCTTATGTAAGTGTAATTTGACCAATGTTGATCATTGCATTTTTGTTGACTACTGCTTTGGTTGTATGTTTCTAATGCACCTAGCCCCAGTCCAGTGTTATAGAGGGTTTCTTTTGAGCAAGAATTATGGCACCTTTAGGACCCAGCTGGCTCTGCCGCTCTGCCCATTTAAGCCCTTGTCCAAAATGGCGCTTTATCGGCCTGAGGAAGGAGCGTATGCTCCGACAACGCGTCGCCGGCGCCAGTACGCATCCCGGAAGTGACGTCAGAACGGCCGGTGCTGTGTCCCTAGTGTATGGGAAGTATCGATCTTCCATTCGCTACTGCCCAGGGCTTCGAGACCGCTTGTGCCATCCTGAATCCGGACATTGGGATCATCATTCCACTTTGCAATACTGCCATGTTGTTTTTATTACACCGCTTGTGAGTACCTGTTCACTGTGTCTATTAAACGTATGATCCTGATATACTGCACTCAGTGTGGCGCCTGTTTTCTCCCTGCAGCTCATCACAAGTCCCTTCTACTTGCTTGCAGAGCAGCCTGCGGAGTGTGGTACACGGAGACGTATGTAGATGGACTTTTCTTATGGACTTTTTCTATTTATATCATAAAGCTATTGTGCTCAGTGGACTAGTACATGTTTGTCATTGGAGCTTGTAGAAGTTTTTTGGACACACACCTCCCTAGTTGTGCGCCAGGTCCACCCCCCTTTTTTTCAAAGTGCTATTTTTGCCCATTCTTCTTCGTAAAATAGCTCAAGCTCTGTCAGATTGGATGGAGAGCCTCTGTGAACAGCACATTTCAAGTCTTGCCACAGATTCTCTATTGGATTTAGGTCTAGACATTGACTGGGCCATTCTAGCATTTGAATATGATTTGATCTAAACCATTCCATTGTAACTCTGGCTGTATGTTTAGGGTCGTTCTCCTGCTGGAAGGGGAACCTCTGCCCCAGTCTCATGTCTTTTGCAGACTCTAACAGGTTTTCTTCTAAGATTGTATTTGGCTCCATCCATCTTCCCATCAGCTCTGACCAGCTTCCCTGTCCCTGATGAGGAAAGCATCCCCACAACATGATGCTGTCACCACCATGATTTATGGTGGGGATGGTGTGTTCAGGGTGATGTGTAGTGTTAGTTTTCTGCCACACATAACGTTTTGCTTTTAGGCCAAAAAGTTCATTTTTGGTCTCAACTGACCAGAGCACCTTCTTCCACATGTTTGCTGTGTCCCCCACATGGCTTCTCGTAAACTACACATGGGACTTCTTATGGCTTTCTTTCAACAATGGCTTTCTTCTTGTGACTCTTCCATAAAGGCCAGATTTGTGGATTGCATGACTAATAGTTGTAATGTGGACAGATTCTCCCACCTGAGCTTTGGATCTCTGCAGCTCCTCCAGAGTTACCCTGGGCCTCTTGGATGCTCTCCTTGCCCGGCCTGTCAGTTTAGGTGGACGGCCATGTCTTGCTAGGTTTGCAGTTTGTCCATACTCTTTCCATTTTCGGATGAGGGATTGAACAGTGCTCCCTGAGATGTTCAAAGCTTTGGATATTTTTTTATAACCTAACCCTGCTTTAAATTTCTCCACAACTTTATCCTTGACCTGTCTGGTGTGTGCCTTGGCCTTTATGATGCTGTTTGTTTCCTAAGGTTCTCTAACAAACCTCGGAGGGCTCCACAGAACAGAGTGTTTATAATGAGATTAAATTACACACAGGTGGACTCTATTTACTAATTAGGTGACTTCTGAAGGCAATTGGTTCCACTAGATTTTAGTTAGGGGTATCAGAGTAAAGGGGCTGATCACAAATGCATGCCACACTTTTCACTAATTTATTTGTAAAACATTTTGAAAACATTTATCATTTTGCTTCCACTTCACAATTATGTGCCACTTTGTGCTGATCTATCACATAAAATCTCAATAAAATACATTTACGTTTTTGGTTGTCGCATAAGAAAATGTGGAACATTTCAAGGGGTATGAATACTTTTTCAAGGCACTGTATAAGGGTTATGGCACCACATTGGCCAAATGTATTTATTTATTAATTATGATAATGATGTGGCATGAACACAGAGATGTACATGCGTATAGGACATGTCTGTATCCTGTTAGATGGGAAGTGCATTGCTCAGATCCTATCATAATATCCAAGTTTGTCTATACATTCAGGTAACAGTCAAGAGGGGTTCAAAGCATTTAGAGGAAATTTAGAAGGATTAGTGCACACAGTAATTAAGGTATAATGTACTGGGCAATAAAGAAATCATTTAGTGGCTGAATGTAATAAATGACGAAACATAAAACTCCAAGGGGTTGGTTTATTAAAGACATTTATTAAAGGCAAATAGGCTGTCCACCTTGCAAGGGAAGTTGCACTTGCATGGGAATTTTCCAAAGAACTTAGTGAATGGGGTGAAACTCTGTTGATGTCCAATCATATGCTAGCTAAAAAGTGTTTTTTTTTCCTTGCATGTGATTAAGTATTCTTTTCACATTCGCTATACTCTGCAACTGACCTTGCAAAGTGAAAAGTCTATTTGCTTTTAGTAAATCAACCCCGAAATATTGTGTGTCTGGCCTAAAAAGATTCTATGAACAGAAAAAAACTCTATAGCACTAACCCCACAGGGGCCACTGGTGATCTCGGGTTCCTTGTTCTGCCACAACTCCTGGTTATAGGTAGAGGGCCCCCCCACCTTAATAACTTAAGTATTAATAAGTCAAAAATATCTAAAATAAATATCAAAATTAGATCACAAAGAAATAATAGAAATTAGGCCACAGACTACTGAATGGTAGGTTATGTAAATGTATAATATCAAAGCAGGTGAACAGTGCTTGAATTAGCATCAAACAAACAAACATCAATGGAACAATTTAATGTCGCAGAACTAGGTAAAGTGAACACTGGCCTATAACAGGATAAATTACCTGAAATACGGCAATGTTAAATCAAGTTTACACTAGGGTAACCAGTAATGAGAGGGATCAGACCCTGTCAACACAATAAAAATGTTTTTGAGCGCACTTTATACAGATACATAGAAACATAGAAACATAGAATGTGTCGGCAGATAAGAACCATTTGGCCCATCTAGTCTGCCCAATATATCTGAATCCTATGAATAGTCCCTGGCCCTATCTTGTATGAAGGATAGCCTTATGCCTATCCCATGCATGCTTAAACTCCTTCACTGTATTTGCAGCTACCACTTCTGCAGGAAGGTTATTCCATGCATCCACTACTCTCTCAGTAAAGTAATACTTCCTCACATTACTTTTAAACCTTTGCCCCTCTAATTTAAAACTGTGTCCTCTTGTGGTAGTTTTTCTTCTTTTAAATATGTTCTCCTCCTTTACCGAGTTGATTCCCTTTATGTATTTAAAAGTTTCTATCATATCCCCTCTGTCTCTTCTTTCTTCCAAGCTATACATGTTAAGGTCCTTTAACCTTTCCTGGTAAGTTTTTTCCTGCAATCCATGTACTAGTTTAGTAGCTCTTCTCTGGACTCTCTCTAGAGTATCTATATCCTTCTGGAGATATGGCCTCCAGTACTGCGCACAATACTCCAAGTGAGGTCTCACCAGTGTTCTGTACAGCTGCATAAGCACTTCTCTCTTTCTACTGCTTATACCTCTCCCTATACATCCAAGCATTCTGCTGGCATTTCGTGCTGCTCTATTACATTGTCTTCCCACCTTTAAGTCTTCTGAAATAATTACTCCTAAATCCCTTTCCTCAGATACTGAGGTCAGGACTGTGTCAAATATTCTATATTCTGCCCTTGGGTTTTTACGCCCCAGGTGCATTATCTTGCACTTATCCACATTAAATTTCAGTTGCCAGAGTTCTGACCATTCTTCTAGTTTTCCTAAATCCTTTTCCATTTGGCGTTTCCTCCAGGAACATCAACCCTGTTACATATCTTTGTGTCATCAGCAAAAAGACAAACCTTACCATCGAGGCCTTTTGCAATATCACTTATGAAGATATTAAACAAAATTGGTCCCAGTACAGATCCCTGAGGTACCCCACTGGTAACATGACCTTGTTCTGAATTGACTACAACCCTTTGTTGTCTGTCACTCAGCCACTGCCTAATCCACTCAACAATATGGGAGTCCATGCTCAATGACTGCAGTTTATTGATAAGTCTTCTATGTGGGACAGTGTCAAAAGCCTTACTAAAATCTAGATATGCAATGTCTACTGCACCTCCACTGTCTATTATTTTGGTCACCCAGTCAAAAAAATCTATAAGATTTGTTTGACATGATCTCCCTGAAGTAAACCCATGTTGTTTTTCATCTTGCAATCCATGGGATTTAAGATGTTCCACAATCCTATCCTTTAATAGGGTTTCCATTAATTTGCCTACTATTGATGTCAGACTCACTGGTCTATAGTTGCTCGATTCCTCCCTACTACCTTTCTTGTGAATGGGCACGACATTTGCCAATTTCCAATCTTCCGGGACGACTCCTGTTACTAATGATTGGTTAAATAAATCTGTTAATGGTTTTGCCAGCTCACCACTAAGCTCTTTTAATAATTTTGGGTGTATCTCATCAGGACCCTGTGACTTATTTGTCTTCACTTTAGACAGCAATCTTAGAACGTCTTCCTCTGTAAAGACACATGCATCAAATGATTCATTAGTCATCCTTTCGAGTGGAGGTCCTTCTCCTTTTTCTTCTGTAAAAACTGAACAGAAGTATTCATTAAGGCAGTCGGCTAGCCCTTTATTCTCTTCTACATACCTTCCGTCCTTTGTTTTTAATTTAGTTATTCCTTGTTTTAATTTCCTTTTTTCATTTATATATCTGAAGAATGTCTTATCCCCCTTTTTCATAGACTGAGCTAGTTTTTCTTCTGCCTGCTTTAGAAGTTCTTATAACTTGCTTGGCCTCCTTCTGCCTAATCTTGTAGATTTCCTTATCTTCATTGCTCTGGGTTTTTTTATAATTACAAAATGCTAGCTTTTTATTTTTAATGATTTGGGCCACTTCTGCTGAGTACCACAGTGGTCTCTTCCTTTTTTTGCTTTTACTGACAAGTCTAATGCAATTTTCTGTTGCCTTCAATAATGCACCTTTTAAGTAGTCCCATTTCTCCTGGACTCCATGTAATCCGTTCCAGTCTGATAAGGACTCATTTATGACTAATTTCATTTTTGAAAAGTCTGTTTTTCTAAAATCTAAAACTTTTGTTTTTGTGTGGTGTGACTCTTTCACAGTTCTTATATTAAACCACACTGACTGGTGATCACTAGATCCCAAGGTTTCGCCTACAATGACATCATATACCGAATCCCCATTTGTGAATACCAAATCCAAAATGGCCTCCCTCCGGGTTGGCTCCTCAACCACTTGTTGCAGAGACAACCCCAGTAGGGAATTTAGAATATCTGTACTCCTGGTAGAACTTGCTTTTTTGGTTTTCCAGTTTATATCTGGAAGATTGAAATCTCCCATAATGATAACTTCTCCTTTCATTGTCATTTTAGCTATTTCTTCAACTAGTAGATCATCTAGTTCTTTAACTTGACCAGGTGGTCTATATATCACACCTACACGAGTTACTGCATGATTAGCAAACTGCAACGTAACCCAAACTGACTCTATGTTGGCCTCACCAACTTGTATTAGGTTAGATTTAATGCTATCTTTCACATACAGGGCCACTCCTCCTCCTTTCTTGCCTTCTCTGTCTCTTCTGTATAAAGAGTACCCTGGTATGGTTATGTCCCAGTCATTTCTTTCATTAAACCATGTCTCCGTAACAGATGTGGGTATCCATAAGTGTTCCTGAACTGGGCACCTTTAGAAGGTGATGGCAAAGTACTAACCTGAATGTTAGTGTTGGCTGACTTGCGGTGGGGCCCTTCTGTGGATGGTGCACATGAAGCTGTTTCATTAGAAGTATGTAGTGGATAGCTGCAGGGCTGCTAACTAACGAGCAATCTCTGTTGTGCTGTATTCAGCAGGGGATTAAGTGGATCAGTTTCTCAGCTCTGGTTCACACATAGTGCAATCTCTGGTAAGCTCTGGAAGCAGGACTGTCCTCCCTCGGATATAGGTAGACAGGCTCAAACAGCAAGTCTCCTCTGTGTGATGCTTTTCCTCAGATAAAGCTGTGGCACATCCCGCAGCAGGACCTCTCAGCTTGACTACCCATTGGCAAAAGACTTCAGTCTCTCAATTTTGCTGTGAAAAGCATTCCTGGCTCTTCTCCTCTATGTAGGTTTTGCAGCTTGCTGCCCAATGTCCTGCATTCACTTGTATTGTGCGGGGCTCTTTTGAGAACTGCATATCCCAGTGTCATCAGTGGCTCCTGTTTAACATGTTCTCGTCCACTGATTGGCTCTTTGCCCCTTCAAGGAGGGGGAGGGAAGGAGTGAGAGGGGCTCAGGTACCTCCCAGCAATTCTGTAATAACAGCGCAGTGGCTCTGTACACAGCACACAAAACTGACAGTGGTGGGTGAGCACAGTGGGGGTGAGAGGGGGAATTACACACAGCTGCTCCAACCACCGCACAACTGCATCAGGCATAATAAAGCACAGGCATCTAACCTTTTCCCACTAACTGTACGCACATATGCTGCCTTATGGAAGTGGGTCTTTACCCATGGGGCTGTATTTATGCGTATCTCTTGTTGTGCTGGGAGCATGCCGCACAGTGTACTCCTGGCACAGAGACCAGGCTCTCACCAAGAGCCCCGGGTCTGGTACTAATGATCTGGACCTGAGACTCCCAGTTCTGGGTTACCTGATCGCTGTCACTGTGAGCCTGCCCCTTCGTTTACTTCCTCTTCTAAATGAAGGAAGAGGAACATTGTATCTTTCTCTTCTTGCAGGAAAGCAAGATATAAACAAACAAAAGTGTGTAAAAAAATAAATAAAGAAAAAAATTTGGATCAAGGTTTGCTAGGGTTAATGTTAGGGTAAAGGTAGGGGTCAAAGGTCACATCCAGCGTGTTTTGGGTAGAATTTTTTTTTTTTTTTAAAACAGTATCAGTGTCAGTTAGTGTTGGTTGGTTGGCCCCTTCCACACGGGCTTTCCGATCCGGTCTGCCTGTCAGTTTTTCAGGCGGACCAGATCGGATGCTCCATGCAGCCCTATGGAGCGACGGATGTCAGCACAGACCTCTCCGCTGTCACCCGCTGCTCTCCGATCCGATCCTGTCCATTAAATCCACGGATGGAAACCCTTAGGAACAACTAACATACACATATGTGGCATCACTGCAATTGTGAGGCGCAGTATAATTTATTTTGGGTTGTTCTTTGGTGGTCAGTTTTGGTAATAGCAAGAAATATACAGCTAAAAATGTTTTAAAAAAATAAAAAAATACCATTTTGGGCCTGTTTTCCTTTGATAATAAAAATCAGGAGATATCTATTACCATTTACCACCAAAAGAAAGCCCACTTTGTCCTGAAAGAAACAAGGTACAACCCATTTGGATACACCAAGTAGTTGGGAGGATATGCACAATTTTACTAACACAATGCAAAGTTGCAAAATTGTGCTTAGGCATTAAAATTTGTTTTACCCTCAGTCACTAAAGGGTTAAAGGTGGTAATACCTGCAGAAGACTAAATGCACTTTTCCCCTTCCCTAATTTTGGTAAGATAAGGTTACATTTGCATGGGTGTTTAGCCATGCTGCGAGATCCAGCGGCAATAATCTACTGATTTCTGTAGAATAGATGAAAACTCACCCTAGTGAGTAGTGCTCAGTGCTCAAGCTGCAGCATCCAGATGCATGCAATTGCTTCCAAGTAACAAGAAAAGCAGTCACATGAATGCCTCATTTTGATGCAATTTATTCCAGCATGACAGCAGTGTACAACAAGGTAAAATGCTAACGCATTTCGGCCGTAGCCTTACTCATAGTCTTACTCATACCGTGTTGTACACCGCTGTCATACTGGAATAAATCGCATCAAAATGAAGCATTCGTGTGCTGGCTTTTTTTGTTACTGATTTCTGAGGCTGGGATTGTCAGCTGTGTGTGGATAGCTGCGGGTGCCGAGCCCGTATAGTGCAATCACAGGTTGTTAACAGCCACAGCTATTTGTGACTGCTTGCGTCCAGCCATGATCACTGCAGATAATCACTGGCTGTGGGAACAGTCACAAATAGCTGCGGCCGCTGACAGCCTGTCATTGCACTGTATGGGCTCTGTGGGCGCAGCTATTCATACACAACTGTCAATCTCAGTGGCAAGAATCAGAAGATTCTTGCTGCTGGGATTTGCAGTGTGGCTAAACACCCATGTGAATGAAGTCAAAGGCAACAAGATGTGGGTTGCATATGTAATATAAAGATGAATACATATTGAATTAATATTATGAGCTATTTTATTTATTATGAATCATTCAATGATATTGAATAACTGAGTTTTTTTCTTTTAGTTTGGGGATTCAGCATTCTGTCTGTTACAATTATTAATCTGACGACAATAGTGGGATTATTTATAACCCCCTTCGTAAAGAAGCCTTACTTCCCAAAGATATTGACTTACTTTATTGGACTGGCCATTGGATCTTTGTTTTCAAATGCAATATTTCAACTGATTCCAGAAGTAAGTGGTCTGATGCTGAAAAGCAAAAAGTAAATACATACATGCAAAAAGGTGTTTATTTAGTGGGGAACACTTTTACATGTTTTATATTCTATATAGGTGGTATAATTACATCTCCATCAGGCATGATTTAGTGATTTAAAGGACTTGGCTTTTTTAAGGGGGTGATCACGTGACACAGTGAGACTGATAAATTCAAAAATTTGGCCTGATACTAACATTAAACTTCAAAGTGATGTTACTCTACTTTAGCAGCCCTATTCTGGCCATACCCTGGGAAATTTTTAGTTTTGAACAACGAATAATCACAGTACAAAAGCTGCCACAATGCCAGGATACAAACAATTATTTTTCCAAACCAGAAAGAGATTTAGGAGGCTAGAAGGCTAGGAAATTGCTATAGACCAGGGATCCTCAAACTACGACCCTCCAGCTGTTGTGGAACTACACATCCCATGAGGCATTGTAAAACTAAGATATTCACAGACATGACTAGGCATGATGGGAATTGTAGTTCCTGAACAACTGGAGGGCCATAGTTTGGAGACCACTGCTATAGACCATTCAATTTTACAAATGATATCTTTTTATTTGCAGCCGATAGACAGGTAATTAAAAATAGCCCCAGAATTGGCCAATATGTGGTCAGCATTAGAAGTGCATGTTTCTATGTATTTTCCGACTTCTACACTAAGGCTCCGTTCACATTTTGGCATCCTGGATTGCAGGCAGACGATCTGCCCACGATCCCGAATTACGACAAATCGCGGGACGCCCGTGCGATCCCCATCACTTCTATCACTTCACAAGTACAAGAACTTCTTCTGGGCAACAGGTGTCCCATGATTCTGTTTGCGTGATTTTACTGTGCTTTGCCAGACGAAAATCACGGCACAATCACGCCACGATCAGGGTGCCATTGAAAGTGACGGGGATCGCACAGGCGTCCTGTGATTTTCTGTGATTCGGGATCCTGGGCAAAATCTCTGCGACACCACGAACAGAGCCTTAGAGTGGAACTAAACCCTCCTGTCCTTTTCAGCCAAGAAAGCTACCATCTTAGCCTCTGTTTGATCTGCAACTGCCATAGTGTTGCACATGTGATCAGTTATGACACCAGCCATTTGATGGTTTGACAGTTTGGTTGAGGACACAAGCAAATGTGACAGTTATAATTTCCTGCATGCCAGAAATGTACCATTAAATCGATGGGTTAAGTTCTGCTTTAATGTCAGTTTTTAGGAGTTGCCCTGTGTATCCTAAGTTGATCATACACTTACAATCTGATTGTACAATTCCTTTAGATATAAAAATATATATGTTGTATGAGGGCTTCTTCAAATGGAAATAAAGTAAAATGACTATTTAGGCAGGTCATTGCAGTACATATTTTTTAATAGATCAAAGGGTGGTCACATACATTACAACCTAATTGTTTAGTCTCCTAAAAGACTGTACAGAGATTGTACAATTGGTGGTTGATTTACTAAAGGATTTGAGAATGTTCCCACAGTTGTCTGAAGATTCACTTCAGTTATGCAATTATGTGAAAAAAACATTCATGTTTGTTTATTCTATCTGGACATGATTGAACAATTAAAGTGAATCTTTACACATGTTAAGCCCCGTAGTCACACCGATATGACTTTAGGCACAACATATGATTTACAAATTGTACCTGAAGTAGCATCTAATGTGTTCCTATGGCAGTGTCCTAATAGATACAATATCAAGTAGTACAATTTGAGAAGTAGTTCATGTTTTACTTTTTCAGGACTTCAGCACAATTTCACTGCCATAAACTATAATGTAAATTGTGCTGCAAATCAAACCTATGTATTCCTGCCCACCCAGGGATGCCAAAAAAAACAAATCAAACCTGTGTCTATATCAGCACTACTTGAGCCATGAAAGAAGTTAAATATTAACCTTTTGCTAGTTATACTTTTGTTTATAACATCACTGTTCCTCCATGTGACATGAACAGACCCTTTCACTGACGTGTTATCAAATCGTTACAAATCTCCAGTGGGGGGGGGGGGGGGTACAGGTGATACACCTGTATGGGGCCTGAGCGTCAGGAGGGGCCCAGGCCACGGCAACCAGGAAGTGTGTACAGTGCAAAAGAGAGGAGATGGGATGAAAGAGATAGGATTGGAGGAGGAGGACATGGGGTGGAGGAGATAGGATTGGAGGAGGAGGACATGGGATTAGGGAGATGGGATGGAGAAGGAAGAGGGCATGGGATGGAAGAGGACATGGAATGGAAGAGGACATGGCATGGAAGAGGACATGGCATGGAAGAGGACATGGCATGGAGGAGGACATGGCATGGAGGAGGACATGGGATGGAGGAGATGACACTGCAGGAGAAGGACATGGGATTGGGGAGATGGAATGGAGAAGGAAGAGGGCATGGGAAGGAAGAGGACATGGGATGGAGGAGGACATGGGATGTAAGAGAATATGGGATGGGACTTGGTGGGACAGCCAGTGGGGGGCCCTGTGGAATGTTGATGGTCAGGCCCAGGCCTAAAGATGTCAGGAGCCCCAAAATTTCTGATGGCTGCCCTGCAAATTTCACAGAAATAGTGCTGAAGTCATGTTAAAGTTGAACTTTAAATCGCACTGCTTTAAATTGTACCAAGTAGGTTCTGACCGCTGCTAATTGTGTGAACATTCTCAAATCCTTTAGTAAATCAGCTCAAATGGGCTTGTTTACACTAGCAGATCCTCTGAAAAGCAATCTGCAGTGGAATTCAGCAGGAATGGGACAAAATGAAGCCAAGAGTGTCCAACTTTATTGTGATCTATGTGAATAATATGTCACATAAGGCTTAAATCACAAACATAACACACAAGGAAAACAAATTTACATTAAAAAGGTGACAGATAAAGAATATGTAAATCCTAGCATTGAACTTCCCACTAGTTGCTCTATTTTGGTCATTTTCTAAAGTATTTCATCATAGATATGCGTGGCTCATTTCGTTCCAAATCAAAATTCGGACAACATTTTTGTTATTTGGATGTATCTAAATTTCAAAATCACAATAGTAATGAATTTAAACAAATCCAAAATGACAAGATTCAATGCATCTAAAATAACAAATTATTTGAATTTGAAAACGAATTTGAAATGTAAACATAATGCTTGCAGACTATTGCTGATTTCCTTCAAAGTGTGAGGTTTATTTACTAAAGCTGGAGAGTGCAAAATCAGGCTCACTTCTGCAAAGAAACCAATCAGCTTCCAGGTTTTCTGCCAAAGTTCAAATGAACAAGCTGAAGATTCTGCCAAAATGCCTATGAGCTGATAAATGTAGTGTACTCTTATCAGGTAACATTGTTACCAGCTATCTCTTAAAACGACAGAACATATATGCCCTATGGCATGGAGATGAGAAGAGGGGAGGTTACCATACCCTTGGTAGTTTCTGTAGTTCAGTCATAGGGTGACTGATTTGTGAAGCTTTGTGATTTGAGCCTATACTGTGGCCGCTATTAGGATTGTTTTCAGATAACTATTGAAATATCCCAAACACATTAACAGGCTTGTTTAATAAAACATGAAAAAGAAGCATATAGCAACCAACAGTTATATGGTTGTAAAATGATCAGGGTTATTATGTTATCAGTTACATTATTTTGTATACTGTTAGTGCAATTTTTTTTATTTTATTTTATTTTTCTATTAATAAGCCCAATTGTATACATGTACTATAGACTGTCTAGGCACACATGACAAATAGTCACTGATGCAGTCTGAAAGCTGATATACTACAGTGGAATCTTATGTGTACAATTGTGTATATTCTTGCAGGCATTTGGATTTGATCCTAAACATGATAATTACGTTTCAAAAGCAGTGGCAATTTTTGGGGGATTCTACATTCTACTGTTTGTTGAGAGGATGCTGAAAATGAGTCTGAACATCTATGGTGAAGTAAGAAAACGGTTATACCATTACTTATATGACAATGTCTTAAGAAAGAACTGGCTACTTTGTCCCTAACAGTGAAACCCCTAACTAATATACCCAATGTTTTTATCACAGGGACCTCATACCCACTTAGAAATTGACAAACCACCAAAGGAACTTCATTCTGAGCATGAAAAATGTACAACTACCAATGGAACCACCATGTATGTAAATTCAGCTATAACAGAAGCCAATGGTGATGTCAACATTGATCAAGTCAGTGTGATCTCAAAGGTAACACAAATCAGATATTTAGTAATAAACTATTTTATGAAAGCTGTAAATAATAATATTCACATTTAAAGTCAATCCTACTAAGGCAGTACTTACAGTGACACTAAACATTATGCTTATTTTTCAAAAACAAGCCACACACATCCATTACTCAATGACCCTGTAATCTGTTTTCCATGTAATCCTTTGTTACTGTGTTTTTCTGCTTCCTTGCAACATCTTGCTTGAGCTCCTGAACCTCTCCTTTTTTCTTTTACTTCCATTTGTTTGAGGCAAACAGTGGATTTAGATTGCTTCTTTCTAGTAGCCTACTGTCAAATAAAACATCACAATGCCAGTGTGCTCTCTGGATTATTTCAGTACAACTTACATACATAAAAGAGATGCATTGTCCGCAAATGGCTTTTGTCACATATTTTATGTACCATTAGCAGTGGCGGCTGTTGTACCATTAGCAGTGGCGGCTGTTAAATGAAAATTTGGGGGAGGGGGTGGCAAAACCAACCCCCCCCCCCCTGGCCAGCCAGTAATCAAATCTACCACCCCCTCCCTGTACGAATGGCTGGCTGCCCAGCCGGACAGCCAGCATCTTTACCTGCTCCTTCCACTCCGAACAGGCCTCGCCATGGTCGACGAAAGAAGCTGAGTGCACATGCTCAGCATCATATCCAGAGGTTGTCTTTGGGAAATAGACATATGAGCGCTGCCAGCATTGCTGCAGAGGTTGAAGGGGTGGGGGGTCAGCGTTTCAGTGCCCAGACCATACGCCGCACACTGCATCAAATTGGTCTGCATGGCTGTCATCCCAGAAGGAAGCCTCTTCTAAAGATAATGCACAAGAAAGCCTGCAAACAGTTTGCTGAAGACAAGCAGACTAAGGACATGGATTACTGGAACCATCTCCTGTGGTCTGATGAGACCAAGATAAACTTATTTGGTTTGGATGGTGTCAAGCGTGTGTGGTGGCAACATAGCTACAGTTAATTGAGGGAACCATGAATGCCAACATAATAATCAATAAATTATCAGCGCAACCAACTAGTGAAAAAACCAAAGATGGTATAAACAATTGAAACAGTAAATTAATACTGGTGCAAATAAGTATACAAATATCAGTGCAATAATCCGGCTGCAAACACAAATTGTGTAACACCTCACAAATAATATGCAAATACCTATAAAAGTGCTGCGCCAGAAATACTTAATCAATATATAAACAGGTGATATTGATGGTGTAATAAATATCAAGAGTCTAAAATAAAGTCCATAAGTGTCCAAATAAAGGTGAAAAGAAGAAACTTCCAACAAGGTAGTAAAAAACAAAACAAAACAAAGGTGGTAAGAAAATCATACCCCTACTGAAGAAGTCTAAGGCTATTGTTTAGCTCTGACGTAACGCGTACAGGGGGCGGAGCCTGCATACCTGACGTTGTACTTTCCCTTTGTCCCAGCTGCATGTGTATCTGTCTGCATTGCGTGCACCACTGAGTGCCGCTAAATGTGAGTGCCTTTTTACTATACCTAATAAAGACATTGGTATTCAGACGGAGAGCACTATATATGTCCCCTTTGTTTTATATATACACCGATTTCTGAGTTTGATTGGAGTTCATCCATCCCCACCTGAGTGATCTATGTTGGGCTGTCCGAGAGAGCTAGGAGAGGATAATCCCCAGGCTGCTACAGCTGATATATGCGATCTTTGACCCTTTATGGGTCTGTGGCTG